>NW_026262745.1:51150380-51888227 GCF_021869535.1 Mytilus californianus | reverse complement strand
ACCCTTAGGCATGCTTGACTGAAAAATCCAGGTGGGGTATAGCACGGATTTTTTTCTAAAATTCATCCAAAGTTGGGGTCCGGCACCCTACCCTACCCTAACTTTCAAAGTTTATAAAAAAAATTCTGAGGCAATACTTTTTTCCACACTAGGTGCAAATGAAAGTTGGGACCCTTAGGCATGCTTGACTGAAAAATCCAGGTGGGGTATAGCACGGATTTTTTCTAAAATTCATCCAAAGTTGGGGTCCGGCACCCTACCCTACCCTAACTTTCAAAGTTTATAAAAAAAATTCTGAGGCAATACTTTTTTCCACACTAGGTGCAAATGAAAGTTGGGACCCTTAGGCATGCTTGACTGAAAAATCCAGGTGGGGTATAGCACGGATTTTTTCTAAAATTCATCCAAAGTTGGGGTCCGGCACCCTACCCTACCCTAACTTTCAAAGTTTATAAAAAAAATTCTGAGGCAATACTTTTTTCCACACTAGGTGCAAATGAAAGTTGGGACCCTTAGGCATGCTTGACTGAAAAATCCAGGTGGGGTATAGCACGGATTTTTTCTAAAATTCATCCAAAGTTGGGGTCCGGCACCCTACCCTACCCTAACTTTCAAAGTTTATAAAAAAAATTCTGAGGCAATACTTTTTTCCACACTAGGTGCAAATGAAAGTTGGGACCCTTAGGCATGCTTGACTGAAAAATCCAGGTGGGGTATAGCACGGATTTTTTCTAAAATTCATCCAAAGTTGGGGTCCGGCACCCTACCCTACCCTAACTTTCAAAGTTTATAAAAAAAATTCTGAGGCAATACTTTTTTCCACACTAGGTGCAAATGAAAGTTGGGACCCTTAGGCATGCTTGACTGAAAAATCCAGGTGGGGTATAGCACGGATTTTTTCTAAAATTCATCCAAAGTTGGGGTCCGGCACCCTACCCTACCCTAACTTTCAAAGTTTATAAAAAAAATTCTGAGGCAATACTTTTTTCCACACTAGGTGCAAATGAAAGTTGGGACCCTTAGGCATGCTTGACTGAAAAATCCAGGTGGGGTATAGCACGGATTTTTTCTAAAATTCATCCAAAGTTGGGGTCCGGCACCCTACCCTACCCTAACTTTCAAAGTTTATAAAAAAAATTCTGAGGCAATACTTTTTTCCACACTAGGTGCAAATGAAAGTTGGGACCCTTAGGCATGCTTGACTGAAAAATCCAGGTGGGGTATAGCACGGATTTTTTCTAAAATTCATCCAAAGTTGGGGTCCGGCACCCTACCCTACCCTAACTTTCAAAGTTTATAAAAAAAATTCTGAGGCAATACTTTTTTCCACACTAGGTGCAAATGAAAGTTGGGACCCTTAGGCATGCTTGACTGAAAAATCCAGGTGGGGTATAGCACGGATTTTTTCTAAAATTCATCCAAAGTTGGGGTCCGGCACCCTACCCTACCCTAACTTTCAAAGTTTATAAAAAAAATTCTGAGGCAATACTTTTTTCCACACTAGGTGCAAATGAAAGTTGGGACCCTTAGGCATGCTTGACTGAAAAATCCAGGTGGGGTATAGCACGGATTTTTTTCTAAAATTCATCCAAAGTTGGGGTCCGGCACCCTACCCTACCCTAACTTTCAAAGTTTATAAAAAAAATTCTGAGGCAATACTTTTTTCCACACTAGGTGCAAATGAAAGTTGGGACCCTTAGGCATGCTTGACTGAAAAATCCAGGTGGGGTATAGCACGGATTTTTTTCTAAAATTCATCCAAAGTTGGGGTCCGGCACCCTACCCTACCCTAACTTTCAAAGTTTATAAAAAAAATTCTGAGGCAATACTTTTTTCCACACTAGGTGCAAATGAAAGTTGGGACCCTTAGGCATGCTTGACTGAAAAATCCAGGTGGGGTATAGCACGGATTTTTTCTAAAATTCATCCAAAGTTGGGGTCCGGCACCCTACCCTACCCTAACTTTCAAAGTTTATAAAAAAAATTCTGAGGCAATACTTTTTTCCACACTAGGTGCAAATGAAAGTTGGGACCCTTAGGCATGCTTGACTGAAAAATCCAGGTGGGGTATAGCACGGATTTTTTCTAAAATTCATCCAAAGTTGGGGTCCGGCACCCTACCCTACCCTAACTTTCAAAGTTTATAAAAAAAATTCTGAGGCAATACTTTTTTCCACACTAGGTGCAAATGAAAGTTGGGACCCTTAGGCATGCTTGACTGAAAAATCCAGGTGGGGTATAGCACGGATTTTTTCTAAAATTCATCCAAAGTTGGGGTCCGGCACCCTACCCTACCCTAACTTTCAAAGTTTATAAAAAAAATTCTGAGGCAATACTTTTTTCCACACTAGGTGCAAATGAAAGTTGGGACCCTTAGGCATGCTTGACTGAAAAATCCAGGTGGGGTATAGCACGGATTTTTTCTAAAATTCATCCAAAGTTGGGGTCCGGCACCCTACCCTACCCTAACTTTCAAAGTTTATAAAAAAAATTCTGAGGCAATACTTTTTTCCACACTAGGTGCAAATGAAAGTTGGGACCCTTAGGCATGCTTGACTGAAAAATCCAGGTGGGGTATAGCACGGATTTTTTCTAAAATTCATCCAAAGTTGGGGTCCGGCACCCTACCCTACCCTAACTTTCAAAGTTTATAAAAAAAATTCTGAGGCAATACTTTTTTCCACACTAGGTGCAAATGAAAGTTGGGACCCTTAGGCATGCTTGACTGAAAAATCCAGGTGGGGTATAGCACGGATTTTTTCTAAAATTCATCCAAAGTTGGGGTCCGGCACCCTACCCTACCCTAACTTTCAAAGTTTATAAAAAAAATTCTGAGGCAATACTTTTTTCCACACTAGGTGCAAATGAAAGTTGGGACCCTTAGGCATGCTTGACTGAAAAATCCAGGTGGGGTATAGCACGGATTTTTTCTAAAATTCATCCAAAGTTGGGGTCCGGCACCCTACCCTACCCTAACTTTCAAAGTTTATAAAAAAAATTCTGAGGCAATACTTTTTTCCACACTAGGTGCAAATGAAAGTTGGGACCCTTAGGCATGCTTGACTGAAAAATCCAGGTGGGGTATAGCACGGATTTTTTCTAAAATTCATCCAAAGTTGGGGTCCGGCACCCTACCCTACCCTAACTTTCAAAGTTTATAAAAAAAATTCTGAGGCAATACTTTTTTCCACACTAGGTGCAAATGAAAGTTGGGACCCTTAGGCATGCTTGACTGAAAAATCCAGGTGGGGTATAGCACGGATTTTTTCTAAAATTCATCCAAAGTTGGGGTCCGGCACCCTACCCTACCCTAACTTTCAAAGTTTATAAAAAAAATTCTGAGGCAATACTTTTTTCCACACTAGGTGCAAATGAAAGTTGGGACCCTTAGGCATGCTTGACTGAAAAATCCAGGTGGGGTATAGCACGGATTTTTTCTAAAATTCATCCAAAGTTGGGGTCCGGCACCCTACCCTACCCTAACTTTCAAAGTTTATAAAAAAAATTCTGAGGCAATACTTTTTTCCACACTAGGTGCAAATGAAAGTTGGGACCCTTAGGCATGCTTGACTGAAAAATCCAGGTGGGGTATAGCACGGATTTTTTCTAAAATTCATCCAAAGTTGGGGTCCGGCACCCTACCCTACCCTAACTTTCAAAGTTTATAAAAAAAATTCTGAGGCAATACTTTTTTCCACACTAGGTGCAAATGAAAGTTGGGACCCTTAGGCATGCTTGACTGAAAAATCCAGGTGGGGTATAGCACGGATTTTTTCTAAAATTCATCCAAAGTTGGGGTCCGGCACCCTACCCTACCCTAACTTTCAAAGTTTATAAAAAAAATTCTGAGGCAATACTTTTTTCCACACTAGGTGCAAATGAAAGTTGGGACCCTTAGGCATGCTTGACTGAAAAATCCAGGTGGGGTATAGCACGGATTTTTTTCTAAAATTCATCCAAAGTTGGGGTCCGGCACCCTACCCTACCCTAACTTTCAAAGTTTATAAAAAAAATTCTGAGGCAATACTTTTTTCCACACTAGGTGCAAATGAAAGTTGGGACCCTTAGGCATGCTTGACTGAAAAATCCAGGTGGGGTATAGCACGGATTTTTTCTAAAATTCATCCAAAGTTGGGGTCCGGCACCCTACCCTACCCTAACTTTCAAAGTTTATAAAAAAAATTCTGAGGCAATACTTTTTTCCACACTAGGTGCAAATGAAAGTTGGGACCCTTAGGCATGCTTGACTGAAAAATCCAGGTGGGGTATAGCACGGATTTTTTTCTAAAATTCATCCAAAGTTGGGGTCCGGCACCCTACCCTACCCTAACTTTCAAAGTTTATAAAAAAAATTCTGAGGCAATACTTTTTTCCACACTAGGTGCAAATGAAAGTTGGGACCCTTAGGCATGCTTGACTGAAAAATCCAGGTGGGGTATAGCACGGATTTTTTCTAAAATTCATCCAAAGTTGGGGTCCGGCACCCTACCCTACCCTAACTTTCAAAGTTTATAAAAAAAATTCTGAGGCAATACTTTTTTCCACACTAGGTGCAAATGAAAGTTGGGACCCTTAGGCATGCTTGACTGAAAAATCCAGGTGGGGTATAGCACGGATTTTTTCTAAAATTCATCCAAAGTTGGGGTCCGGCACCCTACCCTACCCTAACTTTCAAAGTTTATAAAAAAAATTCTGAGGCAATACTTTTTTCCACACTAGGTGCAAATGAAAGTTGGGACCCTTAGGCATGCTTGACTGAAAAATCCAGGTGGGGTATAGCACGGATTTTTTCTAAAATTCATCCAAAGTTGGGGTCCGGCACCCTACCCTACCCTAACTTTCAAAGTTTATAAAAAAAATTCTGAGGCAATACTTTTTTCCACACTAGGTGCAAATGAAAGTTGGGACCCTTAGGCATGCTTGACTGAAAAATCCAGGTGGGGTATAGCACGGATTTTTTCTAAAATTCATCCAAAGTTGGGGTCCGGCACCCTACCCTACCCTAACTTTCAAAGTTTATAAAAAAAATTCTGAGGCAATACTTTTTTCCACACTAGGTGCAAATGAAAGTTGGGACCCTTAGGCATGCTTGACTGAAAAATCCAGGTGGGGTATAGCACGGATTTTTTCTAAAATTCATCCAAAGTTGGGGTCCGGCACCCTACCCTACCCTAACTTTCAAAGTTTATAAAAAAAATTCTGAGGCAATACTTTTTTCCACACTAGGTGCAAATGAAAGTTGGGACCCTTAGGCATGCTTGACTGAAAAATCCAGGTGGGGTATAGCACGGATTTTTTCTAAAATTCATCCAAAGTTGGGGTCCGGCACCCTACCCTACCCTAACTTTCAAAGTTTATAAAAAAAATTCTGAGGCAATACTTTTTTCCACACTAGGTGCAAATGAAAGTTGGGACCCTTAGGCATGCTTGACTGAAAAATCCAGGTGGGGTATAGCACGGATTTTTTTCTAAAATTCATCCAAAGTTGGGGTCCGGCACCCTACCCTACCCTAACTTTCAAAGTTTATAAAAAAAATTCTGAGGCAATACTTTTTTCCACACTAGGTGCAAATGAAAGTTGGGACCCTTAGGCATGCTTGACTGAAAAATCCAGGTGGGGTATAGCACGGATTTTTTCTAAAATTCATCCAAAGTTGGGGTCCGGCACCCTACCCTACCCTAACTTTCAAAGTTTATAAAAAAAATTCTGAGGCAATACTTTTTTCCACACTAGGTGCAAATGAAAGTTGGGACCCTTAGGCATGCTTGACTGAAAAATCCAGGTGGGGTATAGCACGGATTTTTTCTAAAATTCATCCAAAGTTGGGGTCCGGCACCCTACCCTACCCTAACTTTCAAAGTTTATAAAAAAAATTCTGAGGCAATACTTTTTTCCACACTAGGTGCAAATGAAAGTTGGGACCCTTAGGCATGCTTGACTGAAAAATCCAGGTGGGGTATAGCACGGATTTTTTTCTAAAATTCATCCAAAGTTGGGGTCCGGCACCCTACCCTACCCTAACTTTCAAAGTTTATAAAAAAAATTCTGAGGCAATACTTTTTTCCACACTAGGTGCAAATGAAAGTTGGGACCCTTAGGCATGCTTGACTGAAAAATCCAGGTGGGGTATAGCACGGATTTTTTCTAAAATTCATCCAAAGTTGGGGTCCGGCACCCTACCCTACCCTAACTTTCAAAGTTTATAAAAAAAATTCTGAGGCAATACTTTTTTCCACACTAGGTGCAAATGAAAGTTGGGACCCTTAGGCATGCTTGACTGAAAAATCCAGGTGGGGTATAGCACGGATTTTTTCTAAAATTCATCCAAAGTTGGGGTCCGGCACCCTACCCTACCCTAACTTTCAAAGTTTATAAAAAAAATTCTGAGGCAATACTTTTTTCCACACTAGGTGCAAATGAAAGTTGGGACCCTTAGGCATGCTTGACTGAAAAATCCAGGTGGGGTATAGCACGGATTTTTTCTAAAATTCATCCAAAGTTGGGGTCCGGCACCCTACCCTACCCTAACTTTCAAAGTTTATAAAAAAAATTCTGAGGCAATACTTTTTTCCACACTAGGTGCAAATGAAAGTTGGGACCCTTAGGCATGCTTGACTGAAAAATCCAGGTGGGGTATAGCACGGATTTTTTCTAAAATTCATCCAAAGTTGGGGTCCGGCACCCTACCCTACCCTAACTTTCAAAGTTTATAAAAAAAATTCTGAGGCAATACTTTTTTCCACACTAGGTGCAAATGAAAGTTGGGACCCTTAGGCATGCTTGACTGAAAAATCCAGGTGGGGTATAGCACGGATTTTTTCTAAAATTCATCCAAAGTTGGGGTCCGGCACCCTACCCTACCCTAACTTTCAAAGTTTATAAAAAAAATTCTGAGGCAATACTTTTTTCCACACTAGGTGCAAATGAAAGTTGGGACCCTTAGGCATGCTTGACTGAAAAATCCAGGTGGGGTATAGCACGGATTTTTTTCTAAAATTCATCCAAAGTTGGGGTCCGGCACCCTACCCTACCCTAACTTTCAAAGTTTATAAAAAAAATTCTGAGGCAATACTTTTTTCCACACTAGGTGCAAATGAAAGTTGGGACCCTTAGGCATGCTTGACTGAAAAATCCAGGTGGGGTATAGCACGGATTTTTTCTAAAATTCATCCAAAGTTGGGGTCCGGCACCCTACCCTACCCTAACTTTCAAAGTTTATAAAAAAAATTCTGAGGCAATACTTTTTTCCACACTAGGTGCAAATGAAAGTTGGGACCCTTAGGCATGCTTGACTGAAAAATCCAGGTGGGGTATAGCACGGATTTTTTCTAAAATTCATCCAAAGTTGGGGTCCGGCACCCTACCCTACCCTAACTTTCAAAGTTTATAAAAAAAATTCTGAGGCAATACTTTTTTCCACACTAGGTGCAAATGAAAGTTGGGACCCTTAGGCATGCTTGACTGAAAAATCCAGGTGGGGTATAGCACGGATTTTTTCTAAAATTCATCCAAAGTTGGGGTCCGGCACCCTACCCTACCCTAACTTTCAAAGTTTATAAAAAAAATTCTGAGGCAATACTTTTTTCCACACTAGGTGCAAATGAAAGTTGGGACCCTTAGGCATGCTTGACTGAAAAATCCAGGTGGGGTATAGCACGGATTTTTTCTAAAATTCATCCAAAGTTGGGGTCCGGCACCCTACCCTACCCTAACTTTCAAAGTTTATAAAAAAAATTCTGAGGCAATACTTTTTTCCACACTAGGTGCAAATGAAAGTTGGGACCCTTAGGCATGCTTGACTGAAAAATCCAGGTGGGGTATAGCACGGATTTTTTCTAAAATTCATCCAAAGTTGGGGTCCGGCACCCTACCCTACCCTAACTTTCAAAGTTTATAAAAAAAATTCTGAGGCAATACTTTTTTCCACACTAGGTGCAAATGAAAGTTGGGACCCTTAGGCATGCTTGACTGAAAAATCCAGGTGGGGTATAGCACGGATTTTTTCTAAAATTCATCCAAAGTTGGGGTCCGGCACCCTACCCTACCCTAACTTTCAAAGTTTATAAAAAAAATTCTGAGGCAATACTTTTTTCCACACTAGGTGCAAATGAAAGTTGGGACCCTTAGGCATGCTTGACTGAAAAATCCAGGTGGGGTATAGCACGGATTTTTTCTAAAATTCATCCAAAGTTGGGGTCCGGCACCCTACCCTACCCTAACTTTCAAAGTTTATAAAAAAAATTCTGAGGCAATACTTTTTTCCACACTAGGTGCAAATGAAAGTTGGGACCCTTAGGCATGCTTGACTGAAAAATCCAGGTGGGGTATAGCACGGATTTTTTCTAAAATTCATCCAAAGTTGGGGTCCGGCACCCTACCCTACCCTAACTTTCAAAGTTTATAAAAAAAATTCTGAGGCAATACTTTTTTCCACACTAGGTGCAAATGAAAGTTGGGACCCTTAGGCATGCTTGACTGAAAAATCCAGGTGGGGTATAGCACGGATTTTTTTCTAAAATTCATCCAAAGTTGGGGTCCGGCACCCTACCCTACCCTAACTTTCAAAGTTTATAAAAAAAATTCTGAGGCAATACTTTTTTCCACACTAGGTGCAAATGAAAGTTGGGACCCTTAGGCATGCTTGACTGAAAAATCCAGGTGGGGTATAGCACGGATTTTTTCTAAAATTCATCCAAAGTTGGGGTCCGGCACCCTACCCTACCCTAACTTTCAAAGTTTATAAAAAAAATTCTGAGGCAATACTTTTTTCCACACTAGGTGCAAATGAAAGTTGGGACCCTTAGGCATGCTTGACTGAAAAATCCAGGTGGGGTATAGCACGGATTTTTTCTAAAATTCATCCAAAGTTGGGGTCCGGCACCCTACCCTACCCTAACTTTCAAAGTTTATAAAAAAAATTCTGAGGCAATACTTTTTTCCACACTAGGTGCAAATGAAAGTTGGGACCCTTAGGCATGCTTGACTGAAAAATCCAGGTGGGGTATAGCACGGATTTTTTCTAAAATTCATCCAAAGTTGGGGTCCGGCACCCTACCCTACCCTAACTTTCAAAGTTTATAAAAAAAATTCTGAGGCAATACTTTTTTCCACACTAGGTGCAAATGAAAGTTGGGACCCTTAGGCATGCTTGACTGAAAAATCCAGGTGGGGTATAGCACGGATTTTTTCTAAAATTCATCCAAAGTTGGGGTCCGGCACCCTACCCTACCCTAACTTTCAAAGTTTATAAAAAAAATTCTGAGGCAATACTTTTTTCCACACTAGGTGCAAATGAAAGTTGGGACCCTTAGGCATGCTTGACTGAAAAATCCAGGTGGGGTATAGCACGGATTTTTTCTAAAATTCATCCAAAGTTGGGGTCCGGCACCCTACCCTACCCTAACTTTCAAAGTTTATAAAAAAAATTCTGAGGCAATACTTTTTTCCACACTAGGTGCAAATGAAAGTTGGGACCCTTAGGCATGCTTGACTGAAAAATCCAGGTGGGGTATAGCACGGATTTTTTCTAAAATTCATCCAAAGTTGGGGTCCGGCACCCTACCCTACCCTAACTTTCAAAGTTTATAAAAAAAATTCTGAGGCAATACTTTTTTCCACACTAGGTGCAAATGAAAGTTGGGACCCTTAGGCATGCTTGACTGAAAAATCCAGGTGGGGTATAGCACGGATTTTTTCTAAAATTCATCCAAAGTTGGGGTCCGGCACCCTACCCTACCCTAACTTTCAAAGTTTATAAAAAAAATTCTGAGGCAATACTTTTTTCCACACTAGGTGCAAATGAAAGTTGGGACCCTTAGGCATGCTTGACTGAAAAATCCAGGTGGGGTATAGCACGGATTTTTTCTAAAATTCATCCAAAGTTGGGGTCCGGCACCCTACCCTACCCTAACTTTCAAAGTTTATAAAAAAAATTCTGAGGCAATACTTTTTTCCACACTAGGTGCAAATGAAAGTTGGGACCCTTAGGCATGCTTGACTGAAAAATCCAGGTGGGGTATAGCACGGATTTTTTCTAAAATTCATCCAAAGTTGGGGTCCGGCACCCTACCCTACCCTAACTTTCAAAGTTTATAAAAAAAATTCTGAGGCAATACTTTTTTCCACACTAGGTGCAAATGAAAGTTGGGACCCTTAGGCATGCTTGACTGAAAAATCCAGGTGGGGTATAGCACGGATTTTTTCTAAAATTCATCCAAAGTTGGGGTCCGGCACCCTACCCTACCCTAACTTTCAAAGTTTATAAAAAAAATTCTGAGGCAATACTTTTTTCCACACTAGGTGCAAATGAAAGTTGGGACCCTTAGGCATGCTTGACTGAAAAATCCAGGTGGGGTATAGCACGGATTTTTTCTAAAATTCATCCAAAGTTGGGGTCCGGCACCCTACCCTACCCTAACTTTCAAAGTTTATAAAAAAAATTCTGAGGCAATACTTTTTTCCACACTAGGTGCAAATGAAAGTTGGGACCCTTAGGCATGCTTGACTGAAAAATCCAGGTGGGGTATAGCACGGATTTTTTCTAAAATTCATCCAAAGTTGGGGTCCGGCACCCTACCCTACCCTAACTTTCAAAGTTTATAAAAAAAATTCTGAGGCAATACTTTTTTCCACACTAGGTGCAAATGAAAGTTGGGACCCTTAGGCATGCTTGACTGAAAAATCCAGGTGGGGTATAGCACGGATTTTTTCTAAAATTCATCCAAAGTTGGGGTCCGGCACCCTACCCTACCCTAACTTTCAAAGTTTATAAAAAAAATTCTGAGGCAATACTTTTTTCCACACTAGGTGCAAATGAAAGTTGGGACCCTTAGGCATGCTTGACTGAAAAATCCAGGTGGGGTATAGCACGGATTTTTTCTAAAATTCATCCAAAGTTGGGGTCCGGCACCCTACCCTACCCTAACTTTCAAAGTTTATAAAAAAAATTCTGAGGCAATACTTTTTTCCACACTAGGTGCAAATGAAAGTTGGGACCCTTAGGCATGCTTGACTGAAAAATCCAGGTGGGGTATAGCACGGATTTTTTCTAAAATTCATCCAAAGTTGGGGTCCGGCACCCTACCCTACCCTAACTTTCAAAGTTTATAAAAAAAATTCTGAGGCAATACTTTTTTCCACACTAGGTGCAAATGAAAGTTGGGACCCTTAGGCATGCTTGACTGAAAAATCCAGGTGGGGTATAGCACGGATTTTTAAAAAAAAATTGGTAATATAATTAATTAGTTATGTCCTTGCACACCATACTTTCATTACTAAAAATAAACCCTGCGTGTCATCAAAACTAAGCGAAACCAATTGTTACTGAAAAAGAATGATTCGCTAAAACAGATTTGTTTGACATGAAAGTATAAAAAGTACGAACGCAACTTTGTATTCTTGTAGCGTAGAAATATTATTACTTTTTAGGAACTATTTTACAGGATGCCGAGAATATGGAAAGCTGTTTCACACAATATCGCACAAACATTTTCTGATGGCAACAAGAAAATTAAGGCAACATTTAAATAATGTCATTTTTCAGTGTTGACAGTTGAAGTGAAGTTTTAAAGCGTGCAGCACCTGCACGATGTTAAAAGCACATACTATTGTTTTTAAAACATTGAACAGGAAATGAATTTCCAAGTTCATTGAATAGTGTTTTCGACGGCTAAATTGAAGTTAAAACAGATATTGTAGTGGTAATATGAAATAAAAACTTGTAAGTTAGTTTGAATCTTATGCAACTTTTTGGTTTATAGACATACCTGAAAACTGGCTGCTAGCGGAGTGGCTGCTAGCGAGTGGCTGCTAGCTTGAGTCTAGCACAAGTAAAGTATATTTTAGAGCTGAATTTGTTGATATGTGATTTTTTAGTTGCCAAATATGCTGTTAATTGAACAATTTATTGCTCAACATAGGGTGTATAAAAAACTGCCAATCTTGACTGCATATTTTTCGTTTTTTTTTAAATATATATCAAACCTGAATAATGTAGCTTTCTGAGGATCCAATTTTAAATGTGTTCCAAAATGTAGTTTCGCCACAAGAATTTTTCAAAGTTGGGTCGTTTTGTCTATATGAATGTCAGTAAATTCGTATGATCGAGCACACCGATAAGTGTATCGTTGGGACAACTCGATATAATGTAATCATTACGTGACAAATTTCCTAATGTGAAGTGTATTGAAATCATCATAATATAAATGATCAACATATTATGTTTGAAAAACATAAGTTCTATAATATTAGACCTTAAAGGTTCATATCATTTACATCGGATTTTTTTTACTATTAATGTAACCTCGAGGTTCAACATTGATATTGAAAAAAAATCCATAAAAAACGTTGAATGTAAATGATATGAACCTTCGAATTCTTATAATATAAGACTAGAAAACATGTGATCCAAATTAACCACGTGTGTTAAAGAAGAGACTTTGCACTTTTATGATTTACAGGTATGTGAATCTTCCATATTCAAATCTGTTAAAAAAAATAAAAAATTGAAATACTTACACACTACGCAATAGTACGGAAGCGTTATAACGCAAACATTTGCGAAATAACGCAAACCTTTGCGTTATAACGCAAACATAGGAAGAAATATTAAAAAAAAAAGTTGTGTGGCGCTAATATGCTTCCATACAATTATAGTTTTGTCTTTGTTAAAAAATCACGAGTATTTTTATTTGGTATTTCTCTAACTTTGATTTATGTTTATTGTCAGTTCATGTTATATGTTGGAGTGTGTGCAAAATAAAAATATCCATCCGAGTCAAATTAAAAATGCATTAATTTTTCTTTGTGTAAAATTGAATGTTGATTTAGAAGTCCGCATGTGAAATCTTTAACGTGCATATTAAAGTATAAACAGTGGCAGTTCTAGAAATTTTCCTAACGGTACGACCATTTAACTTTTAAAAAAGGGGGGTATGGGTTTTTTTCTTTAAAAATATTATATTCCCCAATTTGATGAATTTTGTTGGTAATACTTTTATACAAACACTACATATAGGAAAATATATGTTAGATCTAAATTTATTAATATATGAAAAATGTTTGACTCGGACAAAAAAACATACCCCCTCCCCTTTTGGAGTTAAAACCTAAGGGGGTGTTCACTGACTGCCTAAAAGGGGGCCCGATCCGGTCCTGCTTCAGTGATTTCGTATATAATTAACCAAATTTGAAAGGGGCAGCCGGGCACCCTGTCCCTTATTCAGACTCTGATGAAAATTGTAAATCAGGCGGGTAGCATGCAAGGAGCTATTTTTGGAATAACTTGGCTAGTTCACTGACGTCCAACGACTGTTTTCCCAGACAAGCACGGCCCCAGCTTGTCTCGCAAAACGCCCGTTGGACGTCAGGGTAATCTACGCACTATAACGTGACATGTCGTATTAATAAACAAATTAAATCTTTATTTTGTCATAAACTTTGTGAACTACATGTCATGCAAACTGAAAACAAAAGCCCATCCTTGATAAAAATGTCAAGTGTGCCAAATGTGGAATTAAGACGGCAAACAGATCGTATCATATTAATATGAACAGGCCAGTGGAGTTTTTTCCAGTTGGTAACAAGAAAATCATAGCTTATGATTCTTGGACCGTCTCTGTCCCAGTTGTAACATTTCTTTAGAATGCAAATGTGTCAAACCCCAGAGTCCTCCACAAAAACTTGAAGAGAAGGTCGGACACTTGTCAAATATGTCCCAGTATAGCTTTAAAAAGTCATGAAAATTTAGGCTAAAATTTAAACTGCGGCCTTATTTTAAATGTCGTTGATGCCAAAACAAATGATATGTTAATGTTCAAAATTGAATATACAGATTAACTTTCGTGGGTCTTTCCTTTCCCTCAGTGGCTAGTATTTTCTAAAAATCACCTAGCCAGTTCTTTTGAAAACGTACTTCGATGCTAGATTGAAAGAAATGGCCAAATTAAGACACAAAGAAGATGGCCCCTTAACAGTTCAACAGCAATGCACAAACTTTAGGAAAACTCATTTATTTCATTTTGACATCTTTCTACAAAGCTCAGTTGCACGTTTCTTTATCAATAGAAATTTAAAACATGAGCATTCAGAATTCACATGTAAACAAACCACTAACAAGATATTGAAAGACGTGGTTTTACTGACAATGAAGGCAACAATATTGATTAAAGAAATCTTCAAGATTTACAAAACATTACCGACAAACGCCTTCAGTTATGCAATCTTACTGTAATCTAATTATCCCTACTGATAAATAATGCAACCCTCATGGCACATTTAAGTTTTGGAATGATTTTATTCACAGAGACTGTTTCTCATTGATGTATATTTCTTTGCTCTTGTCTTTTCGGAGTTTAAATTGGGAATTACAAATTGCTGCATGAAAGAGACTAGCTCCACATTTCTATGCATTAAGGTTCGTCATATGTACTTGAGAATCATTCCATAAAACATCCGTTTGATATCCTTTCAATGCCAGAAACTGTCTATTACCCAGCTGAGAGCTAGTGATTTTTCTGCCACAATTACAAGGAAAAACTGGCTACAACTTGCACTGGATTAGGCACTTGAATCTTACATCGATTTTGATGTTAAGCAGTTAGTGTAAAGGCCCCTCCGGAACTGTTGGATTCTATGACAGTCTTCCTTCCATACAGAACATCGCTGCAAAATAATTTGAACATTCAATTAGGTGATAATAATATAATTTGGCAATTCAAAGAGAACCTGAAAATATTAGACCAATGTTTGAACAGAGAAATGCCCCAAAAAACAGCCATTTTGCTAGACAATGAATTGAAAAACTAGTTAGTTGCATGTCCCTTTATCTTTTGTTTCAGTTAAAAGTAAATGTAGATCAGATCTTTGGTTCTAACCAAAATTTTAAACCGGTATTTGGAATTCCAGTATTTAGATTGCCAAATTTAGCTGCCCCCTGAAAATCAAATGGTTGTTACCACAGATAAAAATAATCTAAATTTCATAATATTTCCACCCGACATCCCCCATTAATTTGTTCAAGGTATGGTAGCTTTCAGTGTGTCACATTGTATATCTTCAATGAAAATTGCATAAATTAGATGAATTTCTAGTAAATTTCTACGATATTCTTTATCATTTGACAAAATACCATTCAACTGAATTAAATTGTTTACTATTTGAAAAAGCGCGCCTTCTTTTACTTTAATTTACCTCCCTTTATTTCACGTAGCAACACAAATAAAAAACTGCCAATCTTTGCTGCATATCAATTTTTTCCCCCGATAAAAATATATATCATGCAACATAATCAACTGTATAAATTGGGAGAAAATCAATGTGTTCCAACCAGTGGATAGTAGTAAAAAAAATTAATGAAAGGATGGCATGATTACAGGTTTGAACCATGACGACACTGAAAATCGAAAATTCACGCATTTACCTATCATATGAAGATACGATGAGGTGATAAACTTAACAATTTATAATTTACCTAATTTATTATCATATTCACATTATGTTGACACGTCTAAGTTCGTCTGTGCTAGCTCATTTCAAACAAGCAAAACAATTACAGCATCATCCGTTTTTCTTTACCGATCGCCTCTAGTCAGAAAAGCACCTATGTTGAGCAATTGGTTGAAGAAAAAAAAACGAATGCTATATTGCACGCATCATTTTTGCGAATTAAATTCTTTTAATTTATAATCAACACTTCTGTCATTAGAGATATGTGATTTAGTACCTGTTGGAACAAACATTATTTCTAGTTCATGCTTGATTTTCTGATATAAGAGAAATTTCATTCGCAAAAAAAAAGTTTAGTCTAGTATTTATAATAAAAGTAAATAATTTTCCAAAACAGCTGATAAGTGTAATAGCTCTAAAATTATCAGGGTCTGTAGGATTGCCTTTATTTTTGAACACAGGTTTAATTCGGAGCTACCATTTGATTTTTATGGGGGGGGGGGGGGGGGGGGGGGTCCTGCCTTTTTTTATTAGTTTATCATGACTTTATTTACGTAAATTGTCATCCTGCCTTTTTTTTTTTTGCCAAGTTGCTCATCCTGCCCTTTTTTTTACTCAAAACACCTGTCCTGCCTTTTTTTCAAATTTCATCCTAGCCCTCCCCCCCCCCATAAAAATAAAATGGTAGCTCCCTAATACCAATTGTCCAAGTGTCTGGAATAATTCCCTCAGCTATCAAAAAGAAGCTCAAAACATACTTTTCTTCAATATGTATACCGGAAATTTACTTTCGTTTTAATTCATTCATTGTCATACATCCCGAGCAATACCAAAATAATTATGATCACATACGCTAAGTTGATAAACACAGAGAAGAACGAAATCTATTTATACATCAGCACGTTTACCTTTTTGAGCAACAACAAAATTTCAACAGGGACCCAGATGAACTATTTGATGTAGCGCTTTTATTTTTAGAAACGCAAGGAAATTACTAGTTATAAATATTACAAAAATAGATTTACGCGATGATAATGTATAGATAAGGGTTAATAACGCACAGGAAAACGACTAGAAAGGATGAGAACCCATGGTTTTCATATATAATGGGGTTTTTGAACGCTGCAATGGTCAATTGCATTGGCTTTTCAATTGTTTTTATTGCGTGATCACGCAAATACGCAGCTTATCTGGAGACTAGTGTCAAGCTATCCAGCAATTCTCATCCTGCAATTCTCTTGCGATAAAGCTATCCTGCAATTCGTCATCCTGCAATTGCGTTCGAAAAACTACTTGAGTGACAATTTTATTTTTTTTCAAAATCATGGTTTTTGACTGGTTTTGTTTGAAAAAAAAGATAAATATAAAGTTTTTTATATCCCATTTACAAATTTCTAACTTTAGTTTAAAAATTTTAACTTATCTTTACGGTTTTATAACTAGAATTTACAATTAGAAAAATCATGAAGATTCACAAAGAGTTATATATCTGTGAAGTCCCGGATATGGTTCGTTTTTATGCATGTTTAAGAATTTCTGGGGTATGCTTTCTTAAAGGCCCAAAATTTCGTTCGAACCATCTGGGTGAGCTCGGATGCGCTATTTAAATATTTTTATGGGGCAGGCCCTTAATATCAAAAGAATGAGATATTCAAATGCTCCTTCAACTGCATTATAGTACACGTACATACCATGTATCAATGACTTCCCTTAAGTGTTTCCAGTTAAATTAACCTACATGTACATGTAAAAAAACAGTAATGTGGTCTTTTTTCATAGGTGGAGGAAGCCGGAGAGAACGACCAACCATTGGTTGGATGACTGACAATCATAGACAATAAAGATTATATTTGAGTCAAGAATTGTAATTTTAATCTTTAACAAATTGTTAACGTCATTGGCTAAGCCAAAAACAGCATATATTTTTTTGTACTTTAGGTAAGCTTTGGAGACTTTGTTGCAGCAAGACAAAACAAATAGACAACTTTGGAGATAATTGCATTTCCCTCAAAAACTTTGGTTTAAGTGAACATCTTCTTATTTCTATCATTCGTGCGTTTAGGGGCGTCATCAATTCCGTTCCTATGTTGAGCAATTGGTTGAAAATAAAAACGAATGCTATATTGCACGCATTATTTTTGCGAATTAAATTCTTTTAATTGATAATAAACACTTCTGTCATTAGAGATACTTTATTCAGTACCTGTTGGAACAAACATTATTTCTAGTTCATGTTTACGATCACGATTGATAGATTGATTGTTGGTGTTTAACGCCACTTTTAAGCGCCACTTTTGGGCTATTTCGTGGGGCCAGTTTTTATTGATGGAGGAAGCCGGAGTGCCCGGAGAAAACCAACGACCTTCGATAGAAAAGCTGACAATCCTAGTCAATTAAGATTGGAGTCGAGTGCACACTCACGAGTGGGGTTCGAACTCACAACCTGAGTGTTGACTGGCTAGTGATTACAGTAGTAGAACTACTTAGACCACTTGGCCTCCGAGGCCCATATTGACGATCACGAAGACACTTGATGAACTTTTATAGTGCAGGGATACAGGCGGTCCCCTCTATCTAGTAAATGACATCATAAAGCGTGTATGATTGACAAAATTTTCCAGCAAAGGACACAACTATAAAGTGCTCAATTGGGAAAAGGTTCCTCACCTACAATTGCAGCTGTCAGTGTTAATGTGTAATGACGACTGCCAAAAAATAAGTCCATTTGTTAGTGATTACTAGTAGTTTACAAATCACTATTTAACGGTGAACATGACTAAGCGTTCCATAAAACTAAAAAGCGAGACGTATTGGCTTCATATGGAACGTTTTAGTGTTCATAATAATAAAAAGAACAGGTTTGGGGGATAGACGTCACGTTTCTGAGTGTAACAGACATAATACTCCTTACTTCGGACCACGCAATGTGCATTTTAAAAATAGATGTAGTTTATAGTATACATGGTATACATATATGAAATACTATTATGAAGAGAAAAAGCATTACAGAAATTATATGCAACTATATTGCATATATATGTATTTTAGCCAAAAAATTACACTGCGTGTTTTTCTTCAAGCATTGAACATGTTTGAATTAATATGTTCAATGTGTTGCTTCATGCGATATCATATGGCAGACTATATATATTATATATATCATATGGATGATGATGTTGTATTGGAAAAGTTTCATGGACATTTTAGTTCGAGACAAAAATTTGGTTAGACAAATAGATGGAACTCCAGTAGTTTTTGCAAAATCTGTAAAAATAATCCAAAATTTGGAATGATATGAAAAGTTCCGACATATGTTCGTTTCGACTTTTGTTTACAAATAATAATGTCACGTGATTATTCAATGATATCCCCCATCTTTATGTGTACTGTGCATACAAATTCCTCACCATAGCCATTTATCGTGTATAAACTTGAACAAATTGAAGATATGATCATGGTTACAAGTTAAAAAAAAAGATAAAAAGATATAGCAAACACAGATAATTCAGAAATTATTAAATAGTTAAATTTTAAAATCAGAGAAAAATGTCAGTGACCCATATCGTCAAGGTTCACATTTTTGTCCATTGTCTCCTACATTTCTAAGAAATGGGATTGTTACTTTCCGCTCTGAATGACAGAAGTCAACAGCACCCAAATACAATACAAATGAATTGTCATCATGCTCAATGGCATTTCTGAAAACAAAAAGATTATATTCTCCGTTTTCAACGTCGAAGGAATTTTTTTGGCGGGATAGATCCTTACACATGTACTCACTATCAGATTTTATGTAAATACATTATATAATCGTTCATTTAACAATCTGTTAGTGTCTTCTCTTCTTCTGATATATAGTTTCAGCTTCATTTAAAATTGAAGATTACATCTGGATTAATATATTACCTTTAGAGTAGCGTCATTGAAGCATTACATTTCAGCGGAGGAAATGTATTTATAGTTATGTTGTGGTAATCTTAGGGATCACCTCAGTAATTCAACCAATCAGCGGAATTTTAACATTGGGAATATCTATTTTTAATGCAGTTTTTAGCACACTTAAATAAGAATTATTAAAAAAACGGAATGTTGTTAGTAGATACAAAAACAGAAAATAATGAACACTTTATGCAAAAGATGAATTGGATTGGGGTTCTGTGTATTCACATTATTTGTACAACTCTCCTTTCTCTTGGTAATTTTTGGAATTTCCGTGACCTAAATGATTCCCGAAAATTAAATATTTTTATATATAGTATAGTAATAAATACAACAGATATCATTTTCCTGGAGATTCACTTGCTGTCGAGTATCGAGTTGCGAGTTACGAAAGTCGAGTTGCGAGTAATACTAGTAATAATAATATCGTTAATTAAAGAGAGTAAATCATTTGGATTTAACCAATTTTCAATAAGGCTCTCTACATACAATATCAACTACATGAATAAAACATAATTTATCAACTATTACACACATATAAAACAATAGATGTATATATATAATACACAAATATAACAACAACAAACAAAAAAACACATATAGTATACAATGTGGCTTAACTTATAAATTTCACACTTTTAAAAATATAATGACTTGTAAGAGTATTTGAATGTAGATATAGTTTTTGATTTTTTCATTTCACTGGGTAGTGAATTCCACACTTTATGACCACTAAAAGAAAAACTTGATTTGTATAATTCTGTTTTTGATTTAGGGACAATAAAATTATCTGATGACGAAAGTCGAGTATTGTACGATTGTTTACTATTTGTAGGCACAATACGATTTGATAAATATTTTGGTGCCAGTTCATGTTTTGATTTATACATTAATAATGACTTACGAGTTACGAGGGTCGAGTTGCGAGTTATACGAGGGTCGAGTTGCGAGTTACAATGGTCGAGTTGCGAGTTACGAAGGTCTAGTTTCGAGTTACGAGGGTTGAGTTGCGAGTTATGAAGGTCGAGTTGCGAGTTACGAGGTCGAGTTGCGAGTTACAAAGATCGAGTTGCGAGTTACGAGGGTCGAGTTGCGAGTTACGAAGGTCGATTTGCGAGTTACGAAAGTCGAGTTACGAGTAACGAAGGTCGAGTTGCGAGTTACGAGGGTCGAGTTGCGAGTTACGAAGGTCGAGTTGCGAGTTACGAGGGTCGAGTTACGAAGATCGAGTTGCGAGTTATGAGGGTCGAGTTGCGAGTTAAGAAGGTCGAGTTGCGAGGTACGAGGGTCGAGTTGCGAGTTACGAAGGTCGAGTTGCGAGTTATGAAGGTCGAGTTGCGAGTTACAAAAATATTATATTAATCTAATTTCTTAAGAATTATATATATAAACGGTCGTATATATAAACGGTCGTGCATGTCGTCAGAATTTTCAGGTGTACTTCGGATTAAATAAACAGAGCATAAATGTACCCGAACTTAGTTATACACTGCATGAGGTATTTTGTTTTTAGGATTTGAAAGAGTTATGTGATACTTATTTATAAGAGTCACGTGTCGTCAGAATTTTCAGGTGTACTTCGGATTAAATAAACAGAGCATAAATGTACCCGAACTTAGTTATACACTGCATGAGGTATTTTGTTTTTAGGATTTGAAAGAGTTATGTGATACTTATTTATAAGAGTCTATATGTTGCAAAGTCACGCACGCTTAAATTTCTTTCACAAGAGCGACATTGTTCATTTCCTAAAATAAAATAGGATATACTGTAGATAGAAGACAAAATGTATACAGTACTGAACAAATCATGCATAAGAAAATAAATCATGTAGACAAATAAAATATATTTGCAAATTATCGACATCTCAAAGAATATGGCTCTGTGTTAGACCTAAAGTAAATACTTATCAAAGGTACCAGGCTTATAATATTTTCTACGCCAGACCCTCGTTTCGTCTATACAAGACTCATCACTGACGCTTGAACAAAGGATATTCATTAGCATACCAAGTGCTAACTCTTCGTCTTTCGCAAAGGTTTATAATAATAATAATAATATCTTTATTTAGAGAGAGTAACACATTTGGATTACACCAATTTTCAATGAGGCTCTCTTAATACAATAATAATTACATTACAAACAAACAATACAAATTCAATAATAATGATAAATAAAGATGCAATACAATTTAAATTCAATAAAAAATATTATATGGCATTACAGTACAAATATGATGGTAATGTTAAAAATACATAGATTTGTAGTTATGCTTAAATTCTAATACTGTGTTTGATTTTTAATTGTATTAGGAAGAGCATTCTAAACTTTTGGTCCACTGTACTAGAAACTAGACTTATACAACTCTGTATTTGGTTTTGGAAATATGAAATTATCTGAATACGAAAATGTATTTTTGGTTTGCAGAAGCTGATAAAATAAGACTTGACAAATATTCTGGAGCTAAACCATTTTTTGCCTTATACATTAGTAATGATTTATGATTTCTTTGTGTAATCGGCACAATGTTACATTCGTGAAATAATTTGCTAGAAGGTTTGGTGTAATCATGTTAGTAGGTTTGGTGTAATCATGTTAATCTAAAATTATTCTTGCTGCCCTCTTTTGCAGTTTTAGTAAACTATCAAATAGAAAGTTGTTGCAAATTCCCCATATTGAACAACAATAATCTAAATGAGGTAAAACGTAAGCGTTTAATATAAAACAGTTATCTAGCTTTGTGATTGAAGTATTTCTTTATCCTTTTTAGTAAAGCTAAAGAAGAGTTGACCTTTTTTATCATATGATAAATATGAGTAAACCAAGATAGGGATGCATCAACAAAAATACCTAGAAGCTTTTCACATGTACTTTCTTTAATTTGTTGTCCATTTATGGCAAGATTAATGTTTTCATCTGATGTAACAGAAAACCGTTAACAGAAAGCTTCTGTTTAGAGCCAGTACATATAGCTTCCATTTCTAGATACATTTACAGCCATTTTATTGTCATCACACCAGCGAAAAATATCTTGCAAAACCGTATTAAGTTTTTGACTGATACAACTTTTGGTTTGTCCAATGACTGATATGGTGCTATCATTAGCAAATTAATCGGTGTTATGATTGGGATACGATAAAGGAAGATATTTATAAATATTAAAAACAACACAGGTCCTAAAATGGATCCTTGAGGTACACCAGTGTTTTTTTTTTGTTTTTGTACGTCTGGAAATGTATTTGATATAGATACCATCTGGTATCTGTCAGCCAATTATGATGTAAACCAACATAACGAAGTATAAGCAAATTTGTATTTGTTTAATTTTTGAAGAAGCAGTTCATGATTGAGAAGATCAAAGGCTTTTGTTATATCTAGAAACACTGCCCCCAACAAGATCGCCATCATCAATGGCCTTAAGTCATTTAACCAATAAAGCTGTTAACGCAGTTTGACAAGAATGGTTTGCGCGAAAGCCTGACTGCATTCTATACAACAAATTGTATTTATGAAGATAATTTACTAAGCGTGTCTTAGAGAGCACCTGTTTATGGTGATATAGGCACAATTGCACATCTGACTTAGGAAAATATCTCATGAATTAGTCAGAAATGTGATATGCTATGTGATTTATGTGATAAATTAAATAATTTTGAACTTTGTTAACTTTGTGATTCAACCCCAAGCGGAGAGTGCATATGTATACCAAATAGTTAATAATCGATTTGTAGATATTATATAAATAGCACATAGCTGAGAGGGGGATAAAGCAGATTGTGAACCCGAGAAAACATTGTCAACTGCAGCGAAGCCAAGATTGAAAATGTCTTTTCTAGGGGTAACAATCTGCTCTATCCCCCTCTCAGCTATGTGCTATTTGATTTATTATACTGAATGTTCTGTCCTATGTTCCTAAGTCAGGAACCTGATGTTCAGTAGTTGTCGTTTGTTGATGTGGTTCATAAGTGTTTCTCGTTTCTCGTTTTTTATTTAGATTAGACCGTTGGTTTTCCCGTTTGAATGGTTTTACACTAGTAATTTTTTTGGGGGGCCCTTTATAGCTTATTGTTCGGTGTGAGCCAAGGTTCCATGTTGAAGACCGTACTGTGACCTATAATGGTTTACTTTTATAAATTTTGACTTGGATGGAGAGTTGTCTCATTGGCACTCATACCACATCTTCTTATATCTATGTGACTGTTAAATTTCAAATGCAAAGTAATAAACTATGAAGTCTTGTACATAACAACCCTCCGTATTTAATATAGCGCACAATTGATCAAGCGTCTACATAAAGGGTAAAGAGTATTTTGCCATGGGATAGAGTAAATTGTTTATCTCGTATTAACCAATCAAAATCCGGCATTTTGACATGAAGTTTAATAAAAGAAGATGTGGTATGAGTGCCAATGAGACAACTCTCCATCCAAGTCACAATTTGTAAAAGTAAACAATTATAGGTCAAAGTACGGCCTTTTACATGGACCCTTGACGCACACCGAACAGCAAGCTATAAAATACCCCAAAATGACTAGTGTAAAACCATTCAAACAGGAAAACAAACGGTCTAATGTATATAAAAAACGAGAAACGAGAAACACTTATGAACCACATCAACAAACGACAACCACTGAACATCAGGTTCCTTTATGTATATCTGAATACTACAACGCAAAAATAAGCATGCTATAGATGTCTTTATATGGCATTATGGTAACTTCCTGGCATAGGAGATCATAATATGGATTTTTTTTTAATTTGGAAAGACGTTATTCTACAATAAGCTATACCGCTGTTACAAATAATAAAGGAACGGTTTTAAGGAATGTTATGGCGTGTGTTTTTACGGTATGAGCACGGAAGCCTTGTCTGTCACAAGTTTACTTTTTTACCTACATGCAGCCTTGATACACATGTTGTAGTTTCAGATATCAGCTGTGTATTGTACATTTTTTCTAAAAAAAAGTCCTTCCTTTTCATCTTAATATCATGCATAGCCTGTCACGAGAGCACCTGAAAAAAGTTTTACCCGGGTAAGTATGGCATCAAGTTGTACTTTCAGGCATCTGCCATCCATATTTTGGAGAGGCGTAGGTTTTCTTTAAAGAATTGTTTGATTCTGAATTACTTGAGAAAAATTGTTTAGAATGGAAGTAAATAAATTTAAAGATGCTTTCTATTGAAAATTAGGAGAAAATATATATATATATATTGACATTAAGTTTCTAATAAATTGTTCGGATTTTAATGAAAACAAATTTTGTGTTTAATTTCTGGAAATAATTGAAAAAAAAAGTATCCTTAAAGGACGCATGCACCCCTAAAAATGAATTAGATAGCCATTGTGCATTATATAAAAAAAACCACGTTTATTATAAACTGAGTAGTAAATACAGACAACTTGTATATGTAATATAGTCAACTGCAACTATTCTATATCCGCCACGATATCGCGGCTGTATGTGTATGACGTCACGTAATCAAGATCAGTCTCGTTACGTCTCGTGGGGGCCAATTCAATACTTAATTGATAGGGGTGTCGCTGGGGTTCTGTTACCCCACCCTTCATATAGTTTAGATTTTAAAAATGTATACCTTTTCATATATAAAATTTTCATATTTCGTAACTCGCAACTCGACCTTCGTAACCGCAACTCTACTTTTGTAACTCGCAACTCGACCTTCGTAACTCCCAACTCGACCCTCGTAACTCGCAACACGAACTTCGTAACTCGAAACTCGACTTCGTAACTCGCAACTCGACTTTCGTAACTCGCAACTCGACCTTCGTAACTCGCAACTCGAACTCGCAACTTGCAACTCGACTATAAGAAACCTTCATTTTCCTGGTTCATATACAGATTGTATAGATTCTTTCTTTTACTTTGTTAATGATTGTACTATAAAAAAAAATAATCTTTATTTATAATTGGAAACCTAAGACACTCGACCTGAAATGACTCCCATCGATTTCAAAAGTTGACGTATGACAGCAGACACTAACTGTGTTCCATACATTCACATGCAAATAATAGAAATAACAATATATCAAGTTTGGATGCATAATTGTGAGTAATAAATGATATGTGCAGCCTTTATTGTGTTGAAGACTCGACAAATATCCAAAATTATGTATGCAAATTATGACACAAACTGCTTTCCATACTTTCAATCCATCGAAATGAAGGGGTGCTATTAATCATACATAAATTACAAAAAGGGTATCTGTTTACATATTGAACATTTCTATGGTGTATTGTTGTCTCTAGATGTTTATAAATAATAAAAAAATGGCTGTGAAACGATAAAACAAATTATTTGGTTACGTGGCATATTATTGTCAGCATTGTCCTTTACATACGTTTTAAACGTCACAAAACACAATACATCTTATATTTGTTTACAATAAACAGTTCTGCAAAGTAAAAATATGCTATAAACTTATACGGTGCCGGGATCTGGTAGATATATCAATAAATGATGCTGAAACATCAGCGCGAGAATGTAAATAATGGGAAATAACAAAAGAGGGGAAAGAAACGACAAAGTTTATAAATTGAAAGTCATAAAAAATCTTCAAACAAGATAGTACACTCCCCGTCTGTCATCTTGTTTATTCCACAACATTATTTACAACTTCTTGGACAACAGTGCAAGTTTTGTCACTTGTCTAACGAAGAAAGCTGGTTTTACACAATTTTTGTCCAAGGTACGTACTATACGAGTTTCTACCTTGCGTACAAAATTATCAGCACTAGCTAGGGAACGTTTGAGTGACTATCCCCATTGGCTAACTAATGCAACTTACTTAGTTGTCCTTGATCAACAAGACATCTCCTTCTGGAATGTTTTCACTTTCTTAAGTTCATTTCTGACGAGCTTGTATAGAATAAAGTAAACCCAACATCTACTGGAAATATGTTTTTTCAAATATGCAAGAAATATCACATTTTAAAGATATTTTTTTTTAATTATAGGACATATATAATTTTATCAAAATTATCAGTGAATAATGGTCTGGATTGGGTAAACAGAAAAGAGAATAATGGGGAAAAGTTGCAAAAAAATGGGTTTACAACATTAAAGAATATTAGAATAAAATAGGCCAAAATATAAAAAGAATAGAGAAAAATGGCCAAAATTTAAAAAGAACAGAGAAAATGGCTTAAAAAATTAAAGAATACAGAAATGAAGGACCCTTCATTAAGACCTTCATGTATAGAATTAAATGGGAGCGTTTGCATTTAGTCTAAGATAAGTTGTGGATTCATCATTTTTTGTTGCCATATTACCCATTATTTTCATTGTTTTTACTAGTAAAGACAAATTAACCACTAACTCAAGGGTTTGTCGATTTAAGAATTTACCATCTTATATATATATTATTATGGTAGCTTTGGAAATATCACAAATCAAATATCTTGTTACGAAAATACATCTTTTCTTCAATCTGTGAAAATTGGTACCCTGGAAAATAAATGAATTCACAGAAACTATTCTACATATATATATTGATAAATAACAAAAAAAAAACTTTTTAATTCTGATAATTCCCAACAACATGACCAAAAGAAAAAAAAACGTACAAATTTTCGGAATTGACATAAGGTTTAATCCATTAGGTTTTAATAAATCACACAGAGTGTAGATAATGATATCTAGAAAACTGACATGTCAGCAAGGGCTTGGTCCTGCTTGTCCATTAGTGTTAGATAGTCTGCAACCCAAGGACAAAAATGACCAAAAGATCACTAGAGATAAAGATCTAGAGGTCAAAATATGGTCATCACATCTTTGCTGTTTGTCCCTGTGACTCAGATGTGTTTAATATGAAAAAATGTATTTATTGGATCATTCATCGTTATAAGAAATAACTATCAGAAAGATACAAGTGAATTTCATAAATTTAAATATACACAATATAGTTTAAACGTTTTGCGTGCAATCCATTCATTTTGCCATTTTTGATTTGCACCAACTTTAAATTTCTCATTTATACACGAAAAAAAAAAAACACAAGAAAACCATGTCACAGTTCCCGATTCTGTCTTGTTTAAAGGTCATCAAAAAGTCTGTAACTTTTTTTAACCTATGAACTTAAAGCATGTCAGTTAGTCAAGGATACTACAATCATGACAGCGCACTTTTACAAGAGTATTTTATTTTACTGATACAGGGAAATTATTTGGGAGGTAGACATGGTAGAGTACAATGTGTCTATCCCTAATTAGAAATTCAGATTGTTTTTTACTTATATCAGCATGATCAGTAAAAAAAATCATGTCTTTTCCTGATTTGTCTCGACTACATTCAATTGCTACAATAGACATACTATGAAAATTTATCATAATGGACATTAAAATAGTGAGGGCTAATTTCAGTGCTTGTTACAAACGAAAAGTAAAATAACAAAACACCGAACTCCAACTTATAGAGCACAAAATCCTATGAGAGTGACATTGGTCTTCTTTGCATGTTTGTAACTCTAAATCTTTATAGGCGATTGAAAAGATGTCGATCAACAGTATATATGTGACAGTATTCAGCTGTTATCGTATATAATATATAGGACATGTTCATTCAAATAACTGTTATTATAAGCTATGCATATGATACATAATTAAAAGAGGAAAGAAAAAAGAAGAGAAAAAAGTGGTTATCTTTCAATATTAACTGAAATAAATCTTAATTTTCTATTTTTATCTTGTCAACATAATTTATATTTCTTTCTTGTAATCTGTTAAAAAATAAATAATTTTGTCATTATAACTGATGGAAATTATTTTTAAACAAAGTTAATATTATTTTTTGTATTTCATACTTAATTTCTTCTTGTTTGCTGTGTGTGTTAAAGGCCGATTTTGTTATGGGCCGAATTATCATCGATTCCGGAAATAAGAGCAAGGTGACCATATACCCCAGAAACCCTTCGACATTTTGGGTGTTAGTCAACTTAGTGATGACACCCATGCCATAAAGAAAAAAATTCTCAATGGAAATAAATTCAGCTTAAGTCTGTTTGATCAGTAAAGTAAACACTAAATACAAAATTGTACAAACAAGTTGTTTACATTTGTAAGTTTTGTCCTATATGGGTGATAACTAAATAAAGGTGTGAATAATAACCATAAAAAATGTTTTAATTTTACAGCTTCAGAAGTACCATATTATCAGTGCGTCTTCTTACCAAAAAAGAAAAAAACATAGAACTCAAATCATTGAATAGACTTAAATTTTCTTGCTTTTACGAGGTTTACTGATTTCATAATCATAATAATAGTCATTTGCATGTTTTTTTTTGTGAGACAGCTTAATCTTTGGGATTGTCATCAACCAATACCTACATGTAGTTCAACCATGCAACTTCAACGGAATTTTAATGTTGGACTAATCTATTTTTGATGCAGATTATTGCATACTGAAATGAAAATTATAGAAAAATGGAATCCTTTTAGTAGATATAAAACAGGGAATAATGAACGCTTTTAGCAAAAGGTGGATTGAATCGAGCTTCTAGCTTAGCTTAGTGTATTCACATTATTTGTATATCTCTCCTTACTCTTGGAGAATGTGGAGGTATTTGGTTCACCACAAACAAAAGTTTTATATATAATATAGTAAATACTTGTATATTATTCATTAGACTGAAAAACGACAAAATTGTTGATTGTAACGAATACCACTCACAGGTTACTTTTACTAAAAATGACCTACGATTTCAAATACATAGCTTATTGTTTTTTTCTTTTCTTAAGGATAGCCATTCAGGCAGATCTACATAAAAACACTATTTTTTATTTAGCGTTCATCATAACCATTTGGCAAATATTGCCATATTTACCACATGTACAACATTCCGAGTACATACAAACTTGTGCTTCTGGATAAGTTTCCAAGCATGGCTTGACCGAGATAAATAAAATTTAAATGCATTTCAGAATGGTAAAAACTTTACTGGATTTTGCTATTATTTTCGTGTTCGTGTACGGTCTAATGTATATAAAAAACGAGAAACGAGAAACACTTATGAACCACATCAACAAACGACAACCACTGAACATCAGGTTCCTTTATGTATATCTGAATACTACAACGCAAAAATAAGCATGCTATAGATGTCTTTATATGGCATTATGGTAACTTCCTGGCATAGGAGATCATAATATGGATTTTTTTTTAATTTGGAAAGACGTTATTCTACAATAAGCTATACCGCTGTTACAAATAATAAAGGAACGGTTTTAAGGAATGTTATGGCGTGTGTTTTTACGGTATGAGCACGGAAGCCTTGTCTGTCACAAGTTTACTTTTTTACCTACATGCAGCCTTGATACACATGTTGTAGTTTCAGATATCAGCTGTGTATTGTACATTTCTTCTAAAAAAAAGTCCTTCCTTTTCATCTTAATATCATGCATAGCCTGTCACGAGAGCACCTGAAAAAAGTTTTACCCGGGTAAGTATGGCATCAAGTTGTACTTTCAGGCATCTGCCATCCATATTTTGGAGAGGCGTAGGTTTTCTTTAAAGAATTGTTTGATTCTGAATTACTTGAGAAAAATTGTTTAGAATGGAAGTAAATAAATTTAAAGATGCTTTCTATTGAAAATTAGGAGAAAATATATATATATATATTGACATTAAGTTTCTAATAAATTGTTCGGATTTTAATGAAAACAAATTTTGTGTTTAATTTCTGGAAATAATTGAAAAAAAAAGTATCCTTAAAGGACGCATGCACCCCTAAAAATGAATTAGATAGCCATTGTGCATTATATAAAAAAAACCACGTTTATTATAAACTGAGTAGTAAATACAGACAACTTGTATATGTAATATAGTCAACTGCAACTATTCTATATCCGCCACGATATCGCGGCTGTATGTGTATGACGTCACGTAATCAAGATCAGTCTCGTTACGTCTCGTGGGGGCCAATTCAATACTTAATTGATAGGGGTGTCGCTGGGGTTCTGTTACCCCACCCTTCATATAGTTTAGATTTTAAAAATGTATACCTTTTCATATATAAAATTTTCATATTTCGTAACTCGCAACTCGACCTTCGTAACCGCAACTCTACTTTTGTAACTCGCAACTCGACCTTCGTAACTCCCAACTCGACCCTCGTAACTCGCAACACGAACTTCGTAACTCGAAACTCGACTTCGTAACTCGCAACTCGACTTTCGTAACTCGCAACTCGACCTTCGTAACTCGCAACTCGAACTCGCAACTTGCAACTCGACTATAAGAAACCTTCATTTTCCTGGTTCATATACAGATTGTATAGATTCTTTCTTTTACTTTGTTAATGATTGTACTATAAAAAAAAATAATCTTTATTTATAATTGGAAACCTAAGACACTCGACCTGAAATGACTCCCATCGATTTCAAAAGTTGACGTATGACAGCAGACACTAACTGTGTTCCATACATTCACATGCAAATAATAGAAATAACAATATATCAAGTTTGGATGCATAATTGTGAGTAATAAATGATATGTGCAGCCTTTATTGTGTTGAAGACTCGACAAATATCCAAAATTATGTATGCAAATTATGACACAAACTGCTTTCCATACTTTCAATCCATCGAAATGAAGGGGTGCTATTAATCATACATAAATTACAAAAAGGGTATCTGTTTACATATTGAACATTTCTATGGTGTATTGTTGTCTCTAGATGTTTATAAATAATAAAAAAATGGCTGTGAAACGATAAAACAAATTATTTGGTTACGTGGCATATTATTGTCAGCATTGTCCTTTACATACGTTTTAAACGTCACAAAACACAATACATCTTATATTTGTTTACAATAAACAGTTCTGCAAAGTAAAAATATGCTATAAACTTATACGGTGCCGGGATCTGGTAGATATATCAATAAATGATGCTGAAACATCAGCGCGAGAATGTAAATAATGGGAAATAACAAAAGAGGGGAAAGAAACGACAAAGTTTATAAATTGAAAGTCATAAAAAATCTTCAAACAAGATAGTACACTCCCCGTCTGTCATCTTGTTTATTCCACAACATTATTTACAACTTCTTGGACAACAGTGCAAGTTTTGTCACTTGTCTAACGAAGAAAGCTGGTTTTACACAATTTTTGTCCAAGGTACGTACTATACGAGTTTCTACCTTGCGTACAAAATTATCAGCACTAGCTAGGGAACGTTTGAGTGACTATCCCCATTGGCTAACTAATGCAACTTACTTAGTTGTCCTTGATCAACAAGACATCTCCTTCTGGAATGTTTTCACTTTCTTAAGTTCATTTCTGACGAGCTTGTATAGAATAAAGTAAACCCAACATCTACTGGAAATATGTTTTTTCAAATATGCAAGAAATATCACATTTTAAAGATATTTTTTTTTAATTATAGGACATATATAATTTTATCAAAATTATCAGTGAATAATGGTCTGGATTGGGTAAACAGAAAAGAGAATAATGGGGAAAAGTTGCAAAAAAATGGGTTTACAACATTAAAGAATATTAGAATAAAATAGGCCAAAATATAAAAAGAATAGAGAAAAATGGCCAAAATTTAAAAAGAACAGAGAAAATGGCTTAAAAAATTAAAGAATACAGAAATGAAGGACCCTTCATTAAGACCTTCATGTATAGAATTAAATGGGAGCGTTTGCATTTAGTCTAAGATAAGTTGTGGATTCATCATTTTTTGTTGCCATATTACCCATTATTTTCATTGTTTTTACTAGTAAAGACAAATTAACCACTAACTCAAGGGTTTGTCGATTTAAGAATTTACCATCTTATATATATATTATTATGGTAGCTTTGGAAATATCACAAATCAAATATCTTGTTACGAAAATACATCTTTTCTTCAATCTGTGAAAATTGGTACCCTGGAAAATAAATGAATTCACAGAAACTATTCTACATATATATATTGATAAATAACAAAAAAAAAACTTTTTAATTCTGATAATTCCCAACAACATGACCAAAAGAAAAAAAAACGTACAAATTTTCGGAATTGACATAAGGTTTAATCCATTAGGTTTTAATAAATCACACAGAGTGTAGATAATGATATCTAGAAAACTGACATGTCAGCAAGGGCTTGGTCCTGCTTGTCCATTAGTGTTAGATAGTCTGCAACCCAAGGACAAAAATGACCAAAAGATCACTAGAGATAAAGATCTAGAGGTCAAAATATGGTCATCACATCTTTGCTGTTTGTCCCTGTGACTCAGATGTGTTTAATATGAAAAAATGTATTTATTGGATCATTCATCGTTATAAGAAATAACTATCAGAAAGATACAAGTGAATTTCATAAATTTAAATATACACAATATAGTTTAAACGTTTTGCGTGCAATCCATTCATTTTGCCATTTTTGATTTGCACCAACTTTAAATTTCTCATTTATACACGAAAAAAAAAAAACACAAGAAAACCATGTCACAGTTCCCGATTCTGTCTTGTTTAAAGGTCATCAAAAAGTCTGTAACTTTTTTTAACCTATGTAATAAATTTCTATCTTAGCAATGATTTATTGTTTAACTGACTGTACACATTCAAGTTGAATATTTCAGATCTCAGAAAGTCATTCAAATCTAATAAAATAACTTATACATGTTATAAAAAGCATTAATTTGTACATAAAATACTTTTTAGTACTTACAAAAATGTAAGCTGCAACAATCCTACTGACCCCTAACAGTCAAATGACAGTAATAAACAAAAAATGTTGACTTAAAACCTTTCTTTGTGTTTACGAAACAATAAAAAGATGACACTTTGATCTATAATCGATAATCTGTGTAATTGAGGGCAGATTTTGTGTTAGGAGTTCCGATATTAATCATGTTAATAATTACAATGAATCATATAAATATGTAGCTATGAAATAAAAAAAACTTTATATTTACTTGTGTTAATAAAATGATAAATAATAAAGATTTGACATTTTGATTGTGTATCAATAATCTTTTAATGTTAAGGGCGTATTGAATAGTGTGTGACCTCAATGACAGTCAATGTATATATAAAATATATATTTTCATGATGAATAAAAAATTTTATCGATACACAAGCTGTTGCACAGAATTATTGACAAAAAATCAAATGTCAACTGCAAGATAAATCTTTCGGTGCATTAAAAATGTTATTGTTTATTACTTACATGAATTTATGTTGTATGAAAAAGAGAGGCGACAGATACCAAAGGGACATTCAAACCCATTAGTCGCAAAACAAACTGACAACGTCATGGCAGAAAAAGAAAAAGACCAAAAGACAAACAACTGTACACAAAACACAACATGCATGTAGAAAACTAAAGACTGAGCAACATGAACCCCACCAAAACCAGGGGTGATCTTAGGTGCTCTGGAAAGGTAGACATATCCTGCTCCACATGTGGCACACGTCGTGAAGTTATGAACTTAAAGCATGTCAGTTAGTCAAGGATACTACAATCATGACAGCGTACTTTTACAAGAGTATTTTATTTTACTGATACAGGGAAATTATTTGGGAGGTAGACATGGTAAAGTACAATGTGTCTATCCCTAATTAGAAATTCAGATTGTTTTTTACTTATATCAGCATGATCAGTAAAAAAAATCATGTCTTTTCCTGATTTGTCTCGACTACATTCAATTGCTACAATAGACATACTATGAAAATTTATCATAATGGACATTAAAATAGTGAGGGCTAATTTCAGTGCTTGTTACAAACGAAAAGTAAAATAACAAAACACCGAACTCCAACTTATAGAGCACAAAATCCTATGAGAGTGACATTGGTCTTCTTTGCATGTTTGTAACTCTAAATCTTTATAGGCGATTGAAAAGATGTCGATCAACAGTATATATGTGGCAGTATTCAGCTGTTATCGTATACAATATATAGGACATGTTCATTCAAATAACTGTTATTATAAACTATGCATATGATACATAATTAAAAGAGGAAACAAAAAAGAAGAGAAAAAAGTGGTTATCTTTCAATATTAACTGAAATAAATCTTAATTTTCTATTTTTATCTTGTCAACATAATTTATATTTCTTTCTTGTAATCTGTTAAAAAATAAATAATTTTGTCATTATAACTGATGGAAATTATTTTTAAACAAAGTTAATATTATTTTTTGTATTTCATACTTAATTTCTTCTTGTATGCTGAGTGTGTTAAAGGCCGATTTTGTTATGGGCCGAGTTATCATCGATTCCGGAAATAAGAGCAAGGTGACCATATACCCCAGAAACCCTTCGACATTTTGGGTGTTAGTCAACTTAGTGATAACACCCATGCCATAAAGAAAAAATTCTCAATGGAAATAAATTCAGCTTAAGTCTGTTTGATCAGTAAAGTAAACACTAAATACAAAATTTTACAAAAAGTTGTTTACATTTGTAAGTTTTGTCCTATATGGGAGATAACTAAATAAAGGTGTGAATAATAACCATAAAAAATGTTTTAATTTTACAGCTTCAGAAGTACCATATTATCAGTGCGTCTTCTTACCAAAAAAGAAAAAAAATAGAACTCAAATCATTGAATAGACTTAAATTTTCTTGCTTTTACGAGGTTTAATTACTGATTTCATAATCATAATAATAGTCATTTGCATGTTTATTTTTTGTGAGACAGCTTAATCTTTGGGATTGTCATCAACCAATACCTACATGTAGTTCAACCATGCAACTTCAACGGAATTTTAATATTGGACTAATCTATTTTTGATGCAGATTATTGCATACTGAAATGAAAATTATAGAAAAATGGAATCCTTTTAGTAGATATAAAACAGGGAATAATGAACGCTTTTAGCAAAAGGTGGATTGAATCGAGCTTCTAGCTTAGCTTAGTGTATTCACATTATTTTTATATCTCTCCTTACTCTTGGAGAATGTGGAGGTATTTGGTTCACCACAAACAAAAGTTTTATATATAATATAGTAAATACTTGTATATTATTCATTAGACTGAAAAACGACAAAATTGTTGATTGTAACGAATACCACTCACAGGTTACTTTTACTAAAAATAACCTACGATTTCAAATACATAGCTTACTGTTTTTTTTTTCTTTTCTTAAGAATAGCCATTCAGGCAGATCTACATAAAAACACTATTTTTTATTTAGCGTTCATCATAACCATTTGGCAAATATTGCCATATTTACCACATGTACAACATTCCGAGTACATACAAACCTGTGCTTCTGGATAAGTTTCCAAGCATGGCTTGACCGAGATAAATAAAATTTAAATGCATTTCAGAATGGTAAAAACTTTACTGGATTTTGCTATTATTTTCGTGTTCGTGTATGTACTGTATGTTTTTATGTATGTCTTGACTTTACTCTGATGATGGAGATGAAAAATAGAAGCCTAGGGTTAAAATCTCAACAACATTATATAACACGGTCACATTTTGTTTTGCCTCGTCTAATTAAGTCAGGAACCTCGTCAGTAGTTCTCGTAAATAATATCATGACGTTGTTCGATATTTGGTGATCACAGACACTTGTCTCTGCAAAAATTACCTATATACTTAAATATAACACGAGGTACCTAACTCGTATATTTGAGAAATGTCACCCGGTCGCGAACTTCCACTATATTTCGACTTTGCGGTTGTCTATCCCACTGAAACTTGTTATTCTGTAAATCTACATCGAATTATCTACAAAATGGTGTATGACACGTCTATTTCTATTATCGGAACCATTCGTAATAGGCCTTCCATGTATGTCAACCGCAATCATTTCGTCTTTTCACAGCCCTTTAGAAATATCAATCTCGCAGTGAATGCTTAATTATAAAAAGTATTTTCCAAAGACCTGTTAGTTTTTCTCTAAATAGAACTTATCATCCAAATAATAAATTTGTAAAAGATTCCATGAAACTGAATCTAATTAGTGTTATTTGAGGTATGTCTAATGAGTTACGAGTTTCTATTCTAAGACTCAAATTTTTCATTCCATTGATATCATTCAGACTCTTTCTGGACTTTACATATAAAATTGAGATGACACCAAAAAACATTTATTTTAGCAATAAGATTTGACCAATCGGAAACCGAGATATGTATAAGAGACGGGAAAGATACCAAAGAGACAATTATAATTAACCACTTACTGCGAGATTAATATTTCCAAAGGGCTGTGCGAAAGACGGAATAATTACGGTAGACATACTTGGGAGGCCTGCTACGAATGACTCCGACAATAAAGGAAGGTGTGTTATACACCACTGTATAGATAAATCAATGTTGATTCACGGCAAGTTTAAGTGGGGTAGATAATCGAGGAATCGAAATATAACGAAAGTTCGTGACCGATTGTCATTTTTAAAAAATGCGAGTTATGTACCTTTTGTTATATTAAGGTATATATGATATTATTATTTTTCAGAGACAAGTGCATGTGTTGGTGATTTGGGTGTTAATAGCGTATCGTTGATTGTTTCTCCCAAATTATTCTCTACTGTACATGTATTATAGACAGAGACACTGTCTACAGTAAGAATGCTACTCAAGACAAGCTTCCAATGATTCCGACAGCAGATATGATCGCAGTTTAATATTAAAAAAAAAACATAGTAAAAAGAAACTACATAGGAAATACATCTTGTAAACACATCAAATCGCCTGAATTCTGTACTTTATGGTTTACAATTCCTTGAATTGCTGTTGATTGCTGATACCAGATAATACAGAACATATTTCTAGATAAATATACTTTGTTATGGATAAAATCATCTCTCAGTACATAGGTACAGGCCGAACTTGACAATTGATCACTATGATACGTTTGACCAGAGACATATACTAAAATTTTATGTATTATATGTCTCTGGTTTGACATACTGTTGATATAGAATATTAATAAATGATTAATCTAAAGGATTGAAAGATAAGATAAAATCCAAGACATTCAAACTTTATATTTTGGGAATTAAACACAAAATGCTTATAACTGTTATGCATCTAGGTTCTAGCATCCTAAATATATTTCCAATTGCACAGGTTTATCTGTACTCAGAGTAAAATTTAAGGTGTAAACACGGTACATCTTTATCCGAACACTTTTTGTATACAAATGGCGTTAGCCGATTCGGTGATCCTAATTTACACCATGTCATTATTCTATATGATTCATCATGTTCATGCAAAATAACATTCTTTTTATAATTTAGAAAGCGATAAAAGAATCGCTGAATCTTTCAGAAATTTAACCCTATAAATTACATAGAAGTGTTATCATTTATCAGCAAAAAGATCAGATTTTGGCAACTCAACCAGAAAAAGACAAGATAATACAGAAACTCATATTGCCAAACAAAAGCAGTGATAAGGGTATCAATTTAATGACAGAAAAATAGACACAATTAAGATTTCATTTCAAATCCATAACTACAAAACATTTTCTGAAAGTGTTACTGCATCTGGAAAATTTCAGATAATGAATGACACTTTTCATGATTTATCTTTAATAATGGCTCTTTTTAGAACAAGAGAAAAGATGAAATACTTATTTATTACTTCTTATTGCCAAACAAAAGCAGTGATAAGGGTATCAATTTGATGACAGAAAAATAGACACAATTAAGATTTCATTCCAAATCCATAACTACAAAACATCTTCTGAAAGTGCTACTGCATCTGGAAAATTTCAGATAATGACTGACACTTTTCCTGATTTATCTTTACTAATTGTTCTTTTTAGAACAAGAGAAAAGATAAAATATGTATTTATTACTTCTATGTAAATCAGATGTAATCGTCTCATATCTTCGGAGCTAACACACCTCAGATAGGAGAAACTTACATCTAATACTTACAGTTAATGCACGATACAACAATTCATGGTGTGTAAATACTGTTATACCATGTATACAATGGTATACATAATGCACTATTCTATTAGAGAGTCATTAGACATTTTCCTGTTCATCAATCAATTTCAGTGAGGGAAGCTATTCATTAATGTTAAATATTGTTTTTTTAAACTATAAACATAATGCAATTATGTGTTCAGTTGACAAATATATGCAATTTACCTCCACCCCCTTTCATTTTTTCTCATTTTTTACCATTTTTTGTCTTTTTTTATTTACTAAATACCTCACTTTTTTCGCAGTCTCCACCTATGAGCATAATATTAACATATCCAGCAAAGAAATAAACGTGTAACTTAATTGGCACGAATCAATGCATGGTAGTGTACACATATGATATGTATTTGTGTTAAATTAATGAACTGCAAATTATATCATATGTGACTTAATTCGTTAAATATTTCAAAATAATGATTTCATATAAAGGAACGAGCTTGAACAATGCTATAAAGATCGGTTAATTAAACATAATATAAGGCCAAACCGAGGATTTCAAATGATTATGCACATTATCGATCTAATGACCTAAATACTGGTTTTCAGAAAACATAAACCAGCATACAGTTATGTAAACTAAATTCATAACCTGGTAATAAAACACGTCATCTATCAAGAAGACATGTATGTATAATATTTTATTTCCTCTATTATTCGATCGTATTATTTACATAAGTATGCACTTTACAATCATCTATTGATTGTTATTTTGCACTTTTATTTAAACTGACATATGATTTTTTTTTTACATCCTATTATTGGACTTGTTGTATTACTTTATAATGATTCTACATGAAATTTTGGGTATAAACGTGCAGCTTGGATTTCAAAAACACCACTCATACATACATTAAAGATGGTGAATACCACGAGCCATTTATTTTTCAGTTATAACATATTCTATTTTTGACAACTTAATTTGTTTTAAAACGACACAACAGTGCATTATACAAAAATCTAATAAAAAAATTAAAAAAAATTAATGACCCATCGACATTTTACCTTGATGAATTTAAAACACCCATTCCAGCGGCACGTCTGTGTGTACCTTCACAGAGGAAAAGACCCCATGTGGACCATGTACATGTATTCAAATGTATGATATTTTATCATCATATCTGGAAAACAATTATACCTGTTGACCTCAGGATCTATGCCTGATTCTGATATTCGTTATAAATCAAATTTAAGATTTTTAGTTAACTTTGTTGGCATGATATCGATAACTTATACCACTAAAAATTGTTTACATATTAAACTTACTTGATTTAAAATGTAAAATAAATAATTGAACTCAAATGTCAGAATTATCCGAAGGAAAGATAATGTTAATGCTATATCAAATCAAATACATGTACTATCATTTTGACCATATACCATATACAATTGTGCACAATCTGACACTTCCCCTCCCCCCCCCCCCCCAAAAAAAAAAAAGAAAAAAAAGAAAAAAGAAAGACTTAAAGTATATCCTTGTCAGTACAATTGTATATCAAATGATCGCAGTTTAATATTAGAAAAAAACATAGGAAAAAGAAACTATATAGGAAATACATCTCGTAAACACATCAAATCGCCTGAATTCTGTACTTTATGGTTTACAATTCCCTGAATTGCTGTTGATTGCTGATACCAGATAATACAGGACATATTTCTAGATAAATATACTTTATTATGGATAACATCATCTCTCAGTACGTAGGTCCACGCCGAACTTGACAAGTGATCACTATGATACGTTTGACCAGAGACATATAATAAAATTTTATGTATTATATGTCTCTGGTTTGACATAATGTTGATATAGAAATATTTGTTTGCATTTGATAATGATATTGCTGATCAATTGTTCTAAGCTTTGATCCATTAAATTATTCTCCTGAACTAGAGATTTAAGAAACCACAGATTCAGCTTCCTCCGCCTCATTTCTAGAAACTTACCTCGAATTTGACAATAAATAAGTGGGAAGTAAATCTATATTTTAATCAGAAATATGACAGTTGTTTTCCACTTGTAACGTTGGTTTATAACGTTTGATTTTGTCAGTTTTTATGGACTTCCCCTTTTTGAATTAACCTTGGAGTTCAGTATTTTTGTGGTACTTTTTAATACAAACTACTCAGACGAGTCACGAGCACATCTTTAAGCTGCTATGAAACTAGTTAAGAACAACGCTTTCAATTAAACATCTTAGAATAAAATTGAGAATGGAAATGGGGAATATGTCAAAGAGACAACAACCCGACCAAAGAGCAGTTTTCTCCAACACTACCAGAACTCTTTTAATATTAAGATGTATCGTTAACAAGAAGCAAGGATTAGCGCATACGATGACACTTTTACGACCGGGATTGTTTGTGCCTCGAAGGTGACATCTTTTTGAGTCGATAATAAGCATTAGATAAGCTTCGTAGTTCTGCTTTCGGTCAAACCATTTGTTATATCTCATCTCATTTTGGTAGCAGAGTGCATAAAAGTCTGTAAACATTCATCTAAATAAACCAAAACAATATATGGCAACTGTTTTTTTACAGAAGAGTCCGAATTTAGGAGTATTGCTGGAAATTATGTGTAGTATTTAAATACATAACAGGATGGATAGTACAGTAGTACCAGGATTATTTGGATTGAATCTTAATCTGATGTACGTTTTAGACATCCCAATGATTTATGACGAAATCGAAGCACTTAACATACGACTGAAAGTTGAGCATAAGTGTGTACATGATGTTCTTAATAATATGATAGCTATTTTGAAAACAAAACTACCAAGATTGCGATGTTATGCAAAAGAACATCTTGAACATATTTTAGAGGAAAATAAGGACAATTTAAACGCATTGTCCGATCTAGCACAGATTTATAAGGGGTTGCACAGAATATCGGACGCAGAAAGATGCAGAAAACACATGGCACAAATCCTTCTTAGCACCCAAGAAGAAGACGTGGTTAATAAAGCCGTTTGTCTTTTGGAACAAGGGTATGCCTTGGTGCACGATATGTCAGCAAACATTGAAAATATTGCAAGCAGTAAACTAACTGATGCACATAAACTGCTGCAGTCGGAACACCAAAAAAGCGAACATGAGCGAAGATTGGTGCTCCAAAAATGTGTTTTCCACAATAAACAGACTATCAGTAATTTAGAACAATCTATTCAATGCAGTAGAACGAACAAATACTTTCTCAGGAAAATAACAGCCCTTGAACAATTTGAAAAGGCCCAAGTCATCTGTAGCAAATTTCCATACAAAATAGTATGGTCATATTACATTGGGGAGGCATGGAATCGCCATGTCGATTCACTACAGAGGCAAAGAACTGAACATAGAAAAATAGATGTCTTAGATGCTACCTGTAAGGCGATTGAAATATTTTTGAATGTTGCCAATATGAAAAATGACATTGACAAGAAACAAACTTACATTTCAAGATCACTAGCACAAATAGGCCATATCTTAATAAAACGTCGCAAGACACTTGAAAATAATCCTACAGATTTTGAATTCTTTCAAGATGAATCATATGTGAAATATTTTAAAGACCCATTGATACCATTAAAAAAGGCTTATGACATGCAGAAATATAGGCCAGATTCCTTTGTACTGAATAAATATGGACGTGCCTTATTCCATCTTTCGAAAGGGACAGATTTTCGTGAAAAACTACAGCGACTTAAAATGGCTGAAGACATACTAACTATTTCAACACAAAATTTTACCATGAACTGGTTTGCTTATAGTACGCGTATGGAAGTTTACGAAAGTTTGGGGGATTTTCTTTTAACAAAAAATCAAGGTTTGTCTTGGCAGTACTTTCAAAGCGCACTCAACGATGGACACCAATGCTTCAAATCAAAAGGATCTGCTATTGATATGGAAAATTTGGCAAGAATATGTCAGAAAATGGCGAAATTCCCATTCACCAAAAAAGAAGGCGCTCATATGGTCAATGATAAGGTGTTCCTTCACTACGCTCTTGATTATTTGCAGCATGGTATAGCTTTATCGGGCCACAATGAATACACCATCGCCAATAGAATGGCGTCATGTTTATATGATTTGGATGAGCTTGTTACAGCTGCTGAATGGATGAAACGAGCGTTATCCCTATGTTCATATGTTAAAATACACGACTTTAAAATTACGTGTTTATATCTTCTGAAACGATATGGCATTGAAAGCAAGATTATTGGAGGTGACAAGCCCTACTATCTTCTCAGAGAAATAATCTACATTCTACTTAAATGCAAAAGACTTAAAGAGCATAGGAATACGGAAAAAGTGTATGAATACATTATCAGTAACGACTACTCCGATCTGTTTTCACTTATAAACGATGTAGTTACTGTAAAAAAATTGCTAAAACAAACCGGTCTTGATATAATTACGGAAATTTTGGAATGTGACACTGCAATAAGTAATTTAGACACAGGACGACAGAAGCAGCTTGAACGATTCAAAGAACAAATATCATCTGTCGTTCCACAAGACGATAGTGAAATGGATCTCGAAAAAGAGTTTGAAAAATCAATAGCACCTATTCCAATTTCTCTGGAGACTCATCAGGTACCCGAAGGATATCAATACAATTTCTTCGTATCTCACAGTAAGAAAGACAGTGACTGGGTTGTCAATATGCTTCTTTTCGAGTTAGAAAAGCAGTTTTCAGAGGAAGATGTAGCTTTCAAAGGTAATGATATCTAACGAAATTCTTACCTAATTGCGATTTGTGTTCACGTTTATTTTATAAGCCATGCGTGTCATCTAAAACCTTCATCTATTGTCGCTTAAACAGTAAATGCCATAAGTTGCAGAGTACCAGTTCTACTGATTTTCTTATTTTTCTTCCAAAAAATGTATGTTTTTTTGTACCTTGCTTTTATCATGTTTATGGTACATCTAACTATCTACATATTGAAAAATTAAGTTAATCCACAGTTACCACTAGCCTTTCAACACGGTTGTTGGAAGTTCAAACTCTGCTCGTGTCAATATTCGTTTGTTTCCAGTCTGAATTGACTTGAATTGATTGTGTTTCTGTCAAAGGTATGAATTGTTTTCCTTATACACCACTTTTCCTCACAAATAAAACTTTTCGCCATGATATACCAAAGAGTGTTGACAATTTCATCAATCGCAAACCATCAACCAATAAAAAGATAAAGACATCTCGCTTTCAATCGAAGAAAAAGATAGCAACAAATATTTAAGAAAAAAATATTTTTTTATGATCATTTTCAACATTGATAATAAAAAGCAAGTATATCTAATGGTGAATACTATTTGGGTATATCGTAACTCTTTAATCAAATAAATAAGAGTTATAGCAGTTGTAATCCAAGAATTCAAATATAGAAAAAAACAGTGTTGTTCGACACTTCAATTTATGAATTAGTTATTCTTTTTGATAACATTGATCAACTTTTTTTCAGAAAATAAAGTAAACAATGCCAGAAGATATTTGTTTACGCATTTTCAATGCGATTTGATGGAGCGTCATCGACAATATCTGGACAACACCCATTCTTGTATGGTGTCAGAGGGGTGCAATTTCCGTATTCTATTTTACTTAGAAATCACGATATTTCATCATGATCAATGTTGCCAATGTAATAATTGTGTAAATCATTTACAGGTTGTATTGCGGACCGGGATTTCGTTCCAGGAAAAACTATAATCAGGAACATCACAGATGCAATCAGAAGAAGTTATAAGGTAATCCTTGTGCTAACAAGAAATTTTGTTGCGAGCCCTTGGTGCAAGAACGAAATGGAAAGAGCATTAATACGACATATAAATGATAAAGATAGTTGTGTCATACCCCTTTTGATGGAACCGTTGACAGATGAGCAGATTCCTGATTGTTTGAAAAATATTACATATTTAGATTTGACAGATGAAAGCACAAGAATTCAAGAGATAAGCAGGCTGAAGCGGGCTTTGTTATATGTACCTGGTGACGATATTATATACGTTAGGGAAGACAAGTGAATATTAGAATGTGGCAATATAATGAATATTTGTAATTTAAAATTCGAATCGACATGCGAGATATATATATACTGCAAGTTGGTTCAACTATAAAGAAGCATATCAGAAAATGCTGTCACAGCTTTATTCTTTCACAATTTATTAAACGACACGTGACTATTACAAAAGTTATGTTAACCCATTCATTTTATTTTCTCTTATATTTGACTGGCTCGTATTGTACTATTTTATACGATGTTTAATTAGATGAGTATATTTTGTCATTTACTAACGAAATTGATTAGGTCATGATTGATCATGATAATTCACTGATTTCAAGAAAGGCGCAGAAGCATCATTTTATGACTTTCTTATATTAAATGTTTTCTCTAATAAATAAAGGAATATGTAGGGTACACGTCAATAAGACAACAACCCGACAAAACAAATAACAAATTGACGGGTATACACACATTTTGAAGCAATCAACAGGAGTCAATAAATTATTGCAGGGTCTAAATCTCCCTTGATCGAAAATAGAATAATCTATAAATAGCGAAGAAAATATTAAAAGCACATTCGGGTCATATGAGATCAAATTCGAAAAATAATTTTCAAAACAAATGAAAACAAGGAAGGTGAAATTGAATACCCGTTCATAGTTCATACTTTAACACTAGATTGTTTTGGGGTCCATGGTTTTCAAACTTTAATATTAGTTTTATGTAAACATTTTGTATGTGTTTTTCTCTCGTTTGACTATGATGTTGTATGGTCAGCGTAGGCAATTTATAACTTTGATTTTTCCTTGTTGTTCAACTGCTTCCAGCAATTATCATCCATATAACTCGTTAGTCTTTTTAAAGTGAAGAAAAGTACAAACGTATAAATCTATAAATTGATGGGATAATCAACTTTCAGTTGTATTTTTTTCCTCGTTGTTAGTAGAAGGAGATTGAAAAAATCTTGATATCGAAGAAAAATATAATGACCCACACAACAGAGAACCTAAAGCTTTAGTCCTAACAAGTCCAAAGGAACACATGTTATATTATGCTCTCTATGGACGGTAAAACGCAGGATAGATAATGTACAGGTCATAGTCTGCATATTGTGGACAATGTTTTAATAAGTAGAAAAACATGCAGGCAATACAAACAAAATGGGAGATTTTATTTGTGGAGAGAAAGAGAATTATTATTTACAACAAGGAAGTTTTAGGTATTTCAAGTATATTAAGATAAGGATTCTTTAATATTCTATGCCCAGTGGGAGATTTTGACCCCGTAAGTAAAACAAACAGAGGAGAAGTTGGCCATACTCCTTAATGAAGATATTCAGTGACTGAAAGGGTAGGTTGGAGGATAAATAATAAATATGTCTAGACTACAGATTTTCTACAAATGTATGCATGGAGTCAGATCAAATCCGGTAAGTAATGCAAAATGAAATTACAATAGGTATATAATTGCATAAAACAAAGGAGTAAGCATTTTTTTTTAAAGGTACACTAAAGGGTTATTAAGGGTAATTTTCTTTTAACATAAATTTTATTTGTATCAGTATTATCGTGGTAAAGGCATTTGTTCACCGTGCAACCATATAACGTAAATAAACAAGGTTTGAAGAAGATCAATGAAGTATATGTTGTCCGTAATTGATGTAATTTTGTCTTTGGGCTGTTGTTCCTTTGTCGTTTACTTTATCTTAATTAAGAAAAATACATATATTTTACTGTTTACAATATACAGCTGCAGAAGAAATACATGAATGAAATCCAGTTTATCGTATAGGTAATGGTCAATTTTGACATGTTTATAATGTTATGTTTATGATTTTTCTGCCTAAAAGTTTCTGCATACTAAGTAATATCAAATAACTGGTTCATTTATCAGAAGAATTAATATAAAACAGCATGAATGTCTTTCCTTTTTTCAAGTTCAGGGGTTGAACTTTGGCCCTTACTTATCATTACTCCGCATTTGCTTAAATAAAGGTTAACGGTAAATAGTTTGCTCCACTGACGTTAACTGTAACCGCAAAATGCGATTTGAAGTATGACAATACACCTTTTAGACTCATTTAACGCTAAAAGACTTTAGCGTTGAAAAAATAACACCTGAAGCATAAGACCATTCCAATCCTCCTGATATGTTTGCGGTAGGGGAATATTTCTTATTATGCTTTTGAAATATACAAATAATTTAAAACTTGGCAATATAAACGAATTTTCAAATCGTTATAACCGTAAATAAAGGGTGGCAGTCGAGCTGTTTGGACAAACCAAACTCTAAAAAAACAAACAATACTCTTTTAGACTGAGTTTTACTGTGCGTATTGCTGTGTGTTTGTTTATTCTGCATTGGCTAGAGGTATAGGGGAGGGTTGAGATCTCACAAAACATGTTTAACCCCCCCGCATTTTTGCGCCTGTCCCAAGGCAGGAGCCTCTGGCCTTTGTTAGTCTTGTATGTTTTTTAATTTTAGTTCATTTATATGTTTTGGAGTTTGGTGAAATGTCCATTTTCATTGAACTATTACTCATTTTTGTTTAGGGCCAGCTGAAGCCCGCCTCTGGGTGCGGGATTGTCTCGCTGTGTTGAAGAACCATTGGTGGCCTTCGGCTGTGTTCTGCACTTTGGTCGGGTTGTTGCCTCTTTGTCACATTCCCCATTTCCATTCTAAATTTTGAGTAAAGACTGTTAAATCAGAGATTTCGCTTCGAGTTTCATTATTTGTCCCTCCTTTTTGCAAAGACAAAGTACGCCTAGATACGGGCTTTGTCATTTTTCTAACAAAATTATGACAGCCTATAATTGATTTTGATAATTCAATAGCATCCGAAAAAAACGTAGTTGCATTAGATTATGATAGTTCTCCTTGATACGGAGCTTCTCATTTTCGAACGAAATTATGATAGGTCATGATTAATCTTAATTCTATTGTGCAATATATCGTTGTTACAGCATTTTATGATTTGCTCTGTTTTATTGTTACATGAAGTGATGATTGGGTAGTACGCGTCAATAAGACAGCAACTTTAGAGCAATACGACTATTCGTGTTTACATAAAGTTTTCAACAATTATAGGTATATATTTAGATTACGGTAAGCGATGAATACATCCAATTCTAACTAAACTAACTATAAATTAAACGCACACGAGTTCAAACTTCATCATCCTAAGCTTTGATCATACCAAATCACATTTGAACAACGAAGATACGCCAATTACAAATGTACCCCTTATGTAGACGAATCACGTGTTTGGCATATTAAATGACAAGTTTGGTATATTTGATAAGTGTTCACATTAGAATCATTTTCAAGAACAAGGTTTATTCTTTTCCTAAATTCATATTATCACAACCAAATATGTGTCATTTAAGGTCACAATAATATTGTGGCTGATTATTAAACGGGTCATCAAATATCCAAAAACGCAGTATTCAGATATTTTGGCATACTTTGGTATTCCTCCCAAAATATGCAAGAGGGATATCAATACCAAAAAACCAAATTATGTTGGAATTAAAGCTATGTAATGTCTTTAAGATACAAATTAATTCATTTTGATAAGTGTATCAAAATACATCAAACAGCAAAACGTACAAACAGCACTTTGTTGCTTTTTAATTTAATGGAAAAATATAAAATTGTGAAGCATATTTTAAAGTATGATAAAGACTCGTTTTAAAATATGCAATGTGCACTGGGATATTTTGACCCAGTTAATAGACTCTACTTCTTAAAGTGTGTTTGAAAGGATAAGTTACACGATAAAACATTAATATCAATAGATTTTTTTTGTATTCATGGAGTAAGATAAAATCGTGCAGGTAATAAAATATAAATGAACTAAGGGCATTTAATTGTTTCAATATTTGTGGTAGTGGTGGGTGCGGGGAGGGAGGAGGGGAACTAATTTTAATATTTTTTAACGAGGAAGAGTCTATTGTGTGTTTGATACTCTATTGGCCGCTGTATATAGCATCAATGGTCAAATAGGAGACATAGTTATTACATGACACTCACGTACAGCTTTACGCAATAAACCCAAACTTAGTTAAATACGCGTAATAACACAATTTGCTTAAACTTGGAAGAGTAAAATGATTCATGGAAGAGGTCAGTTATGTATGGTTTCAGGTGATTATTTGTATCTAGTAAATGTTTGAAGCTTTCACTAATTATTGTTCCCTCATTCTATAATGAATACATAGATGAATCAATTGGACAAGACGAAATAGGAGTGGATGTGTAAGACAACAATTTAATAATATTCTATGGGAGATTGATATTAAGAAGCAACCAATTTGTCAATTAAGCTGTGCGTTTAATACGTTTCTTTACAGTTAATAGAAGATCTTCAGCAAAATACTACTATAGCTCAAATCTAGTGGAGAGATACGTTTATGTCTGCTTTTAATCTAGTTTGTTTTTAGTTTTGCCATCAAAAGTGAATTTAAAGAGCTAAAATTTGACGAGAGGCTATATTAATCTATCCAGACGATCGCGAAGAGATGCAAACTGTTTCTGACTTTTTTTTATAATATAAAATGATGTTTTCGATTTAAAGGGAGTTAACGTAATTTATTTAACGCATGAATCCGCCCTACCCATATTCAACTTTGTTAACTTTAACTAGATATGAATGTGTCCTGATTCTCTCGTGATCATGTGATCATGTGAAGGAAGTTAACGATCTGTTAAAATTGTGTGGACCTGACTTAATATTCCTTATCAATGTGGTTTGTAATGTTCAACACTTCATTGTCTTTCTATTCGGTATGAACATTCTGTTGTTCATATTTGTGTCCTCAAACTTGACATTTCTCATTTCCAACTGTAAGGTGACATTTCTCATTTCCAACTGCAAGTTGACATTTCTCAATTACAACTTCACAAATCTTAGTTCCCAGTTTACATATTTCAGTTATATAAGTTGGAACGGAGAAATGTCAACTTGGAAATGAAGGAAAACACATTATTAGTTTCTTGCGTTCGAAGTGACCATTGAAATAATATATACTCAAGCATGCTACTCATTCGTGCCTTCTCTTTTAATACATGTGTGGTTCGGTGAACACTTGTGGGCTGTGTCAACTTTTTATTTGTTGGTGTATAGGTAAAACAATTATCATTTTTGAAGTATTTTAAGAATTGTTAGTTGTTTTATTTTTTTTAATTTAAAGAGACGATGGATGAGAAGTTAGCGGCCGATTCGTTATTCGTTATTTGATATTCAATATCCAACCGGCTGCTAGCAGTCGGTTCGATATTCAAATTTCTTAGTTGAAAATGATATAAATTCAAATATTTGATAACATTAAAAGCATGATAGTCATAGTTAAAAGGAGTAAAAAAGAGTAAAAAGATATGTAGGAAATCGTTTGAAGACCCCTTCAAGTTGTCGTAAATTCTCGTTGTCCTCCAATATAAACCCTAATGTAAATCGCACATTTGTCTTATCAATGAAATCAAAGATATTCTTTTATACATGATATTTCTAGAAACAAAAACAAACGATCACTCTAACATTTAAAAATATCAATAGAAATAATTATGGAAAGCCTAGTCAAAAAGAAATTGTCTCTTTTCAGCTAAAAATCGTCGAAAAATCCGGTAAAAGGGCACAGGGCGATGGCTAGACCTCCCTAATCTTACAATCTTCATAATATTATGCAAATAATTAGATAATATAAAGGTACACATGACAATAAAAGGAATTTCGGTAAACTTCCTGTCTTCTATGTTTACGGAGGGCTCAAAGTGCCAGTTTGATGTTCAAAATATATAGTGAAAACCTGCCGGAGACCGCTTAAATGACGATGAGACCCCGGTCTTTCAATGTCCTTAAATTCAAGGATTTTTCAGACTATGTATATAAACAAAACGATGTCATCTTCGATATCTTCGAAGGGCTTAAATTGTCACTTTTCGGCAAAGGTCCTTATACCTGAATTTTAGACGATTTTTAATTAAAAAAGTGACACTTTAAGCTCTCCATACATAACAAAAATAACATTTCTGGGAATTCCTTCTGATAGGTTCTGCATATACACGTAATTTAAAAGATCATTAAATTCTAGGGACACTGAAAGACTAGGGGGCCCTTATATCTGTATATATTTTGCATATGAAGTCCGATTTCTATAGATGTTTCGTTTTATATTTTCAAATCTTACGAAAGTGGCCGTTTGTTTTTGCTTGTTGAAAAATTATCTTTTAAATGTACATCTTTGATTACATTTTATTGATAAAAAGAAGTATTTCATAAAAAGAAATATTCGATTCACAGATTCTGAAGGGGTTTATTTTTTAGAACAACGAGAATTTACGATAACTTGGATATGTCACAAAAAGATTTCCTACATCTCTGTTTACTCATTTTAACTACTATAAACATATAATGTTATCGAATGATTAAGTTTTTATTACTTTCAACTAAAACAATTTGAATATCGAATAACGAAAAACGAACAGGCCGCTAACTTCAAATACATAAAAAGACGTTGGATATACGTTAATTAGATGGCAGCAGAGACAACACAAAGGCAACAATACAAAACAAAACACAAAAATTTGTTAAGTTGCTACATAATTTACAAGGGATCTGTCATCAACACCAAGTCAATACACAAGAGGCACTAGTGTATTAGTTAATGAGGTTGTAACATGTTATTATGAATATGAGAGCAGAAATTCAAAATACTGCTGGTGCACATAAGCTGGATCCTGTCAAAGTGCAGTTCGCATTCAATATTTTGAAGCAAGTGTATTTAATGAAAGTTTATTATAAATTGGCCTTCCTCTTTATTGTTAATATACAGGTATTAATTGATACAAAAAAATAAATTTAAACAGCATAAAACCGACAACTTATATCATATTAAATGTTTGAGATTATTAAGTTAGACATTTGATCTTGCTATCTTATTGGGTCATTCGTATCCGGTTCCGAGGAAAATGTCGGGAAATATCAGACGGACACAATATACTGTTATTGTTGTTGAATGTTTAAAAGCATTTCTCTGTTCCATTAAAGGACACATATTTTAAACAATTTTGTTTATTGTATATGTACATGCATGCACAATGATTCGCTGATTCATTTTTTCGTTAAAGGCACTTGTATTGAAAGATATTTTAAACATTTAAGTGCTTCGTACATGCATAGTTGTTAAAAAAAAGACCTACCTCGTAAAAAAGCAGCGTAAAAGTTACATACAAATGAAGATTTAGGTAACTATACAAACGAACAAAAACGTTCTAAACTGGATGATGTCAGTGACGTTTTTTGATAAGTAAAGTCGAAGACCAGAAATCAGCAGCAGAATGTTGAAAACAAAACAGAAACACATTGACGATGATAACCACTGGCATGTTGCCCACCTTGTGTATTCAATACTCCCACATCCCGATAAGTTTAATAAGTGGGAACACAAACTAACATATTTTGATCTTTTTGTCAGCTTTATGTAGATATGATGAAATAGTGTTCTTTCTAAATCTGATTTGACCTATAATTGTTTACTTTTTTCACATTGTGACTTGGATGGATAGTTGTCTCATTTGCACTCATACCACATCTTCTTATTTATATTCTTTCTAAGTCTGATTTGGTTGTTTTTTTTTGCCAATGTCTGTTTGTAACTTGACTTGTCCAGGGTTTTTAGCTGACTTGTCATCTGGTTTACGTTTTTTGTGTATGCATCTGTCTTGTTATGGTATACACCCTACTTAAAAGATAACTTTATTTGTGTTCTGAACCTCGTACAATGTAGTTTTGTATTTATAACATTCATGTTCACAGAGTAATCTTGGATGTTAAACATTATATATGCAATCAACAATAGTAAAATTATCGAACAATGATTTGCAAACCTTATTCGTAAAACAATAACTTAATCAATAATATAATGTTTAACAAGTACTAAATAGATTAACATAAAGTATGGGTTTAGTTTTGTAATAAATACAACAAATAGGTACAATTATTAATATTATCCGAAAGGATTATTTACATCTGCTGCAACTTAAGTATCTAATAGCCCACATTTGCAATCTAGTACAAACCGGTCTGAATGAATGACTGATTATTGAACAAAAGACTGATTTTAAGTTGTAGATTATAATGAATACAAATAAATCCAAGGGAGTTTATATCCGATGGTTACCTCGTTATTGGTTCACATTTGAAGATATATTATGGATAAGGTATGTAGGACATATCTTTGATCTTAGCTTTTCCACTCTTAATAGTTTATCTTCCATTTAGAAAAAAAAATACAGAAGTAATGAAATAAAAAACGAAAATACATAATAAAGAAATGATGATTTTATAGGATTTCCATATAGACACGATATCACGAAAATGATAATAAAACAAAATACTCAGATAATTACATAACAGTATCAGATAGATTCAATGATCATTGCTTTACAGTATAATAATTATTCCGTACCTGATAATTTCAATAGGTTAAAAGATTCCTTTGAAAAATGCAGATATGTAAAAATTCTGAAAGAAATCATCAGTTCATTATTTTTTTACTGCATTTGCATAATGATTTCATTTAAGTAGCATGGTGTTTCTAAAAATGTTCTCGCTTTGTTCAGATGAGAGTGAAACAATATGAATCACAATTTTTTTCATATAACTGCAGCTATTCAGTCATTTATATGTTCAGCCAGTGTATAACATTTTGGAATTCTTCGATTTTATTCGCATTGATTTTATTCTGTTTATTTTTCAGTACATTCCTTTGCGGTCTACAAACTTGATTGCAGCTTGTTTAATTCTGATTTTGATAATAATGTATATATTTGATTCTGTGATCGTGAATACTGATATGTTTTACGAATGGTCTTCATCTTATACAAATGATGGAATAAAAAGGTGGTTCATCAATACGAATACATTAACGAAGAGGAGGCTTGTTGATTCTATTAATTGTCATGCACTGCTAACAGGACAGAAACGTGAAATTAACATGGCAAACAGACTGGCAAACGAATATCTAAACGTTTTATCGCCTTTTTATTATATCAGTCGAACACGTGTTTGTAAGAAGTTTCTCCGAGACAGAAGCTACACTACATCAACACTTTCAAGCGAGGAGGAAGCCTTTCCAATAGCTTACAGTATGCTCATATTCAAATCAATCAATCAATTTGAGAGATTACTTAGAAGTATTTATCGACCTCAGAACTTCTATTGTGTTCATGCTGATACGAAAATGTCCGATGTACGCAGAAAGGCGCTGGAATCAATAGTCAATTGTTTTGACAACGTGTTCATGTCATCTAAATCGTATAACGTTAAATGGGGAAAAATAACAGTATTACAAGCTGACATAATTTGCATGCAGGATTTACTGAGATATAAGAAATGGAAGTATTTTATAAATTTAACAGGGCAAGATTTTCCATTAAAAACTAATCTGGAAATTGTAAAAATTCTGAAGGCTTATGACGGTGCAAATGATGTCTCAATTTCAAACAATCAGTAAGTTAAATGTAGTATACAGCATCGAAGAAATAGCAATTCTGGATAAACGTTAATGAAACAGCAACAAAACAGACCTATAATAGTTACTTAACAGACGGCAATAGGTTAATAGTATTTGAGTGCAAACAAGGGAAAACTGTCGTGTCCATATTGATCGATTCTAAACGATAAAACCTTTAAAGATGAAAGATAGATCAAGATATTATAGGAAGTAGAGTAGCAAGCAGATATCCCTATATCAAAATTACCCCTATTTATATAATCATTTGGTTTGTAGGGAAAAAAACAAAGAAAAAAAAAGGGAAAATTGGGGAAAGGTATTTTCACTGATATCATTTTTACGATTTTGTGCATTATACTGGATTTCGCATTGTGGATAGCACAACATTAAAAGATCGATCACGATTTAAAAAAAAAAACATGTTCATTTGTGAGATTTTTCATTTAATGAAAACACAATTTACAAGAATTTTCTTCCTATTTTATCTAAAATTCATTCATTTACCTTTCTTTCTATTCAAATAACAATGTTTTTCGTATAACCTTTACAAGTTATATAAATTGATTACAATATGAAGTTATACACTAAGATCGCTGAACTGTAATTTGTTTAATTCAAAGAAGAACAAATATCAACAAGATTTTGTAAAAATTTTGTAAAATATAAAAAAATCTCTTATTCTGTTAAGTATACCCTATATTTCACTAACGATTTATATCTAAGGCTTTGAATCTTACAAAAATCGTTTAATGACCTTTAGTCATCGTGTGGCGTTCCTGTATTTGAGAGGGTAACACAATTGTCATACTGTGCCGACGATGTGGCTGCTTGTGTACGAAGAACGTTCTACACGATATACAATATTCATATGAAAATTAAACGGAGTAGCACTATTGTTTGCCCAAACAAATAGCCCTTCTAAACGAACTCAGACATTGAGTAAGCAAATAAAAAAATTAAGTATAATTCAACGGATTGAGTCACAAGACACAATTTGCCAAAAAAAACAAAAAAATAAATAAATAAAAATGATAAAAATAAAAAAAATTCAGAGATATTCTGCATATTTTCGATTGCAAGTTTTGCTGAGAATTCCGAATTCGTTTTTTAATCATTCCGAATAATGAGTGTTGCATATAAAACTATAAAATAAAACATGTCATTGATCTTGCATGGTTACAGATATTTGATGCTGCATGTTGAATTCTATATATGAAAATAAGAAGATGTATATATATATATATATATATATATATATATTTCAAATAAGAATCTGAATTTCCATTCCCCATCATAACGAGCGAATACACACGATGTTAGTTGTGCTTACTTAATATACATATAATGATATTATACTGTTTTAGAGCAAAATTTGCACATCGATGGACAAATATTAAATCCTCACCGCCTGGAGTATTTCCATACAAAGGTAGTTTACATATAACTGTTAATCGACGGTTTGTGGAGTATGCCATTACAAACAAAACAGCCAATCAACTTTTGAAATGGTTGGTTGGAACAATCATTCCAGACGAAAGCTTTTTCTCTACCCTCAACTTTAATTCGAATCTTGGAATTCCAGGGTCGTTTCAAGGTATTTGATATCGTACATTTCTCAAATGACAAACATAAAGGAAGCAAAAAACCAAACTAATGTCTTTAAAAGCAAAGAAAATATTCTAAAATTTAAATTTCCAAGCAGTGTTACTGCTAATTTTAATGTTATCATATATTAACTCTCAATACTACAACATTGAAAGATATGATGTGTATAACTTTGCTTTATTTCAATTTTGATAAATTTGAACCATCTGATATCAAGATAATATTTATATTATTTTTTACGCTAAATGTACAACACAATTAATCTGACGAACACTAGGGTTTATTAACCAATGGCATTTGAATATCATGATTCAGTTAAAATCTTCAGAAGAACTTTGAAGGAACATTTTCAATATTTATGGAGTCTCGAGTACAACAATTTAACTTGAAGATTTTAGTTTGTTAGATAAAAAAATAAAGAACAATTGGATATGATAAACTTTTTCTCTACTTATTTTTCGGGTTTCCAATAATTTCAACCATTCATTATTCTTATTTCCTAAATGACACAGTAGTTTATATATTTATGATTGCAGTTGGTTATGAATTTTGTCTCAACATGCTCAAGATGGTTTCAGAGTGCCAAATTATTTCATATTTAATCGATAGTCTTAAATTATCAAGATGCAGAATTAACTATGAAATCATCAATGAAAGAATATTGTTTCTATGATATAAAAACTATTTCGTAAAACATAACAATTATTATAAGAAAATATCAAAGCGGCAACAAAATAAGTTAAAATATAAATCAAGTGTGAATTAATAAAATACTGTTAACAGATCAAAGTTACAAATATGCGATGGTAATGACCTTTATTTATTTATTTTAATAGGTAATTTGAACAATGCTATGGCACTGTATAAAAGCATGACACGATATAAAATTTGGAAGTTGGAGGATAAAAGTTGTAATGGTCAATATGTACGTGCAATATGTATTCCAGCGGTTGAGGATCTGTCCAAAATTCACAGTCGTCCGGAGTTATTTATCAACAAGGTCTACTGGGATTATGAACATTATGTTCTAGATTGTCTTGAAGAGTCTATTCGTAATAGAACTATCGATAATATCCTCGGGATAATTGATCTAAATATATCCGATTACTCAAATTTATATTTTGTAAAACATGCTTTGAGAGTCCACAATATATGACATACTATCCTTTTTGATGAATTTCAAAGATTTGGCACGTCGTTTATTGAAGCAAGTTAACTTTAAATTGCCCTTTTTTCAACTGCAAAAATCTCGATAGATATTAAGATATTTTTATACATTAAATTAAGGTTATATTTATGATGGTATATCGAAGCCTCGTGGATTGTCTTCTTCAAATTAAAGAAACGAAACATTATAAAGGACAAAAAACTGATATTTACCTTCCAGCTACCCTCACTCGACATAACCGTGAAATATTTTAGTAAAAGACTTTTTTCATGTTTCCAACATTTGTGTATATATATGTATATATTGTTTCGGTAGGTTATTTACTCTTTAATAGGGCATTTCGGTACTCGGTCACTTAAGAGCAAATAAAGGAGGTAACATGAATGCTGACAATAGATAGAACACTTCTTCTGTTGAATGGGTTAACCCGAAATGCAAGATCTCTGACCCTTTTGAAGCCCCCAATATCCTGTCCGCTGTTACTGCGATTAATGTTGCTGAATTACAAAGTACTTTTTCTGTGCAGTGTTTTAGGGACTGCTGTGTATCTTTTCGTTGTATTTGTTTACGCAATAGTGTTATCTGTTTTTCTTAAAACTTGTGATCTGTTTATTGTCAAATGAATTGTGTATCTTCTACCTCCTTTTCCATGCCTTTTTATGTCCACTATACGGTACAGTTTTGACATATAGTTGATGACCATACAGTCACCTATATGCTTATAGAAAATTCATGCCATCCATCATTGAGTGACCTTTTTGTACGATACATTATTTCCTGTACTTATTGATATTATGGTATGTACTTATGTGGTTCAAACAGTCTTTTTCTGAATATAAATTGTACTTGAGATCTTTTTACTTGTGTTTATTGATTCATTCTCTCGTCATATTGCTCAATGTCCAGATTCAGTTTCATTGATATCCATTGACGGTCAATTCGTTTTTGTCGGGTATTAATTTTGCAAGGAGGAATGTGAGGATTTGTTTTGTGTATTTATTACAAATGTGATGATTCGAATGTTCAAATTGTCAAGTCTCCATTTCTCAGCAGTATCCTATCCTCGAACCCATCGTATGGCGTTTACATATCTTAAATGATACGTTACATGCGTGTAGGATCATAGTTTAAGGATTTAATTTGCAGGGACGGGCTCCTTACACAAAGATGGCTAAAACAGAGCTGTGAGGAGAAACGACTGAAATCGTCACTGCATACGTGATACTGTCACCATTCTGCATTTGTTTACCGATACGATATTGTTTTTGTCTCAACTCACTAGCGACATGTTTTCGAAGCTTAAGTTCTTAACATACCAGAATAGTCGTCTAATCAGCCATTTTACCTATTGTGTCCTTTTCCTGATATAAGCAATTTGACAGATTGTGATTCATATGGCGTGTGATGAATGAATAACTGGAGAGATTTAACATGAGCAACACGACGGGTGCCACATGTGGATCAGGATCTGCTTACCCTTTCAGAGCACCTGAGATCACCCCTAGTTTTTGGTGGGGTTCGTGTTGCTTAGTCTTTAATTTTCTATGTTGTGTCTTTTGTACTATTATTTGTCTGTTTGTCTTTTTATCCATGGCGTTGTTAGTTTATTTTCGATCTATGAGTTTGACTGTCCCTCTGGTATCTTTCGCCCCTCTTTTTTAGCCTGACGACACATGCGTTTCCTGAACTGTTTTGGCAGTAACCCGTCTTTGTCTTCTAAATAGATTTCTTAGATTAAACATTGGCAATCCACAATTAAGCACTGTAACTTGGGTCAAGGTCTGTGTCTCCTTTGCTACAGTGGTCTTATTCGTACCATAGATACTGTTAATCGTGTCCTGAATATAATTGATAGATTTATCAGCTTCATGCTGAATATCATTCTTTAAATGTTTCTTTCCTATTTTGTTAGGGTTTTTACCTTATTTTGAAAATTCAACATTTCTTTTAAGTATTTGCGTTTGCATTTTAATACATATATCAATGTACAAGTGTATGTTGTAGGAACATATAATGGAATGTGATCATTGAATCTTTACGAATATTAATTCTGGTAAATGTTTTGTCAGTTCAACAAAATAGCATTTCTATTTGATTTCAAAACTAAGTAAGCCCTATCGTGAATATAACTGGAAAAAATACTACTGAAAATACACAAATAGCTCATACCCCGTAGAATTACTGTGTATGATGCACGAAAATAATCGTTTTGACCACTTTGATCAGATGTGAAGCAACAACCAGACTGTTGCTACTTGACGTGGCTGTACTTACACCTTGGATTGAACCTCTCAGGTTTAAAATAAATGGGTCGTAAATGGAATCACCGTCTATTGATATAATCCAAATACAATAACATATCAGTAATACTATGTCAGTCATCCCGATAGCTTTTAATCACAAAAGTAAACCGCGTTTTAACGCTATTAACTTAAGATTACAATTACTTCTTCTTTATACGCAAATTAAAAGATGAGACTTCTAAAAGAATATTTACATTTAAATTATTCATACATATATATATATATATATATATATATGTACACAGTATACCTTAATTTAGTGTAGGTTTTTTTTTAATTTTTTCTGCTTTTATGCACATTTAAGAAACCAACTTAAACTTTTTCAAAATTGTTTCAATTTGTGTATCATCACGAAATTGTTTCCATAGTAACACAGTTAAAACTAGAATACCTGATATATAACATATATAAATAAATCCAACAGTAGTATACCGATGTTCAAAAGTCACAAATCGATTGAGAGAAAACAAATCCGGGTTACAATCTGAAACCGAGGGAAACACATCAACTATAAGAGGAAAACACAGGAACAACAAGAACACTGAAGTGCAACAAAAACAAACGCCAACATACATAGAAACGAACTATTTGATAACAACTGCCATATTCCTGAATAGGTACAGGACATTATAAGAAAAAAAAATGGCGGGTTGAACCTGGTTTTATGGCTAGCCAAACCTCCCGCTTATATGACAATGTTAAAAAATATCGCTAAAATGACAAGACTACGTGACAGAAATACAGCATACACATACGCAAGAACACTCATCACATAGAAACGCACAAACAAATAATATAATAGTCGACACAACATGCAAACCGCAGAACAACAACGAACATCTTCCATCAACAACGGAAACCACAGACACCACAGGATATCACAATCACAATCACAAACAGTGACGCATAAATATATACAATCGTGTCTAAATGTTTTATGATAACATTAATTTCTACATATTTTATCTTTATTTTTTTTTCTGACTTGCAAAATGAAGTTTTATAAAACAGTTTTTTTTAAATTTTGCAAAAGTAAATTTTATATAAAAATTAAAATCTAAGCATTTTGTATCCATGGTAATAACATGATAGGACATGCGTCGTTTATAAGATTAGACTATGGTGTTAATGAATTCGTCGTTGACTTTAATTCAGGTGACGGCAAAAAATTATATTGAGTATTCAAAAAGGTCCTTTAAAGAATAATTGTCACCTTATGTGAACCACCTAAAAAGGGTGGTATACGTGATTATGATTGAAAATTGATTTAAAAAATACCAGTTGTTAAATTATATTATTAAAATGTATATATTTAATAACATCATTAGAATATTTCTTTTTCTTATTTATAGTATATAAAATATTATTTTGAACATAGTATTTTTCAGCTTAAAATAAATTCTAAAGGGTTTAAAATGGTCTGAGCTTGCTATGGCAACCGAAATGTGCATTGCAACCAAACATTTGTCATTCTCTGTTTCTTTCCTCAAGGTTAGTATGTGTGTGAAGTTTAAAGAAAAATCCATGATAATGTGTGTCACACTCTCTATGTAAGTGTTTAAGTAGTTAATGAGAACCAGTATTAATTTCTGAGTAATTGTTGGCAGATTTATGTAAGGAGTTCTGATATAAATCATCACATGATCAAGTAAATAAATATATAAATTTGAAACTATGAAATAAACAAAAGAAAAACAATAAAACTTAAATCTTATGCAAAATTTTGCAAAATATAATAAAAAAATGACAAATTGATTGTTCATCAACAATCTGCAAAATGTTAAGACAGTTGGAGATATTCATAAAAGTCAATGTATATTTAGAATATATATAGCCATGATCAATAAACAAGCTGTTACCCAGAATTATTGACATAAAAATGTTCACTGTAAGATAGACCTTTTAGAACTTTTAAAGATAAAACTGATCAATATTAACATGCATGGTATATTCTATACTACATTTTGTCATGTTGGGTCTTGTACAGCTTGCTATGTAGTCTATGTTTTGCTCATCATTAAGGGTCGTACAGTGACCTATATTTGCTAACATCTTTGTCAGTTGGTCTCTAGTGGATAATAAGTTGTCTAATTGGCAATTATACCACATCTCCTTATTTTGTCTACATGTACATACTAGTATATAAAGTTATAAACTTAAAATTTGTTGGATGATTTAAATGACCTGTATATTTATACATTAAAATGAAATTGATTCTGTTATAGACCATTCATGATATTGATGAGTGAACCACTTTGAATTTGGGTGATAAATGAGTGATTTAGACCTTTACACTTGTTGATAGTACCTACGGTTCATTTATTTCTAACAAAAGGTTATTTTTGCCCAGTTATTACCAGCCCATGATATTCATTTCCAAACCTGCTAGGCCATAACCATTAATGCATTGATCCTTAATTCGCTGCTGAAATTACCTTCACTTTTCAATTCTTTTTTCTCCTTTTGTTACGCTGCTGAAGACTAGCCTTCGAAATTATTACACCGGTATAAATCAAATACGAAACATATCTAATGATCTTTAAAAACATACATGTTGTTAAACTTAATGTCATTTTTAATGAAATCAAACTATGTTTTCTCTTCCGCCTGAAACAATGTTATTTTAAGAAAACTATAATATAAACAATTTTTCTACACCCACCCCAAACATAAGATGAATTGATGTGAGACTAATTGTTAGTCTACTCATGAGAACAATTATCATGTACATGTAATTAAAACGGATGCACGGATGAAAACAGACTAAATATGAAAACATCATAACAAGAAAGGTATTGTAAACTGTACAGGTTTACACCATGCGACATGTGGTATGCACAACCTCACTTGTTGATTTGAAGTGACATGCAATCTTGATCAGTTCAGGGTGAAAGAAGAAAGAAGGCTTTTGGAATAAATCAAAGGAATTACCATGTGTTTGGTTTATTTGACAAACATGACATTCTGTGAAATCTTCGTCTTTTATTGCTATTTGATTATTTAAATTATATGTATAAGGTTAAGTGTACATTTTTTTAGTTTTGTTCATTCATATAAACGTAGGTAAAAGGTCCTCGTAGACATAAAATATAACTTAAAAATTATCACAATAGTAAACAGTAACAGAAGTCTAGACATTGTTTAGTAGTAACCGTGAATTTTTGACAGTAACTGGTACGAAATGTTGGAGTAAAGATTATGTGTCCTAACTTCACTAATCCATTTTAGGATTCTCGGTCCGGTGAGATTTTCCGATTTTACAACGGGCTGCAAAATCATAAAACCGCTGTAGACACAAAATTCCAAAAGGAATGAAAGATTTAGCTAATCACTTTATATTGCAAAAACTTTAAAAACAAATTTTGCCATAAGTTGTAAGTGAATGATGGAAACCGTTATAGTTACCTCTTGTCCTTTTTATAATTAAGTAGTTGTCTCAATACCCATTTTGTTGTATCTATATGTCGATTAAATTTATATGTTTCATATGCAGATGTGACTTTGAGTGTCCGATTGTTTACCTTCGCATGGGAAATAGCCCATAAATGATGTATATACTAACAAACAAATTAATTAGTTTGTACAAATAAAAAGTACAATATTCAGGTCCGTTTAGAGAAAAAAACTTTGTGATTTAGCTCGTTTGCTACACATCCTTTGTTCTACAAAGGTATACATTGATCCCGCCATTCTCCTCCGAATAACTTTATTTAATTGAACATGTTTATGAGCTTACAAGAAAACGTTGTTGTAAAACATGTAAAAGAAATAATATATAAAGTCAGTATCTAATCCCTGGTACGGCGTCATTCTGTATATTATTTTACCTTTGTTTGGCCCTATTCTCTAATATAGTTGCCAATTATTCTCTGTTATTTCTCTTCTTTATTTCTTTGACAATTTTTCACTAATATTTAATTTTTCGACAGTCCATCAATATTATCCATGCACTATTATCTCCCACGTAATCCTACTAACACATTCGTTTTTGCATAAACCTAGACAAAGTAGCTCAAGTGAATAAAATCGAATGATTTATGGTGACGATTAATACTTTAATTAAATTCACTAAGGAAATGAAACACATCTTATTTGGACTTATGTAGTACGATTAAATCGAGAATACCGCATACGTGCGAAAATCGAGATAAACAAATCTAATAATTCCAAAAGAAATGCATTGTAGTAACATCTATTAATAGATTAGAACTCTTTTTGTAAGCATATGTCACATGATTTTTTTTATATTCATACAAAGAGGGGTTTCCGAGTAATGTCTAAGAAGTTGAAAGTACTAAGTGTAAAGTATACCTCGATAGATGTTAACCATCTTGGGAAAATGTCATGTATGAGAATCAATCTAAATAAAAGCAACAGTAGTATACCGCTGTTCGAAACTCATAAATCGATAGAGATAAAAACAAATCCGGGTTACAAACTAAAACTGAGGGAAACGCATCAAATATAAGAGGAGAAAAACGACACAATATCTTATATCGATACATTCATAAAATCGATGTAAGTAACGAACTTTTAATAAGATTCTGTATAATATGTTCATGACTTGTTTATTAGTATGCACCAAATATCAACATCTTTAAAATATCTGTGTAATAAGTGTATAATGTAGTGTGGTAAAAGAAGTGAACTATCAAAGAGTTTACTATTCCTATACACATGCACGTATCCAACTATATGAATAGGCAGTAATGTGTTTCATAAACCGTATCAACAAATTGTCAATTGTCAAAATCAATATTTACTTAACGGTATAAGCACGGTAGGTATAGTGTCCGGCTGAGATCGTGTTTTTTTTCGAGGGAATCGGTCCACTTTTTCAGAGTGTAGATCAGGTTTTTTCGAGTGATATCACGTGCGATCAGATCGATTTACTGCTATTTCGAGAATACAATAGTTGTATTCGTGAATGTTCATCTTTTTCTGAATACTAAACATGATTTGAGCACAAACGTTGCTGAATTTCCTCGTAGTACACTAACAATTCAGTGTTTTACATTGTCTGTGTTTTTTCGAGAGCAAAATTTAAAACGTCCGGACTTTTAAACAAATTGTCCGGGTTTTTCGAAGAAAATGTGAATAAGAAAGAAAGCATTTTTTTGCTTAAAAACTAACTTTTTCTAGTTTGTTACTGTAGCGAAGGGCGATATTATGTATTTCTAGTACATGTAATAAGTAACAAAACATATTACTATGTTGATCAAATTTTACCTTTTTCAAATTAATGATTATTTTCTGTTATGAAAACATTTTACTATAACCTTTCAGTATTAAAATATATTAGAAATTATTGAATTCTTTTTAAAACTGTCTTTATAACCGAGAACATGGGACTCATAACCTTTTAAATATCATTTTATGCTACAATATTTTTTAGAGTAAATAATAGTTAATGATTTGTATATATTACAGTGGCGAAACCTAGATATTCAAAAATAGGGTTAAGAAAAACAAAGGGACAGAAGTTATAAATTCAGTAAAATGCAACCTGGGACCAGCCAAGCACCCCCCCCCCCCCCCCCCAAAAAAAAAAAAAAAAACACCACTTAATCTGGCCCTGTACTGTTTCCTATTAACAATACATTTTGATTTGAATGGAATATATAATAAACAATGAAACAAGTAATCTATAAGCTTTAAGATGATCCGTTTGAAAAAATAATAAGAAAAATGTGTATACAATAGCGTACATCTCGTATATTTAATTCATGTCTTTCGCAGAGTTCCGTAGATATACATTGGTAATTGTAATGAGATCCGTATTTTTCACCTTTTAAAGCAATGCTAACTGTTGGAAAGGAAGCTATCATAGTGGTTTATTGCTGTGTGACCAAGTATAACATACGATTGATCATAATCCTCATCGCAGTAGTAGCATTTGAAAATTGTTCTTGTTTTCCATTCATAAAACGATAAAAAAAAATTATCATCAAGACAAATAGTAAATGAAACATTTAGGGTGTATTTTCTGTTAAAGAAATGCACATATCCGCTTAACACACAAAATGTACGTACGTCTAAATCCAACATTGTACTTCTTGATACTTAAGTCCGGGAAAACATGATTTATTTATTAGTTTTATCTAGCTTTGAACTAGCTTTTCAGTAACCGCGAGTACTCTTATATCGATACTTTTTATCTATTGTTTTTATGTTAGTTGGTTTGTTTGTGCTTCGTACCGATCTATTGAGTAAAGCCATTTGTAACTGATTTTAACAGTTTGTTCTTTTTTTGTGCTGTAACACCACTGTCCAAAGTTAGGGGTAGTGTTAAGGGCTTACAAACATGTTTAACGCAGCCACAATCTTGATATGCCTGTCCCAAGTCAAAAGCCTGGTTCATGTCCGTCAAATTGTTTTTTCGTACTTTGTATTGTATAACTTAGGTCGTTAGTTTTCTGGTTTTAATTGTTTCAATTTTTTTATGTTGAGGTCTGTTATAGCCGACCATAAGGTATAAGGTTTTCTCTCATTGTTGAAAGCCGTACGGTGACCTATATCTATTGTCTTACTGGCATTCATACCACATTTCCTTTTCTTTATATATATGTCTGTGCTCACATTAATATTGTTTACAACACGAATATTTACTGTATGATATCCATATTTAGTTGAATCGACATCGATATACGTATGTTTGGATCGATACATCATGTCTACCGTGGCATTGACTTGTTAGATAGTTCCACCATTTTTACATAGGCGTGGACATGTTTTATCTATTCAAATATACCAATGCCAATGTCCATGCAATGTAAAAGATGTGGCAATCAATACTATATACTAATATACAATCCTTTTACGAATGAACGTGTTACATACTACAGTATCATCACTCTGGGTAAATGCATTGGTTTCGTGCTTTGAAAAGTACTTTATTTGAATCTTTTCATTGTTTTTTTAAACATAATCTCACTGACATATAACATTTTAAGCCATTGGAATTTTGTTAAATCACTCGATCAAAACCTTTACCGCACTCAAAAAACCCGGACTGCTCTCGTATAAAAATGAATTTATTCTAAAAGTGTCCTTCTCACTGCAATAACAAGAATCTTTATAAAGTGTCTTTATATCTAAGGATATATAGATTCCAAATATACATTCCTTCGACATTTGCATTGGTACTTGTACACAAATAACTTTATTCTATATTTTGGAATAAAACCATTGAAAAGCTAAACTAAACTTTTAGAACACAAAATAATATAGGGATGATGATTTCTTTTTATCGCCAATATTAACTTACCTTGTATGATCTTGTATATTAAGTTTAAGCATCTATTTCACATTTTTTTTTTATCATATTCACTCGAAAAAACGTGGTCACACTCGAAAAAACCCGATCGAATCACTCGATAAAAAAAGATCCCAGCCGAACACTATACCTACTATGATTCGAAATGAATCAAGGGAGCACTAATTATTCACGTTACACATTTGATAACAATATCTGGATTGACGAAAAATGTTAAAAAAATTTAACAGTAACGGTAAGTCGTGATGTGCTTATTGAAAATTATTAAGTAATGCATTCCATGTTCTTCTGTGTTGAGTTACTTTGCCGTCTTTACCTTTATCGGAAAGCTTTAAATTGAAAAAATGGAAAACAAAATAAATTGCACAAAAATAACAGTAGAATACGAACTGTTTTAGCTGTCTATTTGAATTATACCCGAAGCGAGTGGTGCCTCATATTTTATGATTTAATGATTCGAGAGTCACTGATGAGTCTTTTGTAGTCGAAACGCACGTCTGGCGTACACATTTTTAATCCTGCTATCTATGATCAGTTTATTCATATATAATCTGACTGGCTACGTTATTACTGGTGACCGTAACATTGTCAATAGCGCCTCTCTGCGTAATGTGTTATCCAAAGGCCCCAAATATCGTGAGCCTCAATCCATCAATTGAGTGCACAACTTTTAAAAACTGATGGATGCAGTAACGGGTTATGCCAGGCAGTTGAGTAAACGCAAGAAAGAAGATGCAGATACTCTTTCCGAATTGATTGATTCTTATGCGGTCGTTGATTCAAATCAGAATTTAAAAAACTGGATGGTTCTATGAATACACATGTTATATCAATCTTTAAAGACCCAAATGTTGCAAAGCACCTGTCCTACCTCTATGACAATTATGTTGTTGTCCAAGCAGAAAAAGCCCCAAACAAAAGCGTTTTTGTGTGTAAATCACATCACATCACATTAACTGCTTGATGAATGAATTAGATATTGACAGTTCACTTAAAAACTTTACATATATCCCCACAACATTTACCAAGGAGGAAATTCTAGATAATCATAGGACTGTTCTATAATAGAAAAACAAATGATATGGAGTATCCATCCATGACACAAAATAAGTACATGCACAACAAGAACACAACAAAAACACATAAAAACCAAAGGAACAGCGCGAACGGAATTCTTAGCAAAAATAATTCAAACGACTTGTTCCTTTACAATATCCTTTACAATATCAACCAAAGGTGAATACTGGACCTTCTTTCACTCGATTGGATACCTAGATTACATAATTATGAGTCCTGACAAACAACGTTATATTGCTAGGTCATCCAAGTGCTCCACGAATCCTCTTTCTAAACCATTAACACTAATTTTACCAGCAATCAAAGATGGGCTTCAAAGATAGTGTGACTCTATCTTTTTTAGAGGTTGTGTGTATTAGATGCGGATACTAAAAATATCCAAAGATCTGTTAGAGTACTTTTAATCTAAGGTTCTTTTATCTTGCAATATTATTAAAACATTTGACTTTTCTAAACTTTACACAAGTATTCCCCATTCAAAACGTAAAGACAAATGGAGCTGGTCCTACTTTGTTTCATAAAAATTGCCAATGTTGATACAAGTGATTTGTCTTATGGAGGGATACTTCGTACTTTGTAAACAATCACTCTGATTCAACCAAAAAAAAAACCCAAACAAATACTGTCTAACTGACAGTTTCTCAGATAACGACAGAAATTATCCAATCGTCGTAACCACAATCCCTCCCCTTTTTTCCCAGAATTTGACCTATCGAATTAGACTTATCACCAGGTTTGTACTTGCATGAGCAACACAACGGATGCCAAATGTGAAACAAGATCTGCTTTTCCTTCCGGAGCACATGAGATCACCCCTTGTTTTGGTGGGTTTCCTGTTGCCTAGTGTTCAGTTTTCTATGTTGTGTCTGTATACTGTTGTTTATTCTACGGTCTATTTCTTTTTTGCCATGGCGTTGTCAATAAATTTTCGAATGATGAATTTGAATGCCAATAACTGCGGCTCTATGATAAATACTACAGAAAATGACCGTATCAATGATTTTATGTCTACACAAGAATCATGAGTATTTGATGGTAGTATCTTCAGAGAGGAACCGATCACCAGCAGTGGCATTGACACAAAAGTTGAAAAAAATTTAGACAAAAAAACCGAAGTATAATTTAATGGATCAGACCCACATTTCCTCAGCATGCGAATCATAAGTTGCGCTCGAATCAAGACGGCTGGAAAGTCATATCAAACATAAAGATGAAGTGCATATTGAAAAAAAAAAAGTTTGTGCAAAAAGTGGTCAACGATGTCTTAGAGTTACAAAAACCGTAGGGTTTTCAAGACATCGACATTTTATAAATAGGAATTTTACAAGAATTGACTGTATCACCATGATTATATATGTCTAGATAATATTGTTGACTGCTGGGCTTCTAAAACTTTTAGAAACGACATGTCTATCTACTGTGGCATCAACTCAATGGTTGTAACTAATCAATAAAGATATCAAGCTTATAATTAAGTGAATCGAAAACACGATTTCTGTTTTTGAAATTTATATTGACGCATTATCAAAGGATGTCGGAGAGCCGAATCAAACACGAAAATGATTATATATTGAAAAGAAAAAAAAATACAAAAGGTTGGGCCAAATAAGACTAAGCCATCTATGCATTAGGGTACAAAGTATTTTTAATACTCCATCATTTTATAATTACTTTATAGAAATGATTGCATCAATTATATGTCATGACCATTGTGTCAATAATACAATCGTGGAACGGAACATTATCTAGCAATGGGAGTTAAAACTCAAATACATCGTATTGGTCAACCAAATCATAATGGTGACTGTAAAACGTATAAGGTGTCGATTGTAGTTGTTCTTCCTCAAAACTATGACGCAGCAATTTTCTTGTACGGAGCAGATATCATATAAATTAAAGCATACACTGATATGTGAGTTATTGAATAACAGGACATCATCAATATATCTGAAAGTGAAATTATAAAAATCTGCAAGATACTATTTCCTTTTGTCTATGAGAAAAGATGCACAGCTATTTCAAGATTGGTTGCATTTAAAGCTCAACAATTGGATATCGAATATCAAAATGAAAGCGTCATCATGTTTCCATATTTTCTAGGTAAGAACAGAATACATGAAACTGTAAAGTTAAATCACAAAAATACCGAACTCCGTTGAAAATTCAAAACGGAAAGTCCATAATCAAATGGCAAAATCAAAAGCTCATACACATCAAACGAATGGATAACAACTGTCATATTCCTGACTTGGTACAGGCATCTTCTTATGTAGAAAATGGTGGATTTATACTACGGACATCTAATGAAATTCTGTCTTACAGTCAAATAAGAAATAATGATTCAGTTCGACATTTTTCATAGACTTTTGAAAAATGCAATGATCAACGACGATGTTGTAGCTTCATTGTTCAGTAGAAAAAGAAAAATATAGTGTAAAAGCTTTGATGAATTTATTTAAATATTTGAACGGTGGGTTATCACTTCTGGGCTGTTGCGTTCTTGTCTCTTTTTCACTAAACTGAAATATAGAAATAAAGTTTTACAAAACAATATTTTGAAATTTTAAATGGATCAAGCATCAAATCGCAGGAACAAACTCTGGATATTTTTTTAAGTTGATTGTCATATTGTAATATGCTCTCAAAATTAAAAGAAATTCAACCTCTTGTTATAAATAAAAACAAACGATTTACATACGCCATTCTATGTACATGTCTGTAAAAAATGTGTTTTAGAGTTTTGTATACGTAATGTTACAAAACTGTTCGTGTGATATCGGAAATTGTATTTTATAATATATCTATTTGACAATGTGTTGTTTAAGGTAGATCTACAAGAGTGTCTGTCAATTCATTCACAATTTGTGAATTGTTGAAGACTTAATGTTCACCTCTAGCATGTCTAGAAGTTGGTTAAGTACTTTTACTCATCGTGTTACTGTCTAATATACCAGTACTCTATATCTTATTTTATTCATATTATGTATGTATATGTAACAAACCTGTATAGATAGAATTTCTCCAAGTACCTCCACACATCCTACTTGGTTCTCCTCGACATTTCGTGTTGCATTCTGAATCTGGTCTCTTTGGATATTTTGTGTTTTCCAGCTGGTTTCCACAAAAACACTGCACACTATACTGTTTAAAATAATTATATATTATGATTTGGTGCTAATTATTTATCATAACACTGATATATTGTCAATTCCAGTTTTTGTTGTAAGTCTTCAGACCCTGTTTAACTGTAGCCTACCTAAAAGATCACGCTTCATGATTCAAGAAGCTAGGAAGACAAAATATATTGGCTAATACAAAGAGTATTATGGTACATTCTCACGTATGTAGGTGTGTAAACCTGTATAAATATTTAAACAAAAGCAGAACTAAAGAAATTAGAAGGTAAAAATGTAAATAAATTGTTAGATGGATGGATGGATGAATTAGTGTTTTATGTCCTGTGCCAAATAAGCATTCTGATAAGACCAAGAATATATTGATCTGATATATTCCGTCATTTGACTAGAGCAACACACATTGTATAGTGCTAGCTCAAAAGATGACATTCCGCGGAAGAAATGTATATCGACAAATGATTCTAGCTGACCAGTAGTCTTTACTCGTTTTCCTACATACCAAAAGCAAGGAGAAGAACCAAATACTAATGTTCGTGTTTTATGTTTGATTGAATTGCACCAACTACCACTAGAGGCAAGCCCGCTACCACGACATCGCCAAACTGGAATTCTTGTAATGCTTAGAATATGTAAACTTACTTGTAGGCCAGCGTATTTGTAACCTTTGCAGTTTTCCCGACATTTTGCCAAGGTAATTGCATCGCCGAAGTTTTTATATCTATGTGACAAGTGACGACTGCTAGCATCAAGAAAACATCCGATATATCCTAAAATAAATGAATAAACAATATAAAAGATGTTTACATTTGTTAAAATATTTAGTTGAAACTCTTCTGTGTTCGGAACAACAACAAATAAATACAGAAACACCAAAAACATTCTATAAAAATAATGAATAAGATAAAAAGGCCAAATAGCCCAACAAGAAAACAAACACAAGTTTCACGAAACAGTATTTACTATACTTATGACAATTATCAATATGTTACTATTAAAACACACTATATGTTAACAAAAGCTCACCATGTTTATCCCCTTGATTAGACTGAATAGAATCAACTTTTTTTAAAATAGCAGTCAAGCTTGTTTCAATTTTTCCTTGTGTGTTCTGGAGTAATTGTTTCAGCCCTTCGATCTTCGCCATCATTGTATTATCACTTCCTTTCATTAGATTCTCCATCTTCGTTTGTCTGTCGTCCATTTGCTTTTGCATCCAGTTTTTCCAGTCTTTAGGGAAAGTACCTGAACCATGATTGCCTAGGAGAAAACCACGGATTGGAACATCTTTAGCTCCTTTTATCGATAGTCTGAAGTTGTTCTCTTCATTTGCACTGGAAGTAAGAACAATTTCTAAAATCGAAACTACAACAACAATGGCCTTCATTTTTCTATAGAAAGTATAACGAAACAAGTAATATGGATAGAGGATTTATCAGGAAATTATATATCAAGCACAAATGGCGTGTTAATTTATCGATATCATATTAGATTACAACATCTAAAATATTTACATGTATAACAATGTCCAGCTGCGCATCTGGTGCAGTAAAATTGGCACCGTTAATGTTATTACATGAACGTCCGGGTTTGAAATAAAAAAAAGAAAAAAAAGCATCAAATTAATTGTCTTTCATGTAAGATGCATTATTTAGTCAAGTATCTTTTCTTAGGGAGGGATAAATCGTACTTTTTGAAAATTCACTCTGATTCAAACGAGATTGTTTCCTGAAACTGATATTATTAAGATATCAACAAACAATCGACATTCCCATGGGAACCATCTGTGGTTCTATCTTGCCAACTTGTTCGTTTTCTCATATGAGGCTGACGTCATACAGGAGCTTCTTAGGAAGAAAGTAATGAAGTTAACATTATCCTTCGATTTCACTTTCCGTTATATAGATAATGTTCTCTCACTAAATGATTCAACCTTGAGTGACTATGTTGAACGCATCTATCCCATCGAACTTTAGATAAAAAGATACAAAAGATACAGTTTGATCTGCTATTTATCTTAACCTACGTGTATAAATTGACAATGAGGGTCGGTTGAAAACAAACCTTAACGACAAAAGAGATGATTTAAGCTTCCCAATAGTGAACTTTCCAATTCTATGTAGCAATAATCCAGCAGCTCCTGCATATGGAGTATAGATCTCCAACATGATGCAATATTAAAGTGTTTGTATTTCCTATCTTGATTTCCTTGATAGAGGATTGCAGTCACAAGGAAGGTATTTAATCAAGAGTTCCAAGTGGTAAAATTGAAAATATTTGGGACAACATCACGAGTTGGTTGACCGTTATAGGAAAACTGTTTCACAGATGACGACGGATATATGCCAATTGTCGTAACTACAACCCCTTCCACATTTCCCCGATCGTGAGCTATAGAATTAGACTTATGACAGAGTTTGTACTTACGTCAGCCAGACTACGGGTGCCAGATGTGGAGCAAGATCTGCTTTTCCATCCGTAGTACCTGAGATCCCCCGGGTTATGAAGGGTTTCATCTTGTTCAGCCTTTCGTTTTCTGTTTAGAGTAGTGTTGTTTGTTTTTTTGGGTCTTGCATGACGTCATAAACCTACGTCATTGACGTTGCCTTGGAATATCTATATTTAGTTACACGGACGCTGTTCCAAATCTTATGTTAACCTCTAGTGATTTTTGCCACGGTGAATATAATGTTTTATCAAAGAGGATTTCCTATGTTCTTAACCAATGAGAAAACAGATAATTTATATTCATATAATAATACCTATTATTATATCTACCATGTCAAAACATTGGTCTAACGACTTATCAGTTCGACAAAAAAATAGTTCATAATGAAGTATGTGGTAGTTTTGCAAATGAGACTAATATTCATTAAGACCAAAAGACGAGTATATAGATAACTTTGTACGGCGCTCAAAACTTTGCACAGCCTTCAACTATCATGACTATGAGTAATGCATATGATAGTTACCGACACCTTTCGGCTAATAAAGAATTAATTGATGATGATGATGATGATGATGATGATGATGATGATGATGATGATGATGATGATGATGATGATGATGATGATGATGATGATGATGATGATGATGATGATGATGATGATGATGATGATGATGATGATGATGATGATGATGATGATGATGATGATGATGATGATGATGATGAAGTACATATCGTTAAAAAGTTCAGCAATTTTGACTTATTATTATTAATTATTATTATTTCACGAAATGAAGGACATGTTGTTGCTACTGACATTTCCGTTTTATTGATTCAAAATCAATATGAGGTCATCGTCAAGGAAACATATTTGTGACGTCAGATTATTCAATATGTTTGGCGATTGTGTCGTGCATATTTCTAAACAATATTCAATTTGTTATATTTCCGAAAGCCAAGAAATGATATACTTGTAAATTTTTTGGATATTCACATCCAAATCCACGTGCTGTAGTTCATAAATATATGCTTTCGCTTCCGCGCTTCATACTAAATGTGCTGAGGTCAACGTTTTCACACCCCAATACAATTATTTAAAGAAGCATTACACTCTTTTTTTTATATTTATTTTGTTTTTTCAAAACACATAATGCATAATCATGATAATATACAAAGATATATAAATTATCCTTTATAGTGCAGATAATACAATGTCAGGTAATTAAAATTAAGTCAATTTTAACAAATTTTTTTAATTACTATTTGTTGAAGAACAGTTTGAGTTTTCTGCTGCAAAATAATTTGTTTGTATTTGTTTTATTTTTATAGTTAAATTTTGAAGATGAAAAAAAAAATGGAATAAGAAATTAAAAGAAAAAAACAAAAAATTGTAGAAAAAAAAAGAAAAATTGGTCATCAGTGGTTTGCTCTATATATCACTGCATTTATATGGTACTTGATTCAAGGCAGATGGAAAGTAAAAAGTCAGATTTATAAGTTTCATTAGCAAATTTAAAAAACAAAAGTCTCATGTACTTGTGTGATTGTTATTCAGTGTAAACACAGAAAGTGCCAGCTATTCCATTCTCTCTCAAACTGTTCTTGTATTGTTTATAAATAGCTACAGTTTTTTTCAGTACAGATCATTTAACTTTTTTTTGAGTGCCTGTAGTGATAGAACTTTTTTCAAGCATCGACTTGAATAGATATAATATTTAATACAAAGCAATATCTTATTTTGTACAATACAGTTTCTAACATCAAAAATACCACATACAAAAGACTTACAATTATAATTAAGTGTTATGTGTGCTGCAGATGAAGTCCATGTATCAAAATTTTCCAACCGAATTTGTACTTTTTCACATTCCCACAATATGTGTATAATGGTTTCTGGTTGTATTTTACAAAAAGTACAAAGAGGGCTTTGTACAAATTTTATCTTTTCCAGGAAATAATTGGTAGTCAAAACTAAGTAGTTTATCCTGTATTGGAACCACTATAATCTACTATTTGTTGTAATTTTAAATGGAAGTTTATAAATGAGTTCCATCAGGCAGTGACACCAAACTTTTCCATTATTTTCTTTTTATTTGTAGGTTGAGTCAGATTTTTTCGTAGTATGAGGTACATATCTTTAGAACCTTTTTATGTTTAAAAAAATCTTGATATTGCTAGGAATGCTTGGGTAATAATTATTTAATGGAGATGTAGCCTTTTTAATAAAATTTCTGGAACACATTTTGTTAAGCCATAAAATTTCAGAAAGTCTGTACGTATGTAATAAATCTCTTGGAATTTGGTGAGGGAAAAAAATTCTCCAGCTTCATCTAATAAATCGTTTACAAAAGAGGGACGAAAGATACCAGAGGGACAGTCAAACTCACAGTACAATGTGTATACCTTTTTCATACCAGTCTTTGTAAAAAAACAACATCATTTTCTATTTTAATTTTCTCATTAAACCATAAAGGCATATTAAAAAAATATTCCCATGTATATTCAATATCTAAAGCAATACTTTCTTTCCAGGCACTCAAGTCATCTTTCCAAAATTGATTTGTGCATACAGTCATACTATTTTCTATGTTTTTGACACCTGTATTTTCTAGTAACTCAAAATCAATCCCGTGGAAAGCAAGAATTTCTTGTAATTTTTTCATTACTGATCAACCTTCTAACCCATGTAAATTTCAGTGAATTTATGAAAGGTTTCAAGCTTATCATTTTTAGACCCCCTTCAAAATAATCTTTCACATTCTTATATAAAATGTTATTTGTCTAATCCGTCTATAAAATACTATCACCTAAAGCATAACAAACATTATATATGACATTCCGTGTGGTGTTGGGCTGTTATCTATTTCTCGCATAAAAAGACAATTGTCGTATCATGCTGCTAAGAGTGTGATACAATAAAGTGATACAAAAAATAGATAATATCGTGGCCTTTCTACTGGCTATTCGTTAGGCCGAATAAGCAAGAAATAATTCCCCGGTTATTAGCAGTTCAATGTGTAGTCCCATCAGAAAAAAGTAGACAATTACAAATTCCGTGTATTATGTATACATTTTATGTACTTCCATTTGTAGATTCAATAATAATTACAACAGCATATTACTGTTTATTTTTATAATTTCATTCAACAAATTACATATATCAAGGTGATGTTCATATCATGTAGTGCTTGCAAATAATTAATTATTGAGACATCATCACTGTGACCGATCGATAATTTAAGACACATATGCGTGCCTTGTTCAGAATTTCGTCCCTCTTCAGATCAAAATATACAAAACAGATTCTACATTAAATAATATTTTGTATTTTAAGTCTTTCGTTGAACAATTACTAAGTCGTTTAAAAATTAACTTTACAATTCACATCGAGTACACTTAATTGAAGTTTTAGTTAAAATCCTTCTAAATGGTAGCTTTGACAGGTGATCAGAATTGGAACAATCAGACTTAAATTATATTAAAATTAATTGACAATGTATCGCTATATGCTTAGACACAACAGTATGCTGTTATGATAGCTAACACATACATATCTAATGTCTTGAAGTTTTACACTTGCGACATCCCAGTTAATTCTGGTAACATACAGCAAGTAATGTGTGCTTAGTCTCTCTAAATTTTACTTGTCTTTTATGTTTTGTTCTTTGTAATTGGATTTTCTCATATTTCCTTTATGTCCATATATTATATTTCTCATATTGTTAGAAAGTTATGTTTGTGCAAACTGTTTTTACACCTCAGTTTTCAGTAATATAACGTTTGAATTTTAAATTGAATTCAACCTTGAGAAAAAAAATTACTTTAATGTTTTTGTTGTTTTGCCTTTTTTGCATAAATGTCTGAATAGCGTTAATCCCATGGAGCAGAATCATCATAGCCACAAAAATTGAAAAAAGGTTTATGTTAAACCTTCATGCAAAGATGTTTATTACCTTATGAATCATTTGATAAACATCGTGCATATTCATCTGAATTCCACACTTTCATTGATAATTTTCATAGTCATTATATTTGTTAAATGCCAATAAACAGTGTAGGCAGAGGAAATACATATCAAGAAAAAAGTTAAAAACTAAGAAAATAGTTGCAAATAAAGAAATTATAATTGCAAATGGGTATTCAGTTGTTTTATTTCATCATTGTCCATAGTTTAAGATTACATTTTGTTTGTTCATCTGGAAATTATTGTCGACAAATGAAAGCAGAAAGCAACAAATATTGACTACTAGTATATGAAAATGTGTCCTTCCTTATTGATAAAAAAAAGTAAAATAACGAAATTACCGAATTCCGACGGATATTCAAAACGGAAAGTCCCTAATCAAATGGCAAAACCAAAAGCTAAAACAACCAAACGAATGCTTGAACAGATTGGCATATACTTCTTAAAACATCTTCATGATTTCAGTCTTATTTGTAGCTGTTTTTATCATCTGGACAACATTCATGAGAATCACTAACTTAAGGCAATTTGTTCCCTGTTGTAAAAGTTCTTCATTTGTAGTTTTGAAAGAAAATTGCTGTCGCTATTTTGTGATTTTATTAATGTATCAAGATTTGGAACACAAAATAACGCGTTCGTACTTACGACAACCAAATCTGAATAGATGACAGCGGGTGTTAAGTTACATATGGAAGTTTTGAATACAAGAACATAGTTTGGATACTACCGATCTATTTTTATAATCCAAATCGATTGAAACTAATTTTTTCAACAATGGAATGAATTTGATATTACCTATTTTTTTACATTTTATCACACATTGGGTAAATTGTTATCTAAAGTTAAATATAATGTTGTCTGATATTTTAATTATATATTTAGTTTTCTATGAAGAGTTTTGACAATAGCTTTCTACGTATTGTTTTGTTTTTGGTCTCTTATGCATTGTTTGTTTAACGTTTCGTTTTTTCTTAGTCTTTCGTTTTTTGTAATGGCGTTCGAGTTTTGAATGTTCCATTGTATCTTTCTCCTTTTGTTAAACACACTAAGCTGATGTAAAACAGAACCTATTGACTGATAGAGTTTTTTTTGTATTCTTTATTAAGGAAAGGCTAGACTAATTTCAAGATATAAATAAACAAGAGACGTAAAGTAAACGTCAATGAGACACAACCAAAAAACATAAGATATCAGAAGACGTCTATATTTACAGATCAAAATAATTAATATAAGTCGAGTTTATCTAGAATAAGTGGTGACTTGTTCAGAAAAATTATAAGCTAAAATATAAGAACTACACAAAAAATATTCAGAAAATTCAATTCTATCGGGGATATGTGAAGACTGAATTCATAAAGTTAATGATGTCGAGAATGTGTCGTGAAATATTTATGCCAAAAAATTAAATTTAGAATGTTGAGTAATTTTCTAGTCAAATTAAGACAACAATTCGTTAATTCTGACTTTAGGTATTTTGAAGTGGCGGTTGCATAAGTGTTTTATAAGGACAAAATGATATATCAGGCATAAATTGCGTGTTTATTTCATGTATTTATCGATTTCCTATTGGATTACTACATCAAAACTTTGTTTCACATATACCAAATGTTTAATTCATATATCAAATCCACTTCCTTGTGTAAAATAAATCAAAATGAACATCTATAAACATGATTTTGTATGTAAGGTTATTTTTTTTTCAGTCTAGGAATCAAAGCGTTGTTTTCCATAATGTAACAAATAATGGGATACATATTCAATACATGACAGGAATAGTTTGTTGTGTGCTAAATATACATGAACATGTAATTAATTAGTGTAATTAGTAGAGTAATTTTACTTCACTGTTCGAAAAGTCCCTCTGACTGACAATAAACGAGACATACTACGTTAAAATATATAAGATTGAATACTTTAAACTCGCATAGTCTTTTATAAACTTATAGCATATACATACAAATTTTTAAACTGTATCTAACTATTGTTGTGTATATATTTTCTGCGTAAAAACCTATCTAAAAGATAAGAATACGGCAAAAGTCGTATAATGTTCATTGAGTTGAAACAACTGCTGCTGAACTCTTTAAGTTTCCAACGCCAAACTGGTGCATTAAAACGGGACTGAAAAAAGACAATTAATGAAGTTTTGTAGTATATTTTGTCTTTAGTTTTCTACATAGTGATTTTTGTCAGTTTTTTGTTGTTTTTTTATGTCTTTAGTTTTCTAGCAGTGGTTTGTTATTTGTTTTATATGTAGTGTTTTGCAATAAGTTGTCTGTGTAGTGTTTTGTTATTAGTTTTCTTTGCAGTGTTATGTTTTTATTATAGTGTTTATTATTAGCCTTCTAACTAGCGTTTCGTCTTTCGTTTTATATGGAATGTTTTTTCTTTTGTTTTAATGTAGTGTTTGTTCTTTAGTTTTTTATGTAGTGTTTTGTCTTAAGTTGTCTATGTAGTGTTTCTTCTTGAGTTTCTTTGTAGTGTTTTTTTTTAGTTTTATGTGTGGTCATTTGTCTGAAGTATTCTATTAAGTGTTCCGTCTTAAGTTTTCTGTGTAGTGTTTTGTCTTTAGTTTTTTATGTGTAGTGTTGTATCTTAATGTTTCCATGTAATGTTTTGTCTGTTTTTTTAATATATTGTTTGTTCTTTTGTTTTCTATGTAGTGTTTATTAATTGGATAAAGGGGTTTGTCTTAAATTTTGTGCAGTATTTGTTGTATTAGTTTTCAATATGGAGTGTTTTCCTTAGTTATCTATGTAGTGTTTTCGATTTTGATTTCTTTGTAGTAATTTGTCTTGATTTTTCGATATATTATTTTGTCTTTAGTTTTCAACATAGTGTTTTATATAAGTTATTAACGTAGCGTTATGTCTTAAATCTTCTATGTAGTCTTTTGACTTTAGTTTTCAACAGTATTTTTTCGTATAGTTTTCTATGTGTTGATTATCTTTTTTTTTTGGATATAGGGTTTTCAACAGCAGTTTTTTTCTTATTTATTTTCTTCATAGTGTTTTGTCTAATAATTCTATATAGTGCGTTGCCTTTAATTGTCTATGCAGAGTTTTTTCTTTAGTTTCTATGTACTGTATTCCATTTAGTTTCTATGTAGTGTTTTGTCTTAACTTTATATGCTTGGTTCTGTGTTTAGTTGATATGTAGTTTTTTGTGAATTTGTTTGGTTTTTTTGTAGTCTTTAATATTTTACTATAGAGAAATAAGGAGATGTGGTATGATTGCCAATGCGACAGCTAACAATCATACTTCAAATAAAGAAGATGAAATAGAAAGTAAATTACTGTACGGCCTTCAAAAATGGCGTACGACTGATTACTTTTGAATCTCCCTTTGGTATAAGTCGACTCGTTTTAGAAGCGGAATAATTTTCTCTATATTTTTTATTTTAGACAAATATAGTCGAATTTATATAAAGAAAAAGAAAAGAACGTGAGGTACTCATCATAAAGAAAAAACACAAAACAAAAGTATTCAAAAGACGCTTTCATTGATAGATCAACTAAATATCGGTAAAATAATGCTGATGACGGCAATATCTAGAATATGTCGATACTAAATTAGAACTATATTTATCAAGAATTTGTTGAGATATATTTAGGAATATAGTTATGCACCAAGACTGGTTTCATACATATCAATTATGTCGGTAATAAGTCGTAAAACTTTCATTCCATTAATTTAAATGTAAAATTCAAAATGTCTTGTAATTTTTGTTACAAACAATAATTGGTGAATTTTAACTTTAAGCACTCTGTAGTGGTGGTTGCATAGTTTTGTTTTACTTTCAATACAAAATAACAGATCAAACATTAATGTCGTGCTCATTGTATCGACATTATATCAGATTACCACATCAAAACTGTTTTCATTTATATAGCATATCACATTAATTTTACAGTTCGTAAATTACATCTACTTGCATGTTTGAAAAAAAAAGTCTATCAACTTTTTTTTTTTTGAAAGATACATTTTTCTCGGAATCAACATAGCGATTTTTCTCAAAAATAATAAACATAATGGAATAATGGAATTACAGAATAATTAACTTTTACAGGAATAGTTTGTTTGTAGACTAATCAATCCTTTAAATAAAACTATTCTTAAAGGTTACCAATTCAACACTGTATTTAAAATTTTTGTTTTTATTGGTATAAATATTGATTTTGTTATCAGTAAATTAAAACAATACTAAATATTAATGTTATACATATATGTACTTTCACGGTACTACAACCAGTCGATTCCTATCTTGTGGCATTGCACAATGTCATTTTTTTCTTTGATTGTTCATGACGACTTTTCACTTAATGTATTGGATGCTGGGTGTGTACTGATTGATATTTAAGTCTTAGATACATATTTTTTTATTAGTTGTTATTGGCTTTAAACTAGCTGTCAGTAACTGCGAGTACTCTCTGATCTGTATTTAGTGTCTTTTTTTGTTAGAGATGAGGAATGGATAAATACCCTGTTACATCCGGTCTGTGTTTTTGTTTGATGTTTTTCTGCTTTGTATCGATCTGATGAGTTAAGCCTTTTTCAACTGATGTTATCGTTTGTTATTATGTTGTGCTGTTAAACTACTGTCCCAGGAGAGGGAGAGGGTTGCGCACTCACAAACATGTTTTAACCCAGCCACACTCTTTATGTGCATGCCCCAAATCAGAAGCCTGGAATTCTGTGGTTGTCTTTGGTTCATGTCTGTCATATTTGTTTTTTTCGTAAATTGTTTTGTGATAAATTAGGCCGTTAGTTTTCTCAATTATATTATTCATATTGTTTAGGTCGGGACCGTAAAGGTTTTTATCATTGTTGAAGGTGGCTTAGGTGGATAGTTGTCTCATTGGCAGTCACACCACATCTCCTTATTTCTATATAAATGTATGTAGATACTAGTAATTGTAATGAGAAAAGAACAATTTAACTGCACTGCCAGTGTGGTTAGACTGACAGACAGTAAACAAAGAACATTATGTTAAAGAAATAGATGTAAGCTCTATTTTTTTCAAACTTACACACCAATAAATAAAATTTTTCTACATATTGTTGTTCATACGTTTGCTGTAATAAAACCTGATCAAAATATGAGGATTGGACTAAGTGAAAAACGTGATCTTGCATGAACGCGATTGATAGCTTAAAAATATTTGATAAAAAGTCCGAACTGTATCAACTATGGTAAATTGCTATCCGACATAAAAATATTGATATTGAAAAGAATATGTCAAATGATAAATAAAATTGAGAATGGAAATTGGGAATATGTCAAAGAGACAACAACCCGACCAAAGAGCAGATAACAGCCGAAGGCCACCATTGGGTCTTCAACACAGTGAGAAAATCCCTTGCCCGGAGGTGGTCATCAGCTGGCCCCTAAATAAAATTGTGTACTGGTTCAGTGAAAATGGACGTCACACTTAACTCCAAAACATATAAAGGAACTAAAATTAAAAAAACATACAAGACTCACAAAGGCCAGAGGCTCCTGACTTGGGACAGGCGCAAAAATGCGGCGGGATTAAACATGTTTTGTGAGATCTCAACCCTCCCCCTATACCTCTAGCCAATGTAGAATAAAGAAACACATAGCAATACGCACAGTAAAATACAATTTAAAAGAAGTCCGATTCCGATGTCAGAACCCGGAGGCGGGCTTCCGCTGGCCTCTAAACAAAAATGTGTACTAGTTCAGCGAAAATGAGCGTCACACTAAATTCCGAAACATATAAATGAACCAAAATTAAAAACACATGCAAGACTAACAAAGGTTAGAAGCTCCTGACTTGGGACAGGCGCAACAATGCGGCGGGGTTAAACATGTTTTGTGAGATCTCAACCATCGCCTATACCTCTAGCCAATGTAGAATAAAGAAACACATAGGAATACACAGAGTAAAACTCAGTTCAAATGAAGTTCGAGTCAGATGTCAGAATAACATAAGAAACTAAGCAAAATGACAATGATACATAAATTAACAAAGGACTACTAGCAGTTACTGACATGCCAGCTCTAGACCTCAATTAAACTGATTGAAAGATTATGTCTCATCATATGAAAATCAGGTATAATTCCTCCCGTTAGGGGTTTAGTATCATACCATCATAAAATATATTAGAAGAACATAACCCGTATCATGCCAACAACTGGTTTTAGAATACATATGTTAAATTCCGATGGGTATTTCTCATTACCCAATAATACGGCGATCATTTAATTTAACATAAAGTGTTTTTCTTCATTATGTCCTGGATTTTTTGCAGCACGGCATAGCTTTATCAGAATCTTATGAATATTCTGTTGCGAGTAGAATGTCGTTACGTGTATATGACTTGGATGAAGTTATTTCAGCCGCATGATGGATGAACAAGCGTTCTCCATGTACTCATATGTTAAAACAAATAACTTTAAAACAACATATGTATACCTGCTGAAACGATCAGTCGTTGAAAAAAGACTAATGGAGACAACCAGCCCTAAGCTTCTTCTTAAATAAATCATGTATAAACTGTTCATGCCAGAGAAAACAAACAAATACGGAAGACGTTTATGAATACATAATCAGGAACGACTACTCCGACCAATGTCTTATAATCACGGAAATATTACGATCTGAAACAGCGATAATGAAGTTAGACAATGGACAACAAAAGCAGTTTGAAAGATTCAGAGAATAGCTATAAAAATGTGTTCCACAATATTATTTCGACTTACGGTGACTGCCATGTTTGAATAACATGAAAAATTTGCTCCCGGTTTTTGTGTGTGCAAAGGATCTATTTTGCAGAAGATTTTGAAAACTGATGTGTAAGAACACTTATTTATTCATCGGTTTACCAATACCTGTCGTTTAATTGGTGATATTCTTTAATTAAGTGTCAATAATTTAATTCTATTTGAACTCCTTCCCGCCACACGAACACAATGAGCAACACAAGTGACTCATACCCGTCGTATAAATGTAAAGACTTTGACACTGTTTGAGAACATCGCAAAGTGTTTTGAAAAAATAACATTTGCACATCAACAGTGAAGTTGAAATGCTAAAGACAAAACAAATTGAAACTGAAAAAAAGGGTGACCTCATAGAGAATCGCAATAAATTCATGAGCTCTGAAGTACACGAAATCCATATCAAACACATACCAAACCTAGAGAGTATGATAGAAAGAGAACAAACTGAAAGACTGAAACTAGAACTATGAGAGCGTAAGTGGAATGTCGTTATACGAAGTGTGCAAGGAGCTCGTATTAAACGGGAACTGCCAAAGGCTACCGAGGCATTCACAAGAGCCTTTTAAGGAATACATTGAATATCTCACCGGAACATGCAGACAATATGCTTTTTACGACAGTCCATCTGGTAATGATGACAGACGTAGTATCATGCTTAGACTATCGAGTCTGATCGACCGGGACGAAATTCTCAATGCGGCTATAAAACTACAACTTCACTCAGGATATAGCGTCGTGCAAGATCTACCACCCAGTCGCTTAGTTCGTCGAGGTGAACTTTTGAAAGAACGACGGGAAATGTCACCAAAATCCAGGAGTAAGACGAAACGTGTATTCCTAAAAAGAATGGCGGAAAGTACTGGTGGACTTCAAATTACTCTCATTATTTTTAATGTATTTGCACGCTTACAGAAAACTTACCATTCAGATCTCAATGAGATAAAAGCCGAAAATCTTGGTTTCTACGCCTGTTCACAAATTTCAAGGAATAATGAATTGGACTTTGTAATCCAAAAATGTTGTCCTAGCCAACTTGACTACTCACAACATAGCCGACCAGAAAAAAATTCACTAGATCATAAGAACATCCAAAGTACATCTAAATTCTGTTTTATATTAACAATTTTACTAAGTGACGATATTAATATCAATCCAGGGCCTATCAAACATCACTGTACAGATTGTAAACAATCAGTGAAGTCAAACCAAAAGGACTTTCAATGAGACTTTTGGGACAACTGGACACACCTTAAGTGTACAAACATCTCAAGTACACAATACGACATATTATCAACACCAGATGATACATTTTATTGCTATGGATGCAGCCAGCTACTCCCAAACTTTACGGAATCGTTTTTTAACGACACTTTTAACCAGAGCTGTAGTACCGGTTTTAACCTCTCTGGAAGTTCACAAAATGGGTCAATAAATATTGTAAACAGTGACTCGGGAGATGAACATTAATATGATATATTTATTTCATAATTTTTTTCATTGTTCTCATGAAGTACTTTATTTATTCTTGTTGATTGAAATGACTGTTATCTTGTGTTAAGATAGCACTTAATAGGAGTTAAAAAATGTTTTTGAAAAATTATCCTCCACCTTTCACAGTTCTCCTGCAATAGGTGTAAAAATAGAAAAAAAAGGAACTATTTAAACAATTAATTTTAGGATACAAGAAAGATAACTCATGCAAAACTGTAAATTAAATGTGTAACACAACTGGATGTACATCTCAAATGGACAGTGGTTATTGTGCATTGTATAGATATATATGTATGTAAGACTTAAATATGTGTTACTATGTTATGAAAGTTGGAGTTTATATCATTTTTTATAGGATTTCCAGTCTTTGATTAAAATATATATTTACCTAAAAAATTATGTATATTTTCTACATTTGTATAGAAAATAGCAACAATATATGTCACTATATGTTTTTATGAGTACAAATATGTTGCGTAAATAATAATATATTCTATTAAAATTTAATCATATATGAATATAAGTTAATGTTTTTTGGTCTTTTTTATGGTTTATTTGGTGTTAATATGATATAAGCGCTGACACTGACAGGTCATAATTATAAAACAGGTATTGTATCCTTTAATAGAATAAATGCATATAATTATTGTATCAAATGAAGAAATGCAAAATAAAGAATTATATAAAACAAAATTTATTTCGAAATGGATTTATCAGAAGAGTTTGAACAATCAACAGCGCCACTATATTTTCTCTAGGGTATCATCTAGTGTCCGAAGGATATCAATATAATTTTTGTATATCCCATCGTTAGAAAGGCAGTGATCTGGTTTTCAACATGCTTCTATTCGAATTAGAAAGGAAAATTCAAACGGAGATGAAGCTTGCAAATATAGTTAATAGAAGTATAAAAGATAGGAGTCACATGATATCAAACTCGATAACACGACGAATTCAATAAGCAGGAGCGAAAACTACCTAACCGTTCAGTGCACCTAAGTAAACATAGAGATTGAAAACCAACATATTGAAGAGCAACAGCACGATGTGCACATATACACAATAGACAGCATTGGATCATACCAAGTCATATGGAAACAAATACAATTTTAGACGCTCCTAAAGTTTAAGTCGTAGGAAAGATAATGTACAGGTGTTTAGTTGTTTTGATGAAGTAACAAAAAAAGTTAAGCCGGCAATAATAAATAGAGTGATTAATGGGTATCTATTTGTATCTATATTTGTTTATAAAGATACACTGTAATATACAACAAGGAAGTTGTTTGTTAAAGCCAAAGTTTCATATGACGGGGCTTATAGGTTTTTCCCGTTCAATATTATTGCATACTTTTTTTTATGTATTTTCAAGGCCGTTTTATATCTTAATTCGTTCAAAAAAGGTTTCTCATAAAATGACGACAGGAACGTACATTTGTACTTCTGACGAATCATACGGAAGATTCGTTTGAGAGATCCTTTATTTTGACTTTTGAATTATTCTTAATCGAGGCTGTCATGGGACCCAATATTTGACTGTTAGGGACGATTACACTGCACGCAACGACACATGTGAAACTTGAATTTTCTTGCGACATATGAATTTCGGAACGTATTAGATTAAAAATACAATGCTACTAGGGTGAAGGAGGATTAACAAAATTTGCTAAACATAGGCTCATCAGAAAGACTCCAAAGTAAGATACAATATTTTAGCTAAACTATGGAAACGTTCGTATAGCATGTAATTAGTATTTCTTCCAAGCATGTTGATCTTAGATTAGAGCTGAAGGCAGGCATATTCCTAGCCTCCTACTCTGAATATCCGCCTTTGTTTATTATATGCACAAATAAGCCATAGACAGTAACTGTTTAGCCTTCCGCAACACCTTGTTTTCGTTTTTTTTACCAGTATAAACTGTTGTTTGTTTGTATCTTTTGTTTTGGAACATTTAAAGCTTGCTATAAAGTCAGGACTATATAACGTTAATACTGAACATTTTTGCATTGGTGATGTTCATCCTCTATTTGTTGTCTCGTTGAAATTATTCCTATATTTGACTACTAGTATCTAAATCAAAGCTGTTTGGAAGAATACGTATTTGTGTGTGTGTGTGTGTGTGTGTGTGTTTGTTGTTTGTTCGCCTGAAATTGATCCTGGATTTCATATGCACGGTTGTGTTAACATCTTCTGTAAATGCTTTATGCAACACTGATTGGTAAATAATTATAACATAATTTCAAACCAATTAATGACGTTTAAAAGAAGGAGACCAAATCAGTTGTGTGTTCTAGCATTAACTAAAGATATTACTAGTTGAAATTTGGGGAATACAAAGGCAACGACCATTTAACATTCAGGGATGAGGTATAGTTTTATTCCGTTTCACATTTCTTTCTTGCGATCACAAGTGTCGCATTATTCTTTTATCACAAGATGTATTTTTTTCTTCTCCCAATTTTTTTCTGTCATGAATTTGCCAATAAATTCTAGCATCTTTGTCTATCTGGCAAATCTTGACTATCCTACTTAAAAAAATTGATTATGGCATAGTCATTATTATGTGTCAAAAGTATTTCCTGTTTATTTTGAAATCACATTTATTTCATGTGCTAGTAACTTTTACTCCAATCTGCATAAGACAGATATAGAAATAGTACATATTACGCAACAGCTGCGTATGCAATCAATGCAATGACATGGTGGTACTGTCATTTTCTTATGCAGAAAATGGTGGATTGAACCTTTTTGTATAGCTAGGTAAACCTATCACTTGTATAACAGTCGCATACAATTCCTTTATATTGACAAGAAGGTGTGAACAAAACAAACAGACATAATAGGTAAAATGTCAAAAATTGGGGTACAGCAGTCAACATTGTGTTATAATCTTAATAACTATGAAAACAAACAACTATGTCAACAAAGAAAAGCAAAATGGCATATAAGCAAAAATGAAAGACAAGAATACAATAAATGACCATGACACATTAACACAATGGCGGTATATATAAATATCGAGCGGATTCAAAAGGATATTACCAACAATTGACTAAACAGTAGAGGTTAATAAATTCAAAGACAAATAACAGAACACTATAACACGTAATTAGGATGATAAGCAATTTCAGTACTTAAAATCTATACTTCAAGACCACCATGTATTATTTGTGAAGTTGATGCAGAATATTTATCAACACGGTCTTGACATTTATAACATTAACTCTAGATCGATAGGAAGAGCAGATTCAATCTCTGTTTACAAGAAAAAGTTTAAATCACATGATTAAAATTTCTGTTCACTGAATCGTAATTTAAATGTACTACCTAATTCCAACCATGTGATTTAGTCTATCGTTAGTTAAATACTTCATCGTTTGCTATATACTGATTGATTGATTGTTGGTTGTTTAAAATCCAGTGTCAAACATTTCATGCATGTTTAAGATGAAAACACTTAGACAATGAAAATAATAGATGGGTTCTGTACTAGAGGTCGTACGGGAGGAAGGTTAGGGAAGTTTGAACAGCCACTGGAAAAAAGGGTTTATTGGATAGGGACAGAAAGTTATCCTTAGGGAGCAACCATTTATCTCCAAAGGAGAAGGGGGGGGGGGGGGGGGGTTATGTTTTTTTTTTGTCTGAGTCAGAATCTTTTTTAGTTTTTCGACGCTATCAATCAAATTATTTTGTTCAAAATTTAACACTATTAGGTAATGGAAAAATCTGGATTCAGAATACTTTTTGTCATCTGCTTGACCACAATATTTTTGTTCATCAAATTTGGGATCAGAATATTTTTTTTAGGAAAAAACCATAACTGTTACAAGGCTTTCTGATTACATGAGGCATCGGATTTAACATCCCCATTCTGATCGGAGTTGGCTGCCTGTTTGTACATCCCACACAACCAAACGTACGCCCTATTTCTCCAAGGGTTTTACTGCAATGCAGATATAAAGAGAATTAAAGTGACCATATTTCTGTGTCTCAGTCACCCTGGGGCTGATATAATATCGACGTCATGTGTAGTGTACAGGGATACATTGACAATAAGTGTTTTGTGTTTTTAAATATCAGCTGTATGTGCTGTGTGTGTACAATGGTTTTGCTTAACACATAAGCAAACACATTATGTATTGCACTTTTCCTTCGTTTTATTTCCCTCGTATATTAATCTTCAAGAAAATTGGAAATTCACACAGTCAGATTATGACCAATACGCCCAAAGTAATCACACATGGTCAATAAATAATACATTGCTTTGGAAGAGAGGTCAAAAATATTAAAGGGATATCTAAACTCAGTCGAAAACAAACTGCCAACGCCTATAGAAAAACAAAACGAAGAAAAGACAAACAACAGTAGACAAAACACAACATAGAAAACAAAAGCCTGACCAAAACGAACCCCATCAAATACCGGGGTGATCCCAAGTGCACAGGAAGGGTAAGCAGACCCTGAAATTGTTTTTTCACGTCACAACAAAGTCTATCAATAACTTGAAATAACTACACATTTTCCAACTTTAGATGAAAAAGTTCAATATTTCGACCGCTTCTACTCTGTCCTAAAGAATTTCAAGAATCGTGGTTGATTTTAAATACACGACTCAACGAAGGGAAAACGTTTTTTTTTAAGTTTCGTTTGGTATTACTATTAAAACAGAAATGTAAAATAACCTATAGTTCATGGAGGGCTAAGTAATACGTCACTTGAATGCACAATTATAGAGTTCACAAAAGTTCACACAATACATTATATGCCTGCACGACATAAAGAAAGTATGGCTTTGGGTGGAACTTAAGGCGACAAACGTATAGAATACATTCACAGCAGGGCAACATGTAGTATCATTTAAAGCAGAGCAACATCTAGTACCATTTACAGCAAAGCCACGCCTAGTATCATTTACAGCACAGCAACGTCTAGTATCATTTACAGCAGAGCAGCATCTAGTATCATTTACGGCAGAGCAACGTGTAGTATCATTTACAGCTGGGCAACGTCTACTATCATTTAAAGCAGAGCAACGTCTAGTGTCATTTACAGCCAAACAACCTCTAGTATCATTTACAACAGAGCAACGTCTAGTATCATTTACAGCTGAGCAACGTCTAGTATCATTAACAGCACAGCAACGTCTAGTATTATTTACATCAAAGCAACGTATAGAATTCATTTACAGCAGGGCAACATGTAGTATCATTTACAGCAGATCAACGTCTAGTATCATTGACAACCGAGCAACCTCTAGTATCATTAATAACCGAGCAACGTCTAGTATCATTTACAGCAGATCAATGTCTAGTATCATTTAGAGCAGAGCAACGTCTAGTATCGTGTCAACCAAGGAATGTCTAGTACCAATTACAGCAGAGCAACTTCTAGTATCATTTACAGCAGGGCAACATGTAGTATCATTTACAACAGATTAACGTCTAGTATCATTTACAGCCAAACGTCTAGTATCATTTACAGTAGAACCACGTCTAGTATCATTTACAGCAGAACAACGTCTAGTATCATTAACAGCACAGCAACGTCTAGTATCATTTACAGTAGAGCAACTTCTAGTATCATTTACAAAAGAGCAACGTCTATTCATTTAGAGCAGATCAACGTCTAGTATCATTTACAGCCGAGCAACATTTTATACCTTTTACAGCAGGTCAACGTCTAGTATCATTTACAGCAGAGCAACGTCTTGTACCATTTACAGCTGAGCAACGTTTAGTATCGTTTACAACCGATAAACGTCTAGTATCATTAACAGCAGAGGTACGTCTAGTATCATTGACAGCAGATCAACATCTAGTATCGTTAACAGCAGAGTTACGTCTAGTATCATTTATAACCGAGCAACGTCTAGTATCATTTACAGCAGATCAACGTCTAGTATCATTTACAGCAGAGCAACGTCTAGTATCGTTTACAACCAAGAAATGTCTATTATCATTTACAGCAGAGCAACTTCTAGTATCATTTACATCAGAGCAACGTATAGAATTTATTTACAGCAGGGCAACATGTAATATCAATTACAGCAGAGCAACGTCTAGTATCATTTACAGCAGAGCAACAGCTAGTATCATTTACAGCAGGTCAGTTTTTAGTATCATTTACAGCAAGTCAATGCCTAGTATCATTTACAGCAGAGCAACGTCTAGTATCATTTACAGCAGAGCAACGTCTAGTATCATTTACAGCAAAACAACGTCTAGTATCATTTACAGCAGAGCAATGTCTAGTATCATTTACAGCGGCGGAGCAACATTTAGTATCTTATACAGCAGGTCAACGTCTAGTATCATTTACAGCGGCGGAGCAACATTTAGTATCCTTTACAGCACGTCAACGTCTAGTATAATTTACAGCGGCGGAGCAACATTTAGTATCCTTGACAGCAGGTCAACGTCTACTATGATTAACAGCAGAAGGAAATCTGCTGAGTTGTAAATTTACGAAAAGACACACGATTGCAAGAAAAATAGGTGATATTAACTAGGGTCGCAAGCAACTGCTTTCAACAATAACCTCAAAAGTTGTATGTCCTTTTCGACAAGTGTATATATATTACATCTAAGTGACATCATTAGTGAGCTTTCTGCCATTTATTTTCAAGATTATTTCGGCCGATGAATTTATCAAAAGAATTAATATAACTCTGAATCTTATTTTTCTTGTAAGTCAAGGGCAAAATGATAGCTTTTATCATATCCCACCATTCATGCCATTGCTTAAATTAACGTTGACGATAAATATATATAGATTAACCATACATTGTCTCGAAATATAATTGTTTTTGTGCAAGGCTTAGGAACAGACAGAATGCAAGACTTTGCCGGGCATTTCTATCCTGTTTTGAGCCGAGTACAAATACAATTTATATTTCGAGACAATGTATTGATATTCTTTATATACTGCAACCACTACAACTGTTCCAAATGAAATATTTAGGGTAAAAATCATCATTTTTTAATTTGGAGCGAACGACGTAAAAATTCCGCGAACCTGTACAATAAATAACGTCATAAATAAAAACTCTACGGAAACTCAATGTCAACGTCATAAACAAGGCGATATACGATCAGTGACTGTATTTCACAAATGATTATTTCATTTGTACGGTCAATGCAATTTGGCTGCGCAAATAGCACAGCTGCAGTATATTATTAGTTACATGGTGTGTTAGTGACCTAATACGATATATATGGGGTCGGTAAATTCCATCTGGGTTGAGAGCGACGCTTGAATCCCCATATGGAATTTACTGACCCCATATATATCGTATAAGGTCAATAGCACACCGTTTAACGAATTTATTTTACCGACAATCTTCCCATGTGGTATTAAGACTAGCGGCCTATCAAAGTGATTTAAAAGACTTCAATACTTAATTTTAACATGTTTAAGAACCTACTTCCATTTGTCTATACAAAAAAACAAATGCCAACAATAACAACGTGTTAGCTTTAAATTTGTTTTATGAATGTATTTCAATCGTTGATTACCAGTTCCTTCGTCTGTTTAAACCTTTCAGATGTCATTTTTGTTTTAAAAGGGAAGTAACCCTTACTAACCCCATATGGTTGCTAACCGTATATGATAACTAACCATGTAATTTTTAGGACACCCTATATGAAATATATATGGTCACCACGTGTAGTCGATTACCCAATCATATCCCCATAAATCTATAGAAGGTAAAATAATTTACTTTATTTGACGCTCACGTTTACTGAGAAGTACGATGTGAAAAAAAAAACAAGCATGACATATTTTCGGAAAGTAAACATCTCTTTTATATAATAACTTAAAATATAAATAAACCATTCAATGTCCATGCAAACGAATTTTAGTATAAATGTTGGTTCTAGTTATCAAGAAGCAGGGAATTACGAAAATTATGTCATAGTATTGGGCGATTATATCCGTAACTAAAGAGGGTTCGGGGTAGTCGAATGATTTGGACCAAACCAGCTCTGAAAACAAACAATAAAATTAAGACTATTAAATTTGGTATTCCGATCTTTATGATTCTTACCCCTTTTCAAATACAGTCTTCCTGGCTGCCGGCTTTGTCATTTTCAAACGAAATTATGACAGGTTATTATTAATTATGATAATTAAATGACGTCTAAAGTAACGTTGTTGCAGAATTTTTATAATAGATATCCTGGCTACCAGCCTTGTCATGTTCAAATGAATATGTTGAGACTGCATAACATAAATTCATGAGGTTGACGATGGAAATTTTTATCAATTTAAAATCATATTGCCTTAATTTTAATTTTTTAGTCAAACCATAAGCGAAAAGATAAATACAGAAAAGTAATAGAATATCGCTATAAAAATAAAACAATTGCACTTTTATAGTGAAATTTCCATTTGTGTTAAAAATAAACAATTGCTGGGGAAGTAATGTGGTGCGTAATTAGGTGGATTGATCTTATTTATCTTTGGGTTGCTGTCCGCTATCGTTTACACCACATATCCTGTTAGTCGTAACACTTAATCTGAAAAAGAGGAATCTGTCTTTGTTTACAAGTCACAACTACAGTAATAGCATTAATGGTACCTATTTTTCTGCACAAGATGCGCATTTTGAAAATAAATATCTCTTGAAATTATATGACTGAAGTCCAATGTACAGAACAATACCTTTAATTGCTACATCGTCTTTACCATATGATCTGTGTTATAGTTAGTTAAACATTCCATTGGCTGTTTTAGATAACAGTATGGAATGTCCGATTTATCATGTTTATAGAGATAAATATTTGATATTACTAGATATGAAAACTACTCTTTTAAGCAATAACCCCCGAGTTTAGTACATGTAATTAAGTAAAAACGTTGCTGAAAAAGGAAGATTAAGATGAATCATGCAAGAGGGCAATTGTGTATTGGGTGGTTAATTTTGGTAAAATCATGGGTATGTTATTACAAGTCAATATCATGCATAAATACCAAGTGAATGATATATGATTTTTTGTATGTCTTTGATGTGATATTGAAAACTCGAATCTTTGTTAATAAAAGTTAACCAAATGTATTGTTTTAAAACCAATATAAGCTAATTAAAAATGGCGAAATCATTGTCACACCTGAAACAAATATACCTTAAAATGTTACTAAATTTGAAATAAAAATTTAAGAAATATTAATATAAAAGCATCAAAATAATTTGATTAAAGACGAATATCAAAAACTAACAAAATGATATTATGATACTTCTATGAGGGTCTGGATAGGGCGTCCTTCAATTCTGTATTCTTTATAAATTTTGCCCATTATTCTCTATTGTATATGTTTAGCACCTTATTATTAATTTTTCTTTCTTTTTTTTCTCTATTCGTTATTCACTTGGCCTTTTTTTTGTAATATTGGCCCATTTTTCTCTGATCGGTAAACCCCATTCAGACCCTCATATATATTTTGGACCATTCTGTCAGGAAGTATTTTGTAATTTGCCAGAGTTAAATGTTCATTGTCGCAAACGTGACATATTTGATAAATATAATGTACAAGTCTAGACAGTTCAAAATCATATGAATTCAATGTATGTATCAGTTCGGATTAAGGAAGTTGACATATCGTCGTGAGAATCTTATAATGATGTATTTCCCATTTTTCTATTCTATATATTTTAGCACCTTATTATTCATCTATTTTCTTGATTTTTTTTTCTCTATTCGTTATTCACTTGGACCTTTTTTTGTAATATTGGGCCATTTTTATCTTATCGGTGAACCCCATTCAGACCTTTATATATATTTTGGAACATTCTGTCAGGAAGAAGATTGTAATTTGCCAGAGGTAAATGTTCACTGTCGCAAACGTGACATAATTGATAAATATAATGTACAAGTCTAGACAGTTCAAAATCACTTGAATTCAAGGTTTGTGTCAGTACAGATTAAGGAAGTTGACATATGTGAGAATATTATAATGATGTATTTCCCATTTTTCTATTCTATGTATTTTAGCATCTTATTATTCTCTTTTTTGTCTCTATTTGCTTTCTAATTGACCCTTTTTCTGTAATATGGCCCATTTTTATCGTATCAGTAAATTAAACCCAATTCAGACCCTCATATATATTTTTGGAACATTCCGTCAGGAAGTAGAGAGGTAAATGTTCACTGTCGCAAACGTGACATATTTGATAAATATAATGTACAAATATTGAACTGGTCAGTATTATTGGTATGTCATGAATTATTGCATCAATATTTTTCCACATGCAAATATTGAAGAGCTTATAAAACCGAAATCAAAGACAAATCATACAACTTCTTTTCCGAAATTGACATAAAAGTTCAAAAGGGCTTACGAAAATGATAAAATACCTTGTTTATCCCGCAGGAAAATCTAAAACGTGGAAGTCGGTAAACAAGGAAATCTAAATTGACATATTTTTAAGTCATGTCTCCAGAACGGCGCAATATAAATTAAAAATTGAAACAGATTGTTGACATGGTTGACGTGTGCAGCTTTCTATACAAATTATTTTGATCTTTAAATGCATTTGTATCAAAACGTAGACCAGAATCCCTGTTCAGCGAGAATGTGTCAGTCCGATTTTTCCAATTTTAACCAAAATTCTCGAATAAGTGTATAATTCAAAAATAAGGTTGACGTTTACCTTAAACTTCATTTAAAGAAATGAGAATTGGGGTTACATTGATTTCTATTAAGCTATACTTGGGGAAGAGTAGAAAACCAAAAAGAACTCTTTAGTTAGGTTGCAAAAATTCCTACTTAGAAGCTAGTTATATTGTATGAGCGATGTCTTGTTGGCCATTTTGCAGAACTTCTATAGGTGATAACATTGTTTTGTTTTAAGTAGATATAAGAAGATGTGGTATGAGTGCCAATGAGACAACTCTCCATCCAAGTCAAAACCTATAAAAGCAAACCACTATAGGTCAGAGTACGGTCTTCAACACGGAGCCCTGGCTCACACCGAACAGCAAGCTATAAAGGGCCCCAAAAAATTACTAGTGTAAAACCATTCAAACGAGAAAACCAAGATTCTTTTGATCTGTCATAGTTTTTATAAAAAGACAAAAACAGATAAAATTTGAAATTAAGGTTATAATTTCTATAGTATATCAACTGGGATTTTTTTTTAATTTTTACTAACTTATAGATCTTGACTTGCTGGCTGATTTTGCTTTTATAAGTTTCTACCTATTTCGATTGATTAAGCCAAAACCTCAAAATTGGTAAAAGTCGTCATTAAAGGCAACTAACAGTTTCACCCATGTGATTTATTTGTAGATTTAGCTGACCATTTTTGTAGTTTAAGGTTTCTATTTATCTACTAGTACTACACTCTTTGGGATAAAAGTTAAAACCGAAAAATAAGTAAAATTGTATTGAATAGATAATAACATCTACATTTAAAGTGATCAATCTTGCAAAAATTATTTATCTGTACAACTCCAACCAACGTTACATGATCCTTAAGATATAACATTTTATGTTTATTTTTGAATCATCTGAAATGAACAGAGAACACTTTAATCATTTGACATGTTCGTCTCGTATAGCCTAGGCAAAGTATATAATGAAAATCTATAGAAGCACTACATGATTATTTAGAATAAACTATACATCTGGATCTGTTTGATTAAAATTTGTATCATAAGCTGTTTAAAAAGATTATATCAAAACATTCATGTTAGGTTTTCTTAAAGTCTGGTTTTCCATAAAAAAATATTTTTTTCTGATTGCTGGCAGATAATCTCTATAACAAAAATGTCATATTTGCAAAACATTTATTGGACGTTTGTAACTGAGGTTCGTCAAGGGATTAATTTATAAAATAATCATACTAATACTAAACAGTCGAAGGTAAAAAATATAATTTACCCCATAAGTTTTATAAAACCATTTAATGAATGGCTATTATTTATTTTGTAAATAAATTCAAAATAAATAATAGCCATTCATTATAAATAAATTTCTATCAAAAATAAGGCTCATAGAGCTTTTTATATTATTTATATATTAACAATAACAACGTACACACATGTTGGCGTATAAATACACAACGTCAGAGTGGGCGTCTCGCCATAAAAATTGACAACATTGAAAATAAAGGTAATTCTTTTAACCAATCAAAACACAGTAAATACACCAAATGTATTTATTCAACGATGTTAAACTTAAAGCTAAAAAACGTTGATTATTTAAGTAATTGAATTATGTTACTTTCAATAAATCCGTCATTTTTCCATGCATTTGGGTAACTTTTGCTTATATATAAAAGGCTGAGTACTCTCATACGCTGATGTTAATCCGATATAGACTCATCTGTTTAGGGGAAATATTGATTATGCAAGCCCTTTTTTGTACTTCTGTTCCTAATTTTAAAGACAAGAATTGACAACCGCTGAATTACAGGCTACAACTATTCTTTTATAAATTTGTCATACATGTTACTTACCTAAAAGTGTTACCTCTTATCTTACTCTACCCCTCTCCCCCAAAACCCGCTAACAAGGAAAAATACAAAAAAATATATCAAGGTCGAAGCACGTTAGTAGGCAATTCTTTTAATGAGTTTATTACACCAAGTACAACAAAATATTTTCCCATGTATCTGTACTGATTTCACCGCACACGCATTCTTTATGGACAAGGTGTCTGAAATACACAATATAATACAGTTCAGTCTTTATCATGTTTATATTACACTATTTGATAATAATACACATATGAAGTTCAGATCGCATGGTATATGTATAGATTATAAAAAATACTTGGTCATGTTGAAGGTAGTAAAAGACTATGGATGAAACAGAAAAAAAAATCATCATTATGGGAATAGTTAGTAAGCTAAATGATAGAATATTACAGTAATAATTAGAAGATGGCTCGCATGAAATTCTTTCAGAATGTCAAAATAAAACAACGTATGTCTTTTTCTGCTAGAACATGTAGAACATAATATAAAATAAACACAATGTATATTCCTTTAACAATTATTTAATTTTTGAGACAGCTACCCTTTAATACACTATGGTAAAAAATGAAATTAACAGACACAATCTCCCTTTGTGAAAATATCAATTTGTTCATTTAAATAAAAATTCTTATTAGTAAACTGCATACTTGCATTCTGATTGATACTCTAGACTTATTGCATTCTGCTTTTTTCACAATCCAAGATAGCGAAAGATTCCCAAACCGCATTAAAGCACAAAATCATGTATAGCTTTATAAATGATGAGATGGATTGATTGGTGATTGATTTACGACGCATCAGCGTAAAAAGAGGGTAAATCACGGCGAAAAAATAAAGAGAATACTATCACGTGATAATACAAATTGAAACCAAAATGTTAAAATGAATGGCACACAATATTGAAGTGATTATATACTCTGTCATGTTGCACCTATAAATGTGACAAAACAAACTGATGTCGATAACTCTTAATTCTTCTGGGATAAAAGAGGGACGAAAGATACCAGAGGGACAGTCAAACTCACAGATCGAAAACAAACTGACAACGCCATGGCCAAAAATAAAAAGACAAACAGACAAATAATAGTACAGATGACACAACATAGAAATCTAAAGACTAAGCAAAACGAACCCCGCCAAAAACTGGGGGTGATCTTAGGTGCTCCGGAAGGGGAAGCAGATCCTGCTTTACATGTGGCACCCGTCGTGTTGCTTATGTTATTACAAATCCGGTAAATAGTCTAATTCGGTAGGTCAAATTCGTAAAAAGGGAAGGGTATTGTAGTTACGACATAAGGAACATATCCGATATCATCGGTGAAACGGTTATTCCATAACGGTCAACCAACTCGTGATGGCGTCCCTAAAATTTACGAAGGGATGATTTCAACTTCATCATTTGGAACTCTTGGTTTAATAGCTTCCTTGTGAGCAACAATCCTCTATCAAGGAAATCATGATGGGAAATACAAGCCCGGGAATATCGCATCAATTGGGAGATATATACTCCGTATGCAGGCGCTGCTGGAATGTTGCTACATAGAAATGAAAAGTTCACTATTGGGAAGCTGAAATCATCTCTTTTGTCGTAAAGTTTTGTTTTCAACCGACCCTCATTGTCAATTTCTAGATGTAAATCAAGATATGAGGCAGACTTAACTGTATATGTAGTATTCTTTATCTCTAGTTTGATGGGATAGATTCGTTCAACATAGTAAGAGATAAGAGATAACAAGCGAGGTTTGAAAAAAAATTAAAATATGACCTGTGCCTTATTTTCCATCTTATTTGGACAAAGGACCTCATGTGAAAAGTTTCAAGGTCTTTTTAAATTGAGGTTTATGAGTAACGCAACCATATCACTTATGACAACACATAAAAAGGAAGTGATTCTAATTTTGATGTTACCAATTTACAGATAATTCAAAGGAGGAAGCGAACATTTTTGGGGAAAATAAAGCATTTTCTGCAATGGTTCCCGAGGAGAAGCGATAACAAACTTTTTATATGGTCAAGTGTTCAGTTGAAGAGGATTTGTTTCAAAAGTGCAATAAATTTCAATACAAAACATAAATGGCGAAAGAAAATACAAAAATCAGAACAAAATCAATATATCTATCCATAGAAATTCTGGAAGTACCTTAATTTAAAACAAAATAAAAACCAAAAGGGTGGTTTATTAATTAATCTTACTCTTGGAAGTTCGCAAACGAAGGGCTCCATAACATCACAGCTTCTATCATCCCAACGCCAAGAAATTGGATTAGTAAGGTATCTAATTATAACACAATTAGCACCTCTTGGACCGGCGTCACCTGAAAAAAAAAACAAATTACTTATTTTGCCACGAATATGTCATACAATAAACAAAATCACAATACACAATAAGAAAATACAATACTTGAAAACGACAATCCTTACGCATGTGTATATGAAGTTCGTTATACAGCATCTTTTTTTTAAAGACTAAAGATTGTCTACCACAGAAATAGACTAGCTGTATTTTGCAAACCTTTTTGACAATGTTCTTCAACTTTGTATTTTATTTGGCCTTTTAACTTCATTGATTCGAGCCTCGCTGATTGAAATACACTTACACAACTTTTGGAGCACTTAGTGGTTTCGAGTATGGGTCAAATTTTGAATTCTCTACGGAAGTGTCTATGCCAGGGTTTACCTGACGATACACAAGTTGATATAATGAAACATATGTGGTTTTGTATCGTTATTCAAGTTTATGCATAAGATAAAAGTTCATAAAGCTGACGAAAAAAAAAAAAATGAAACGATTAAGTCTAAACGATAAGTCCTGAAACGTTACAATGACACCAAGATTTTTGTTTGAAATATTCTTGATAAAATAGAAATGGACGAGAGAGGATGAAAGGTCACATTGATAATTATGTAAATCAATGAGTAAATAAATAAAAAGTAAATAAACGAGTAAATATATAAGTAAAATTTGATGAAATTTAATTTTAAAAAACAATATTAATTGATAAATAAAACTATTTAGATTGATAAATAAAACTATTCAGATTGATAAATAAATAAACTAAAATTGAATGCTAGAATGAATAAACTAACATTAACTTGATTACATGATGAAATAGATAAACTAAAATTAAATGATCAAATAAATATCCTTAGATAAAAAAAAATAAAAGTATGAAAGAAATGCATTAATGAATGAACTGTCATATTTGTAATTTGGTGCCGTCATTTTCCGGAAAAAATGGTGGGTTGAGTCTAGTTTTGTAGCTCGCTTAATACAGTATTTATTAACCTGTAAATGTCAAAATTTCTTATTTGCAGGTAAACCATTTTGAGCTTGTTTAAGCATCTAAAGCATTATCTATACTGCATACTATTGTTGTATTTGTTTTTGTGTTGTATTTGTGTTATTTATTTCGTTATTTTAGAGCTTAAGAGTTGTTTTTCTAATGTTGCGTATTCATGCTGTATTCCTTTCTACGTTTATTTATTTCATTCCATTGGTCAAGAGGGAAAATGGAACGTCATATTTCAACAAAACTAGTTTAATATTATTCCAATGTTCTCTTATTCGTCTTTAAGTCAGACAAGTTGTTTGTCATTATTTTTTAACATTTCTTTCTTTTCTTATGTTTTTTTTTTAAGTTTTCAGATGAAGATGAGTCATCTGTTATTGTCTCTGTTAAAATGCTCTGAACATTATGAAACAACTCGTCTATTTTTTAACACAATCTTTTGACCTCTTGATGTTCTTTTGCATTTCTTTCTTTGTTATAGTTTTGTCTAATTCACCTGCACTCATATTTATGTATGTAGGGTCTACCAGAAAGACAATAACCACGGTTAATCAATAAAAGAACAAATTATTTTTGCTACATATTTCTTTAAATTATCTAATAAATTATAAAAATATACCTGAAGATACCCTGGTCTTTATGTACTATTATACAGGGATCTCCACTGAAATAGCTGTACCAGTGAAGAAATCTGTTAACAGCATGTGCAATATTGTTGTTGAATAAAAAAAAATTATCTAATAAATTGGAAATTACCTGTTCCAAACAGAAGATTATCGAATGAAAATTCACTATTGTCTATAGCAAATACAAAATTTCCATTATCATCCTTAAGATCATTTCCACCTGTCCACACCTTGCTGACAGCAGCTACAAAAAGTGAAAGACAGTTATAAGCCTGAGGTTGATCCACGGGGCGTAGAGGTCGTACGCCCCCTTTGAAAGCCAAAAATTAATTATGTCATATTTTCCACGATTTATACGAATTTCTAGCATACGATTGTCTAAAAAACTTTAATTTTACATATAATCAGTTTGATGAAATTACGCCAGCCCTTTCAAAAATATGATATAAAGGACAAGCGTGTGGGCGTATTACATTTTTTTTACCATGAATATCTTATGAATAGTTAATTTATATCTTTTCTAGTTATATAGTTTGATAAGGACATAATAACAACTGTATATATCTAATTGTTAAAAGAGGATAAACACGAGCAGTCAAAAGAGTTTTAGCTTACTTTACCTAATAGTATTATTAAACTGTAGCACTTATATTGTTGATCTAACTTAATGAAATTGAAAATCACATAAGGTACTATAGACCAGTTTCTAAATTCTACGAGCTTTTGTGAGAACCATATTGATCGATAGCTATCTCCACACTTTCATTGAATCATAATGAAGCTCATTCATTTAGTTGGACACCGGAAATTCAGACAAAAATATTATTGTAGAGTTGTATTTCTAATATTTCTACTCCAAAAAAAAAAAGACATCTTTAAGTTAGTAATAATATGTTTCATTTTTTGGGGGCATTATTTGGACACAATCTACAAATAATTCTAAGCAAACCAAGCATTGCAAAATTTATAAGGTATTACAGCATAAATAAATCCATTGTATATCCCCAATTGAAACATAAAATAATTTCTTTTAAAAACAGTTTTTCTCCAGATAAGAGGGTGCTTTATCTATTTTTGTTAAAAATATAGGTGAACAAAGAGTTACTCTTCAACTCCATAAATTCAATTCCTCTATTACTGATTTTATGTTACTCAGGGTTTGATAATATTGCGCTTTTAAACTTTATATTGAACATTCAAAACTCTTAGAAAAATGGAGAAAAATTATCATAGTTCTTACTTTAAAATATTTGAGTGTGCATATTTCACCAAAAGTTAATCTTTATCAAACATTTGCGAACCTGTCCAAATTGACTTTAAATGCACGTTTTTCTGCAGTATTCATGAACAACAACAATAAAAAAGAAGAACTTATAGTTTACTCTTATCTTACGAAGAGAAAATATTGTTCTAACAGCATTGGCCTCTGTCTCACTGTTTGGTATCCATAGTGTAGCTCCTTTGGTCATGGTACATGTCATCTACAATTTAGATTTATTTTTTAGTAGATGTGAATGCCTTTTCTTCATTATAACTAGAAAGTGTCTTCGTTGCATGAATTATATATAAAGGTAAACGACGAATCTAGATTTCATTGATGTATTTTTCTGTGCTGAGTGTTCTTGCGTTTGTTTGTACTGTATTCCTGTCACGTATTGTTGGTATTTTAGCTGTATTTTTAACATTGCCATATAAGCAGGAGGTTTGGTTAGCCATAAAACCAGGTTCAACCCACCATTTTATCTTAAAATGTCCTGTACCAATTCAGGATATTGCAATTGTTATCACACAGTCCGTTTCTATGTATGTTGGCTTGACATCAATCTCCACCATACTTAACTGTACTGATTTGTACTTGACCCTTATCTTGACCATACCGAACAGTCGACCAGGCTAAAACAGTCTTAACTCATTCTCTACTTGAACTTAACCAGTTATTGACTTGTTATCAATGTCTTAATAATACTTGACCAAAGGACTTAACGGTCTAAACCATACTCTATCAAAGTCTGAACCATACTCGACCAATGTGTGAACCTTACTCAACCAATTAACCTCTACTTTAACAATTTAAATGTATAACTAGAATGTATTCAACGACAAACCATTTATTTTCACATTGAGTTGTTACATAATTATGGTGATTTTTTTATCGGACAAATCACGTTCTTATATTGTACCTCTTGATCAAATTTCTGGCTAAGGGAACACATCTTGTTAAATAATATACTCTAAATAGATGAAATAAGAGATATAGATTACAAATAGGTCGAGGATTGTTAGGACTTAGTCGAGTATAGTTCAAACTTGTTCAAGTACGGTTCAGACTTGGTCGAGTACGGTTCAGACTAGGTCGAGTATGGTTCAGATTTAAGCAGAGTATGATTCAAACTCTATTAGATTGTTAAGAACTAGTTAGGTACAGGTCGAGTGCAAGTTCAGACTTTTTAGTATGGTTAAGAGTATGATCAAATAATATCAAGCAAAATTCAGACCAATGCAGAATGGTCGATAAAAATCAGTACAGTCGAGTACAAAAACTGCCAATTTCAGACTTTATCTGGTTTGTAGTGATTGTATTCGTTGATCTCGTACAATTTAGACTTTATCTTATACCTTCAAGATGTATATGTATGCCTCAGCACAGGAGTCCGTAGCAAATATTTTAAAAAATGTAAATGCGTCAAAATATGCACATATATCTATATGTATATCTATACCTATATCTGGTAATTATTATAAAATGATGAGGTTTTTGAACAGATATATCATGTTATGGAGGGGTATTTGCGAAAAATACCAGTCAAGGGACGGTGAAATTTCCCAAGCCGCTAGGCGAGGGGAATTTGGTCCCAAGACTGGTATTTTTCGCAAATACCCCTCCATAACATGATATATCTGTTTAATTACACCGAATAGATTCTGACAGTTTTCGGTTTAACTCAATAAGTTTTGCTTAACCATGTTGTCGGGATAAAGTGAGAAAGGTTCCGAATAATTTTGGCGGGAACTGGCTCGCGAGGGTAAAAAAGGAATATCCAAAATGGCAAATACCACGACAGAGAGGGGAATTTGAGGCAAAATTCACCGGCAGTGGTGAAAAACAGGCAAGTTTGTTTGAAATGAGGAAAAAATATTAGAATATGCGAAAAATACACAGGCTAACAACCAATCAAAATCCGGCATTCTTATATAAAGTGTAATTAACACATAAAACATACTCACCAGAGCTTCACACCATTTTTTCTCAGTAGAGCCACTGAACATGTAACAATTAGGGCTGACATTTGGATCATCCAGCAACCTATACCCCACAGGGCAACTTGATGGAACACATGGGGCTATTAAAATAATAAAACAGAAGTATTTATTATTTAAACAATTATCAGCATTAAACGAAATATGTTGACGTACAAAATGCAATTAGATAACAGTGAACATTAACGTTATTACACCATGAACAATAGTTTGCAGTCATTCATAATGCACTTCAGTAGATGAATATCTTCCATTTTCGTGTTGCTCAGTCTTTAGTTTTCTATGTTGTGTTTTGTATACTGTCGTTTGTCGTTTAGGTGTTTTTTCTTTTATTTTTTTGGCGTTGTCATTTAATTCTCGATTAGTGTGTTTGAATGACCTATGGTATTTTTTGCCTCTCTTTTTCATGTGATCATCTACTAAGGATTCTAGTGAGATGCAGTGTAAAGCTACATATTTATATTGTATTTAATAGGATTCAAACCTTATCTTCAATGAACAAGGGGCTTTGACGTAATAACATTAATATTTCTCAAATATAATTGTATTTGCTGACTTGCAAATTGTAGGATTCTGATTTTAGGGATATTTAGGGGTTTAGGTGTTAGCGAACAGGGACATTAATAAAAAGTTTTAGATAAAAAGTCATATCATCAGTAAACGAATTCATTGAGGAATAGGTTTGATTTCACAATGCTTGACAAACATATAAGTCAGTGTGTTTTCTATGTGAAAAGCATAACATACATTCCATGCAGCCGAAACAATTCCTCTAACTATATTCAATGGCTTATTTTGATAAATGACTACTCGAAACAACTCGGTTTAATACTATGACTTAAATGTTAGGTTTTAATACAATTAATCTTGTATTAAGTATCCTTTATCTAATCTTAAATGGTCTGTAAAATTTATTCTAAATGGCTCGTGGGTCGTGGAAGCATGCTTACCCTGGGTGAGGAGTGTTGCATGTTCAATTTTCTGTTTGGTCAAATTTAAGAATTTAATCATGTTAATATTGATACTTCCGGCTTTTCCAATATGCAAGTTGTATTCATGAGCTTTGTAACGGACGTTCAGTTTTTTTTAACTAAACGCGTGTAACTACATGTGGTCACGGTTTCTTGCCACCCTGTCCAATTTCAAGTACGGTTTTAAATGATAATGTATTTTACCATATACCTTTGATGATAACAACATAAACGGTACCAATTTTTCTGCACCAGATGCGCATTTCGACAATCAATGTCTCTTCAGTGATGCTCAAAGTCAAAATATTTGAAAATCCAAAGCTTATTAAAAAAATGAAAAGCTATAAGCCAAAAAGGACAAAAAAGTATAGCCAAAGCCGGGCAGGGAATCAGAGCTTTGCACGAGGGAGATACATTCCTTAATTTTAAATAATTTCAAACATTTTGTAACAGGAAATTTCAATAACACTAGATCCGTATTTTCATGCCAGTACCGAAGAACTGGCTACTGGGCTGGTTATACCCTCGGGGACTACCAGTCCACCAGCAGAGGCATCGACCCAGTGGTAGTAACAACATAAACGGTACCAATTTTTCTGCACCAGATGCGCATTTCGACAATCAATGTCTCTTCAGTGATGCTCAAAGTCAAAATATTTGAAAATCCAAAGCTTATTAAAAAAATGAAGAGCTATAAGCCAAAAAAGACAAAAAAGTATAGCCAAAGCCGGGCAGGGAATCAGAGCTTTGCACGAGGGAGATACATTCCTTAATTTTAAATAATTTCAAACATTTTGTAACAGGAAATTTCAATAACACTAGATCCGTATTTTCATGCCAGTACCGAAGTACTGGATAATTGTTTTGTATATATATATAGAAATTGTAATGTTTTTTTTTTTATGTGTGTCCGGTATTGATTCACTCTGATTTTAATACTTTAAAAGTTTAATATTTCAATATTTGAATTATACTGCTTACATCATTTCAAATGCTGAATGTACCTTGCTTGATTTTTGTACACAAGTTTATTTATTTTTTAAAGTATCATGTTTTATAAATGTTTATATATTCGCATTAGTTTTTAAAGTAAGATACATTTTAACGAGAAACTGAAGATTAATTAACACACAACAATTACAAATGTACAATAAAAGTAAACGAATCCTACTTTAAATCAATAAAAAGATAGAATAAGGTGTTGTTAATTAAACTCACTAGCTGGTGGAGGTGGCTGCGGTGTTGGACAGGTTACCGCTGCAGCCGTTGGAACCGTCACAGCCTGTGCAGCCGTTATACTCATAGTTTCCATCATTGTCATTGCCATCATTGCCATCATTGGCACCATTATGATAAGAGGAAATGGAAAGGGTACAAGGCCAGGTATTGCAGCATTTCCTCTACCAATTTCTTGATTGTTTTTTAAATAGAGTTAAAGAACGATTGATATACATTAAAAAAGAATTATAACTATTTTAAAAATATTTGATAACTTGTTGATAGATAGGTTTCAATTGACAGACATTTAGAAAGAGTTACTTCCCTTTTGTTGCCATGTTGCAGGGCTTAGTTTTCATCCACATTCAACTTGTTATACTGACAGCTAGACTTTCGAAAAAAGACTTTTCTGGACTTCTGTTTAAGTCTAACTTAATTCATCACTACGACCTAGTAAGGATCTCTTGTCAGGCTTTTGTGTATCGCATGTTTCAATTTGGTTAGTCATATAAGACAATCAACCGTGTATTCCTCCAAAATATCTGCCAAGGGAAGTAATTCATACTCAAATTACGTCATTCGAAACCAATCTATTGAACCAAATCTGTCCGTGATTATGGCCTATGGATAAAGATAAACTTACAAGAAAGACTGTATGTACACTGCACCAGTTATCTATTTAAACGAACATGTTGTGTTTGTTTCATGTTGACTTGACAGACTTTAACTTGAAATAATGGTATGAAACGACTGCATATGATAGTTTTGCATGCTAATTCCCCAGATATAAGATTTGAAACTAGCATTAGAAATAATTGATATTACATTCTTTCATGAAACATGACATGGGTGATATACCTTAACGTCGTCTGTAAAAGAAAGGGAAACTGTGATCTTCGAAATAGAGAAGTATGAAGGATTCAAGTGCATCGTTTAGACCTTGCAGTAAGGGCAAGATTAATCGATGATAAGAACTGCAGCAAAACATTAACGAGGAAGAAAAACTGCAATCGATACTTACATGTGTGACAATCGATACTTATAGGTGTGACAATCGCCATTACGAATTTGTTGAACGATACAATGTGTCACAATTCAGTAGTGACATGAGTTCACGGTTTCAGATCTTTAAATAGTCGTTTAATCTGTAAATTTACCGACTGTGTCCTATTCATGATTCGCAAATTTTTGAGTTCAGAAACTTGCATTTGGTCAACATACAAACCAGCCATTTGTTTCAACATGTTCAATGTACGAATAAACACTTCAAATTCAAAAAGTTCTACATTTCCTAAACGTCACTTTTAAGCGAAACATATATCTGAATATAAGGTATTATTGAATATAGACAGATTTTATCCAATGAATGCTATGAAGGCTAACACGTATAATAAGGGGATTCTTAAATCAATGCTCCTATATAAACATGGTAAAATTCACCACTCTTATTTTTCTGGATAGGCACTGCTCTTTCCATGTTGCTATAACAACTAGTTTCTTAGACTGATATGGTTATTAATGTGAATTTCAATTTTAAAAAAAGCTTGATTTGTGTTCTGGCCTAAAAACTATTTTTTGGTATGCATTTCATGAAATATCTAAACATATTCAGTATTCCTTTATAAGGATTGATTAGAAATAGTTTTTACCTTCAGTCCCACCGTCATCAATAAGAACGATAGCTTGCTGCTGGTCAACTAGATTCCGTACCGGTATGATATTTGCCTTGCACACACTTTGAGACAGCCATATCAAAGTTATGACTAGGTATAACTGTAATCAAAACTGTCATTATATAAACATGATATATATTTAAAAATAACAATTTGTAACAACAATAGATAATTGTTTTTAAGAAAGATATTCCATTCTTGTCAATTCAACGCCTAATGACCACGAAATCCAAGGAAATACGCGCTCGAAGAACCACGTGCTAAGCGTTATTCTAACCGAGTATGTACACATAGTAAAAGATAAAGATGATATATTCAAATATAATTTTTTTGGAGGAATTAACAACCTATAGAATTTTTCAGTAATATCATTAATTTAAATGAACAGTTTAACACAATATCAAGATAGCATATTTTTTTTTATTTCCGTGAATGTCATAATACTACTTTCGAACATTAACAAATACGATGATAGTATAGCTCTAAACATTTCAAGGAAAACAAAATGTGGAGAACTTAAAAAAACAAGTACTTTTAGAAAGAGAGAAAAACAAATAACAGAGAAAAATCATGAAAACTGACACAGGTTAAATTTTTGTAACGATCCCTTCATTCAATAAAAATGGGAATTCCCTCTAAGTGTTGCATATCTTGATTTAGATTAATTATTATTAAAAGAAAATCTTTCGTAGTAAGTAAAAACATATTCTGATGTTATTTCTCCAAGGGTGCAGTCTCTTGTTAGTACAATTATGTTTTTCACTATGTCTAACTAATGTTCGTTTAGGTTTTACAAAAAACAATCCATTGATTTCCGAGAGGAAAACATTTGTTTTGCCATGTACGGTCATGACAAAAAAGTATAGATATCTAAATAAATAGCATTTCGAAAAGCAATAAACCAAATGGGCCGACATAAATCAATAATTTTTTTTCGATTTGCATATCTATAGATATATACTTGAATCGAATTAGTCAATTGGAATGATTTCCCTTGGTTTACACTTCAATAAACCATGTACATGATGTTGCCAAAACTACTTTCGAATCCTTCACTGTGATATATTCATGCGCGATACACATGCATGCAGGGATGAAGGGTTGTTAAACAAATTGAGATTTAAAAACAAATACATAAATGTTTTTTATATTCTAATGCAAATAAAACAAAGATAAACATGATAAATAATGCATTAAAGTTTGGAAAATGTATGAAATCAAAATTAGATAAAATTCTGCGAAATTGCATGAATGATCTTTGCGAATTAACTTCATGGCAAAACAGTACGACATACGAATAGATTCATGCCACCAAAAATAACACGAAGCGGTCCATACTGCGGCTACTACACACTTTGCAATTTTTCGATATAAAAGGTCAAGTTAATAAAGTACAAATTTGAGACCTTATCAAGTTAATGTATAATCACGTTTTATATAGTTTCAGTAGAATATGAATGATAAACTAGCATGTAATGACATGCAAAAAGATTTCCCAACTAATAAATGGGTTTAGAATCCAAACACAAATAGATATCTGGAAGGAGTTGTCTTACAATCTTAGGTTCTTCGGTTATAAAATGTTATTATGTATTTATACAGTTAGAAGGAACATTCTGCAATGTTAATAATGCCATTTCCTTGCTTTTGAACAACTAAAGTTTCAGATTTTTTTCATAAATGTGCATATTTATGTTATTAGTTTTTTCCATAGATTGCATTTCTAATAGTTAAAATGGTGAAATGTAGTTTCGTTTACATCTTGGACAACAATCTAAATAACTTTGCTATATCATATAGCAAAAAGTGCATGAAAACATCCCATATATCCCCAATAGTTGGTCCGAAATTAATTTTCAATTCCCTTGAACGATATCTATCCAGACATTATTGATCTTTATTAAGAAAAGAAAAAAGATTAGGTGCATTCGCCTCAATATGTAATATAATTAAATTGACAAATTAGTGGATAATAAATACTTCGGTATACATTATTTTTAGTATTGAGTCTAACTCGGAAATGTAATGTCAGTGCAAATTTGCAAAATTTATTCAATAAATGAAAAGTAAACAAGTATATCTTTTTGAACAAAAACACGGTACCTTATAATTTTATGAAATGAAATGAAAAGATTCTACATATAGCTGCTTGTCAAAATTTTTTTATAATTAATCTTAAATTTAAACTAAGATGTAATACAGGTTCTTTAATAGTACCAAAAATTAAGATTCAAACAAATTCACTTATTTAAAATCAAATATTAAAATAAGATTTAATTGTGAATGTTATCGTCATCCCGTTCGTAATTATATTGTTTTTGATTATGCTGTCATCTTTATATCATCTATATTTAACAGGTAAACAATCAAAAAACAGTATATTTCGGGGGATAACTTCATGGCTTCAACAGGCAGAGTTTTACTTTTTCACATACCAGCTGTATATAGATATTACATAGATATTAACAATGATAAAATTGAGAATGGAAACGGGGTATGTGTCAAAGAGACAACAACCCGACCAAAAAGCAGAAAACAGCACAAGGCACCAATGGGTCTTCAACACATCGAGAAAATCCCGCACCCGGAGGCGGGCTTTCGCTGGCCCCAAAACAAAAACGTGTACTAGTTCAGCGAAAATGGGCGTCACACTAAACTCCGAAACATATAAATGAACCAAAATTATAAACACATACAAGACTAACAAAGGTTAGAAGCTCCTGACTTGGGACAGGCGCAACGATGCGGCGGGGTTAAACATGTTTTGTGAGATCTCAACCCTCCCCTATACCTCTAACCAATGTAGAATACAGCAACACATAGAAAGACACACAGTAAAACTCAGTTCAAAATAAGTCCGAGTCAGATGTCAGAATAGGTGACAAAAGAAACTAAGCAAAATGACAATGATACATAAATTAACAAAGGACTACTAGCAGTTACTGACATGCTAGCTCCAGACTTCAATTTAACTGTTGAAATAATATATCTTCATCATATGAAAATCAAGCATAATCCCTCCCGTTAGGGATTTAGTATCATACCATCATAAAATAGACGAGAACAACATAACCCGTATCATTCCACCAACTAGTTTTAGAATAAATGTGTTTATTTCCGATGCAAATACCTTATAAGTGAATCAATATTAATTGAAAACAATTCCCTTCTTTAATGACCTGACAACATTATCGTAACTATATCCTTTCTGAACAAGTATGTTTAAAGTTTTAGTTAGCTTTTGGAGGGAATGATTACATTTGTGTGCGTTGCATAGAATATTACCATAAAAGATTGGATGTGAAATACCAGAATGCATATGTTTTTGGTTTTTCAAAATTAGCATAGATGTATCCACATTGATTTTAAATGCTAGGAAAAATGTTTTGTATTAAATATGTTATAATTGCATTAATGTTCAATTTCATAAACACAGCGCTTGCATGTATTTATATAGTAACACCATTTATACAACGATATACATTACATTATACGATATTACCATTGATGTGGAAGAGTATATCTTTTATATTCATCATCAACACATGATACGAAAAAGGACAATGGTAGACTACAGAATGAGTTGAGTAAAGTTTAAATGAAATCAAGGTGTAACAATCTTATATTCTATAACGTTTTTGAAATTACAGATGGAAAACTTTCTGAAACAACGCGTTTTGAAATAAAAAAAGTTGAAATTGAAAATTCTTATAGTGAAATTTTTATACTTAATTATAAGTAATATAATTTAATACATACCTTGTTATCCTTTACCATCCTTCTCGCGAGATTGCGTTTTGAAAAGGGTATGGGCAACCTAAATGTTTATACGTAATGTGGATAAGGTAGAATAAACTTCTAGCCATTCAATTGGTTTAATAATTACCCAATCGCTTTGCTTTCACTAAACACCAAAAAAAAACGTTTCTTTATTGATTGATGAATTTCATGTTCCTTCTAAATATGCATTCATATGAAGTCTAACCAAGTAGGTGCATATGTCTGCGTGTCCTATCACCAATTGTCACGGTTAGAGGCTATACATCCATGTTGTATAATCTAAATATGATGTAAAATAAATCACGGGCATATACATGCACGACATGTACCCTGTACTCTTTGGCGGTTATATAATATAATGTAATCTTAAAAACAAAAACATTTAGACGAAACCCATGTTAGCATGATTCCAGGACAAAAATAAAATACTTCAAAAATAGCTAAAATTAGCGTTAAAAAACAACAGAGGCCATTCTAGTATAATTTTAGAATTTTATAAATCTGTTGCATTTAACAAATTACTCGAATAAAAACAATGGGTTTACACAACTACTAGAAAAAGTTTCGTCCCGCGCTAATTAGCAACACAGCAGTCAAAGCTGTAGTATTAAGAGGAAATATAAATGATTCATGCACATTTTTAAATTAGCTTACTTTTACAGGTTCTGAACACTTTAGGTTTCTATTCTTATGTATAAATATATAGTCAAATGCGATTTGTTAAAATATACTTTTCACTTGTTTGGTCTTTTGGAAAATGTTGTTTGCGCTGTATTTAGACCCCTCTACCAAGAAATTTGTTTTACATGCACACGTATAACAATTGCGGTTTTTATCCAACGCAATCATAGGTTTTAACGTTGTTTTCAATTTAGACTTGTTTATATTTTTTCGTTTGGGCTTGTATTATATTTTCCTTCGGGTTTATATGATCCGTTCATCCTTTTTCGACTCTTTAAAATTCAAGAGTCTATCCTAAATTGAGGTAAATTATATGGCCTTCCAAATACCGTTTAGATCCCTAAAATCAATGAATAGACATTAATTGTCGAAATCCGGATATGGTGTACAAATTTTTGCACCTCATGTTTGCGGTATACCATCTTCTCCGCAAGTTTATTGTTTTCTGATTGGTATTAAATTAATAATTAAGATCCATGTTACATCTCGTGATCAATTTATTTTGCAATCGTCAATGGCAGTCAGAAGGGTTTAAGAACATCAGTTGTTCGACCTGTTAATCAAATGCGATTTGTTAAAATATACTTTTCACTTTTTTGGTCTTTTGGAAAATGTTGTTTGTGCTGTATTTAGACCCCTCTACCAAGAAATTTGTTCTACATGCACACGTATAAAAATTGCAGTTTTTATCCAACGCAATCATAGGTTTAAACGTTGTTTTCAATTTAGACTTGTATATATGTATATATATTGCCTGAATTTAATTTGTTGATGTTGAACGCGTATTTTCATGATGTAACCTTACCACTTTTTGATTTGCGCATCTAGCATACCAATGCATTTATGACAATTACAAAAGCAACATGCGTTTTCATAGTCTGCAAGTATAAAAGTGGCATCATAAACAGAAACTTCCCAATTAAGCATTCCAGATTACGGATGTTTTAGAAAGAGGTGTACTGCAAACTTAAGTATTGCGTATTTTGAATCTATATACCAATCTTCATTTTGGGCATTTTAAACGTATCTAACCATGATGGCCATATTGAAAGGGATTTAATGTAACAAATGAGTTCATCTGCTCATTTTAGAAAGTAGTGGCATGCTATAGAACAGATAGCTTCAGTCAGCATTATACGACTTCTATTGTGTTTTTTTCAATAAGCTTTATAATTTTATTCAAACACACAGTGTTCAAAATTACCATTGATATTATATTGATCTCAATTTGAAATGAGCTATTGTGTTAAAATTGAGAAAGGAAATGGGGAATGTGTCAAAGAGATAACAACCCGACCAAAGAGTAAAAAACAGCCGAAAGCCACCAATGGGTCTTCAACACAGCTAGAAAATCCCGCACCCGGAGGCGAGCTTCAGCTTGCCCCTAAACAAAATATGTGCTAGTTCAAAGAAAATGGACGTCACCCTATACTCCAAAACATATAAATGAACTAAAATTAAAAAAAACATACAAAACTAACAAGGCCAGAGGCTCCTGACTTGGGACAGGCGCACAAACGCGGCGGGGTTAAACATGTTTTGTGAGATTTCAATCCCCCCTATACCTCTAGCCAATGTAGAATAAACAAACACACAGCAATACGCACAGTAAAACTCAGTTTAAAAGAACATACTTGATCTATACTAGACAATCAATGTTCAGTAGTGTTTTTCAAATTATATTTATAGTTTGTTCTCATGTTGTGCTGTTTCTCCACTCTCCCAGGTTAGAGAAGGGATAGCGCTTTGAAACATTTTTAACCTTGTCACATTCTCTATGTGCCTGTCCCTAGTCAGGAGCCTGTAATTGAGTGGTTGTCATTTTTTGCTGTTTCTCTTATTTGTTTTTCGTTTAATGTTTTGCATAGTTTGTTCTTGTGTTGGCCGTTACACCACTGTCACAGGTTATGGGAAGAGTTGGTGCCTTTAAACATGTTTAACCCTGTCACTTTCTAATGTGCCTTTCCAAAGTCAGGAGCCTCTAGTTAAGTGGTTGTCGTTAGTTCATGTCTGTCATATTTGCTTTTCGTAAATTGTTTTGTTATTAATTAGGCTGTAAGTTTTTTTTTCAATTGAATTGTTTCATATTTTTCTTGTCGGGGCCTTTTACAATCGACTATACGGTATGGGTTTTTCTCATTACCGTACAATTGCCTATAATTGCTTACATCCACTTCATTCGGAATTTGGTGGAGAGTTGTCTCATAGGCTATCATACCACATTTCCTTATTTATATATTTTTAACAACAATTTCATGTTAGTGGAACACTTGCTATTGACTTAAATGAGCCTGAGATTTAAATGCGTGTTGAAGACCTTACTGTGACATTCAAACGATGATCAGTAATTTAAGCGACTTTTGTCAAACGTGTTCAGGGGTTTTATGTCATATCTCATCATACACATGCACACTCACTATGTCTGTTGGAAATTTTTGCAGTTGTGTATAAGTACAACAGTTATAAACATATCATCGTTTATATTTCTAAAATAGGCATATAGTTTTTGTTGCTGTCGAATTATAAGTCAGTTCAAAATATATCTATCTTTAAATGTTTAGGTTATTGTCCTTTTTCAATTTACATTCTCTATGCAGTTCGTATTGCAGTTGAACAGTGTAAAAATAATAAGCAATACAAATAAGGTCTTCTGAACATTACATTTGTATACATTTACGTTAAAGTTGTTCTTTTTTCGTAGGAATTAAGTGTTTATATGCATTTTAATATTACAAGACATCAATCTGAAGATGTTCAAAATGATATTCCATGTGCAACAAGTTTTGATTCTTACATATATCAAATGTTATATATTGATAATATTAAAAATTAAGAGTTCTGATGGTACATGTACTACATACATTTATTTGATCAATGGCATGCAGTTCTGGCTCTCTACACAGTTACACAAAAAATAAGCACTAGCATAACTTTTGCAAACTCGGCCTTCCGCTGAAGATTTTAATATTTGAATATGGCAGTTGTTATCATTATTTCATTTTTTCGAAAATGAAGTCAGTTGAAATGTTAGTGATTTCGTGATTTCCTTTTGCAGAACCTCAATGTAAAGTTTACGTCAAACAATAATGATATTATTATCAGCCTTATCAGCCGGGACAAAAACAAATTCCTTAGCGAGTTCTTTTAGCTTTGATACGAGAAATAGGGCTGTTATGGTTAAAATGTTCTTTTAAATGTTGTATACGTATATCAACTATGTTGATTACTAAATTAAAAAAAGAATCTAAGGATTTCTTATCAGCCTTTTCTCGTTTTATCCATTTCGAGCAGTGAATACGGAGTATGCATGTTGGCGTTTGTTTTTGTAGCAGTTCAGTGTTTCTGTTGTTCCGTTGTTTTCCTCTTATAGTTTATGTGTTTCCCTCGTTTTTTGATTGTGACCCGGATTTGTTTCAGTTAAATCGATTTATGACTGATGAACAGCGGTATACTACTGTTGATTTCTTTTACCAGCATGTACGGATTTTTTTTATTTTGAAATTTTAGGTTTCTGCTTTGAATTTGTATTCTCTTATTTGTCGAGATTACACAACAAGAAGGAAGGCAAATCAGGTATACATGAAGAGCAATTAGAGATATAAAATATGAAGAATGTGAATAACAAGTCTTGCAAAGGACAGCTACCTTGCAAGATACACAGCACATTGAACCATCTATTATATTACACGCCCCTTTACAGTTTTATTTTCTTTATTTATTCGAGACTTATAACTTAGTAAATATCAAAAATAATCCCTTCGAATAATGAAAACTGCCCCAAATTTTTCTATAAATTAGTTAACTGTATGAGGTAAATTAAAAGCGCTTTAGTTAATCCAATTTTGTAAATTTCTGGCTTTTTTCTTCTCTTTTTGATGGGTCAAATGATAAGCCTTTATACTCTTTTATTTATGAAAATAGAACACTTGATTAATAGTTTTTTAAACTGATGAAATGTAAAAATCCGTTTGATTTTAATAATTATTCCTATAAATTTAATAGTAACGTTATTAATCATTTCCATAACATCGGATTTATTTATCCAATTTTTATGTGACAGACATACATGTTCAATATCATGATTTAGTTCTAATGGACCTAGCCCAAAATATATCTACTTGTATTTATCACTACCTTGATATCTATTTTAACGTTGTTTATCAAACTCAACCTTCTGTTTTATTATCCATTTGAAATAACATTCACACCTGGCTTGGTGTGCCTATAGGCCCGACTAAATACCGATCTGTAAATTACCTTGATTTGAACAAGTTTTCCACGGGTATTTCCAGAGAATATTTACATATCCGTGGGAAAACGAAAATATTGAAAACAATAATTTTGATTTCAAAAATTTACTTTTTGCGCTGTCATCAAATTAAAAAAACATTATAACTGATGAATGTAAAAAGTAGCATGTCGGTTCGTTTTTGTTTAATTTGATGGGAATTGGCTTTAAAAATCAGACATCGGTGCACTTTTGATTACGTTTGAATATAATTAAAGAACAAGACTTTAGATGAGGTGGTTAATCACGGCATGCAAAAGTAGTAGCTAACGTCACGTACTACAACAAGTACAGTGCAGTCCTAACCTGTACAAAAAAGCTAACTTAGATCGGTCCTTTGACTGCTCTCTATGTTCACTTTAGAGCATTTTAGCAGACCCGTTAGTTAACTCTATCATTATCAGACTAGACGTAGGTCTCGATTTTAAAACTGATGCATACCAGACCCAAGGACATGTCAGCTTGACCAGACCGGATCTGAGAAGAGGTCTGATAAAGCAGTCCTGCCCTCGGGTCAGGTCATCTGGACCAGAACAGACCTGAATAAAAGTCTGATCAAGAAGATCAGCTTGACCAGACAAGACCGGTGGACAGGTCAGGTGAAGATTGCACTCATCTGTTGTCAATAAAATATATATTAGTTTTCTTCCTTACAACTGCACATATCATGCATATATCGATAAAACTTTGTGAATATGTATTTTATGTCATAATGATCATACTTATGTTATAAGTAAAAACAAATCCCTACAACCCTCTAAAATACATTGGACGTCATTACTCTGCATTTAAAGGAACAAACAGTTTTATACAAAAGGAAATCATTCTTTACCATGTTTGCTATAGAATAATTGTTAGAAACTTGTATAATTATGATAATAGAGATTACCTAATCTGTTTTATTTAAATCAAATGCATGTGTAGGTGTTTGACTCACAGCCATATGTGGCATCGCTGATAGGTGGCGTTTGTAATTGGTATTTAAATTCGAATTCCTAAATCACCACTTGTGAAGTTGCCGGAAGGAAATATGTGCTGCAGGAAACCCCTAAGTAACTCAAATTTACAAACAAAAGGAACGTACGGAGGTTGTCGTTAAGAGCGCAATGGAAAAAGGGATAGACGTTCGGGGAAGGACAGGAGACCATGACACAAATTGATGCTAAATGTCCAGGACGTAGCTATAGGACGAGAATGGTGAGAGAAAGTTCAATGTCACAGCACGTGCGTTCAATTGAGAGAGATGACAACATATCAGGCAACAAAGACTCAGAGGAAGATGCATATATATTCCTCCCTTTTGTGCACGACCCGTGTCAAAAAAAAAACACTTTTGAAATTGCACATAACACGTTATATTGCGCCCCCACACAAGACCAACGCATTCACGACGCAGTGGGGAACACGTGCCTAAAATATTCATAGACTTACATGTTGTTTTTAAATATCATCAGGAAACTGATGAGGTTGACGCGGGCGATTTTAAATAAAGAACTTCAAGTAGTAGATATGTATTGCAAAAGCAATTTACATAAGTGTGTATAATGTAACAAACCGCCGCCACAGACCGAGTTATTGTTGAATGGTCTGTCGACAATCATTGGGGTCATCGCACTCTCGTCAGAAATATCGACTGGTTACAAATATAGTTCTTAGTGACTATTCTTTTCCAGGTGTACACATTGAAGCTTTCATAAAAAATTTTACACATTGACTCTTGAACACTACTATAGATATTTACTCTCTCTAATGCCTTGCCAACTATAAAGATTTTTGTGATATCCTGTATGAACTGGATTTTATGATAATATAAAATTCCGGATATATAAGATGATATGGTATATATATGCTATACAATTAAGCAAATTATTTGACGGCACTGACCAGATCAGTTTAAATGTGTAAGATGTTTTGAAATTGAAAACTATATTTTAAACTAGATAGAATGTCATGATCTACATTGTTATGTAGGAAAAGATCAATAAATGTTTTCAAGTTTGACCCTTTAACTGGGGTATTTCTTAATGAATAAAGATTTGTAAATTTTTGAACCTCTTCCTTGGGCTCGGTTCTTACATTATGGCTTTCTGTGCTTTCCACTGCAACTTTTTAATACATGTTTAAACCTGCTTTGAGGGAAATACGGACAGTCAGCGCGATTATTGTACCATTTATGAGACATGTTTGAACATCCTGTGCTTGTTGATATGTTCTTTTTAAAAAATTGTGTGATGCTGCAGCTGGTTTTGATCATGGTTGATGTATCAACTCTTTTACCTTATGGTTACACTGAATACAAGGAGGGAAACGCATTGACATTAGAGCGCCAATTTCATTGCAATTACATTGGATAAAGTTTGTTATAATTAATATGTAGCTACATTGATTTAGTCTGCTAAGAGTTGACGAAAGCACTACCACAAGTAATAAGTCTTTAAATGGTTCTAACTTAAAAATCAAGGATGTTCCCGTGAAGCTATGGGCAAACACTGACCAATGGGAGCAAATAGTTATATTATTTATACAAGGACACAGCAATGAGTACTGCTCACTCAAACACACAAAAGACTGCCTACTAGGACGACCTAGCTGTACAAATATAGACCTTTTCACACATGTAAATGGTATGCTTTTAACCAGGTAACAATTCAATGGTTTACTATGAAAAGCTATAAATGTTTCACATATGAGTAAAGGTTATTTGGGTCATATAGTTGGCACGGCAGGGGCGTCTCGAATGAGGTTATTATGAAAAAAGGAAGAAGGAAATCGCATATTTACTCTCGCTATATTAAGTTGAAATTTTCCTAGCTACAAAAAAGCTAACATGCTACAATTTTCTACAGGCTCTAAGAATTTGCTGATTGTTGGAAGTTTTCTAGTTCATTTAATCAATGTGGAAGTAAAGAAATATGGTAGGACCGATCTTGGACTAAAGAAGTCTAAAGGAGTCATCACTTACTGGATTGGTCAAGCGGGGGCACTATTTAAAGATTTTGACTCTCTCGTCGATGCCAAAAGAAAATTTTTCCCTTCTTATATTATTGTTATTGAACTGACAGTGAAAGGTTTATTTGGAAACTTTAGATGTTCAATCATACGTTAAATGTATAAAAACATGTTGGTATAATATGGTTGTCAAAGCTACAGCGCAGATATTTGCATTTTGCACCTTTAAATGCTGGTTCAATCCTAGAGGAGAAGAGGGTTTCAGTCATATTATAATTTGTAATTGAAAATGGAGGAAAAGCTATTTTACATGAGAACATTAGACCAAAGAAAGATTCTTTTACAGAACAGATGGGACATATCTGTCACAAACTAGCAAACAGGTTTTCTTGAATAAACAAATCTACAGGGGAGATTTGAGTCTTTTCTTAGCACAACACTAGCAATCAACATTTCCATGCTACTGCAATAGTTACAATGTTGTGCAGGTGAGAATTCGGGTCATATGGTAGCTGGATTCAGTTTTGGTGTGGCAGCCAAGGGAGACTGCAAGTGAATATTGATCATTTCACTATGTCCTTGCTCTATGCCTGACAAGTTCTACAATTGGAAAATGTGGTAAGTGGAAACAGTTGGGTGTACAAATGGGTTACTTTTGGACCTCCTTCGACTCATGTTTTAGAGGGGAGGTCTATACCTGGCCGACAGATTAGGCACTTAAAACTGGAACATTGGTAATACGAGTGTTTTCATCTATCACTCCCCATGATAGGTGGTGGTGTTTAGCTACCAGTATTTGTTGACACTATTTCAACATAGGTCAGCTGATAGCCATTATGTAGGTAATCGCTAGTGTCCCTGGCGCCTCAACAAAATATTATACAATACCAAATGCATATACCAGTCATCAAAATGAAAATACAAGTTTGTGTAGTAAAATGTATGTTTAATACATGAAGAATAATATATATTGTAATAGTTGTAAGTGGTATATCCGCATATTGTATAGAAAAGAAAACTCGACACAATTGAATCAGAGTATGCATACAACATCTATATATTATGCAGTTAATCTTGGTTAATCTTGGCGTTTGTGAATAACAATAACAACAAGCAAAGAAAGACAACTCTTGAAATTTTTTTATCACATTCAGACAACAGTACAGGCACGTAGACTCAAACAGCACGAGGATAAAAGCTTATGTGAAGGGTTACTGTCAGTCACCCAACGTCAAAACCGTTGCATTACGAAAAGTGTATACGCAAGTTAATGTAGTCCCAACCGAAAAGATAGATCTAAATATCAAAAAGGAAACATAATTGAGCATGTATGTGCGGTAAAATAATTTGCAATAGATTCATTACATTGAGGTGCAAGGTTTCTTGATTATCAATAGAATAGCCTGTGATTTACAAAAAAATGAGATTAAAATCGACGATGTTATTATATGCCAAGTGACTTAGTTGGTGCTTAACATCATAAAGTCTGTCAGTCTCTATAATATGCATTTTTGTCCTTTAATTTTAACTGAATGTTTCAAATATTCCGTTTTTATCTTTTGATTATCCTCTTTGTTGAAAATTACTGTTTATTGAAAATATTTATAATACCATTTACAGTCATAGCAGGCAAAATGATAGGTGACTGCAGGTCACATTTACATAGCACCAACTTTTAAAATGTTGTAGATCTGTTCATGTAGGGTATCATGGATTTGCAATTATTTATATGAGGGACAAGGAGGAAATTGAAAGGCAAAAAACATGAAGCATTGTTTTCGAAAGTATCTTATGAATAAGACTTGTCTTACGATGGTTAAAGGACATGTCATAATAATATATGTATTCGAAAGGGTCTCAAATCATGATATTCATAACTTTTATCGTACACTTAAGACACCCCGTGACATGATTTATAATGGTCTTATGATTGTAATAAATGTTACGACATCACACATTTTTTTATTTGCTCGTGCAACATGCAGATCCAGGATTTCGAGAAAAAAAGGGGGCCCAAACTAGGCATTGTTTGGAGTGGTATATGCTAAAAATCTATACATAAACCATATATGTAGCTTCATAGGGGGCGAGGCCCTTCCCTCTCCTACAAAATCCGTCTCTGCATGCAGCCTTTCTTACTCTCTTTTTGGCACTGTTTGTTCTGTCGTTTAATCTGCTAAATAGTAAAGATTTTTTCTTCTCCACTTCGTCATTTAAAATTTGAATCTCCTGCGACGTACAATTTGGAATCCTTTTCTTTGTAATGATTAATTTTGATCAATATTTGTAATATTGCTTTCTTCATATAGTAGTTCATTACCGTATTTGCACGGACATTTCTTTAAGCGGGTACTCTATTTGCCAAATCTTAAAAGTATTCTGAATAAGATAACACTTCATAATAATAAAACATGAACGCGAAGTTCTAACCAAATTTAAACAAATTATAAACTCAGATTTTAACCCCTCTTCATATATAATTTCATGTTTATCGTGTCCATTATACTGAAAAAATATGAAATATTCGTATATATACGATAAGAATGGTAATAGTTATTATTTTCATAGTTACATATTTTCACTTTTGACTGTCATTAGAGCATCCTGGTATGACTATCTTATGACAGCTATGATTTACATTCCATGACATATCATATGATAGTCATGAGATGGTAATAAAATTTGCCTTAAGATGAATCGAAAACCAGCCCCTGGACTTTAAAAAAATTACAAAATCAAATGTGTACTTATTTATTTCGTGTACATAGGTATTTATTTACTGTACAGCAACCGAATTTGGAATCCAGAAAAAATCTACAGGGGCATATTTAAGAAGTTAACTGAATCAACAGGTGAACTTCGTCTTAGTTCAAATGTTGTTTTAGTGGAGTATAGTTTACATTTCCTTCCTTGAGTGTTGCAGTGTTTTTTCCTTTTTGTGGTAATTCATGATGTCAAAGAGTGGTGTCGTGTTAAAGGACTTTTAAATGTAATTAAATGTTATTTCTTACCGTTTTATTCTACATAGAAGATCTTTTTCTAACCCGCAGTAGTTTCATTTAAAAGGAGGACTTGTATGTGTTCACGTGTGGAATTCATTGGTGACATCAATATTCTTTCAGGTATATAATTAGTCATGCCAAGAAATTTCTTTCGTTGCAATTTTGAAAACATCGCTTGGAGCAAATTACACAAATGCTACTCAGACTTTACTAAAAGTCACAAGTGTCTTAGCAGAAAGTTGATGAACGCCCTTGGGGTACATGTATGTCAAAGAACGTCTCGTCCTTTCTGTAGGTCATCCTGCTATTGATCTGTACCATAATTATCTGAGTTGCCTGTAGGTTATCCTGCTATTGATCTGTACCATAATTATCTCAGGTGCCTGTAGGTCATACTGTTGTTGATCTGTACCGTAATTATCTGAAGTGCCTGTTGTTCACCCTGTTGTTGATCTGTACCATAATTATCTCAGGTGCCTGTTGGTCATCCTGCTATTGATATGTCCCATAATTATCCCAGGTGCCTGTAAGTCACCCTGCTATTGATCTGTACCATAATTATCTGAGTTGCCTGTAGGTCATCCTGCTATTGATCTGTACCATAGTTATCTGAGGTGCCTGTAGTTCACCCTGTTGTTGACCTGTACCATAATTATCTCAGGTGCATGTAGGTCACCCTGCTATTGATCTGTACCATAATTATCCGAGGTGCTTGTAGGTTACACTGCTATTGATATGTACCATACTTATCTGAGTTGCCTGTACATATCCTTTCGTAGGTGCCTGTAGGTCACCCTTCTATTTTACATATCCTATCATATGTGCATGTAGGTCACCATTGTATTTATCCATATCATAATATAGGGGCTTGTAAGTCACCCAGTTATTTTACATATCCTCTGTCTGTGCCTGTAGGTCACCATGTTTCTTTTTCCTATCATAGGCGCCTGTAAGTCACCATGCTATTTATCCATATAGTATTATAGGTCTCAACCTTGATGCACCTATGATACAGAACTATATGGTGATTGTATCTGCAGGCTCCTATAATCCGCAAAAGTATAGATAATTATCAGTGTGACCTACAGGCACATATGATAGGCTATGTTTCATAGATGGGTTTATTCACAACCACTGGGCATGGGTCGATGCAACTGCTGGTGGTTTTTATTCCCCGAGGGTATCACCAGCCAGGTAGTCAGCACTTTTGTGTTGACATGAATTATCATTGATATGGTCATAATTATAGATTAACTGTTTACAAAACTTTGAATTTTTGAAATACTAAGGCTTTTCTACCTCAGGAATAGGTTACCTTAGCTGTATTTGGCAAAACTTTAAGGTATTTTTGGTCACCAAAGCTCTTCCTCTTCTTACTTTATTTGGCCTTTTTAACTTTTTGATTCGAACGTCACTGATGAGTCTTTTGTAGACGAAACGCGCTTCTGGCGCAAATGCAAAATTCAATCCTGGTATCTATGATGCGTTTATATACATAGCTGTGTGACCTGCAGGCTCCTATGGTGGGCTCTGGAAAAGATATATAAGGACCTGCAGGCACCCAAACTAGTTTAAACCCGTCACATTCTGTATGTACCTGTCCCAAGTCAGGAACCGGTAATTCAGTGGTTGTCATTTATTGCTGTGTTACATATTTGTTTTTCGTTTATTATTTTGAACTTACATTAGGCCGTTAATATAGCTGACTATGCGGTATGGGCTTTGATCATTGTTAAAGGCCGTAAGGGGACCTATAGTTGTTAATTTGTGTGTCATTGGGTCTATTTTGGAGAGTTGTCTCATTGGCAATCATACCACATCTTCCTTTTATATGTATGGTGCAAATCTATAGTGATGTGCCCTGCAATCACCTACCATACAGATATATAAATGAAAGTATGACCTGCAGGCACCTTTAATAGCATTTGGTGCAGATCTATGGAGATGTGACCTGCAGGCACCTTTAATAGCATTTGGTGCAGATCTATGGAGATGTGACCTGCAGGCACATATTATAAGCTATGTTACAGATAATTAGCAGTCTGACCTGCAAACTCAAATGATAGGCTTTGTTACAGATCTTAATTGATGTGATCTGCAGGCACCTATGGTACAGATAAATTTTGGTCAGACTATGTTATATAGATACAATGGATAAGCGTGGATTCTTGAAAAAGAAACCATGAGCCCGGAGGGCGAATGGTTTATTTTTCATGAATCTACGCTTATCCATTGTATCTATAACTTAAACTATTGTGTTAATTTCTTTTCAAAATTAAAGCCTTTTCTTTATTAGAAGGTATTGTAAGTGAGTTTAAATAACCATGTTATCGTGTCCAACGATGCATTGATAAATCTCAGATCACAATTAATTGGTTAACAAAATACAAATATAACACTTCTACCTTTAAAGATCTTTATATTACCAGGCAAATGAATATTATCTGTTTATACAAAATAAGACATATTCGAAATTATTTCTAATAAAATTGAAAATGGAAATGGGGAACGTGTCAAAGAGACAACAACCCGACCAAAAAGCATATATAAAGTATATATAATAAGTATGTTATCGAAACTTTTCTAACACTCTAGGCACATCACGATTTTCTCGCATAGGAATTTGCGAACAAACCTTTGTAAAATTATGTAGTAAAACAGATGAAATCATACTATATTTATAAAACAAAAATTGACAAATAGAATGTAATCATTTTTGTTTCAAACATGTGAAATAGCCGATGATAATATATAAAAAAACGGTAAAACTCGCTATTATTACAAAAATATCCGCTATAACTTGCAAAATTAGAAAAAAACAAGGATAGCTTAAGAATTGGAACAACAGAGAGAATACAGGGATTCGAACCTAAACCGACAAATCCCGATCTTTAACGCATTGATTTTAACCATGCTAACCTCGCGGCTACCAACTCATACTATACGACTGCCTATTGTGTCTATATAAAGGTACAAGCCCTGTGTGTCCTATGAACCGATGTATATCAGATGTTCATTTAGATATATAAAATAAACATCTATAGTGTAACCCATTGGTAGCCGAGAGGTTTCGTCGGTGTGTTGATGTCGGTCACACATAACAGATTTCAAGGAAGGGGTTCGATTCCCAGTGAAGGCATATAAAAATTACAAAAATTAAAGGTAAGTTTTTAAATTAATTCCATTAGTGAACAGAAATCAGTAAATTAGCCAATTCAAACTTAATGAAATTAGGCACACAAAGGATAATTGAATATAATTTGGTGAGTCAATTTCAGCGGCAGATTTAGGAAGCGTTGATTCTAGAAAAAGAATCCACGGTAAATGAATAGGCTGACGTCACCACAATGGTTTAAGTGACCTGCAGGCACATTTGATACAGATAAATTGTGGTGTGACCTACAGGCACCCATAATATTGTATATGATAATACGCGTAGGTATATGCAGCACTACTTATTTATAAGTGGTGACTGGCAGTAACCGTTCACATAAGCTTTTATCCAGTTATCCTCGTGCATTCAAACACACCAGAGCAAACAAAAAAAACCCACTTAATTGTTGTTCTTCATATCAGTGTTATGCGTAACTTGGGACTGTGGTGTAACAGCACAAGATATTAACAAACTATAAAAATCAGTTGAAAAGGGCTTAACTTATCAGATCGATACAAAGCAGAAAAAAAAAACAAGTAACAAAAACACAGACCGTACGTGGCAGGGTATATTCATATCCTCCCCACAACAAAAAGACACTCAGTACAGATATGAGTGTTATTAGTACTCGCAGTACTAGTTACTGACAGCTAGTTCAAAGCTAACAACAACTGTTAAAACATAAAACATCATGTATCTTAGATGTATACATATTATAAGTACGATGATAAGTAATAAAGATCAGGTGATATTTATATCTGAACACAGTGTCTAAAAATAATAACAATCAACATTCAATATATATGAAGGCGTGGATCAGTTTGAAAATCAACTGATGCAGTTACTAAATTAAATTATATAAAAGCCTAAGAATATAACTTTAAAACGCTAATGAGTGTTATAAAAATAGTTGTTATATTTCATAAATTCACGCATTGCAGCCATCCAGGTAAAATCGGATGCTGTAAAGAAATTTTTGCAGTTTATCGTGCATGTCCTTTGAACATTATTTGCAGCTTGTTGTACATTGTTGTACATTGCGTTTAATAAACCAAAACAAATAATTGTGTAAGTTAAATTGTATAATTTCAAGATTTTATTCCTTTGGTTTTTGATAAAACTGTTTTTCTTCTCTCTCATCGGGTTCTAGAGTTCGTAGCTGATGCATCCAAAATCTCTCTCTCTCTCTCTCTCTCTCTCTCTCTTTCTCTCTCTCTACTTTGGGTATCCTTTGGTATATAAACTGTTACATGTAACACAGAGATATGTCTCGCCTTTTTGTTATTTTGATAATGCAAATGTTAAAATTAAAATAAGAATACTTTAACATGTAAGTAATGAAAATATTCAAAGTTAATGAACCAAAACTGAAGGTACAGGGCTGAACCATCTCCATGGAAATGAGATGTGCCAATGCTAATACAACTGCATACCAAATACCATTGACTTATCATAAGTAAGTCGTTCCCTTTAAACAAATCTAAACACAAACATTAACTTGTAAACTATGTATAACAGTTTCAAAGTCAATGAACCATGATGAGGGGATGGGGTATATAATCTCCATGAAAATGAAACTAAGCAAAATTTGCAAAGTTAATAGACCATGACTGAGGGGAAAGGACCAAATACTATTATTTTCCATGGAAATGAGATGTGCTAATGCTTATACAACTGTATACCAACTACCATTGACCTACAACAAATGTTTCCCCTCAAACTGACCTAATCACAAACTAATACATGTAATCTTATAAGCAAAAGTTTCAAAGTAATAAGACCATGACTGAGGGGGCAGGGCCAAATAATCTCCATGAAAACGAGATGAGCCAATACTAATACAACTGGATACCAAATATCATAGACCTACTACTAGTGGTTCACCATAAACTAGACCTAATCACAAACTAATACATTGTTGACGCCGCCGCCGGAAACAGCATACATGTACCTATGTCTCGCTTTTTGACTCCGTCAAAGCGAGACAAAAATGGCCGTTAATTATTAAGTCTGATATTGAATTTTGTTTCTGTTTCACCAACATAATTAATGTCGAACATTTCATCCGGCGACAAATTTGTTTTTCAAGTTACAATAAAAGTAGCAAGTAGAACCTTCCTGGATTATTGAAGTAATATTTATGCAGAACTTTCAAAGACACAATTCGGAAACACAACAAAAAAACTGTAACATTGTGACAAAAGGGCAGTCGGGATGTTAATTTAAAATTTACTTTCATTTACCATATTTGCACAAAAGACCACTCCCTTTATATAGAACAAACAACGGGAAATTATAATAAACAGTATAATGTAGAGGGTCTGCAGGAAATATTGTAATATAACTCAATCGATATGTTTGTATGCGATACAATTAACTGTGCCATTTGTTTTTCATCGGATGGGCCTTTCGAAAATAAATTTCTTCTATTATGCTCGAGGCCAAAATATTTGAAAATCCAAAACTTTATAAAAAAAAAAACCAAACAAATGAAGTAGGAAACCCCAATGAGTTACATATACATTACACATGTAAATTGTTATACGATCTGCTGGATTTTAGTCATTGTCTTTCTGTCAAAGAATTTTAATGAAGGCAACATTTCATCCATGATACAGAGTTGTCATATTTAAGTTATGGGGGTACATTTCATAGTGTGCTTCCTTAATAATGCCTTACTCTATATTTTAAGAAAAAAATAATCTATATTCAACATGTTCAAACCAAACGAATTTCCTGGGAAAAAAAGTATATTTAGTTAAACATGTTTAATCCTGCCACATTTGTTAAGTTCGTGTTCCAACTCAGCAGAGTCTGTAATTAAGTGGCTGTCATTGTTTGCTCTATGTTATATTTTGTTTTTCGTTTAATCGTTTGTCATAATTTCAAGCCTTTTGTTTTCTAATAGGACACTTTTTATAACAGACTATTACTTATGGGTTTTGTTCATTGATGAAAGACGTATTATCACGCAAAGTTCCTTAAGCTTGCATCCACGTCATTATGACTCTACTGGAGAGTGTTCTCATTGCAATTGGCAATCATACCACAACCCCTTATTTTTATTATAGTACTTTGTTTATCACGCATATGAAAGTAACTATTTTTTTCTGATCTATACTTTTTTTCTTATAAGATAATAATCTGATTCTCCCACATTGAACATGTTGAAGATGACATGTTTTAATCAAGGAGAATAAAAAAACAAGTTATGTTTCATACACATGTTGGAAGTGTACTAATTGATATTTTAGTCTTAGATGCATGATTTTTTTTTATCAATTGTTAAAATTGGCTTTGAGCTAGCTGTCAGTAACTGCGAGATCTGTATACGTAGTGTCTTTTTTTGTTGTGGGGATGTATAAATACCATTGTCCGATCCGTGTTTTTGTTGGATGTTTTTTTCTGTTTTGTATCGATCTGATGAGTTAAGCCCTTTCAACTGATATTTAAAAATTTGTTCTTATGTTGTACTGTTTCACAACTGTCCAAGCTAAAGGGGAGGGTTTGGCGCCAGCAAATTTGTTAAACCCCGACACACTCTGTATGTGCCTGTCCCAAGTCATGAGCCTGTAATTAAGTGGTTATCGTTTGTTGCTGAATATTTGTTTTTCGTTCGTTGTTTTGTACATTAATCAGACTGTTATTTTTCTCGTTTGAATTGTCATTTCGAGGTCCTTTTTAGCTGACTATGCAGTATGGTTTTTGCTCCATGTTGAAGGCCGTACGGTTACCTATATGTGTTAACTACTATGCCATTCGGTCTCTAGTTGAGAGCCATCTCATTGGCAATCATACCACATCTTCTTTTTTTTATACCAGAGTATTTGTCATAAATTTATAAATGTTTTATTTCTCACTTTGGTATGCTTGCATGGTTCGAAATACATTTTCAGAAAGAAAAAAAAAACTTAACCCAGTATCCAAAGTTCAATGGTCCTCAATTTTGTTGTGTTGAAAATACATGTATATTGGAATAATGATAGAATGACTGTTGTTTGCTTTACGTCCAATATATTGCATGCATGCACAGCGCGAGAAGACTAATTAACAATAAATACAATAGGTAGATTCTCAGCAAGCCAGGTCAATCAGGATGAAATGGGTTGGGGATTTGGACTGTCACTGGAAATTAGGGACTGTTTGAAAGGGGTAGGTATTTAAAACCTCAAACATTAGCTGCAAGGATTATTCAACATGCAGAGAGTGTTGCACTCACTCTGCACCAAGCATCAGATTTAACATCCACATTCTGACCGCAGATTCATGATACATGTATATGAATTCAAAAACCAAATACCATGTTGTGCATTTACCAACAAAAATGTATAATTTCAAAAGGAGGACAAATGAACCCAGTTGCAGGGCAAACATGTTATGCTTGGCAAATAATCCCCATACCATTGTTATAGGTTATTTGTAACATTTCTACTTTACAGATCAATGTGAAATTAAATCTACACAGAAATTGTTTTCAAGGAAACGTAATATTGTACAAAATTGGTTTTGATTCTTGGTGGAAGGTGGGGAAAGTAATACGAATTGGTCAGTTGATGGCAGAACTGCGAATCTGTGTTTTTAGCCTGTCAACCTATATTTGTTCCTTCAAACAGAATTTCCCCTGGAAACTTTGTTATAGACAATGGCATAGTATATGTTTCTGTTAGAACAAATATTCTTTATCCTTTATTCCGTAAGGAATAAATACTGCAATATTTCTTGCAGTATAAATGATATTACTGAATATTTCAGTCTGGCTAAAGCCAGCTCCCACTATCCACTTGCGTTTGTACAAACGCGAGTGGATAATGGGGGCTGGCTTCAGTCAGACTGCAGAATATTTCTTCCACTTGGAACTCATATTACGAAGAAACTTCTATTTCATGAAAAGCCTATATAATGAGGGGGGGGATATATACATTGCAGTCTATATATAGAAATATAAATGTATATCACATCAGAATTGTAAGGAAAATATGCTCACCAAGACGTTTGTTTTCAAGTTGTTAAATTTACTTGTGAAGTGCTGACCTATATTTCTGTAGGAAGTCCTTTCGTACCATAACCATTTTGTACCTCATGGGATATGTGTAGGTATGTCATTTCGTACCTTATGGAGGATTTATATGTGTGATATTTCGAACCTCATGGAATATTCATATGTATGCAATTTCATACCTTATGGAAGATTTATATTTCGTACTTCACGGACAATTAACATGGGTGTCATTCCGTACCTCTGCAATGAAAACATTTCAACTACATCTTTTCATGTCTGTTGGATATTAATTCATGTTAAGATTCATAACAGAATGCAGAACAAAGAATTCAATAAACGGAATATGTACATTATTAACATTACTGGGCGAAACTTAAGTGTTCTATAAAGGATAAAATTTCAGTGATTTATAATGGATTCAACCTCTGTGTTCAAAAGGGATGGAATCTTAGTGTTCTAAATATATAAGGTAAGTACTCAGTCAAGGGGTGATATTCCAGCGTTCAATGTAGGTGAAAAGAGTTAAACTTTCAATACAAAAAATAATGTCAAACATGTAACAGCTTTGATAAATTTATTAAGATATTTTATGGTTTCAGTTCTTTTTATTAACAGGCCTAAAATAGAAGTAATTGATTTTAAAACAAAATTAACTAACTAAATAGTACAGTTTAAACAGATAATAAAGCTTAAAGAGTAATAAGCAAGATATTTTTAAAAGGTCAATTATCATAACAAGTGCTCTCAACTTCTTCAAATAAGTAAGAACTCAATACCACAGCTATATATTTGTATTAGTTCCGCTGTTTATATCGGCATCTGTCTTTGTAAAAAGCGTATGCAGATCTTGGAGTTTTGGTAAACTGCATGTAACATGTCGGAGAAGCCGAAACCACACGAGTTTTGGTATAGAGCATGAAACATATCGGAGAAGCCGAACCCACATGATTATGTTCCTGTCGAAAGTGATGAGCCTCGTTTATGATAGTGGTTTCCCTAATTTAACTTTAAACCCCTGTAATTCAAGTGGAAGGTTTAGCTAGCTATAAAACCATGTTTAGATGTCTTTTGGATATGGTCGATGTCCTCTATAAATAAAAACTGGCCGCTATACAATAGCCAAAAGTGCCAAAGGTGGTTTAACAAACCAACAAGTAATCTTTTGTTTTTGTTTTTGTTTTTGTTTTTGTTATTCTTTTGTTAAATTATCACCGGGTTTGTTCTAACATGAGCAACACGACGGGTACCATATGTGGAGCAGGATCTGCCTACCCTTCCGGAACAACTGCGATCATTCCCTGTTTTTGGTGGGGTTCGTATTGCTCAGTCTTTTGTTTTCTATATTGTGTTTTGTGTACTGTTGTTTGTTTGTCTTTTTCTTTTTTAGCCAATGCTTTGTCAGTTTATTTTCGACTTACGAGTTTGAATGTCCCTTTGGTATTCTTCGCCTGCCTCTCATTTTATACCCCATATAAAATTGTATTCATGTTTGGGAAATATAAAACAAAACTGCATAGACATAATTTCTCCAAGCACTTCCACACATCCTAGTTTGTTCTCCTGAACATCTCATGTTGCAGTCTGATTCAGATTTTTGTGCTTATTTGGCGTTTACCAGCTGATTTCCGCAAAAACACTGTGTTCTATGCTGTTTTAGATATTCATAAAAATACCAGTTAATGATAATCTATTATTTATCAATTATTCCTGTTTTTGTGGAGGTCTATATTTTCTGAAATTTTTATCGTAGAAATTAAAGGATTCGTGCAATGAACGTGTTAAAATGCCACGGTTTACATATTCATTTTTAAAAATTTAAAGATAAATTTACGTTCGAAACGTTTATGTTAATTGAGATCTATAACGCTGGGGAAACTCTATTTATTGAAGATACAAAATTCATCAAAGCTGCATCAATTGGTGTGTGTGTGTGGAAGGGAAGTGCAGAAAACCATAGTCTTCAATTACGTTGTATATATTGCCTTTGACTTGTAACACAAATAACTGCTGTAGTCTAAGACGAGTAGAAATCAGGCAAGCTTAAAGTGATTGTTATTCTATTTGGTCTTAACAATGAACCTTAGAATAAAGGAAAACCATGACAACAGTTTTCCAGAACTAAACAAAGTAAGTGCAGATCAATTATTCAGATAAAGTAAAACACTATCTGGTTTAAGGATAAGTAAAAGTAATCTCCCTTTCTATGAAAGAAAAAAAGGAGAATAGCATTACTGGTATTATAGAAATGCAATGGTTCTATTTATGTTATAAACAATATAATTTGAGAAACACATCAATATGAAGACGAAAAAATGAAATAATCTCAAACAGAAAGACTCGAAGATTTGAAGAAAAAAACACATTGAACAGTCAAGGTGCCTCGTTTAAGAGTGTATTGCAGATCGAAGGCAAACTAGCTGATGCCATTTATTTTACAATGTGTAAAAAATACGCAAAGAATACAAATTAATAAAATGGACCAGAGTCTTGTTCAAATTTGATTCTATACTGAAGTGTTTAGATGGCAGAGGCGTATTAAGGGGGTGAGCCCTTCTTGTGGGGATTCATAATAACAATAATAATGAAAAATGAATAGACTTTTTACAAGTATCATTCCAAACATTGGCTTCCAAGCCCTTTTCATCCCGACTCCCCCTTCCCCTTTTTTTCAAAATCCTGTATCCGCAAATGGATGACACCGGTGGTCCTTGATTTCTGTATTGTTTAAATTTCAGGGCATTTTTCTTCATCTTTTAAAATAACGGTTATTCTGTAAAATTCAATTATTGTTTTTCTGTAACTAGAAGATTATGTACATCGTTCATTTAAGTACTAGTCAATCAGTGTATTACCTAATTCTTTAATATTTCACAGTTATTCTTTGTACTTTTGCACCCCATGCATGCATTAGTCTTATTCTTCGGATTTTTCCCCCCAATTGTTTTATTCATTATGTTTGTAACCAGTATTTCTGTAATTCCCATTCAGGCCTTTTATATAAAATATATGTCCTTACAGGACATACGTACATGGCTGTGATTTATATGCGAAAGATGTAAACAAAACTGTGTCTTTTATTTTTAGAATAGCAATGTTAGAATATACAAATACTCATGTTTTAACTTCTTGTTATTTATCAAACGAATTATTCGTCCAAACAGGAATCTCTGATATTTGTTCTAAGCTATGGTAAAAGAAATGGAACACTTTATTAGAAAATGTGAAAAAGGCCCAGTTGGTATATTTATATTGTTTACATCTGTTTCTATAGGCTTTAAAATATTGATGAAGGTGAATAATTTTGGATTTTATGCATCTTATATACGTGTTTTTACTTAAATCATAGTATGGAGCTTCGAGATATTTGTAAAGTTTTAAATTATAGACAAATTTTCACAAAATAGTCCATTATGGTAAGTGCAAATACATGTGGATCTTTTTTGTGCATAAGAATAAATTCCGCCGATAAAAAATCCACAAAAAGATAATAGATTGATCTTTTAAAGCATTAATTTCAATCTCTACCCCGGCGACAATTTTTTTAAAGAAATCCTTAAAATGGACAATAATTTCTTCCAAAAGAGAAAGTCGAGTACACCTTTTTTATGTTCACGCGTTTTTTAGTTGATAAATCTGTCATGAAAACGTATAAAGCAAAAATATTTGATATACCATCTCACTTCATATTCTATTATTTTTATATATGTTGGTTACAGGTTGATAAAATAACATTAAAAATTCACAGTACTGAAAAATGAAATATATGGGTCAAGTGACATATATACCTTTCAATCAGGATTTTATTTCGTCAAAATTATCTCCCCCATTACGCCACCTAATTTTTTCAATCGAAAAAATGAAGAAAAAAAAACGCGCTCTCAATTTAGCTCTTGAAAACCAATTAATTTATTCAAAGACATATCATCATTACGATCCTTATACGCCAGTTGTATTATATAAGACAAAATGTATCTACTAGCTATTGAGCATCATTTAATGTACTTTTTATGCATTAAGTCAACTTAACAGTCAGAATTCTACTTCGTCAAAATTATCTCCCCATTACGCCAGTTAATTTTTACAATCGTAAAATTGGAAGCCATTGTAGGGATGACGCGCTGCCAATTTAGCTCTTGAAAACCGATAAATTTATCCACATAGCACCATTACGATCCTTATATGCCAGTTGTATTCTAAAAGACAAATGTATCTACTAGCTATAGAGCATCATGTTATGTACTTTTCTGCATTCGGTCAACTTATAACTATTTTTTGATCGGTTGTCAGGTGGAATTTTCGAAAGTTCATTAACATTTATAAAAATTCTAATTAAATATTGCGCGGAAGGGCAGTCTAAACATTTTCAGAGGTTGAAGACTAATAACCCTAGAGAACACACACAAAAAGTGAAGTTTTTATGAAGTTATGCATTTTTAAGATCCAGTTGAAAAGTCTGTAGTAAAAATTTGTTATTCGAACACACCTACTCTGTTGTTATGACTCATTAGAAAGGTATTTCACTTGACCCATATATTTCACTTTTTAGTACTGTGAATTTTTAATGTTATAAAATCAATCTGTAGCCTTAATATATAAAAATAATAGAATCTGAAGCGAGATGATGTATCAAACATTTTTGCTTTATACATTTTCTAGACAGAATAGTCAACTCAAACACACCCTAACATAAAAAGGTGCACTCGACTTTCTCATTTCGATGCAATTGTTGCCCATTTTTAAAAATTTTCCAAAAAAACTGTCGCCGAGGTCAGAGATGCAAATTAAGGCTTTAGAAAGATCAATCTATTATCTTTCAGTGGATTTTTTTTCTGCGAAATTTATGCTTATGCACAAAAAAGATCCACTTGGATTTGAACCTGACCCAATCGACTGTTTTATGAACATTTGTCTATAATTTAAAAGTTTACAAACATCTCGAAGTTCCATACTATAATTCAAGTAAAAGCACGTATATAAGATGCATAAAATCCTAAATCATACACTTTATTAAACTTTTAAAGCCCATAGAAACAGATGTACACAATTCAAATATACCAATTTTGCTTTTTTACCTTCTCTATCAAAGAGTTCCATTTCTTTTGATTAATTTCAACTGGGTTTCCGCCTATAAAACTGTTGTCTGGTCGGTTGTCAAGGGAAATTTTCGAAAGTCCAAAAACTTTTTAAAAAATTCTAATTAAATATTTCGTGGACGAGCAGACTAATAATTTCCCGAGGTTGAATACTAATAACTGTAGATACTACACACGCAAAAATGAGTTGTTTTTTTTTAAGTTGCCATTTTTAAGATCCACTTGTAAAGTCTATCGTCAAGTACATTTAATAAAAATTTGTTAATTCGAACACAACTTTCAAATTAAACAAAAGAAATTTAACTCTTTATTTCATATCAAACAATAAGTTTTAAGTTGACTAAATGCATACAAAGTACATTAAATGATGCTCAATAGCTATTATTAGAATACAACTGGCGTATAAGGATCGTAAAGATGCTATGTGGATACATTTATCGGTTTTCAAGAGCTAAATTGACAGCGCGTCATCCCAACGATGGCTTCCATTTTTACGATTGTAAAAAATAGGTGGCGTAATGGGGAGATATTTTTTTTTCAGATTTTTAGTTTTCTAGTTTCAAAAGTTATGGTCAGGTATTTGCATAAAAATGTTATAAAGCTTTTGTCGTCATTTGACGCAATCCGAACAATTCAGCTAAATTTAGTATTCTCAAAATATTTTTCAATATTTGATAATATAGACTATCAAGTAAAACATTTCTTAGTGCTGAATATAAAGGACATTCAAATACAAAATGGAGCTCGTCCTCAATCTCGTTCAAATTGAAATATTTATAAAGTTTTCACATCTTAGAATACATTTACCCAAAGAGTTCAACATGCGTTCATGACAGCCAGTTTCAATTCTTAATTTATGATCACTCAATCTCAATTTTGTAAGAATTTTACGATCATCAGTATGGGTATAGGATAAATAGTCTCTCTAACAAAGGAGGATTTGAATTCGAAATCTGTACATGTAGTTCATACGTGTTTCTCGTTTCTCGTTTTTATAAAGATAAGACCGTTGGTTTTCCCGTTTGAATGGTTTTACACTAGTAATTTTTGGGGCCCTTTATAGCTTGCTGTTCGGTGTGAGCCAATGCTCCGTGTTGAAGGCCGTGCCTTGACCTATAATGGTTTACTTTTATAAATTGTTACTTGGATGGAGAGTTGTTTCATTGGCACTCATACCACATCTTCCTATATCAATTTGTACTTTATTTGCCTTAATCATGTAACATGTGTAAATAAGAAGACATCATTTCCTTCGAGGTCTCAAGGAAGCTGTTTCTGAGACAGATTCCAAGAGATTTTCCAAATTTATGTTTACTCCTGTTTTTACAATTGGTCATGTACATGTTGATTGAGAAAAGTACGAATATTTTTATTGTTTTTAATACAATATTACAGATTAAGATCGATTAACAGGTGAAATTTTCTGATCAGGAAAGAAATTACCAACTAAAATCTTTGTTTTTAAAGCATAGGTACAAATAGATGTTTAGTGTCAAGAACTTGGTATCGATATATGGGATAGGTCTTCATAACAAATACTCACATTACCATTTCTTGTGAATGTATTCTTTTCTCGAATCTGTCTTTTTGGCGACGGTGACTTTATTCAACAACAAACTATTTTGTTCAATATCATACAAGATACCAACAAGTTGTTTAAAACAAAACATTGCCCCCTCCCTTTACACAAAAAATAAATTGGCATTGTCTAATATATAATATAATCATTAATAAAATTCGATTGTATTTTTATAAGACCTACTTTATAACATAATCTGGGATTAATACATGTATCTATTAGTCCAGGCAATATAGTTACAGCAATATATGTATATTTTCTTGTTTCAATTACATTGTATGAGGCTATGAATGGGTCACCATTTATGAGGATATGAATGGGATTTACAGATAAGAGAATAATGGGTAAACAAGTTATAATTAGATTAGGAGCGGGACCAAACAAAAAAGATAACAGAATAAAGAGGTGATGAAATAGAAAGAATAGATTGATTGATTGTTGGTTGCTTAACGTCCAGTGGCAAATATTTCATGCATGTTAAGGACGAATGTAATAGAGATCAATTGACAGAAGAATATAGAATAGAGTGAAATGGTAAAAAAATAAAAAGATATAGAATATAGAAACGATTATCTGACACTCATCCCACCACCACCATCACTACCCACACTCGCATATTAATATCAATTAGTGCCCCCACCCGAGACATAGAGGTTCTGGGTCCGCCCCTGCCTTGTATGCATGATTTATATATATATATATATATATATATATAGTATTTTGTTTGTATTTAAAAAAGTGTATATATTATATTTTATATATCTTTCAAATGAGGCAAAATTTGTTTGGTTATTTACTAATGAAAATTTGTCTATTCTTAAATATTTGACATATTTAGGGAGCTATATTATTACATGTCTAGATGTTAGACGAAATGTTAATTAATGTATGTAATAACAATGATAATTGTAATGATTTTATAGTTATGATCCTGCCTGGAATTAAATGTATGTGATTTTTATAGAATGAAGATAATAACATCTGTCTGAATTTTTTAATGTTTCATTTTAATATATAAAAATGTTTTTCTGTTACAAATCATGATGTATTGTTTTATGTGTATATGTTATGCTGCCCATCAAGGGCCCTTGATTGGAATAATAAAAAAAAATATTCATATTAACTGAATGTTTCCTTTTATCGAGTGAAATAACTTTTACCGTGTACATAGATAGATTTTTACCTTGATTTATCCTTGGTGTTCCTTATAAAGGAGGCTCATATAGAGAAAAGAAAAAGAATAGCATTATTGATTTCCTTTCCCCTTACTTATGATTCCCTACTTTTTTTTTGGTAACAGGACAAGATCAAATCAACATGTCTAAAAAGAGGGACAGCTCTCAGTCACCATTATCACCAAGAAAAATGAAAACAAACACTTCATCTTTTAGATCATCAAAACAGCAAAATGCAGTAAGTCAATAATTAATGTCTATCAAACGAGTGATGCCGCAATCTGCACGTCGGTTTTGCACACTATATATATATGTCACTTAACAGTTCCACTCTACAATTTCCCTTTTTGAAGTTATACCAGATTTCAAAGCCTGCCATGCTGTAGGTGAAAAGTAATAATATTTTAGTTCAGAATTTTTTTTGGAAACGTGATGTTGTTTGATGTTGTCTTTTGATTAGTTGATATTATTTCATTTCCATCCATTATCTACATTTTCACTTTCAGAGGTTGACAGGTATGGTCAATTGCAAAAAAAACCCTCTCTTCATCATGTTGATGTTACTGTTACTAATAAACTTCACAATTATACAGTTATATACGAGAATGTTTTGTATGCAATTTGTAACAGAGGAGGCGCATGTTTCAAGTCTAGATCAGCTGTTCTGAGCTCCGAGAAAAAAAATTCTCGAATTTCGTTGTTTAATTGATCATTTTTTCACAATTTGAACCAAATAGAACTTTTAGAAGTATTTCTACTATTGATTTCATAGCTCAGTCTTACAAAAAAATACATTTTGACTATTTGTAGAATATCAAAGTGTTCTCAAAATTTACCGCCGAAATTGTCACATGATTTGTTGTTTATAATTGTGTTTTCATTGACTTCCGGTGTAAACAAAAACAGTCCACAGACTGGCCCATCATCATTTTTTTGACACCTTGCACTGAAATATCATAGTTGCACACTAACATTGCTCATCATTCCATCATCCGAGCCCTAGGTCAGCAATAGGGACAGAAGATAACTATTCATCGGCCCATAACATTACAAAGCCCTAGTCCAGAGCACCGGTCCAGGGCCATCACATATTGGTAAGTCACTTGTATTACACCATGAACATGTTGACAAGCTTGTACTACTTTGTTATCATAGTTACTATATTTATAGAAAAAAAACATCCAAATGTAGTTGAAAATGAGAAAATACCAAATGTAAACGAGTGTTCAATTTCGACCAACGGCATTAACAGAAACACTGCTATGACGCATATGAATACAGTCACCTGTGTAGTTATTGAGAACCTACATAATCAGTTTCATTGTAGTTTATCATTCATGTTTGAAATAACATCCAATCTTAAATACCTTCATAACATGCATGTTTATTTTAGTATTCAGAACACCATATATACAAGATGGCAAAGCAAGATCCTAGATGGAAAAAAATTAAAACCATCTAAAATGCTCTTATTTTTCCTCTTACTCATGATCGTAAAGTCGAATGATATCCAGACAAATCCTGGCCCTAATAACGACAGCACAAAATATTTATGTGGTACTTGTGATCAGTCAGTTAACTGGGACCACAAAGGCATTGTATGTGAGACATGTGATCAGTGGTTTCATATCAATTGCCAAGGTATCCACTCAAAAAGTTATGAAGATCTTAATGACAGCATGATCATGATGATAAGCTGGCACTGCATTATCTGTGACAAACCAAACTACAGCACGGTACTACATAGTCTTGACTCACCGAATCCATTTGCAAGCCTTTATATTGGTGACATCAATCACTCAAATTCTCCATCAAGTCCAGATTATCAGAATCAAAACATCAAGCCTCTTCATGCATCTACACCCATACGTAAAAAAACTTGGGTGTCATCTTTTAAAAAGCCTTTGAGAGTACTTAATATCAACTTTCAGTCAATTAAAAACAAGCAACACCTAGTAAATAACATCATTGACAGCACAAAGCCTGACATAATATTTGGCACAGAAACTTGGCTAAACCCAAAAATAAAAGATGTCGAAATATTTCCTGACAATTTCAAATTGTACAGAAATGACAGAAAAAAGACAGAAACAGACAAAGAAGGTGGTGGTGTTCTTATAGCTATAAAGAAAGAACTTATTAGCTCTGAGGTATATGAACTTGCACCCCCGGACAAAACAGAAATGGTCTGGGCAAAAGTAGACATTGTTGGTTCGAAAACATTGTACTTAAGCTCTTTCTACAATCCAAAAACATCTGACGAAACTAGTCTCAGAAACTTTGACTTAATGATATTAAAGTATATATATATAAAATATAACCCTGAAAACTACCGCCCTATATCTCTCACATGTATTTGTTGCAAACTTTTAGAACACATAGTAGTTAAACACATCATGACACATGCAGATAATCACAACATTTTATATCCCCTACAGCATGGATTTCGCAGATGTTGATCCTGCGAAACACAACTACTTGAATTTATAGATGATGTCTCACTTAACATGGAAAATGGTAAACAAACAGATATTTTGGTCATGGATTTTTCTAAAGCATTCGATAAAGTTTCACATTCTCTTCTAACTAATAAGCTTCACCATTACGGGATACAGGGGGAATTAAATTACTGGATACAAAATTTTCTAAGCAATCGTAAACAGGCAGTAGTTCTAGAGGGGGAAAAATCTGAGTACGTTGCAGTTGAGTCAGGGGTTCCACAGGGGTCAGTTCTTGGACCAAGTCTCTTCCTGTATTATATTAACGACATTCCAACTGGTCTTACATCTACAGTATGTTTATTTACAGACGACACAATAGTGTATTTGGCAATAAAATCAAATTCCGAAGCATCCACATTACAAAAAGATCTTGACAAACTGGCATCGTGGGAAACTATGTGGAAAATGGCATTCCACCCAGATAAGTGTTATGTAATTTCAGTCACCAGAAATAAAAAACCAATCAAATTTAACTACACATTACACAATCACTCATTAGAACATGTAACAACAGCAAAATATCTGGGGGTTACCATCAGTTCCAACCTTAAATGGGATGGCACATCAGTCAGGAGACTTATTGAAATAAGTGATTTTTAAATCACTTATTTAAGTAGCAAATTCGAAGTTTTGTCACAAATTGTGATTTTGTAGTTTTACCAAAATTTTAAACACATAGGTTTAGATAATATCTTTTCATTAGTAAAATTGAAAAAAATGAACTTTTTGCTTCTTTTAAGCAGCAAGGTTTATGCCTTTGATGCAATCATTTAGCTGCAAATTCTATTTTAGTTGAAAAAATGCTATAAATATGGCTTTACATAATGAACTGATACTTTCTTCACAGATTTTTCCCAATAGTGGGAGTATTTTTCCTGTAAAATTCAAGGTTTCATCTCATAGATTATGTAATAAAATTCTACTGTTCGCGATCAAAATTTCACTGTTCGGGGGTGTTGAATATAGTGGGGGTTATTAAAATAATGATACTTAAAGAAGTGATTTTTTGGAAGGAAATTGAGGTATGATACTTAAACAAGTGATTTTTATGTCATTATCTTAGATTTAGTACAAGGTCATCACCTGACATGACCAGGTCATCCTATCAACACACATGTTGGTTCTGATAATTTTAGCAACATAATTAGTCCCTGGATCATTAGTATTCTATATTTAAAGCTACAATAAAATTAAATCACTTAGTCTAGTGATTAATTTGTACTACTTAAATAGGTGATTATTAAAGAAAGACAACTCTTACTTCCAACCTTTATGGACATAATGTTTCTTGAATCAGTGATTTAGAAAATCACTCATTTAAGTAAGTCCCCTGACTGCACATAAATAACATATGCAAGAAAGCTAATAGCACCCTAGGCTTTCTAAGGAGGAACCTGAACATAAGCTCAACATCAATTAAAGAGCAAGCATATAAGTCCCTAGTAAGACCATCACTAGAGTATGCTTGCTCTGTTTGGGATCCATACTTACAACAAGACATAGATAGCATTGAAAAAGTTCAAAGGAGGGCTGCGGGTCTTGTTACCAACAAATACAGAAACACCTCAAGCGTTGGTAACATGTTACAACATCTTGAATGGCGCAGCCTCTCTGACAGAAGAAAAGACTCAAGATTGGTAATGCTTTATAAAATTGAACACGAAAAGGTTGCAATACCTAAAAATAATAAATTAATCCCACAAAAAAGACAAACAAGACATTCAAATTCGAACACCTTCCAAATTTCATCCTGCAAAACACAGTACAGAAAAGAATCCTGCTTTCCAAGAACTATTACCGACTGGAACAAACTACCGGACAACATTGTAAATTGCACTTCAGTAGACTCTTTCAAATCTTCAATTTCAAAGCATCAATATTAACTCATCTATTACATCATACTTAATTATACAAAGCATTTTTTTTTTTTTTTTTTTTTTTTTTTTTTAATTTTTTCGTTTTTTTTTAAAGATTGTATATATATATATCAATCTATGTCTTGTTGTAAGTTTCCTCCTGTGACATAATCTTCAATTTGTTGAAGGCGGTCACTATATGGTAGAAGTAGAAGTAGAAGTAATACGGTAGTTATCAAAATGTACAAAGTTGCTTCTCAATAACAGGTTACAATTCACACTTAAGGTGAACACAGAGCTTGATGAATAGCGTCAACAGAAAAAAGGAGTACCCTGAATGTAGTTGCCAATTTTTCATGCATAATGTTTTCTATATATACATATATGTCTGAAAAATACATTAAAAAAAAACAATACCTACCTACCTACCCAGGTAATCTTAGGGTAGGGGTGTGGGGAAACAAAGATTTTTAGGCAGTTAAGCTGCCTTATGCGAGCACCCTAGATTTGTGTTCTACCCAATAAATGCTGAAATACGTGCCATTGTTATTATCTAGCTGGCTATTGGGCTATTCCAGAAATAATCCATCCCCCCCTATGGAAGACATTGGAATTCCAGATTTTTTTTTCACAATTTTTTCTAAAATTCCAGACAAATTTCCAATCTGCACAAAAAATTTCCAAACTTCTTGTCTATTTATGTTATTTATAACTAATTGGACATTTTTTTAATACTTTTATTTCTGGAATACAAAAAATATGACCAGAAAAACCTTAAATGATCGTCGAACTACCCAAAACTTTTGAAGTTGCACATAGGAAGTAGTGCTCAATAAAAATCCGTACGTAGTTTATTATCCCCTGTGCTTTTGGCTACGATGTCAAAGAACAATTGTATGAAATATTTCATCGCCGAAAATCGGTAATTACAAGTCGTTTATAATTCCCAAATGGCAAAATGCGCAGGAATATTGTTCATGTACAACAAATCTCTATGATAGAGGAAATAAAGTTATATAAGTGGGTGGTAATTTCTAACTTATATTGCCAAATAAGGTTGTTGTTATTTTATGAATGAAACGAGGTCATGAAAACAGATGCGGAAATCGACGTTGTCGGGATGTTTTAAGTAATGTGGACAACTCGTCCCCGAGACAAGTCGGACCGAATCCACTCAAACCGTCTAAGAAGACAACTTTGACCGTTTGTCAGATTTACTTAGGGTTTCATAAAAATATGAGACTAACATGTCTAGCGGAGCCATTAATCTTTTGTTTGTGCATTGGGGTCTATTTAGGGGTATTTGGAGGGGCCTCAAGAAGGGAGGGGTTTACTATAGAACCCTATGGGATTTTTATATTTTTAATTTTCAAATGACTCAGTAGGTGATAGACACATGCAGTCTTCAGTAATGAGAACAGGACAATACAAAAAATCAACCAAAATATAGGGTGAGTCCCTGGGGGTCATCCCAACCCCCTTCAATTTGAAGATGTACTTTTATCTTGTAAACCGTCGCGTTCCCTACCCCTAAACAATATATATACTTGAATGGGACAATAAAAAAAATCAAATGAAAATAATTTGGGGTAGTCCCCAGTACCGTCCCACCCCCTCCTGTTTGAGAACTTGGAAATAGTCAAGATCCCCACCCCTAAACCATATATATTCATGTATGGGACAATAAAACAAATCAAAAATGAAATATAGAGTGAGTCCCTGGGGTCACCCCACCCCCTCCTGTTTGAGAACTTGTAAACAGTCGAGATCCCCACCCCTAAACCATATATTCATGTATGGGACAATAAAACAAATCAAATGAAATATAGGGGGAGTCCATGGGGGTCACCCCACCCCCTTCTGTTTGAGAACTTGTAAACAGTCGAGATCCCCACCCCTAAACTATATGTATTCATGTATGGGACAATATAACAAATCAAATGAAATATAGGGGAGTCCCTGGGGTCACCCAACCCCTTCCTGTTTGAAAACTTGTAAACGGTCGAGATACCCACACCTAATATATATTTACTTGAATGGGACAATAAAAGAAATCAAATGAAAATAATTTGGGGAGTCCCCAGTATCGTCCCACCCCCTCCTGTTTGAGAACTTGGAAATGGTCAAGATCCCCACCCCTAAACCTTATATATTCATGTATGGGACAATAAAACAAATCAAAAATGAAATAAAGAGTGAGTCCCTGGGGTAACCCCACCCCCTTCTGTTTGAGAACTTGTAAACGGTCGAGATCTCCACCACTAAACCATATATATTCATGTATGGGACAATATAACAAATCAAATGAAATATAGGGGGGGGTCCCTGGGGTCACCCAAAGCCCTCCTGTTTGAGAACCTGGAAATGGTTGAGATCCCCACCCCTAAACCATATACATTCATGTATGGGACAATAAAACAAATCAAATGAAATATAGGGGAGTCCCTGGGGACACCCCCGCCCCTCCTGTTTGAGAACTTGTAAACAGTCAAGATCCCCACCCCTAAACCATATATATTCATGTATGGGACAATATAACAAATCAAATGAAATATATGGGGAGTTCCTCGGGTCACCCAACCCCTCCTGTTTGTGAACTTGGAAATGGTTGAGATCCCCACCCCTAAACCATATACATTCATGTATGGGACAATAAAACAAATCAAATGAAATATAGGGAGAGTCCCTGGGGACACCCCCGCCCCTCCTGTTTCAGAACTTGTTAACAGTCAAGATCCCCACCCCTAAACCATATATATTCATGTATGGGACAATATAAAAAGTCAAATGAAATATATGGGGAGTTCCTCGGGTCACCCCCCCTCCTGTTTGATAACTTGGAAATGGTCGAGATCCCCACCCCTAAACCATATATATTCATGTATGGGACAATAAAACAAATCAAATGAAATATAGGGGGGATCCATGGGGTCACCCCACAGCCTCCTGTTTGAGAACTTGTAAACAGTCGAGATCCCCACCCCTAAACCATATGTATTCATGTATGGGACAATATAACAAATCAAATGAAATATAGGGGAGTCCCTGGGGTCACCCCACCCCCTCCTGTTTGAGAACTTGTAAACGGTCGAGATACCCACACTTAATATATATATACTTGAATGGGACAATAAAAGAAATCAAATGAAAATAATTTGGGGGAGTCCCCAGTATCGTCCCACCCCCTCCTGTTTGAGAACTTGGAAATGGTTGAGATCCCCACCCCTAAACCTTATATATTCATGTATGGGACAATAAAACAAATCAAAAATGAAATATAGAGTGAGTCCCTGGGGTCACCCCACCCCCTCCTGTTTGAGAACTTGTAAACGGTCGAGATCCCCTCCCCTAAACCATATATATTCATGTATGGGACAATATAACAAACCAAATGAAATATAGGGAGAGTCCCTGGGGTTACCCCAAGCCCTCCTGTTTGAGAACTTGGAAATGGTTGAGATCGCCACCCCTAAACCATATACATTCATGTATGGGACAATAAAACAAATCAAATGAAATATAGGGGGAGTCCCTGGGGACACCCCCGCCCCTCCTGCTTGAGAACTTGTAAACAGTCAAGATCCCCAACCCTAAACCATATATATTCATGTATGGGACAATATAACAAATCAAATGAAATATATGGGGAGTTCCTCGGGTCACCCCACCCCCTCCTGTTTGATAACTTGGAAATGGTCGAGATCCCCACCCCTAAACCATATATATTAATGTATGGGACAATAAAACAAATCAAATGAAATATAGGGGGAGTCCATGGGGACACCCCACCCCCTCTTGTTTGAGAACTTGTAAACAGTCAAGATCCCCACCCCTAAACCATATATATTCATGTATAAGACAATATAACAAATCAAATGAAATATTTTGGGAGTCCCTGGGGTCACCCCACCGCCTCCTGTTTGAGATCTTGGAAATGGTCGAGATCCCCACCCTTAAACCATATGTATTCATGTATGGGACAATATAACAAATCAAATGAAATATAGGGGAGTCCCTGGGGTCACCCCAACCCCTCCTGTTTGAGAACTTGTAAACGGTCGAGATACCCACACCTAACCATATTTATTCCTGTTCATCATTTCAAAAAGATTTGAATGACATACAGGCATGACAGGGTCAATCTCCTTGGTGTCACATATGCATATCACTTTACTAGACCAAACCAATATGAACTGGACTTTGCCCAATGTCAGGAGACCATGGGAATGACGAATTATGGGGGCTTTGTTTGGGAGACTTCGTAACGGCATCCTGTTACAAAAATTTTGATGCAAAAAATGAGTCTAGATTATTGAATTTACTTTAATTGTTTATTAAATTATTTCTGGGCCTATCATAATTTTCATTTATGGCTCATTTTAAAGAAAACATTTAAATTTTTCAAGCAGTGTAAAGCAAAAGAATGTTTGACCAACTGTTTTATAATCACCTGTCATTTTATTCCAAACTAGGTATGGAGTCACATCATGCACTTGGGGATGAAGATGGGGGTCATTTACATTGATATATGAGTTGCTTTTGAAAACCTTGATGAAATATTAATTAATTTGCCTTAATAATCAATTCATTTATTGAACATAAATGTACAATATACGAATGTTTAATGTTTGTTGTTTCAAATCTTAAAAAAAAATTGAAGCAACATTGCCACAGTTTTCATAATTACGTTTGCCTTGGTTTTTGGTTTACTGCCTACAGCGCTTACAGCGCTTTGATTTTAATTATGGCCCAATTATGACATGTACATCATGTACATGTTAAACATGTATAAATGTATATATATTTAAGTTCAGAGTAAGCGTAATTCTTTTTAAAATTTTTATACCCTGCCACACACAATGGCTGATTATTTATTATGTGATACCCTCAATCACGTTGAGAATCTCAGTCTGTCCATCCCCTGTGGTTTCCAGATAACAACTTGAGCATGTTGAGAGTGGGTGGAAACTTGGTATAAAGGATTAAGGCTATAAAATACAGATCAAGGTGGGATTTGGGTTGAATTAGATTTAATTAATTTAGATTAAGTTATAATGCCCTGAGCTTTCAAGACAGAACATATAGATAACATTGCAGGGTATCATCAGATGCAATTTTTAGCTCACCTCGCCTAAAAGACCAAGTGAGCTTTTCTTAGATCATCACTTGGTCATGTTGGTGTGTGTCGTCCGTCGTCATCTGTTAATTTTGACAGAAATCTTCTCCTCTGAAACTACAAGGCCAAATTTAACCAAACTTAGCCGCAATCATCATTGGGGTATCTAGTTTAGAAAATGTGTCTGATGACCCTGTCTGCCAACCAAGATTGTGGACATGGCTAAAAACATGAAAATAGAACATAGAGATAAAATGCATGTTTTTCCTATTATCATGATTATTTTGAAAACTGCTATAAATATGATAAATAGAGAAAATCTAACAGGTGCAAAATATGATAAATAGAGAAAATCTAACAGGTGCAAAATGTTCAGAATGTTGAGATCTACCTTTTTTGCTTATTTAAGTCAAAACTATCGCACAACTTTTTAGGGAGTTATTGCCCTTAAATGATGATTTTTACCATTTTAAAAAATTTTGCCTTTTATCTCGAAAATTATAATAGATATGATAGATAGACAGAAACTTTAAATAGCAAAAATTTCTGTTTTATGAGGGTTTGTACAAGAAAACGTGTTCTAACATCAGTTTAGGAGGAAATCATCAATCAAAAAGCTGTGCATATCCTGGGAAACGTCAGATTAGTCTACAGATCAACAATACTACAACATCAATACATGACAATACTTATTATTTTACTGAGTTGTAACAAATGTACTTTAACAATTATTTATTTAACAATTTTGAAGTACATGAAGTACCCATCATGTCCATATTGATAAATTTGCCATGCAAAATTTAAAAATGAAAAGAATTGCAAAAAGTTTTATACAGCACATTTTTATTGCAATAAATCATGAAAACTACAATAATTTCATCCAAAACACAGTTATGGTTGATTGATAAAATCCAGAATGGAAATGGTGAATGTGTCAAAGAGACAACAAGCCGACCAAGAAAACAGCTGAAGGCCACCAATGGGTCTTCAAAACAGCGAGAAAATCCTGCACCTTGAGGCGGGCCTCACCTGGCCCCTAAACAAAAATGTGTACTAGCATGACTAGTTCAGTGAAAATGGACGTCACACTAAACTCCAAAACATATAAATGAACTAAAATTAAAAAATATACAAATGTACAAGTCTAACAAAGGCCAGAGGCTCCTGACTTGGGACAGGCGCAAAAATGCGGCGGGGTTAAACATGTTTTGTGAGATCTCAACCCTCCCCTATACCGCTAGCCAATGTAGAATAAACAAACACACAGCAATACGCACAGTAAAACTCTGTTTAAAAGAAGTCAAAGTGCATGTCAGAATAGGTAAGAAAAGAAACTACTAGGAAGCAAAATGACAATGATACATAAACAAATGATAAAGTAACAAAAGACTACTAGCAGTTACTGACAATTGCCAGCTCCAGACCTCAATTTAACTGATTGAAAGATTATGTCTTCATCATATGAAAGTCAAGCACAATCCCTCCCGTTAGGGGTTTAGTATCATACCATCATATAATATATGAGAAGAACATAACCCATATCATGCCAACAACTGGTTTTAGAATAAATGTGTTTATTTCCGATGCAAAGATCCTATGAGTGAATCAATGTTAATACCAAAATATGCAATCTTTAATGACCTGACAACAGTATCGTAACTATATCCCTTCTGAATAAGTCTGTTTAAAAGTTTGGTAAGCTTTTGAGGTGAATGCCGACATTTTTGTGCTTTGTATAGAAAATTACCATAAAAGATTGGATGTGAAATACCTGAACGTATAAGATGTCTGCATGTTGATTTATATTTACGAATGATGTCCTTGTACCGATGATAAAATTTAGTAAGTGTTTTGACTAGTTTGTGATATCAAAAAAGCTACAAGTGTAATAATTTTTTGGTAATACAGAGATTTCTTTCGACATTTTTGTGCTTTGTATAGAAAATTACCATAAAAGATTGGATGTGAAATACCTGAACGTATAAGATGTCCGCATATTGATTTATATTTACGAATGATGTCCTTGTACCGATGATAAAATTTAGTAAGTGTTTTGACTAGTTTGTGATATCAAAAAAGCTACAAGTGTAATAATTTTTTGGTAATACAGAGATTTCTTTCCTTAAAATCATATACGTTGTTACATATATACATGAGCGAGTCGAACAAGTTGAGATATAATAAACACCATAAGATGGTGACAAGGGAACGTCACCATCTAGAAATCGATAATTAACAATAGGAAATGAAAAATGATCTCTTTTATCATAAATTTTGGTATTAAGCTTCCTGTTAAAGATATATAGATATCAAGATCCAGGGAAGGGCAGTGTTCATTGTTAGTATTAGCTTTATTTAAAGTCAGTTCAGCAGGATAAATCTCTTAAGTGTACATACTGAAGTCGTCATTTTTGAGAGCCAATATATCACTGATATATCATCCAAATATCTAAAAGTGTTATTAAATTTTTGTATCAGATGTTGTTTTGATTGGTCTTTGCTGATTTTAATCATAAATTGTAACTCATAACAATACAAAAACAGTTCCGCAATAAGTGGTGCACAGTTAGTTCCCATTGGAATTCTGATAACTTGACGAAATACGGAATCTTCATAGGGAACAAAAATGTTATCTACATGTAGGAAAAATTTTAAGGGCAGTTATTGTATCAATGCAGGTCCAATTGACATAGTTTTTTGGTGTGTTGTTACTAAATAATGACCTAAAAGAGTTTGAACATATATATTTGCATTCTGACTTTTTAAATGCCCATTTTATTAGGTGTGTGAATTTTTTCTTAATAAGATTATGAGGCAAAGTGGTATATAGGGTAGAAAAATTAAAACTTTGAACAGATTTGAAATCACCAATATATTAAGCATGCAATTTATCAAGTACTTCCAACGAATTTTTGACACTCAAAAAGTAATTAATTCCACTATTTTCAAAGGCCTTATATATTTGAACAATTTATTACCAGGTTTTTGTGTTGCCTTGACGGAGTCAAAAAGCGAGACATAGGTATGCTGTTTTTAGGCGACGGCGGCGGCGTCAACAATGTACTAGTTTGTGATTAGGTCTAGTTCATGGTGAACCACTAGTGGTAGGTCAATGATATTTGGTATGCAGTTGTATAAGCATTGGCACATCTCATTACCATGGAGATTATTTGGTCCCGCCCCCTCAGTCAAGGTCTATTGACTTTGAAACTTTGCTTAGTTTACATGTATTAGTTTGTGATTAGGTCAGTTTATAGGGAACCACTAGTGATAGCTCAATGATATTTGGTATGCAGTTGTATAAGCATTGGCATATCTCATTTCCATGGAGATTATTTGGCCCCGCCCCCTCATTCATGGTCTGTTGACTTTGAAACTTTTGCTTAGTTTTCATGTATTAGTTTAAGATGAACCACTAAATAAATGTAAAGTCAATGATATTTGGTATGCAAATGTATTGGCATTTGCAAGTTTCATTTCCATGGAGATTATATAACCCCACCCCCTAATTATGGTTCATTGACTTTGAAACTTTTACATAGTTTACAAGTTAATGTTTGTGTTTAGGTTTGTTTGAAGGGAACGACAAACGAAAAGACAATAGTATTTGGTTTGCAGTTGTATTAATATTGGCACATCTCATTTCCATGGAGATTGTTTAGCCCTGTACCTTCAGTCATGGTTCATTGACTTTGAATATTTGCATAACTTACATGTTAAAGTATTGCTATTTTAATTTCAACATTTGCATTATCAAAATAACAAATAGGCGAGACATATCTCTGTGTTAACAGTTTATTGGTTGTACCAAGTGTACTAGTAAGTAGAATAGACAGTTTATTAGCAGAACAATGGCTTGAAGTCGAAATAAATCTATATTTGTAAGGTGTTTTGTGCAGCTTCTGAAGCCAGTACATAGTTGGAACTTTCATTGTATTTGGTTCTGCTTGTAAAGAGGTAGCTAAAAGTTTATGCTTCTTACAGATGTCATTTTCCAAAAATGGAGTCAGTTGGAATGTTGGTGAATTCGTGATTTCCTTTTGCATGTTTTGCAGAACCTCAATGTAAAATTACATCAAACAATGATGATCATGTCTTCTTAATATCCAGTATAAAATATATTATGCATATTCAGGATTAAAATTTTTTTTAATTCAAACGGTAGACATGGTAGAGACGCCTCAGTTGCAAAATTATCGACTTGGAAAAAACCCAACAAAATACAAAGCAAAACAGAAACTGTATACATTTCACAGTAGACTAATATGGTAAGGATAACATTTATAGAATAACTAATCGTAGAATTCAAATAGAGAAAAAAATATTCAACGAGTGACCGAACAACACATTTATTCACGAATGCGCGTAGCGCATGAGTTAATTATCTGTTGTTCGGTCACGAGTTGAATATTTTTCGATATTTGAATTCTTTGATTAGTTATTCTTTTTATTACATTGGCAAATGGCTTTTTTTAATGAAATTAATGTAGAAAATGTAAGGAACTATATCTTTTTTCTACGCATTCACAATTTGTTTTGATCCAACGTTATCGACGTCTTGACAACGCCTATTGTTGTATGAAGTCAGAGAGTGAAATAACCACGTTTATTTCACATGTGAAATTATCGGTTTTTATTTGACTGGGAAATCAATGTAATTCAATGCTACCAATGTAATAAATATGTTTAATAAATTTGAAAAAAGAAGTAGAGTATAGAGAGTGGCAATAAACCTAGCAAGAAGAAACTATAGACAGTCTATAAACATATATATGTCAGTCAAGGGTCTAACTTAAATAAGTTATTAGAGAAAAATAACATACATTTGTTATTGAGGGCTAAAAAATCAAAAATCTGTAATAACATATGTATGTTACATGTTTCAAAGGGGCATTATACATCCTTAATTTTGTTAAATTGTGTACTAGTTCTATTGATATTATAATTGTCTTTATGTATATTAAACTTTAGAAAGATATAACAGCCCATAGTTTGCCAATAATGCATAACACACCCATGTTATCACAGAAAAAATATGCCTGTAATAACTAAAGGGTGTTATTACAGCTTCTCTACATCTCTTCAAAGCCTTTTCTCCTACATATATCACAATGTATTTTAATGTATTGCAATAAATAATGATAAGAGCATGTAATGAGGTTCTGCGCAAGCTTCCTAGTCATTCCCAAGTGTCTCATGTAATAAGTTAAATGTCTGTAATAACTAAGCCTTGTTATTACAGCTAAGTTATCACTTAAAAGCCTTGTCTCATTGATTTACCATGGTTGATCAAAAATGTATTAATTGAATTGGAAAATTAGTTTTCAAGGTTATGTATTAAGGTACTGCGCAAGTTTCAAGAATTCCCAAGTGCCCACTGAAAATAAAAAAAATTATGGTACATTTAACTGATAACAAACATATGTTACTACAGATTAAGAGAAAGTATCTGTAATAACACATGTATGTTATTTTTCTCTAATAACTTATTCAAGTTACACCCTTGACTGTATGTTAAAACAAGTCTCACCATCACTTAAGCTTATCATTAGACATGTTAGAGGGTGAAAGTTAATAAAACCCAGTTCAAAAACAGTACTGCACAGATTCAGGAAACATTCTAGGTTTTCAAGACAATCCAACCCAAAATTTTTTAAAAGTTTTTACTCGCTTTAAATATATAACAATTCAGTTGCGGATCCAGGGGGGGTTCCGGGGGTTGGAACCCCTCCTTTTTTTTTGACAATCAATGCATTTGAATGGGGACATATAGTTGGAACCCCCCCTTTTAAAAATGGCTGGATCCGCCCCTGCACTTTTTCCAATCTAATTAATATTAGTTCTCTACACTTTCTCCTCTTTTTCCCCTTGGTCGTTTATATGTTGTGTGTGGAGATATAGACAATGAAATGAAAAATGCAGAGCAAACCTTTTTTATACCCCCACCTTAGGTGACAGGGATTACCCTTGACCGTCTGTCCTTCCGTCCATCCAATTTTCAAAGCTTGAGAAGGGGGCATTCATGTCCACAGACACATTGTTCTTCTATTTTTAATTTTCCTTTGATGACATGTTGCCATAATATCATGCAGTATTAGCAGAAACCTTTATTTTGTCTGTTTTGGATGATTTTTTTTCATGGAGTTCCTTAAATACAAGAGCCTTCAGTTATATGTGTGGACTTTTTTGCGCAAATGTTATGGTTTTAGAGATAAAAGAAGTCTAAGGGGCTAAAAATCACACTTTTTCATGGTGTGTACAATTTTATTGTTTCATTTGATTTGCATTAGACTTTTTTCATCGAGTTCATTCTCACAAGAGCTACTGTTTTGAATACTTTGTCCGCATTCACTTTTACCTTGACCTTGTAGACATGTTACGGTCTTCATATTTTATGAAGCTTTGACCAGAATAGCGGTTTATATTATAAAGAAATATTATGTTTCCTAAAATTTTCCATATTTTTATACGCCTGTTTACGGGACGTATTATGGTATGCCGTTGTCCGTCTGTCAGTCCATCCTCCTGTCCGTCCATCGTCAACATGTCGGGCAATAACACTTTAACCAATTTGCATGAAACTTTGGTGAATTGTTTATATCTATTGACGTGAGCTCCCTTTCGTTTTTTATAAATTTTAGATTTAACATGTCCGAGTTATGGGGTTTTATTCATTAAAAAAAGGGCGATTTTCCAGTTTTCGGACAAAAACTCAAAAACGCTTTCAGCTGTTTTCATGAAACCTTAGTGAATTGTTTATATCTATTGATGTAAGCTCCCTTTCGATTATTATAAATTTCAGATTTTACGTTTCCGAGTTATGGGATTTTATTCATAAAAAAGGGGTGATTTTCCAGTTTTCCGACAATATCTTTTAAGCGCTTTGAGGAGTTTTCTTGAAACTTTGGTGGCTGGTTTATATCTATTAAGATAACCTCCCTTTAGTTTTTCATAAATACCTGATATGACATTTAGAAGTTATTGAACTTTATTCTTTAAAAAGCGACGGGCGTATCATGCGCTCATGGTGCAGCTGTTTATTTTAAAAGTGGTAAAAAATTTATTTCAATATTTTTTAGCCTAACATCACAGAGCCATGTGTGGTACTTTCAACATATCAGAATGCTGCATCTCATATCGAAATAATTGGTGAAGAAAATGCAGGTTGTCCAGTCTCTATTCATTTCTACTCTAGAAATCCACAAGATGTATATCAAAAGAACGGAGACAGAGATTCCTATACTATCAATAATATGACATTCCCACTTTCAATTGTTGGCCAGGAAAATGAAATCATTCAAGAAATGAATTCAAAATTTCCACTGACAGGGAAACTGAAAGAAGTAATGGAGTTGACTGATGTGTATTTTGACTCCTTATGTAACCTGAGATGGTTTCCCAGAGCAAAAGCAAAAGATGGACATTGGAAAATAACCGCAGGTACACATTAAATGTAACTACACAAACGAAATTTTGTAAGATTGTGTAAAGGAGCCATTCAAGCAGAAAACTTCTTTAATGGCTAAAAAATTAAACTTTACTAGAAATTATAGTAGTGTTATGCTAAAAATTTAGTAGTTGTTTAACAGCACTTAGGCCCCCAAAAAATATTTGCTTGTTTCCTGCCTCAAAGATGAAAAAATAGGGTAGTTAGGTATGGAATTTATTTTGTTTTATTTTTTTTTAATTTAATCCTTTTTGCATGTTTTGATTTAAGATTCAGGTACATATCAGAACAGAGGATACTCAAAACCAATACCAAATTAAATGAGCATTACTAAACATTTTAGGAGAAAAGAAAACATATCCTTTGTTTTTTTATTATCATTATATTAACAGAGTTTGTTTCTCATGCTGTGTCATGTGTGTGGAGGCCATAGAAAGTTTCCCCATGCTTGATATGTATGCTCTTCTGTATTTTTAAAGTTATGGTTTATTTATACTTGAGATAACTTCTCTTATGTGTACCACATTATTCTCTCAATTTTAGGCCAGTTTGTGTACTAAAATTTTAATAAGACGCACACCAACTACTCTTGGTCCTCATTCCTATCCACGTTAAATTTTTCACTTCAAAACATTTTATGGAAGTGGGATCAATAAACCTGTTTATACATCAGACCCAGGCACTTCCTATCTGTGAAACAGGCAATATACATGTATGCCCTCAATTTTAGAATTCATTCATAACTTATTGTATTATTCAAAATTATCTGTAAATTATGTGTTCTATAAGGATCACCTGTCCTTCACCTTTCATCTGATACCTTAATTACTAATATTTATGCTACATAGTTTTAGATTTACACCTATGCGTAGGAATTATTTTGTTTTTTATATGCAGATATGTACTACTTTCTAGTATGTTCTTTTTTGACAGGGCCTGATTAGGTTGCGTTACATCTTGCAAAGTCTATCCAAATTTATATTTGCAAAGAATTCCACTCAAGCTAGTGCTAGGGGTCGTCTTAAACTTGCAGTGAGGTGAGAGTTTTTTTTTTTGCTCCGTGTTGAAGGCCTCACTGTGACTTTGAGATGAAGAACAGCAATCAGTTCCTTTGCTTATTGTGTGTTTTTTTGCTGTGCATGTACTGATTTTGTGTCATGGATGGATACCCCATATCCTTTGTTTTTCTATTAGACACGTAATTTTGTTTGGTAATTGTCTGATTGATAGTTGGTTGCTTAATGTGCAGTGGCAATTTTGTCTGATTGACAGTTAGTTTATATTTAAAAGAAACAGTAGAAACCAGATAAGATGACTGATTCTGACAACTTTTCGGCAAATGTGCCGACAAAAAATAAAGTTGGAGGGTCAGAGACACAGACGGTAGGGAGACAAGAAACAAGCATATATATTTATTTGGCCTGATGAAATTTTAACACAATGTTTCTTGTCACAATATACATTGCTGATATTGAATTTGGAAATTTTGGGCCTGACCATTTTTGAAAAAGTGGCAAAAAAAAGTGTATGCACTATTTTTATTGGGAGGCATTTTTTACAGCTGTTTACCTCATACATCTAAGTTTTTTATTTCAAGTCCATTTTATTCCTCATAAAAACAACTTTTTAGCTCACCTGGCCCGAAGGGCCAAGTGAGCTTTTCTCATCACTTGGCGTCCGCCGTCGTCGTCGTTAGCTTTTTACAAAAATCTTCTCCTCTGAAACCACTGGGCCAAATTTAACCAAACTTGGCCACAATCATCATTAGGGTATCTAGTTTAAAAAATGTGTCCGATGACCCCCCCAACCAACTAAGATGGCCGCCATGGCTAAAAATAGAACATAGGGGTAAAATGTAGATTTTGGCTTATATCTCTGAAACCAAAGCATTTAGAGTAAATCTGACAGGGGTAAAACTGATTATCAGGTCAAGATCTATCTGCCGTGAAATTTTCAGATAAATCTTACAACCTGTTGTTGGGTTGCTGCCCCTGAATTGATAATTTTAAGGAAATTTTGCAGTTTTTGGTTATTATCTTGAATATTATTATAGATAGAGATAAACTGTAAACAGCAATAATGTTCAGCAATGTAAGATCTACAAATAAGTTGTCATGACCAAAATTGTCAGTCGACCCCTTTAGGAGTTATTGCCCTTAATAGTCAATTTTTAATAATTTTTTGTAAATTTTTGTAATCTTTTACAGTTGTAGTTAATTTTTACACAAATCTTCATCTCTCAAACTAAAGGACCAAATTTAACACTACGTGGCCACAATCATCATTAGGGTATCTAGTTTTAAAATGACCTGGCCTACCAACCAACATGGCGGACATGGCTAAAAATAAAACATATGGGTAAAATGCAAGTTTTGTTTATTTTCTTCATAACCACTATCAATAGAGAAAATCGGACTGGGCAGAAATGTTCAAAATGATGAGATCTACCTATTGTCTGATTACATTAAAATGTCTGAAGACTTGTAATAGGAGTTATTGCCCTTGAATGATGCATTTTACAATTTATTCTTCATATTTTTTTACCTATTATCTTGAAATTATAACATGTATAATAGAGAGAAACTTTCAATAGCAAACATGATCAACAAGACAAGATCTACAAATTAATCAAACATTGATGAAATTGTCAGATGACTCTTTAATGGAGTTATGGCCCTTTAATTATGATTTTTATGATTTTTTGGTGTTTTTGACTCATATCTGAAAAACTATAATAGATAAATAGGGTCTTAAATAAGCAAAAATGATCAGTTAGATAAGATCTACAAATAATGGTTGAAATCATTTGAAGACCCCTTATTAGAGTTTTTACCCTTTAACATGTTTAATGTTTAATGACAATTTTTAACAATTCTCTGTGTTTTTGCTACAAATACATCTACTGGACGAAATCTTTTGTTCACTCCTTATTGGAGTTATTGCTCTTTAATGACCATTTTTACCCATTTTTTTATGTTCTGCCTCTTATCTTGAAAACTATTAAAGATAGATAGCCACTTTAAATAGCAAAAATGATCAGCAAGATTTACAAAAAGTCAAATTTTGCCGAAATCTTCGGTGGACTCTTTGTAGGAGTAGTTGCCCTTAAATGACAATTTTTATACTCTTTTTTTGTGGTTCGCATAAACAGAAAAAATGATCAGCAATATATAAGATCAACAAAAAAGATTTTTTTTTCATGAATTATACTCTAGTCCACAATGTTGGAGAGTGCCCATTGTTTAAGATCCTCTAGTTTGTGTTTTTTGCAGAAACTACATGTATAATAGATTATGTAAAATCATGAGAAGCAAATGTGTTCAGCAAAATAAGTTATACAAATAGGTCAATTTGGCCAAAATGTCAATTTACCTTTTATAGGAGTTATTGCCCTTGAAAGATGGTTTTGGTCATCGCCTGCGATGAAAGTTCAGGAATGCGAGACAGGTGTTTCTTCCTATCAGTACATATCAGTTTGACGACAGGTACCCCCTGTCCACCCCCTCACTATTTGTTGGATCTCCTTGCTAATTGTATTCTTTTTGAAAATGCATTGTTTCAATATACTGATTAAAGTAGCTTAACTTTGTTAAAAATATATATCATTTTGATATTAGATCTCCTTGCTAAATGTATTCTTTTTGAAAATGAATTGTTTCAATATACTGATTAAAGTAGCTTAACTTTGTTAAAAATATATATCATTTTGATATAAAGAAACAACTGGGACTAATTCATTGAGTACCATGAAACAATGAATTTCATAGACATGATAAAGGATAAGTTTTTTAAATGAAATTTTATTGCTATATGATACTTCCCTTTTTATATAAAAACCAGTTCTTTTTTTTTACTAGATATTAAGTATTGTATATATACAGTTTGCACTAAAATAAACCATTCATTCATTCATTCATTTAGTTGGGTAGGTAGGGTAACTGGAACCACACATATACTTTTATTTGGCCCAAGAGGAAAAAAATAATACTGTAACTATAAATGAATATAGAAAACATAAACTGAAACAACTGTTATCATGGTTATAGTTTGATTGTATTCTAAGTTATGATCTGAACAATATAAACATAACATAAAGGAAATAGAGCATTGCCACGATGTGACAAATGACATTGAAAAAAATACAGTTTATTTTTTTACGCCAAATGTGTTTCTATCCAAAATTTCTGGGGAGAACACTGTTTTTATTCCCTTCTCCTATGTCATGGTCAAGGTGACTGTCAAATGATTAGCAATTTCCAATGTTAAGTTTTCTGCTTAAGTTATAGTTTAATATGAACTATTTGTGTTAGATCAATTATATTTTGTATAAAGTTGCATTACTATCAGTACATATATCAGTTTGACAACTATTTTGAGGCCCTGCCCCCTAGGTCATGGTCCATTGACTTTGAATTGTTTACATCATAATTTTTTTAATATAAATAAACACAACACTCAATTTTTTTATGCATTTTTTATTGAAGCTTTTTAAGTTAGTATATAAAAGATCTTATTGATTGCTGTTGTTTGCTTAATGTCTAATGCATGTTCAGGAGAATAGGGGATCGACTGGGTTATATGCATGAAATTTGGAATGCCATTTGGGAAGGGGGTACACATGTATATTGAATAGGGACAGAAATTCAACCTTGCAAAAGGCCACCTATAGACCCCTCAAAGAAGGGTTGCAAGTGTTCTTCATGTACATAAAGCATGGCATTCTCTGCATAAGGTCCACATTATGACCAGATGTGGCTGCAAATGTCCAAACATATGCCGAAGTTTGGCAAGGTGTTTTTCCATGTTTACTGCTGGTAGGAAGATAAAGGAGTGACCATAAAATTATTTCTATACCTTAGTCAGCCCTTTATTTTGAGTAAATCAAAGAGGGTTTCTCTGGTTTATTATTATGCTGTATAACTATGTAAAGGAATAACCAAACTCATTTTGAAAACAAACTTGAATATTATTGTTTACTTTTTTCACATTGTGACTTGGATGGAGAGTTGTCTCATTGGCACTCATACCAAATCATCTTTTTTCTATTGACAATGCCATGACAAAAAACAAAAAGATTCTATCAAAATACAAACATGCACAGTCTACAAAACACAACATCGAAAGCTAAAGACTGTGCAACATGCATAGAAGCACCACCAAAAACTGAGGCTAAGGAGCTCCTGAGGGTAAGCAGATCCCGCTCCACACATGACACCCCTCATATTGTTTATGTAAGGACAAACAGGGTGTTATGTATAATTCAGTAAGTTACATTCCTGGAAAAGTTATAATTTAAGCTTAATTCTAGCTAATTTATACTTCAATATTTAATCAGTATGTTAAATTTAACTAGTTTCTGTAAATAGATAAACAAAAACAAGGTATATGTACATTGATCAAAGCCATATGTACATGTGAATCAAATATTCATTTGACATGTTTGTTTGATCCATGCACGTCTGGCGCAAATACAAAATTTCAACCCTGGTATCTATGATGAGTTTATTTAACTTGTATATCTAGATTTATATGAGTTAAATTTTCTTGAAAATACATTTGATTCCCATAATGTAGTTTTTGACACTAGACATGCTAGAGACATACTGCAAATTTGCTGCACATAAACAGGCAATCTTGCTGTCATATTTTTCATTAACCATCAGTATGCATGGTATGTTACTGAAGTGGTTAATGGTAGTACAATTCAATGAATCATAATTGACAGCTGAAGTCCATCACAATAGGAAACATCTATAATCGTATGTTTAAAGATTAAAATTTATGTCTATCACAGTGATTTGTAAAAGTATGTTTCATTCTGTTCTGAATTTTTAGTAAATTTTTTATTTTATTTAACTCTTATTTCCAGAGCCTGTTCAAATTCAGTTGCCAAAAGAAAACAGTGTACTTGACACAACAATTGGATGTCTTCTCCAAGAGATGATCACAAGCATCCAAACTGCTTACGTGAATAGAATGGGTAATCGTCAAGCTGTACAAGCTTGGAATAAAATGCTCTCTTTAATATGGCTACATCCTTTGGAAAGAGGAAAACGAAGACAGTGTATTGTAGGGGAATCAAGAAGCCTCTTGGACTTTTACAGCTGTAAATTAAAGAACGTGAAGAACTGTTTGCAACCAAATAAAGGTGGTAATCCAAATTTAAACAGTGAAATTGGCAGTGGCAGCTTTGATTCTAATGCCAAAGATTGTGAAAATGCAATGTCTAAGCAGTATACAGGGGCAGTTCATACGAGTGTGTATGAGAAAGGTGGAAGTTCACTGCCAACTATTAAATCTAAAAGTCCAGACTTAGTTATTTGTGATGAAGATGGGACAATGGTTCCAAAATGCATCGCTGTTGTAGAAATTAGATCAGAATTAGAAAAGTATCAGCAAGATAGAGCAGAACGACAGGTCGTTGAATACATGCTCTGTCATTTACGTTTCCAGTCTAAAATACTTGGTGTTCTTGTGTTGTCAACAGGTTTCAAGTTGTTCAAGGCAGTAAAGAATAGGAGTACAAAAAGAATAAGAATAATTCAGAGCCAATTTTCTATTGTGGATGATTCTAAGGAAGATAACTTTAGAACTGATATTTTCAAAAAATTCATTCATCACTTGGTTGCAGCTTGTGAAGACATTAGCAATGATATTAACATTTTGGAAGGAAAGTCTAGATCTATTTCTGTAAAATCGTGATATTGAGTGTAAAAGGCTGGAATAAAGAAAAAAAATGTAATTGTTTACACAGATAGTTTATATGCTTCATCAAGAAATGTTAGAAGGCCCTTGTTTGTCCATTCATTTACATGATATACATACAAACAAAATGTTTTTCCTTATTTATGTCCAGTTTGGTTATTTTTTATGCCTCGTCTGCCCCATTTTCGTTTCTGCACTCTTACTTGAGTTTTACTAATCTAAATTTTATGAAACTCATGCAAAATGCTTAAAAAAAACACTTGCAGAGTTCGAATTTGGGCAGTGAGTCGTTTATCATGTGTATTGCTTTAGAGTTATACCATATCAGAAAACTTATTACATAAGAAATAAAAACAAAACAGGGAAATGTGAAAATAACACACAGCACAAAAATACCTTGACTAGAACAATAGAACTCTTTAAAAACTAGAAGTGACATCAAATGCTCTGAAAAAGTATTTTAATGTATTATAAGCAAGCTTGAGCCGTGGAATCCACCTTGTCAGGATCTGCAACTTACTGCAGACTTCTAAAACATATTTGTAACAATTTAGATATCGATAGGTTTGCTTTTCATCGATCCTTGAGAAATTTGAGGAAGTTTTTGCTTTCATGTCCATTTTTGCAGGTATGCACAGGTGTCTGAAATATTTCACCTGACCTTGACCTCATGTTTCCCAGTCTAGCTATTCACATAACATTTTCGTTTTAAGGTCCGTTTCTCAGTAACAAGTGATAGCTCAACTATATTTGGTCTGGGCATTGTTGTTGAATTGTTCCAGTTAAACTGCTTTGATCTAATTACGACCAATAAAAAAATGTGTTTATAATTGTATTATGAGTAGTCCAGATCGTATAGGAGACTTTCTTTTAACCTGATTTAGTTTCTTAGACTAAGAGAAAATCTCGAAACTAGTGTTTTGTCCAGTGTTGTCAGTCTTTTTTCATATATGAAGCTAACAGTTTGTTAACAATGGTATAACGGAAAGGAATAGGTCACAACACAAGTCTCAGCCTGGTTGATATACTCATGAACTAATTATATACGATGAATGAACTCGGAGAGGGACATTTAAAAGTTTCATATGGTAGTTTATAGCCAAGTCAACATTTTGTGGGAACTCAGTGTTATATACTCAACAACAGTTCGTACGATGATGTCCATATATACATAAAGCAGGCAATGCATGTGTAAAATTATGATGTAATAACGCGGTTTGTATCCGTTGATGTATGTTGGATAAATTGGACAGTTTCTTGGGAGTTAATGCATTCCTAAATGACAGAATGATTGTTAAAGTTATGATGGTGTTAAAGATCATTTTTTTTTTGGAATAAGGTAGATGAAGGTGGTGGAATGATTTGAATCACACAGTCATTATCTATTTTTCTTTCATGTTATCTGTAGTGACTACGATGATATACTGAGGCTACGTAATTCTGTTTTATATAGGCCTTATTTATCTGTATCTGATGTGTTTACATGAAGTAGACAAAGTCTGTCCATATATATATTGTTTCAAGTACCAATAGATAAATATTCAATGTCTTCTTCACAAATAATAAAAGATGGTATTGAGTTATAGATTCTAGGTGCTGAAGTTGTATATCCTTTTATTTACTGTAGAGCTTTGCCTTTATATGTTTATTTGTCTTGGTGCTATTGTGTTTCTTTTGGTCATGGCTTTTGACGTGTCTCGGTATTTGAGTCGTATTGGAGGTCTTGAAACAAATATAACATAAACAGACAGGACCAATACATCGGTGGAAAAATACAAGATGGGTACATGATCTGTGCCAAAAAAGTTAAAAAGCAGGGTCAATATGTCGGAATCACTCATTATGAAAGTGAATATGGAGCATTCACAGACAGTGCGTGATATAGCATTGTTATCAATAGATACCTCGAACCTGCGAACATAAATAAAGGCAACAGTAGTATACCGCTGTTCGAAATTCATAAATCGATTGAGAAAAAAACAAATCCGGGTTACAAACTAAAACTGAGGGAAACACATCAAATAAGAGAACTACGACACAACAGAAACACAAAATTAAAATGTAACACACACAGAAACGAACTATAATATAACAATGGCCATTTTCCTGACTTGGTTTAGGACATTTTACGAACAAATGGTTGGTTGAATCTGGTTTTGTGGCTAGCCAAATCTCGCACCTTTATGGCAATGTTAAATACAACACCAAAATGACACCACCACATGACAGGAATGCAGCACAAACAAATGCAAGAACATTCGGGACAGAGAATTACGCAAATAAACAATACAACACAATACACCTCGACAACTAAACAGAAACACGAAGTGAACAAAACACGAGACACAAAAACAAACCATACGATAACAATTGCCATTTTCCCGACTTGGTACAGGACATGTTTTAGAAAAAAATGATGGGTTGAACCTGGTTTTGTGGCTAGCCAAACCTCCCGCTTTTATGGCAATATTAAATATAACATCAAAATGACAACATTACATGACAGGATTACAATACTAATAAATGGGAGAACATATAGGACAGAGAAACATACGAATAATAGCTAACAAAAGGTACCAGGTTTAAAATTTAATACGCAAGACGCGCGTTTCGTCCACACAAAACTAACCAGTGACGCTCAGAACAAAAAAGTTCGACAGCCAAAACAAGTACAAATATGAAGAGCATTGAAGACCAAAAGTTCTAAAAAGTTGTGCCAAATACGGCTAAGGTTATATGTCTGGGATAAGAAAATTCTTAGTATTTAGAATTATTCATACTTTTGCAAACAGTAAATTTATAAAAATGACTATAAAATAGATATACATGATAACACCGAAGTGGTGGCTAACTACAGAATAAAAACGGATACATAAAACAACATAAACCAGCACATAAAAATTCACAGCCGAGTAAGCCAAAGAGATCAACGCCAAAAAAAACAACAAAAAAAAGAAAAAAAAAAAGTGACGTCACATTTGAATATCCGAAATTTCCCCAAAATAGGATAGAATTAGGATAGAATTCAAGATTTGGTTTATAATACTCATATAACATTTATTAATAACAATGAAAATTACAATACTAATTAATATAAAATGTGGTAGTAATTAGATACTTAATAGTATAATCTAGCTATGTCGGTGTTTCTTCTAAAATAAATTGTAAACCAAATATATCGTATAAATTAAGTTGACCCAAACTAAAATCTAATTAATGAACTGGGTGATTGCAATAGGAAGACTGTATGGTGCTTTCCTTTTGATGACAAGATAACTGCTTTCATCATGTTTATCGAAGTCTTGAAACTGCAAATATTATTCAAGGTTATTTATCGTTAGTATCACCAATTTAATTGTCATAGTGTAACGTCATTGACAATTGGGAAACAAATTCACTGTCAATTATATTTTTATACATCATATATATGTTCTTGTTATTATCTTAGAGCTTTATATGCTTTCTAGACACTGTCTTTTGCTGAAAAATGTATGGAAATTTCTAGCTATCGTTTGATATCCTTTGTCGACCGTTGAATTGCATTCTTAATAACATATGTCTTTTTTTACCAATATTCCTTTTATTTATAAGACTGATATTAAGTAAATTATTTGTAAGGTTCGCTTTTTAAATTTATTTAAGTTGTACAGTATTGAACGCAGAATTATCAGATTTGCCTATTAATGCAGTGAAAACCTTCCGACAAATGATTTGCTAACATACCGAAAAAAATTATATTGATTAGATGATAAATTGCAATAGGAAGTCTGTATGGTGCTTTCCTTTCGATGACAAGATAAATATTTGAATTGTGTTTTTAATTATCTACAGTATTTATTCAATGATCATATTTGTGATAATGTAATGTATTCGTTATCTAAAATTTATATAATTGGTGTTTTTTTCTATTTACTAATAGGTGTTTGCAATTAACATTTCTATATGAACAAAATAATTTGATAGAACTATTTCGAGGAATTCCTTGATCAACATAACTAATTTCTTTAACAAAAGCCCCAAAAATAGCAAATCTAAAGTATGAAATAAAAAATCATATTTTCTGAATTGACGTATTAGTCCGTGCTTTGGTACTGATATAATTTTTAACAAACTTTTCTTTGAATTTACCGTTGTTATATTAAGATACTACGGTGACAACTCCCTGGAAAAGTTCACCTTAGATGAATTTGGATATTTTTTAAATTGCTTTTGGTAATACAGGTCTTTTCATACATCCTTGGCATTCAATTGTTAAGGTTTAATATGACAGTTGTTTTCCATTAGTTTGATGTGTATGTGCTTTTGATTTTGCCATGTTATAAGGGACTTTCCGATTTGAATTTTCATTGGAGTTCGATATTTTTGTTATTTTTCTTTTTAAGCGTTCTTTATGAAGGTGAATCTTGAAAATCGCGTTTGTCGATATTCTCATAAACCTGCACTGGGTCAATACCACTAGCTTCTCATGTGTTCTGGTCTTATATATACATCTTTGGCTTTTATATATTAAAAAATGTTTACACAGACAAACCTGTGAACCTGTGAACTAGATGATTAAATTTTAAAAGCATTTTTTCGTTTCAGAAAATAAAACAATTTACCTTAATTTTGAGATTCTTTTTTTTTTTCGTTCCAAAGTAGGTACCATAATAATCAAACGACTGAGTTTCATTGATACGGTACACTCATTTATACAGTTTATATGAACTATTGTTGTACATAATACTTTAACCTACCATTCTCCATGTCAATCAATACAGTTCACTGCAATTATTACAGAGGGAAACATCCCAAACAACTATCCAAATTTAGTTTATTTTGGCACCTTCTGTTGAAACAGTAAAAATATTTACAAAATCCAGTAAAGTTTTAATATTTTTAAAATGCATTTATATTTTATTTATCTAGTTCCTGTCATGTCTAGCTAAAACTTGAAACGTGCAAAAATGTGTCTGTACTCATTGTAAAATGTGTCGTGTGAATACGGCCATATTTACCAAAAGGTTGCAATGAACCCTAAGGTTTGAGGGTTCTTAATGAAGGTCAATCCAGAAAAGCGATTGAGACGTACGAAATTGATAAAATATTAATTTCATTAAAGGCCAAAATGAAAGAAAAAACATAGTAAAACACTGAGATATAACTTAAGACAGACACGTTTTATAGGCTCTTAGCCCTGAAACGCATACGTTTGATGAAGTTCGCTAAATTTTCAGTACAGACATGTATTGCAAATAATTAATGCTAAACGATATTTGTTTATCGTGCTTTAAAGCTTATGTTATTTTTCATATCCAATATTTTGTTTTTCTATGTTATGCATTAAAATATTTACCGACAAAACAAATGCTCATATAAAATACATTACAGTATAGGTAACATTTTTTCTTTTCATGTTTTGTTGTTTCTGTAACATTTATTCTATAGATAAACAATTATTTCTTGCAATCTATATAAGATGATAAATCCAGCTGTATCTTTTTCCTGACTATAAAAATCTAACTATTCAAATGTTTGTATTAAAACGTATATCGCATTTATTGTTTTTAAGTTTATCTAGGGTTTTGTTATCAGATGTGCTCAAAAGGAAGTATATGAAATTTCCACACAATAAAACTTGTAAACGAAAAAAACTAAAACAAAAATCAATAAAAAAAAAAAAATCAAAATAAACAAAACCCAAACAGTTGTCCAAATATGTGTGCATCTTGACGAAAATATTAATACAAGTTTTAGATGTTTTCGTTTATCTAAACATTTCTACCGTATTTGCATCAAAGTACTGTCATGATATTGTAAAAGCACTAGCTACCATGCTAATCATACTTCACAGAAAAAAAACAGTCGGATAGCGGAGGCAAAGAACCAAAGGTTACAGTTCTTAGTAATTATATGATTTCGAATTTTAATGGGCATACCATATTTCGCAAAATTATAACGCAAAATTATACAAAAAGGTACAACGAAAAAAATGTATTGTGATTGTTTATCCAAATTTCAAATTACATTCGATTGGATTGTAGCTAAAAAGATTGTTTTATTCAAATGATTCAATTTTCATTAAAACAAATTAGTGAGAAAGTTTCAAAACTAAATGTTTAATACAATTAAACACAAAACATGCAAAAGGTGTAGCCAATCATGTTATTTGTTACAGTTTGTGTAATTGCTTCACAATAAACAATCAAGACATGCATTTCGTTCAACGTAACACTTTGTATAAAACTTCCATCCAATTTCTGACATCTTAGGAATAGCAGTGACGACACCTTGTCCGAAAGAAAGCAGCTCACAACTGTAAAAAAAAACCACACCCAATTATTTCCGAAACAATGGCATTTTATCAGGTCACAAAAAAACCCCACCAAAAACAACACATAAAAAAAGCAATAAAAATACAATTAATTAAACTAAAACAAAAGAGAATAAACGACTAAATTTACATAAATGTTCGATTCTGAATGGCTTTTTCGATTGTTTGGTTGAAATATTTTAACTTATGTCGAACCCTTGGCAAATAATTCTGAGATCATATAGTGCATGAGATTACTATAAAGCGCTAATCATAATACGTGTTCTTCGTGTACTTTCATTGCGCTTGTGGTTTAACTTCATCATGTTCATGAAAGTAAATTTTAAAAGAATTATGCAACTAGACCTTAGTCTTAACTTACATTAATTATTAAGGTTTTAACCTGGAGTATTTTGCTTATTGTGAGTATACAGATCAATGTAAGAATGTAAAGAAGAATATACAGATCAATGTAAGAATGTAAAGAAGAATACACAGATCAATGTAAGAATGTAAAGAAGAATATACAGATCAATGTAAGAATGTAAAGAAGAATATACAGATCAAGATGAGAATGTGGTCAAGTGCACCTTTTCCTTAAATTCTGCCCTGGAAATATGTAACTAGAACCACATTACCTGTTTTCATTGTAGTTGTACCCCATACATTCTTCATCTGTCTTACATGTTATTGCACACATCGTTTCAGAAAGCATCATCACTGGTTTATAAATGTAAAGATCAACCCTCTCGTCAGATGGACTACACGTGATAAAATAGTTAGACGTATTGCCATAAACTGCAAAAGAAATAGAAATTTAAAGTTTGAATCTTGTTTAAAATTCAAACAGTAACAATATTAATGTGTCATTCAAGTATGATATTACTTACCCCATTACTTTCTAGTTTTCAATATATCTATGAAAATAATCAGAAAAATCTAATTAAAACTTCGAAAAATTCATGAAAATAACATATTTATTGCTTGCTTAATTAACGATAGCATACATGTTTAGAACGACATATGATTAAAACATCACCATGAAACTTCAGTGTACATAATAAAGACTATGATCGAAGTGGCTGCCTTAATCCTGAGGCCAGAAGTGTTTGTTTGGTCCGTATGTGTGTGTGATCGATTGCATTTATGATACAGATACAGATAGAATTAAGAATGGTGGTAGTGAGCTCTTCTAGTGTATATTTAAAAAAATAATTTCAAAAAAATCTGCCTTTGTTCATCATAGTCAGATAATTCTGTATAAAAATATAAAAAAAATATTTCATTTGGTACACTGCCTGCATAATTACCAGTAGATTGAATTATCCAGTCGCCATTAGAATTAAAACTGTTAAAAACGCCAATGCTTTTCACCGAAAACGGGGTTGGATCTGTCCATTCACCAATAAGATCATCACCAATGACTGATCCCCGTCCATGTTTGATAACTCCTCCATCCCAACTCACCCAAAAATCTCTGAATTCCCAACTTTTTAGACGATGACGATCGATTACAGTATTCCAAGACGTTGCAAAAGGTGTGGTTAAAAGATTATCTTTGCGAAACACCAGCTGTGTTTTTGTATTAGTATGTGCACCAAAATTAACATCGTAGAAGGGCATGGTGCTATCCATAGTGGTTGAGCTTGATAAATATACATTTGCATCTCTGCTAGCTTTGACTTGAAATGTAAAAGAATTGATTTTTGAACCCTCAATGCCATATTTGTCTAAATGCACAGAATGATCCAATATATCAGGCGTTGAGCCAGATGTCATTTGTTGTCCATTGTCGGTGGCAGAAAATGTAAATTCCACTACCAGACCTAAAAATATTTAATAACTATTATGTTATTGAAGCAACCGCCAGAGAAAAGTGTTTTTGCTGTTTTAGCATTAACGTTGCCAATTATTTAGGCCATTTTTGGTTTTATAGTTTATATTTCATGTATTTGTTTTGTTACTTTTCAAGTGTTTACCATTAACGGTTGATGTATTTTGAAAGTTCAGCCAATAGCTACATACGAATAGTCAAAAGAATGATACTGTGGATTCATTAATATTCGTTGGATACCAATTTTCGTGGATTTCGTGTGTACAGTGGCACCACGAATGTAAGTGTTCAACGAATTACAAGTTTTCTAATGGAATGTATGCAGACTTAGCCAAAACAACGAAATAAAATATCCACGAAAATGTTAGTTTTCCTCAATCCACGAAAATTGGAACCCACGAAAATAAATGAATCAACAGTAGTACACGTTATTGGCCTTGCCTTCTCCATAAGCATTTTAAAAGTATGGTCACGATCATATTGCTTGCTTAATCTTATTTATGATGATGTATTATGATTGATGAATTGATGTTTAACGTCACTTTCAGCAATATTGTGCTACTTCGTGGCGGTCAGTTTAATTATTGGTGGATGAAGCCGAAGTGCCAGGAGAGAACCACCGACCATTGGTAGGAAAACTAACAACCCTAGTCAATTAAGCAACCAACAATCAATCAATCAATCAATCAATCAATCAATCAATCAATCAATCAATTAACATAGGAGTGGAGAGCACCTGCCACGTGCGGGATATATAAGGAAGAATGTGTAAAACAAAAATATGTCAACAAAAACAATTAACCTTAAGGTAAATTCGAATAGAGGGAAGTCCGTTAAAACTGTCAAAATCAAACATTAGACTATATCAACCAATGGAATGAACGGAAAATAACAGTAGTATTCTGTCCTGACTTAGAACAGGCATTTTCCGAAGAAAACGTTTGATAGAACTTTGTTATATAGCTAGCTAAACGTTCCACTAATTTTATTTTTATACCTAATTAGAATTTTCAAAACGCTAAGAGACGGTAAGAAACAAGTTTAAAGCTAGCTTAACCTCACAAAAGCTAAAGGGTTTATCATTAGCTTAGCCAGTGTGTAACAATCAAAATCAAAATATGGCGTTGGTAAAGGTTAATTAACACTCTTTCACTCATTGATAACAAAGTTATGTTTGCCTACCAATCATTATACGAATAGATATAAGAAGATGTGGTATGAGTGCCAATGAGACAACTTTCCATCCAAGTCAAAATTTATAAAAGTAAACCATTATAGGTCAAAGTACGGTCTTCAACACGGAGCCTTGGCTCACACCGAACAGCAAGCTATAAAGGGCCCCAAAAATTACTAGTGTAAAACCATTCAAGCGGGAAAACCAACTGTCTAATCTATATAAAAAACGAGAAACGAGAAACTCTTATGAACCACATCAACAAACGACAACTACATGAACTACTGAACATCAAATTCCTGACTTAGGAAAGGTGCAAACAATTGCAGCAGGTTTAAACGTTTTAATGGTACCAAACCTTCACCCTTATCTGAAACAATAGTGTAACATCACAACATACACATATTACTTTTACTGTGTAATAGACATGTTAGATAAATGTTAACAATTGACCATTGAGAGACGAGAGTCAAGAGTTGACATATTGAAAAAAGGGATCAACTCAAAAGCATTAATTCAATTTTTGAATTATTCGGCTATTTTAATATAGCTTCTAATAAATATAAACACATTGTGAGTGTAGGTCTTTACATTTATCCTAACATGACTATTGGTTAATTTGTTGATATATTGGTTGCATAATGTAATTTCAACATGTCAGATTCGATGTTTTGTCGAGAGAAAAAATATTTTATCCTTACAACTCATAAAATATGTACGGTTTATCTGTGTAGTTATCATTCAAATCGTAGATGACACCATCTGACTAAGCCCACTCAAAATGTAAGATAAAAGATAAGATTTGTTTTGTTTCACAATTGGTTTTTACTCTAGGTGCCTAGAATTTTATCTCGACTTATGAGTTTGAATATCTCTTTGGTATCACCCCACTCTCTTTGATCTATGTATTAATGATGGAAAAGATGAATGTCTTAATAAAGAAAATAAGTAGGTTGGATAAAAAAATGGAGATGAGGTATGATTGCCAATGAGACAACTATCCACCAAAGTTCAGATAAAGTGGTTGTAAGCAATTATAGGCAACCGACGGCCTTCAACAAGAAGAAAAACCCATACCGCATAGTGTGCTATAAAAGGCCCCGACCTAAAAAATAGGAAACAATTCAATTGAGTAAACTAACGACCTAATTTATAACAAAACAATTTACGAAAACCCTCCCCTAACCATTGACAGTGGTGTACAGTAACAGCACAACATAAGAACAGACTATACAAATCAGTTAGAAAAGGCTTAACTTATCAGATCGATACAAAGCAGAAAAACATCAAACATAAACACAGACCGGACGTGGCAGGGTATTTATCCATCCCTCATTCCTAACAACAAAAAGGACACTAAGTACATATCTGAGAGTTCTCGCAGTTACTGACATCGAGTTCAAAGCCAATAACAACTAATACACAAATCATGCATCTAAGACTAATATATCAATCAGTACACATCCAAAATCCAATGGATTTAGTGTAAAGACGTCATTAACAGTCAGAAAAAACATGACCTTGTGCAATGCCAAAATACTGGTATCGACAGAATGTAGTACCGTTAAAGTGCATATGTATATAACAAAAACTATTTAGTATGATTTTAATTAACTGATAATAAAATCAATATTTATTTATACAAATAAAACAATATTCAAAGATATAATTACACTGTTGAATTGGTAGCCTTTTAGAATAAGTTTTTTTAAAGGATTGATGAGTTTACCCGGATCGCATATAAATTTCCCAACTCGGAAACCAACATCACCGTAAAATTTATGATGTGCTATTCCGTCTCAAATAAGTTTTTTTTACAGGTACAGCCAAACTTGCAAACCAAATCTTGGAAGAATTTAGTAAAGGTTTTAAGTAATTTGTTGTAACGAAATACCTGACTTAATAAGTTATCAGTATTACATAGATTATGTTCATTGAAATCCAAAACGTCACTACAGACACGAGCATAACGAACGAGTTGGGATATATAAACACCGTAAGATGGTGCCAGAGGAACATCACCGTCCAAAAAAGGAAAATTTACAATAGAGTAAGAAAACTCATCTCTTTTGTCGTAATTTTTTGTGTAGAGTTTCTGGTGTAAAACTGAAATATCTAAATCAAGGAAAGGACACTTATTGCTGTTAATATTTTATTTATTTAAGGTAAGTTCCTGTGGGTATATTTCGGCAGGATATTTAGAGAATTCTTGATTATTTAACGGAAAAATTACATCAAGATAACGGTAAGTGTTGTTGCGTTTATCAATTAAATGGAATTTAGACGGGTCTTTACTGAGTTTAGCCATAAACTGGAGGTCTTGACTGTCTCCGAGCTGCAAAAACATATCATATTAAAGTCTTAAGAAGGTCATAAAGGTTATAAGTCCCCTCATATGTCATGATATGGAAAATGAGCGTCATGATTAGTTTTTCTTTAACAAGAGTTTAATGACAGAATGTACAGAAGACTTTTTCTGTCATTTATATTATTACGAAATTTGTTTTACGTCGGTGTTAAAAATTTCAAATCATCTTTTATTTTTCGAGTATCACTGCAGAATGTAGAAAAAACGCTCGTATGGTGTACACAATTAATCCTGTTATCTATGATGAGTTTTTTTATTTACTTTTGATGTAATGCAATATGCATTATACTAAGAAAAGAATGTGAAAGTAAACACCAGGTTTTAAAAAATATGACATGGTTTCTAGTTTGTATAACTGTATAATAAAATATATTCATATAAAAGGTCATTTAAATTCTTTTACCTTGTAACACTCTCACATATGGTTAATTTTGCCATTAAAATAATATTGATTAAAGTTTCATTTCCTTTACACATAATACAATTAATATAATTGATAAATTTTCATCGTATTAATAATTCAGTAAAACATGATTACAAGAGTGTGAGAATGTTGATATTGTTTGATACAATGTATGAATAAAATGCGTTGTAAAGTAAACTTTAACGAGACTGAAACCAGGCGAATAAAATAATTAAAAAAAACGTCCAGTGATCAGCATACAGTCTTCACCAAAAGACACCTAATATCTTTAGGATCTAACTCTTATTTCCCCTTATTATCCTTTTAATTTCCAATTAAATATTAATATATCAAGATAATCATCTTTGCTGTTCGGGTATGTTCATTAAGGTGGGCAGTTAAAACTTTCAAATACCATTGTTCGAATAAATATAGAATAACCATAAATTGTCTCGAAATATAAATTTTATTTGTACAAGGCGTAGAAACAGGTAGAATGTGAGGCTTTCCCGAGCACTTCTATCCTGTCATGAGCCGAGTACAAATAAATTGTATATTTCGAGACAATCGTTGGTTATTCTTTATATACTACAACTCTTACACCTAATCCAAATAAAATATTTAGAGAAAAAAATTATCATTTTTGAACTTAGAGCGAACGACGTAAAATTCCGCGAACCTGTATTCTTTTATTGACGTCATTAATAAAACTCTACGGAAACGCATTTTCAACGTCATAAACAAGGCGATATACGGTCAGTGACTGTATATCACAAAGGAATATATTGTCAATTCAATTTGACTGCGCAAATAGCACAGCTCAAGTATATGATAGCACCCGCTATTGATTTGCAATTCAATTCAATAATTTTTCTCATAATGAATTTCTCATAATATTCTATCAAATGCTGTCTCTAAGGCATCATATATCCAATTGAAGATACGTATCATATCTGAATAATTTAAATTATTAATTTCAAAACTGTGAAGTTGTCATATCTTAATTTGAAGTATTGGAATTCTGATACTTATCTCTTTTAACTGGTTTTATGAATTTGATATCTTCTGTAACTGCAAATGATGATTGTATTTTATTAGACGTTTGTTTGGTACATTATTGAAGTTATTTGACACGCATTGCACAGACCAACGTACCACTATGTACCTGAGTGAAAGTCAGTTGGACCAAAACAATAAAATGACACAAAAAAGTTTCAAACTACTGTTTTTACAGTTGTATTCTTGATATTTAATAGATTTGTATACTCACAGCGTTATTTTCAAACGCGTCAATTTAAAATTTCAACAAATATTTTTTTTTTTTTTTTTCCATATTTATTGTTATTTAAAAAATCATTGTTCGAAATACGCAATTTTTTAAGAAAAAGAAAATTAAAAGCTTAAAAAAAAGACACGAAATGATAGAAAGACAGATACAAAAACTATTGTGTGCACATTTATTAATTATCATAAGAAATATAGAAACGAAACTGCTTTGTTTTGTAATTTATTTGTCAATTGTGTTTATCTTCGACGTAGAATTATTCACCGATATTTTTTTCATCATGAATAGTTCAAAAATTATCGTTTTTGTTTTAAAACATTTTGGTAGACTTCAAAATATTATGAACGAAGTACCTTTAAGTTAAGTATAAAAATAAAAGACTAATATTTTGTTTTAAAGAAAAGGAAAAACAAACAAGAATGCACGTAAAATTATGTTTTAGCGCATGTTCATGGCGGTCATAAATTATTTCGTGGATACTTTGAAATATAAACTACAACATGTAATAAACATATGTGTTACCGAAAAAGTGAAGTCAGAAATATTTTACCTACCAGCAAATGTTTTCAAGGAAAAAAGCAGATACAAAATACGGTTTTTGTAATATATGTCCATAATACAAAGTTACTAATATAACATCTGAATTTAAAGTCTTCCATGCATTGTTATTGTGCTCCCGTAATCAGAATGATGTTGTCAAATATCGATCTGATAACGAAATGGGTCTGCATTAATCTTCAATACTATTAAAATAAAAAGTTTTATAATAAGGTTGAACAATTATTGACAGTTGAGTCAAGAAGTATTCATTTGCATTTACAAACAATTAAAACGTTTGAATTTTTTTTTAAATAAATTGTGTGATAAATGTTTTTGTTGTGGCATGCATGAAAATATTAAGCTAACTTAATTAATTATCAATACCTAAGACAATTTTTACATTCATTTGTGTGCAAGCATTTTAGAAATTATTTACCTTTAATATTTTAACTAACTATCATTAAATTCAAATTATATATTACGGTCTATGAAAAAGAATCGTTTTCGAAATTGTTGTAGAATTATAAATATTATATTATGGAATTAAATAAACTCATCAAGAAAACGAGGATGAAACTTTTGTACGCAAGACACGAAGTCATAGGGTGAACTCACACTAGTAAACCAATTTTAATCTGAAGCAATAATTTTCATTTTAACAAATCTAAAACAAATGAACAATAAATTGTACGATATTGTTTGTTTTTCAGTCAGTTTTTAGACTTATCCACTACAGTAAGTTCAATATTGTTCAGACAGTTTGCTTCCAGTCAATTCAGTACTGTTAGAATAATCATTGATCAACAACAGAACAAAATAGTCGAAACAAATTTCAAAATGTGCAATGTGTAACGATACATTTTTCAAACAAGCATAATTTACCGTTTAAATAAAACGGTATTTTTGTGTAGTGATATCTACGTGTAAGAATCGAACGCATTGGTCGAAAATATTTGAGTAAATTTATTAGGTCGAAATTGTTAAGAATCAATTAACATCGTTCTCAAATTTTGGTCAAAATGAAAGAGTAGCTATATTCTGTATTTCGTTATGTTTCTGTTAAGTCAATCCTGAAAAAAGTATCCTTAACTTGACTCTTTGTTTAATCATCGTAATTAAAGGTTTACAGGGAGAAGTAAATACAGATAAGTCAAAATGATGGTTAATATATGAAATGATACTTACAAATGACATAAAGTATGAAATAGCAGCACAAATCGTCTTTTGAGAAAGGTTACGTTGGTACAAGTGACAAAACATGTAACCAAAAGACTTGATAGCTTTCTAGTGCTTGACTATAACAACATTAAAAACAGTAACATGTAATAATTGACACTAGAACTTATGACTGTTCCTTTTTTGGTTCCATTTCCTAGTCAAATGGTTTGGTCTAAAATTTGAAGCGTCAAGCAGATTTAATATTAAGCTGTAATAATCATAAGGAACCAAGTGGACTCAACAAAACTACATAGACAACAGGTAGTGTATCTGAACGGCAAAGATGTTACCGATAACAAAATATATGATAGATTACTTATAGTATGATCAAGAAGTAATAAATACAATGGTAAGACATAAAAGGTTGTAATTAGATCATCATTAAAATACCCGTCTTAAATATTTTCAGTACTTTTGTAGATATTCATGAATTAACAAATATTTCTCAAAATGCAATATGAAATTAAACTTTTTAGATAAGGATTATTATAAACGAAATAATACAAAACAAACAATAAACAAAAGATTTTAACAACAATATTATTTGTTACAGTTTTTGCAAATGCTTTACAATAAACAATCAAGACATGCGTGTCGCTGAACATAACACTTTGTATAAAACCTCCATCCACTTTCTGTCATCTTAGGAATAGCAGTGACGACACCTTGTCCGAAAGAAAGCAGCTCACAACTGTTAAACAAAATAAAATAATTTCTGTAACATAATGCTTGCTGTATATAAATCATTTAACAAATTATACCAAACAAATAAAACAACTTGAAAAGCAGCAATGACACAAACAGACAGAAAACAAAAGAAAAACAAAAGATTAAAAAAGATTGTAACACAGCCTATGTACGATCTTATATGCTTTCTGGTGTACTGATTTGCGGTTTATTCTATTTAAAGATGTTAAATGTGTGTCGAAATGTTAATTAAACAACACTTAATAAATCAAGTTGTGAAATAAACAAAACAGTATTATTAATATGATTATATTTGTTTTTTAATTAGTTAGTCTCAAATTGTGATTATTTTCAGATTCTAATCAGAGTGATTGTCATGTGTATATTGAGTGACATAACAAAGGCGATTTTGTGCACCTTTTTCTATAACTTTTGTCAGCAAATACTTTACATAAATTCACATTACCTGTTATCGTTGTAGTTAAACCCCATGCATTGTTCATCTGTCTTACATTGTATTGCACACATCGTTTCAGAAAGCATCATCACTGGTTTATAAATGCTTAGATCAACTCTCTCGTTCGATGGACTGCAATTGATGAAATGATTAGATGCATTGCCATGAACTGCAAAAGAAATAGAATTTTTATTTTAAATCTTGTTTACGCATAATTCAATATGCTACAATCATATTACATTAACGACCTGAATGTGTCATTCAAATATGAGTCAGGCATTCTTATTTTTAAACATATCCACACAAATAACCAAACAAACGCACTTTCTAAAACTAAATACAATGTAAGCAATTATTAATATATATATTAACCATTGCACACATTCAGTACGATGTGCGATAAAAATACCAGAAATAACCTGGAGTTTTTATTAAAAAGACTACAGTCGAACTGACTGCATACATGCTAAGGCCAGGAGTGTGTGTTTGATCATGTGTTTTTTTTTTGTGGTGTGTTTATGGTCGTGTATATTTATAGGAGCTAAGGTTGTACAAGAAAAAGATACAGCTGGAAGTTTGAATAGTTACGCTTATGATTAGTTAAAAGAACTTTATATATATATTTATATGTATATGCATCTGCATTTTTTCGTCATGGGCAGATAAATCTGTCATACATTTCTATTGTTTCTTTTTATTTTAAGTACTTTGCATGCATAATTACCGGAAGCGTGTATTATCCAGTCTCCTTCAGAATCATAACTGTTCAAAACGCCAATACTTTTCACCGGAAACGGGTTTGGGTCTACCCATTCACCAATTTGATCATCACCAATGACCGTTCCGCGTCCATGTTTGATAATTCCCCCATCCCAACTCACCCAGAAATCTCTGAATTCCGAACTTTTTAGACGATGACTATCGATTACAGTGTCCCAAGTTTTTGTAAATGGTGTGGCTAAAAGATTATCATCAATGCGTCGTAACAGCTGTATTCTTGTATTAGTATGTGCACCAAAATTTACATCATAGAACGGCATTGCGCTATCCATAGTGGTAGAGCTCGATAAATATACATTTGCATCTCTGCTAGCCTTCACTTGAAATTTAAAAGAAGTAATTTTTGATCCCTCGATACCATATTTGTCCAAATGCTCTGAATAGTCCAATATATCAGGTGTTATACCGGCATGCACTTGTCTTCCATTATCGGTGGTTGTAAGTGAAAATTCAACTATCACACCTACAAAACATATGCTTTATAAAATTAAAATTTCGTACTCCAGACGAGCGTTTTGTCTACAAAAGACTCATCAGTGACACTCAAATCAAAAGCGTAAAAAAAGGAAACTAATGTTCAAATATGAAGAGCATTCAGGACCCAAAATTAAAAAAGGTTTTGCCCAATGCTGCTAAGGTATTCCGTGGAAAGAACATACGTTGTATTTCGAAAAGTTTCATGTTTTGTATACAGTTAAAAACGACACGTGATTGGTCGAAAGACAAAAATTATATATTTTCTATACATTACATAATTGGTAACGATCGGATTACCCTTTTTTCCCTCAGAATGACGTATTGGGTACAATATGAAGGTATTATGTGTGAAATAAAATGTATAGATACTGTTTAAAAGTTTATTTAAGTTTCAAACTTTATGTCATAGACTTATATCAGACATGGTATTTTGGTATTGTTGAAACTTAACATTGCAAAAAAATTGTATGATATAATGACTTATCATTACGAAAAGTTTGATGGTATAACGATTTATTTTTACAAAAAGCTATATAGTATTATGGTTCTTAAGAACATACAAAATATGTCGTAATATTCTTAAGAATTATGTCGTTGTCGGTTTACTTATCCAGACTTTGCCAGCTAAAAGTTTTCATTGATTTATAACAAGCTGTCCGCTTATAAATGTATAAACTATTTTAAAAAAATAAGGTTTCAACTCCCTCTGGTAATTTGACCTCAGATTAGTTTGGCTGTGTTTGGTTATAAAGCGCTTCAACTTTTTGTCGGTTCTTATACAGCCTTGGCTTTCTTATGTTCAACTATGAGTGTTTCTGATGATTGTTCATCCAGAAAAGCGCTTCTATGAAGTGTTGTTTTCATTTTTGAAAGATCATTATCCGTATGGATATGTATATAAGGCATTTTTTTAAATAAACTTTGCACTAAAGTTCTACATATTCATGAAAGTGCACACTTATTGTTACTTGTCAGCTTTTGCGAGCTTGGTGGTTTCATTATTTGAATGCAAATTTTGTAATAAGAGAATAAATATAAAACAAAGTAGTTGTAAAAATATATATTTTGTGTCCATTGCTAATACTACATATATATATTGCAGTGATAGAAACATATCATGTTGTACGGCTTTAAGTTTTACAAAAAAATCCTAGAGATCCTGAATGCACTTCTCAACATTAAATTTATCAGACATTCTTTCTTTTAGGGAAGGGACCCTTTTCAATTACCTGTATGCATTTTAAGTTCTGACACGATTTTTACAATATATCACTTAACCAATTAAACTGTTCAAATATGCTGTCCAATTTACAAACTATGCAGGTATAATCAACTTAAAATCATACACTTTTACTTTAAGTTTATTGCATGCTATAGATAAGAAGATGTGGTATGACTGCCAATGAGACAACTCTCCATCTAAGTCACAATGTACTATAAGTAAACATTTAAAGGTCAAAGTACGGCCTTCAACACGGAGCCTTGGCCATAAAGGGTCCCAAAATGACTAGTGTAAAGCAATTTAAACAGGAAAACTAACGGTCTAATCTATATTAAAAACGAGAAACGAGAACCACTTATGAACCACACCAACAAACGACAACCACCGAACAACAGGCTCCTAACTTTGGACAGGTGCATACAAATGTAGCGGGTTTAAACGTTTTGACAGGCGCCAACCTTCACCCTAACCTGAATCATTGGTTGTTTATATGCATATTCAATTGATTTACAATGAACAATACATTCTTGGTGTCATTTATGAAAATTAATTCTGCACTTTTATATATATTTTTTTAACTTTTAAAATGGTAAAAGACCATAAACCATTATTTTCTTTGCATTTCTAAAGAACTGAAATTCGTGAAATAATGTCCACATGTAAGAAAAATATAGGGTTAGTGTAGCGAAAGTAGATTAAGAGCATTTATGCATTTATCTTGAGTTTCTATGAGCAGACGAATCAATTTATGACCTAAAATGACAACAAATTTCCACGCGGATTCCACTACTAATACTCTCTTTTCTGCTCTTTGTGCATTTTTCATGTGAAAAATTATTAGGTGTTAAAATTGACAGCACACTTAGCTGGAGAAATCAAATTGACCAAGTTTGTGCTAATATATCATCCAGAATATACCTTCTTTCTAAAATAAAGAATTTTTTAGATATAAATGCAAGGAAAACATATTACAATGGGTATATTCTGCCCCTGATTGACTACTGCTGTATTATTTGGGGTGAATGTAAAAATGAAGGGATAACGAGAATTTTAAAACTCCAAAAAAGGGCAGCAAGATTAATTCTAGATGCAGATCCTTTATCCCCCTCAGCCCCCTTATTTAAAGAACTTGGGTGGATGACAGTTGACAATAGAATCAATTACCACAAATATTTACTTCTATATAAATGTATGCGTATGGAAGCTCCAGTGTACCTAGTTCAAAAGTTTAAACTGAAATCAGATAATAATCCTTACTCCTTGAGAGGTGTCACTCAAGGTAATCTGATAGTTCCTAAGCCAAAAGCTGAGCTATTTAAGAAATCTTTTGTTTATTCTGGATCAGCGTTATGGAATGGACTACCACACAAAATGCGTAAAACTCAAAACACTTATACTTTTAAACAAAGTATCAAGAAGTACTTAACACAGTCCTGATAAGATTATGTTTTCTACAATGTATTTGTATATTCTTTTATTTTTATTTTTATTTGATTTTTTGACTACATGTGCATCTTGAACAGCCTTATATCTTATCATGTTAGTAATATTACATTGAACTAATTGACTGTAAATTAACTATGTGTAAATATCTGTTTTTGATTGTATTGTAATTTGTATGTGAGGGCCTCAGGGAAGATTAGTTTATTGTAACTAACTGAGTTTACCCTCTTTAAATAAAGAATTTATTATTATTATTACTATTATTCAACAATTATTAATTATAATATAACAGAACAGTATGAATTTAACATAAACATTTCTGTTTTAACAATATGTGACCCATGCAGTTTTAGTACATAAAGAACATCTTTCTGAAAATATATTTGGGAAATTAATCCGAGGAACCTTAGAGGAAGATAATATTTTAAATACTTTTGTTTTGCAAATGTTATAGCATCTTTAGCAATGGCTAATTCATGTCTTACATCTTAATTAAGACTAAGCCGCTTAAGAACTGATTTTGATAGGTCAAAGTTAAGTTAATATAATTCCATTAAGCAATGCACGTAGAAAAAAATTATATAGCAAATTAATAAATGGCCTGTTCCTACCATCGACAATAGTGCTTTGTGATTTTTTTAAGCTTCTCAGGAAGGAAAAGGCAGATTACATCTTCTCCAAATAGACGTCATCAGTTTGATCTGAACTCTTAACTATTCAAAAACAAATAAAAATGGATATATAATTTCGTTTCATATCGACAATTGTGTTTTATTATTTTTTAAGCTGCTTATGAAGAAAAAGGCAGATTTCATCTTTTCCAAAGAGATGTCAAATGTTTGATCCTAATCTTAAAGTATTCTGAAATAAATAAAAACGGGTATATAATTTCGCTTCATTTTCAATTAGTGGTTTATCTTTAAAACATAAAATGATTTTATCGTCGCATTTAAGTTGTGTATGATTTATAAATTATTATATTTCAAATGTTTGGCTTTGAGCGTTCCTGATGAAGGTAAATCCAGAAAAGCGCTTCGGACGCATGAAATTATTAAACGTGTTGTTTTCAATTTTTTATATCACTGTGTCGATACCTCTGCTGGTGGACTATCAGTCCCCGAGGGTATCATCAGCTCAGTAGTCAGTACTTCGTTACTAACATGATTTAACAAACTTTTCTAAAACTGTCCGTTTTTAAATTTTGAAATTATTAAGAAACTAAGGTTTCAACTCCCTGAGGCAAAGTTGACTTTAGATGAATTTGGCTATTTATTTTAGATATTTTTGTCATATAGCTCTTCAACGGTTTCGGTACTTAAACATACTCGGATTTCAAATGTTTGGCTTTGAGCGTTCCTGATGAAGGTAAATCCAGAAAAGCGCTTCGGACGCATGAAATTATTAAACGTGTAGTTTTCAATTTTTTACATCACTGGTCCGATACCTCTGCTGGTGGACTATCAGTCCCCGAGGATATCATCAGCTCAGTAGTCAGTACTTCGATACTAACATCATTTAACAAACTTTTCTAAAATTGTCCGTTTTTAAATTTTGAAATTATTAAGAAACTAAGGTTTCAACTCCCTGAGGCAAAGTTGACTTTAGATGAATTTGGCTATTTATTTAATATATTTTTGTCATATAGATCTTCAACGGTTTCGGTACTTATACATCCTCGGATTTCAAATGTTTGGCTTTGAGCGTTCCTGATGAAGGTAAATCCAGAAAAGCGCTTCGGACGCATGAAACTATTAAACGTGTAGTTTTCAATTTTTTACATCACTGGGTCGATACCTCTGCTGGTGGACTATCAGTCCCCGAGGATATCATCAGCTCAGTAGTCAGTACTTCGGTACTAACATGATTTAACAAACTTTTCTAAAATTGTCCGTTTTTAAATTTTGAAATTATTAAGAAACTAAGGTTTCAACTCCCTGAGGCAAAGTTGACTTTAGATGAATTTGGCTATTTATTTTAGATATTTTTGTCATATAGCTCTTCAACGGTTTCGGTACTTATACATCCTCGGATTTCAAATGTTTGGCTTTGAGCGTTCCTACTGAAGGTAAATCCAGAAAAGCGCTTCGGACGCATGAAATTATTAAACGTGTTGTTTTCAATTTTTACATCACTGGGTCGATACCTCTGCTGGTGGACTATCAGTCCCCGAGGGTATCATCAGCTCAGTAGTCAGTACTTCGGTACTAACATGATTAAACAAACTTTTCTAAAATTGTCCGTTTTTAAATTTTGAAATTATTAAGAAACTTAGGTTTCAACTCCCTGAGACAAAGTTGACTTTAGATGAATTTGGCTATTTATTTTAGATAATTTTGTCATATAGCTCTTCAACGGTTTCGGTACTTATACATCCTCGGATTTCAAATGTTTGGCTTTGAGCGTTCCTGATGAAGGTAAATCCAGAAAAGCGCTTCGGAAGCATGAAATTATTAAACGTGTTGTTTTAAAATTTTTTTATAAAATTATCCATTGCTTCTGTATTATTTAAATATTTAAGTGCATATTTTGTAAAGATTAAAATTGAGAATGGAAATGGGGAATGTGTCAAAGAGACAACAACCCGACCATAGAACAGACAACAGCAGAAGGTCACCAACAGGTCTTCAATGCAGCGAGAAATTCCCGCACCCGGAGGCGTCCTTCAGCTTGCCCCTAAACAAATATATATACTAGTTCAGTGATAATGTACGCCATACTAAACTCCAAATTGTACACAAGAAACTAAAATTAAAAATAATACAAGACTGACAAAGGCTAGAGGCTCCTGACTTGGGACAGGCGCAAAAATGCGGCGGGGTTAAACATGTTTATGAGATCTCAACCCTCCCCCTACACCTCTAGCCAATGTAGAAAAGTAAACGCACAACAACACGCACATTAAAACTCAGTTCAAGAGAAGTCCGAGTCTGATGTCAGAAGATGTAACCAAAGAAAATAAACAAAATGACAATACTACATAAATAACAACAGACTTCTAGCAGTTAACTGACATGCCAGCTCCAGACTTCAATTAAACTGATTGAAAGATTATGTCTTCATCATATGAATATCAGGCACAATCCTTCCCGTTAGGGGTTTAGTATCATACCATCATAACATATATGAGAAGAACATAACCCGTGTCATGCCAACAACTGGTTTTTAAATACATGTGTTTAGTGCCGATGCAAAGACCCTATAAATGAATCAATATTAACGCCAAAATATGCAATCTTTAATGACCTGACAACAGTATCGTAACTATATCCCTTCTTAATAAATCTATTTAAAGGTTTTGTTAGCTTCAGAGGTGAATACTGACATTTTTGTGCTTTATAAAGAATATTTCCATAAAAAATTGGATGTGAAATACCTGAACGTATAAGAAGTCTGCATGTTGAGCTATATTTACGAATGATGTCCTTATACCGATGATAAAATTTAGTAAATGTTTTGACTAGTTTGTGATATCGAAAACCCTGGTGTAATAATTTTTCAGTAATACATAAATTTCTCTCGTTAAAATCTAAAACATTGTTACATACACGAGCGAATCGTACAAGTTGAGATATATAAACACCGTAAGATGGTGACAAGGGAACGTCACCATCTAAAAATGGATAATTAACGATAGGAAATGAAAAATCATCTCTTTTATCATATATTTTAGTATTAAGCTTTCCGTTAATGATATAGATATCAAGATCGAGGAAAGGGCAGTGGTCATTGTTGGTATTAGCTTTATTTAAAGTAAGTTCAACAGGATAAATTTCTTTAGTATACATACTGAAGTCGTCATTATTGAGAGCCAAAATATCATCCAAATATCTAAAAGTATTATTAAATTTGTGTATCAGATGTTGTTTCGATGGGTCTTTGCTGATTTTTGTCATAAATTGTAACTCATAGCAATACAAAAAAAGGTCCGCAATAAGTGGTGCACAGTTAGTCCCCATTGGAATTCCGATAACCTGACGATATACGGAATCTCCAAAGCGAACAAAAATGTTATCTAGTAAAAATTCAAGGGCATATATAGTATCAAAGTATGTCCAATTGACATAGTTTTTTTGTTTATTGCTACTAAAAAAATGACCTAAAAGAGTTTGAATATATATTCACATTCTGACTTTTTAAATGCCCATTTAATTAGGTGTGTGAATTTTTTCTTAATGAGAATGTGAGGCAATGTGGTATTTAGGGTAGAGAAATCAAAACTTTGAACAGATTCAAAATCACCAATATATGCATGCAGTTTATCAAGTACTTCCAACGAGTTCTTGACACTCCAAAAGTAATTAATTCCACTATAAGTTGATTTCTTTACTTCCAGACATTTTAAAAGTAAATCATATTTTAGACTAGAAAAAGAGAAGACGGGGACGGCTTTCATTTAACCACTAATTACAGGCACCGCCACGCTTATTTATTTTCTGACAAACGTCGTTTACAATATAATTCTTATTTTAAAAATACAGATTTAAATGAAACCTTGAAATGTATTCATGACTAGTTAAATCATTACATAGCTTTCATCCGCATTTTGTACAGAGAAAAAAAAAAGAGTTTTTATCGATTAAACTTCATCGGAAGAGTGGTGCTCCTTTTTTGCGTTTGAATATCGTAGTCATTCAAAATATCCAGTGTTGGTAAAGCTAAACAGTCTATAATACGATAACAAACATTTTTAACCCCGCTACATGTTATGTGTCTGTTCAAAGTCAAGAGCCTTATTTGATTATTTATCGGTTGTGGTTGTCTATCATTTTTTTTTTTTTTTTTTTTGGAAAATTGTTTTTTCATAGATATGGCTGTTTTCTATCATTTGTTTCATGCTTTTTCATTTTTGGACATTTAATACCTGCCTTAACAATATGGATTGTGCTCATTGTTGAAGGGCATACGGTGACTAATAGTTACTTAAATCCACGTAATTTTGGGCAATATCCATCCTATCGAACTTGAAATAAAGTATAAATCAGGTACAGTCAAGTCTGCCTAATATCTTGACTTACATCTAGAAATTGACAATGAGGATCGGTTGATATCATAACTTTACAAAAAAGTGATAATTTTAGCTTCCCAATTGTACACTTTCCATTTCTATGTAGCATCATTTCAGCAGCGTCTGCATATGAAGTAAATATCTCACAAATAATGCAATATTCCAGGGCTGGCATTTGTTATCATGATTTCCTTAATAGAGGGTTTCTGCTAACAAGGAAACTATTGAACAAAGAGTTACAAGTTGTGAAGTTGAAATTATTCCTTCATAAATTTCACGGACACCGTCACGAGATCAGTGGAAACATCGATGTGCAATGTTATTGGACAAGATGTTGTTTTTTTCTAATACTTGACTGATGCTTAACCAATTGTGTTTTTAAGCCAAGAAGACAGAACAATAAAGATGTTGAAACATTGAAGATATTAAAAGTAGTTAAAATAACTGAATTCCCAGAGAAATAAGCTGAGAAACTTGCTGTAGCCTCATCACATGGGTCCTTTCGGTTCGAGGTTTCCGGATTTGTGAACTATTCAATCACAATTCGTAGCGTAAAAGTGTATCCATATCTGTAAAAATGTCTCAGCTATGAAAACGAGCCACCATACATATTGAAGTTTACGATATTGACAGATGAATGGAAGAAAGGGATATCATTATTGCCTATCTGAAATTAAAACCGCATATTGACTCATTTGGACTCTTTGAATTGTTGTCTTATTAGCATCATACCACATCTCCTTATTTTATATTATTCGTATTGAAAACGAAATGCTGAGATAAATCTATATAGTCTACCATCACGGCTCGAAGAAAATTACGTTTTAATTGTTTATTTCTATTTATTTTTTTATTTTTTACTCGCAAGTTATATCTATCAATGTTAATTATTCATCTACATAAGTGAGGACCGGATGAAGTAATACTTTCATAATCTTTGATGAGTTTTTGTATAACAGAGCTGGTAAAATGGCTCAAAATTCCTGTTGACAATTCAGTGTGATGCTATATATGATCTTAAAATTAAAACGAGACGAAATATACTGTCAGTTATGCATGACATGAAAAAAGCTCATTTTCCTTATTGGTTTATCAATACAAATGCATTGATCTGACATAACCCCAACACACTGTAAGTCAAAATATCAAATTAATGAAAATAACACTACTGATATTGTGTCCATTGAAATATACGCTGATTATGTTTTATCGTTTCCTACTGGATGATAGCAGTTATCATGTTTACGGTTTCTATTGTTACATTGTGTCCGAATCTCGAATTTGATAATTGTGTGGGATAATGTTTAGAGAATCCTTCCTCTTCTTTGAAATAGCTAATTGATTTTTTTGTTACTGAATTAAACATCCTTTTGCGCATGAATGGTTATAAAAGGAGGGGGGACAGGTATCAAACTTCAGGTTATTCTGGTTTATTATTACGGTTTAGATAAATAAAAAAAAAACATTTGGATTGTTGTCTGTAAAAAGGGGAAAGAGGAAGCATCAATTTAAAACAAGTAACTTTTGTGTGAACGATAGGACACTCAAAAGGACTTCATAATGTGTAGCAATACAGTTCACTAAATACAGCCTGGTCTTATATAGAAAAACAAAACACGATCAATGTAGCCATCGTAGATCAGCGGAATATAACGACTGAATTATTCGGGTTAGCTACAAAATCGATTCGTATACAGACAGAGTCAATTGCAATTGCGCGCATTTCGAACTTTTTGAAGTTTTAATCCATAAGAAAGAGTCAAAGTTTTCATCTTCAATTTGAAATTATTACATTATTTTGTTCATTTCTTTGTCGTCCATATGTTTTGTAATTTCAAAGGATATTGTGAAAAATTCATGTTTTACTATATTGGCGATGTTCTTGTTTTCGCTTTGGTGTAATACGAGTCTAAGTAAACTCCCATTATACGACAAAAAAATTCTTCCGAAAAACTAGTTCATATATCGTCTTTTGTTTGTTCAACAGTTTAGGTAAAACAAGCTTACGCTGAAAGAAATCAATGTTTATCTATACTGTGGTGTATATATATATATATATAGTTGTGCACCTTTTGTTTGCGGTATACCATCTTTTCCGCAAGTTTATTGTTTTCTGTTTGGTATTAAACCAATAGTAAAGATTTATTTTGTTACATCTGGTGATCCGTTTATTTGGTAATCGCCAATGTCAGTCAGCAGGGTTTAAGAACAACCGTTGTTCGACCTGCTAGTCAAATGCGTTTTTTTTTAAATATACTTTTTAACTTTTTTTGGTCTAGTGGAAAATGTTGTTGTGCTGTATTTAGACCCCTCTACCAAGAAATTTTTTTTGCATAACACGTATAAAAATTGCGGTTTTTATGAAACGCAATCATAGGTTTGAACGTTGTTTTCAATTTAGACTTGTATATATATATAAGAATCAGATCTACTCTAACATTGTTAGGTCGATTATCTAGGCACTTTATAAATATTCTAAAGTCTGGTATTTCTTTTTTTTTTTTACACATATAAACGTTTTATTACTAACTATTTCCTGTATACAATTACCTTAGTCTTCCAGGAACAGGCTAAGGGTCCCTGTTTACAAAATAAACCATCTATCCATGAGTAATAGAAGGCAATAAAAATGTAGTCCACTTTTTACCTTGGATTTACAATTAGTGTCAAAAATATATCCATATAATGTAAGAAGCATCTGACAGTTCTATTCCTTAATTTCAAAATAGTAAGTAAATAATAAGATACCCATACAAAAGATGTGCATTTACTACAATAAACATGGTAGGCTAACACTTTTTTATCATTTTTTTTATGTTTGTATAAATTGATAAAATCGATATTCTTATACAATAAACCAAAAAAAAATGTACTTTCACGAGTGAAGCTTATACTGTCTAAATTTTCGTTATCACCGACTCCAATTTTATCTTATCGATGATGTTAATGCCTTTCAATAGAAGAACAAATTTTAGATTATTTTTCAAGTTATATTTCCAGATATTATAAATATCTTGAGGTGCTTTAGACGTTTTGTTAAATTTTTTTGAATTCCTAATTTTCCATAGAGTCCATTTAGAATATATGATAATTATGTTTAGAAAATTATCATATTTTAGTATTCCCGTGTTTTTACCTAACAGAATGTCCTTTTCAACAATAGGATTATGTATTCCTATGTTTGATTTGAGTATTTCTTGGAGATTTTTTAAAATTAACTGTGATTTACTACAACTGAAAAATAAGTGTTGCAGGGTTTCTATATTGTTGTCATTTTGACAAATGTGGCATTTTCCATTCGATATCTTCATTTTTATTAATCTTTCTTCAGTATATAAAATATTGTTCATGGATCTCCATTGAAATTCTTTTACATTATTTTCAATTGTCAACTGTTTTAATCCCGACCACATATTTTCCCAAAGTTTATTGTTTCCAAATATTTCCTCCCACTTAATTTGACATTTTGGAGATACATCTTTATTTAAAACTGTACAAATATATTTGAGTTTTAACTTTGATGGTTTGATTGTTTGGTTGTTTAAGTTAATGATCTCAAGGTCATTTGATATCTTTAATTTCCTTTCATAATGTAAACTCTGGTTTCCGCAAGATTTTAAAATTTGCACGAAATCTTTAGGAATTGCCTGTTTAATTTTTGAAAATTCGGAAATACAATTTCTCCGATCAATCAGCTTCCTATAAATTTCATTACAGCTAATAAAATCTGTAGTTTCTGAATTCCAAATGTCCTGGATAGTTGTGATATCGCTTTTTAAAAAAGAAGAGTATAACAATGGTTTATTTTTGAACAGAATAGAAGAGTTTCCAAATATCCTCGTATTTAAAATATCACTTTTATTTGAAGGTGTATCAATATTTTGAATGAATCCTGACCACGTATGTATAATTTTCTGATAAACTTGTGGTAATTGGTTCATATCTAAACCATTTAAACTCGAACTTTTACATACAAAAAAGGCATCATTATATTTTTCATCAAATTTCCGAAGCCAATACTTACCGATCGCATTCCAGCTTTCCAATGGCTCCTGCACACTGTAAATATACCTGACGCCTGACGCGTCCGGACGCGTTCAAAATTTATACACCGAATGTTCAATATTTTAACGTCATATGTTCATGCTTAGAGACGTGTTCAAAGTTTTAACGTTTGTGTTAAAAATATTAACATGTGTGTTCAGACGCAGTGAACACCGGTGTTCAAATTCTGATCCAAAAAAGAAGATAGTCGTTTGTCCGATTTTCTATCCTTCCAATTGGCAAATTCAAAAAGAAATTCTTTAAAAAATATGAATCTATACGCAGGATGATGATCTTGTGAATGTTTGGCTAATATTTTAGTAATTGTGAAATATTAAACTTCCAATCTGGCATATATGTATAGTTTATGAATTTATTTTATTATTTATTTATATATACTAGTTTTACTTATAAGTGACATAATTATGCATATCAATGAGGCCTGTTATGATAATATCGTAATAAAAATATGTCGATGTTTATCTTATTTCATGATCCGTTCATTTTATTAACATTACATGTTCAATCAGTGTTCAAATCGCTCGAAATTTTGAACACCTCGTGTCAAAAAAAATATACCAGGATACCAAATACCGGAAACAGATATCGGCTAGCGATTTAGGCGGTTAAACGAAGTATGGATACACATAAGAAAGAGAACTGGAGAAGGGACTTCTATCCCATATGAACACGAAAGAAGTAAGTAACAAGTTAGAATAATCTCCATAGGTAGTTCGATGGCTTCCTTGTTATTTTCTCATGCCAGATATAAATTTGTCAAATATTCATAACTGTTATATCCAAATTTTCAATATTCAACATAAAAGACGAATTAAAAAACGGGCTTTAGATATAAACGTAAATAACTGTCAGCTTTGATCTGATGATTTCCTAAACTGATGAATAAACAGTCTGTCTGTTATACAGAATAAATGATGATTTTCGACATCCACATACATTAGCTGAACACTAAGTGAACATCAAGTGTTAAAAAATGAAACACAAAGGCATTAAAAACTGAACACCACACATTCAATTGATGAACACTAAGTGTTAAGAACTCTAACATCAAGTGTCCAAAAATGAAACACAAAGGCATTAAAAACTGAACACCACACATTCAATTGATGAACACTAAGTGTTAAGAACTCTAACATCAAGTGTTCAAAAATGAAACACAAAGGCATTAAAAACTGAACACCACACATGCAATTGATGAACACTAGTGCAAACATTTGGAACACCATTTTTGACTTAGAAAATGCATTTGTTTTTTTATTTGCAGGAATCGTTAGATTAGAATGTTTGAATTAGGAACCGGTAGCCAATAATCCCAAAAAGGTCATTTCTGCATGCTATAAAGTGGTGGAAAAAAGAAATATGTCGAAAAAAGGTATGACAATATATGTATATTAAAAGCTTATGTGGGTGTATCATTTCTATCTGTTCACCTTAGGTCAAGAAATCGACTTTTGTAATTTATAATGTCAAAACTTGCATTTCATTGCTATAGAATATCAATTTGTACACTAGTATATATCGACATTAAAGCATAACAAGCATTGCATAATTTGATGCTTTATGAAAAACTCTCTTCTATTAATTTTCAATTTTATTTTGCAGGATATATAGGCTCATAGACATTCCTTGCTGTGGAGGATTTTGACATTGGAAGTTGATAACAACACATAAAATGCCACCCAGTTGATAGCTTTAAGTGAAGATGCACTGAAAAGTGGAGCGTACGTTGTATGTGATCGTACAAGAACTGTTGGAATTTGCAAACTTTTAAACTTTCATTGTGACAAATACCTATATCATAAACTATCTAATTATCACATTGACATGCTTTTTTTGTTAGGATACAAATGATGTTGCAACTATCTAGTCATGTAGGGGAAAATCATTATTTGTGATATATATTTAAGTCAGTTTGAAAACATTATGTATGTGATTTCACTGACTGTTACTTGTGATATCAAAAGGTATCTGGTGTACTTTTCTTACCAGGCGCGTAGCTACGTTTACGTCAAAACGCCCGGGCGTACACATGAATTTTGGAATAAAAAATTAAATCTTAATAAATTAAAAGAATTGGTTAAAAGCACATGAGGCTTGTAATATTTTCTTCAATGACGACATTAACTTTTTGAATCAAATGATATAATATTACATATTTGTTCATTTTCTGTCAAAGTCTGAATCTACTGTGAATTCTACTCAATTCCTATTGTTCAAAGCAATTTATTATATATAAAATCTTGTTAACAATGAAAGTGGTGGTGTCTGATAGTCTGAAGCCAAGGAGACAGCATTAAGGATTTAACTAGGTAAAACGTTTATTGTACTATTTTTGCCAAACGACATGTGATATGAAAATAAAATAATTTTGAATTTTGTCTCCTGTAAATGACTGGTCAAACTTGTCACATGTAAAAAAACACCTGCGAGATGATTCTTCTCACCATTATTGTGTAAAATTTGGACAAGACGTTTTAGATGTTGCAAATTCAATATCTAAGTCAATAGCTTCTCAAGTTCTCCACTGTCATCCTTTCATCATGAGATTCTAACAAAAAACCGACATATACCTTCAAAAATAGTTGATGTAATCATCCTTTGTGAATACAGAATATAACACTTCGTGACCATACTGAAGGAAAAAAGGGCTAAGATGAAATTTGAAAAAAAGGCAGGACAGCAGTGTTGAGTAAACAAATAGGCAGGATGAGCAACTTGCCAAAAAAAAAAAAAAAAATGCAGGATAACAATTTTTATAAAAAAGTCAGTATAAACTAATAAAAAAAGGCAGGACCGAATAGAATGAAAAATAAAAATGCAGGACAGAGATTACAACTAAAAAAATTGCAGGACGACATTTTTCATTAAGTTTTCTTTTTTATATTTCTATGGAAGCTGTGATACGATATGAGGTTGCACTTTCACCCCACATCTCCTGTATCTCTTTCTCGTTAACGCACTTAAAAAAGGCCTTGCTACGCCACTGCTTACATATAATATGCTCATTTGATTACATAAAGAATTACTTGTTAAAATATGTTTTATTGTTATATTTTGCCTGATTGAATATAGTTTTTATAACAGTTTATTTAAGTTGAGTACTTATGGAAAATTATGTACGCTTGAAAATAGAACATGTTCCACATTTGAACACCATCACTTTGAACACTTATGTCAACTGTTCTGAAAGTTAACGTCTGGTGTTCTGAATCTTAACACTTTGGCTTTAAACATGTTCTATGTGTTCAAAAAGTGTTACATGGCTGTTGAACGCGTCGACGTATTAAGATTTTGAACATTCGGACACGTTAAATCGTTGAACACTAAGTGTTAAGAACTCTAACATCAAGTGTTCAAAAATGAAACACAAAGGCATTAAAAACTGAACACCACCCATTCAATTGATGAACACTAGTGTAAACATTTGGAACACCATCACACGTTCAAAAAGTGTTACAAAAAAGCGTTTAAGCAGTGTTCTATTTATTAACACTTAGATTTACAGTGCATTAAACGTTTTATGTGTTTACTTTTTATAAACATATCTATACTTACCATACCCATTCCCCCTTTTTATTTCATTCAAACAGCAGACATTTCTATCTACCTGATTCAATTTTCCGTCCCATATAAAGTTCAAAATTATATTATTTAGCTCTTTAGTATATTTATCCGGAATTCCTCGTATTTCGATCTCGTAAGAACAGAGAGAAAGTATAATATTTTTTACTATAAGTGTTTTACCTGTAAATGTAAGCTTCCTACTTTTCCATACGTGTATACATTTTTTTTTACTTTATCTATTATTTTTCTCCAAATATCATCGTCATCTATTTCATAACCATGACACACCCCTAATGTTTTAACATTGCCTATGATCCATTTTATTTTATCAAATTTAAATCGTTTTCTTTTAGAAGCCCCTAAAAGTAAGCCTTTTGTTTTGTCATAGTTTATTCTAGAACCCAAAGCTTTTTCGTATAAGGACAAAATTTTAAAAGAATTTTCTACAGATTTTTCATTTTTATTAAATACCTGGGTGTCATCTGCAAACATACATAATTTAGTTTCTATAAAGTTCCCTCCCTCTCCTGGTAATTTTAATCCTTCTATTTCAATGTTACCCCTAATCGCACATGCCATGGGTTCAGCCGGTATGATATACAAGAGAGGCGCTATTGGACACCCTTGCCTAGCGGAGCGAGTATTCGAAAAGTATCTTGATACAAATCCATTGGTTTTAATACAAGAAGTAGCATTGTATAATAGCATTTTTATCCATGCTCTAAATTTCCCGCCAAATTCAAAAAATATAATCTATTCGTGATTTGGAATTACCTCTATACCGTCTATTTGTTGGAAATTTAGATCGCCATATATCATCTAAATCAAAATTCAATAGAAGACTTTTCAACCCGTTTAATCCTGTATCATCATTTTGATGCAAAGGGCCCTATCTAGTTTTCTGTCTAACGCACAATTAAAATCTCCCAAGAAGATATTATAATGATCTGTGCCATCATCTGAATACAAGTCATTTTTAAAGTTTTTCAGATTTTCAAAAAATGTTTCCTTTCTGAACCCTTATTTGGGGTGTACAAATTAAATATATGGTACACCGCAGTGTTATTTTTAAATTCACCAATTTGCATTCTACCGTTATCATCAATCATTGAAACATCAAAACTAAGCGTAAAATCTTTTTTTGATAAAATCCCCACACCTCTCGATTCATTTGTACCACAATTCCAGAAACTTTCACCACCCCCATATTCTTTCCATTCTCTGTTCCAAAGCCAAGTTTGATCCTGTGTACAATGTGTTTCTTGTAAACAAACAAGATCTATGTTTTGTGAAACAATCCAATTAAAAACTAATGCACGTTTTTTTTTAATTTCTTAATCCATTTACGTTTATTGATGCTATTTTTAAACTCATGGTATTAATTTGAAAAGGTATTTTTGTTTACTTCTGATGTAACGTTTAGTGACACGTGATGATTTTTACTTTTGTTCCCAAACAATAGACTTTTAAATTCATGAAGAGTAATTACCTTAACCTAAACTTTAACACATACAATATATACACTAAATATGACATATAATGTGTTTACATTACCGTATTTGGTCAAACATAACAGTCTATCATAAATATTGAATAATTTGACTTTATACTGCTCATCTTTCCTGAAATAGTTCTTTTTATACATATGATATATGAAATAAATACTACAGTCTACAATCAATAGAAACAATATACAAATATGATGTATGACAGTAGTGGACATATTTACAAAATTTAAAAACTGCATGCATTTTTTTTCTTTCTATTTTTTGTTTTTTGTTTGGTATTTCTTAATCATAAGAATCCGATGAACAAGGTATATTGTACAGTTGTCACTACACATAGGCAGACAGATCTCATTATAAATTCATAGTGATTGTATGCTTCTCAAAATAGAATAGCATCCTGTAATTATACTGAACAGATGAGCATGAGTAGATGATCATTCCTGTACACTTAAATATACTTCGTGTATTGTGTTAGGTGACATTGTTTAATACCTACGAGAAGGTAACCCCCTCCCGAAACGAAAACCGATTTTTTTTTATCAGCTATAGTTAGAGGGGGGATAAGGCGTCTGCACAATGCTAGGTGGTGTTGTCATAGAAGTGAGAAGTGAAAAGTACAGGTTCCAGCCCCGCTCGGGGAGGTAGTAAAGAATCAGATCTACCTTAACATTGTTAGATCGATTTTCTAGGCATTTTATATATGAATCCCATTACTCTAAAGTTATATGGAGAATAATTTTGACTTCCTTGGTGCTAACATGGCTAATTCTCTATCATAATTCTTTGTAAGAAAATGGAAGATTTTCGTTAAGTTTGTTGTTCAATTTACCAAAATTCATAAAACATGGAACTTCTTTTAATACTCTGCTTGTCAGGATTGAAATAATAAAAACCCGAATTATCAACAAAACATTTGTCCAAAGTAATTTTTTTTAATACTTCTATCCGATTTAACTTAAAACATTTTGGTAATGAATAAAAGACAATCAAAAACGAAACATACAAAATCACCCCATCACCAACTTTTTCAACAGGAAAAAGAAAGAAAAAAATAGCAAAAAAAAAACCCAAAAAAACTCAAAATGATAAAAAGACAAATACAAACGCATGTGTATGGAAATGTGTCAATATTTATAACCACAACATATTAAACTTATTCTAAATATGTGCTACCAAAACAGTAAAGTCTGAATAATACTACTTACCAGAAAATGTTTTGAACAAAGAAAGCAGATACAAAATACGGATTTTGAAATACATATCCATAATACTTTGAGACGAAAATGACAGCTATATTTAACGACTTCCTCAAAATGTTATCTTGATCCTGCAATCAGCATGATGTTAAAGTCATGCTGTTATGAAGTAACTGTATGTGTTTAAATATTGATTTTTAAACGGGATGAGTCTATGTAAATCTGCAATATATTACGATATAAGTATGATAATTACAATATGTTGAACAAAATTATCGATGAATTTCGACTGAGAAAGTCGAAATTTCAATTCACTGGCTCCATTCACACACTTTTAGTGCTTAAAATGTACGAACAAAACTAATAGACTCACTCGAAGGACTGTTTCCTTTGTATTTGATATGATTATCAACTGTTAGTCACTTGAGCTGTCGAACGATCTTCCTTGTTTTGCATTATTTTCATAAAATGCATATATATGAAGAAATACGAAATAAAAGTGTATGCTTTGTTCTTACCTTTTCAATTTAACTGCACTAAGAACTTATGGTACTACGTTGTGGACGAAACAGTTTTATGTTCCAATAATGAAATGGTGTTCTTCGTAACACAAGAAACCATTAATATTTCGATTTACATTTTCGCGCAAAAAATGGTCTATTTAACAAAAATTTATGTTTTTCAGCCCTATATTTTTTCGACCAATAATTACTCATTATCAACTGATTAGCTAACATGAGAAGCGACTTTCACTCTTTTAGTGTTCAAAAGTATGTTAATCGTAGTAGTACATGTATATTTTAAAAGCAAAATTTTAAAGCATTTTAAACCCGTGCTAGAAATACTATACCTTTTTGAAAAGCAAGTACGTAAAATAAATATCATAGTCATTATAATCTATATTAAGTTATAAAATGTCTCGGGTTGAGAGTCGAAACACACGGTTTTGGTTCCTTCTGGTTTTTTTTTATCCTGATTTGTTTCTTTAAAATGGAGTAAACCATTTTGCTACGGTTGTGTTTTATTTGTTAACCTTACTGATTACCTGACATCATATTTCCGATTTATTTAGACACATATTTGTTTATATCAAGTTTTCGTTTATTTTTGTGTGATTTTTTCCAATGTTGTCTATACTGTTTTTGGCATTGTTCCTTTTGTCATTTTGTAAAACAGTAGTTATCAAAGTTTACCACTTCAAACTTGCACATTTGGTTACGTTTTTGCGATAGTGAATTTAAAGTACTTATGGTTTATCAACTTGGTCATGTGTTAGAGTTAGTCATGAGATATGTACCTAACCGATATAGCACGAAGCCTTAAGACCGATTGTTCCTTTAGGAAGCAGAAATGCGTAGGTTGTCAGTACCGGGACAGAAATATCTAACTTTACCTAAACACATGCGTTCACCTAAGTTTTGATCAGATTTGTGCTGCTCAATCGTGTCAGTTTTTAATTTTCTGAATAGCATGTTACGGTCTGTTGTTTGTTTGATTGTTATTGTTTTTATGGTTATGTCTGAGGTATTTGATAGTCTTTGCCTTTCCTTTAATTTGGTACCCATTTCCATTTTTGCTTCCAATAAATAGACTAGCACAGCAAAGACAATTTAAATCCATTTTCCTGCTGAAGTTTCTTTGTTTTATTTATTTTTTTATATTTGATTTTGATTTTTGTTTACACATATCGTGCTAGTTTTTTACTATTCAGTTTTACCTAATTCTGATTTACATAGCCTTTCCCAACACCATTTGTATGGAAACATTTCAAACATAAATATGTTAACACGAAAACGATGCATGATACACAAGAAGTGATTGAAGCGAAAACGATTTACATTTTACTTGAAAAATGACTCTGAAGAAGAAGTTAATTGTTTAACCAAGGCTATTTTGCATTGTTCAATTAATCAACTTACGTTTAATCTCAGCTTACGCTGAAAAGTTTTTGCTAATCTAATTTCATTTTTTTTATTAAATAAATTTCCTCATTTGACTGAAAGTCATGTAATGATAAAAGCAACCTCTCCACTTTCTCTTTCAATCTATATTCCCTGTTATGCACTCTATTCTGATATTTGTCATCGACCTCAGATTAAATTCTAAGCTAATGCAATGATTGATATTTTAGTCTTAGATACATGATTTTTTTTATTATTTGTTATTGGCTTTGAACTATTAAGCTGTCAAAAATGCAAAATTGATATTCTAGCTTCAGGAATATAAATTCGTTCATTAAATGTAATAGCATGCACATTTAAAAACTCAACAACGTCTGAGGTATTTCAAGTTATTTTTACTTCATGTTTCTTTTTTTTTTTGGTTAAAATCATATATTTCATTAAAATATACGTATATAAGATCAACGACAACAATTTTTTTTGACGTCATTGTCAAATTTACTTTCTACTGCACCTTTTTTGTTTGCGTCTTTGTTAGATTGATTGGTATGTTTGTTTGAATTTTTTAGTCAATTGTGTTGTAAATCTATGATGTATGCTAACACAGTTTTGGCTGATGAATCCCAATTATTGCCACATTGACCTATCATTTCTGTTTGGATATTTTGTCAATATGATGGAACTATTAAACAAAATTTTCATACTAGCTATGGTTTGATTTTGTCAGTTTTATAGACTTCCCTTTTTTTTATTTACCTTTGAGTTTAATATTATGTTATACTATTTTAAAGGTTACAGTAGTTATGAGCGATTTCTTATCTGGAAAATCTAATTTGAATATACAAACAAAGTTACAATAATTGAGGGAACCGATTAAGGAGCAGGAATATGTTTATTTCGAGGTCAAGTGTCTTCTCCTATAAATGTATCACCAACCATGCAAATAAACTTATCATAGATACCAGGACTAAAATTTTACACTTACGCCGGACGCGCGTTTCGTCTACAAAAAACTCATCAGTGACGCTCGAATAAAAAAATATTTGAAAGGCCAAATAAAGCACGAAGTTGAAGAGCATTGAGAAACAAAAATTGATGCAAATGAATACCTCACCATTTGTTCGTCTTATATTATCTAAAATCTTTTTTTAGCAATGGCAAAGAAAGACAATTTAAATCATATTTATCATTTGCTCTTGCTATTTAAGATTTTTACAGAAATTTTACCCATTTCACAATTTGCGATACTAGACCTTCTGACGTTTTACTTCATTTGGTTTTAGTTTTTACTGTCAGATACCATGTCTATTATGTCACAAACATTTCAGGCGAATATCGTTTGATTTCCAGTAATAGCCGACAGATAGCGATAAGTTGTTTTGCTTTATTGACCTAGATAAAAGGCTTATGATATGCTACGATTATGTTCATTGCATTTGTAAACTTATTCTTATTTCATTACTCTTTTAAGTTTAAGGCATAAGACTAAAATAAGATATGTATACAAAAGCAAATTAGTTAAAAAAAAAAGATTTTGAATGAAATTGTGTTATAACTGCTTCTGCTGTGCTATGCATGAAAATTAGAACCTGATAAAATCAATGGTCAATAATTTTCACTTTGATTTGTGTGTAATCAATGGAGAAACTAATTACATTTGACATTTTAGATAACTACTGCGTAGTTGCGATGACAGTTCTCATGTACAACGTCAATGGATCATTGAAATTGTTTAATATATTAATATTCATATTAACGTAGGTACATGTATCTTATCGTAGGGCGGGATACATCGTACTTTGTAAAATATCACTCTGATTCAAACAAAAAATTCTCAAGATGCTTGATTTTGTTGATTGACAACATATTTTTTTACGTTTGGAAGACGTATTTTTCAACAATCAATCGGCATTCTCATGGGCACCAACTGTGCTCCTCTTTTTGCCGACTTGTTCCTTTATTCATATGAGGCTGATTTCATACTGGATCCTCTTAGGCAAAGGAAAAGAAGTTAGCAGTAACCTTTAACTTTTACCTTCGCTATATAGATGATGTTCTCTCACTAAATAATTCAAAAATTGGTGACTATGTTGAACGCATCTATCCCATAAAACTTGAGATAAAGCCTATAATAGATAGTTAAATCTGCCTCATATCTTGACTTTCATCTAGTAATTGACAATGAGGGTCGGTTGAATACAAAATTTTACAACAAAAGAGATTGTGTCAGCTTTCAAATTGTGCACTTTTCATATATATGTAGCAATTTTCCAGCAGCACTTGCATACGGAGTATATATCTCTCAGTTAATACAATTTTCCAGGGCTTGCTTTTTCTATCATGATTTCCTTGATAGAGGATTGCTGCTCACGAGGAAGCTATTAAACAAAGAGTTCCAAGTGGTGAAGTTTAAATCATTCCTTCGTAAATTTTACGGACGCCATGACGAAATGGTTGACCGTTATGGAATATCTTTTTCACAGATGACGACGGATATGTTCCAATTGTCTTAACTACAATCCCGTCCTCTTTTCCCCGAATGTGATCTACTGAATTAGACTTATTACGGGTGTGTACTTCAATGAACAACACGTCGGGTGCCACATATGAAGAAGGATCTGCTTACTCTTCCGGAGCACCTGAGATCACCCCCAGTTTTTGGTAGGGTTCGTCTTTTTTATGTTGTGTTTTGTGTAATGTTATTTGTCTGTTGGTCGTTTTCTATTTTTTTTACTTTCGACTTATGAGTTTGAATGTCCCTTTGGTTTCTTTTGGCTCTGTTTAATGCTTTTAACTACAAAGTGATTAGCAATCTCCTGCTATTTGACCTTGTTTGCATTTTCCCATTAAATCCAGAGTTTAACTGTGCATTTATAGATCACAAGCAACTACATAAACTCATTCTTCCACACAGGGCTACTACTGGGAGGACAGTTCGCTGCTAGTATAATCAATATTCCGGTCAACACTGTTGTTAAACGTGTATCTGCTGCATTTAAATCGAAATCACTCTTGCATATTTTCACTTTCTCTGGATCTTAATTCTATTGTAATCATTTTTACAAAATGACATTTTTTTTCAAAATCCAACATAATATTTTTTCTTCATTTACACAGTTATAACTATACATGTTTCTACATCATGAATACCGGTCTCATTTGACTCGAAAACGTTAATAATTGAATACTCAATCAAATAGTCTGCGTATATTCTCAGTAAAATTGATAATATATAAATAATATTGTCAATTTATACAATTTTTCAGAAGACATAGACATGTGTGCATGCATAATTAATTTACGATACAGATTGCAGCATTATTGGTGTGTGTTTATAAATATTAGTTTTCTTCCAACAACACTGACATAGTTGAAGTAGAGTATGGATACTTAAAATATTGCTACTTCATAAAAATATATTAAAGACACCTCGAACAATAATCATTTGTTTTAACTGACGACTGTTTTAAGAAGCATCTTTTAAAATACATTTTTGAACCATACACATTGAACATGTTGAATGAATCAAAAATGTAGTTTGGCCGTTTGGTTTATAATGCATGAGTAGCTTACTTCTCCGATCGATTGCATTTAAAATTTATATCGTTTTCCTGTTTATGTCGGGTGTCTTTGCTTGTTTGCTGTGTATTCTTACATTTTGCCGTCGATTGAACAAATATCTGTGTCCATACTAGCTTGTACTGTGTCCATTTGACAAAAACTTGATATGATGATGTGTTTCTATTTTATACCTTTGTGGATTTTGATTGTTTCTTGTCCATCTCAGATGTATATCCTGGTCAACTCCTCATATTGTAAACGTTGATATTGACACTATGTCTTTTTATTTTACCATATTACATCAATGAAAATTTTTCTTAGATTTTATAAATTTGACTTTTGTCTTATCCTCCGTTTCCATGTAATGCTCTCTAATTTGAAATTTTGAAATGAAAAAAAAACGTAATCATGGTAATTCTGTTCAACAACCAAAAGAAAAGAAGCTTATATTTGTCTGGTTTAAAATGTTTTTTTCTGTTAAAAGTAAGAATCATGCGGTCTAGATTTTTTTTCAGTAGTAATTGACTGTCCAAATAGGAATATATATCAGGATCAAACACTCATATCGTTTGACGAAAAAATCATATAACATTTGTCATGGGTTTGTGTTTCTCAAACATTTTTTTTTGGTATACAGGTAACTTTTTTCTGTTAGAGAAACCAAAGTAAACATTTAATTGATATAGTAAATAAAATTTACATACAATTGAGGTTAGAGGTTATAGTTAATTCATTGCAAATGATTTTTTTTCTGTGTATATTTGAAATATAACGAATAAGCTGACAGAAGAATTATCTGAAGAATTCGAAAAAGAGTTATTTTCTTTAATACTTGAATACTTTACTTATACAACACAATGATTTTCAAACAAGATGAAAGTACAGGTCATATAAAAATACATTAAACGAAAAACAACGAAGAGCGCCTTTACAAAATGCAAGTGCACAGCATTCAGAAAAAATTAGAAAAAAAAAATATAAATAGATCTCATTATGAAATTAATCCTCTTGATTCAAGGTAGTAAAACAAAGATATAGCCTTAAGACTTGTATAATTCAGTCAAGATATATAAAGTGATATGCATATTATTTATCACAAAAAATATCTTAATATAGATTAAAAGTATTCGGTTGCCCTTTGGGTTGTACTTGGTATTCTGAAGTATTGTTATCAGAAAGAAGGTTATGTGTTATTTGTACGCTTCGTGAGGTTTTGTGCGATATAACTTAGTGATTATTGCAGTGGTTTCATCGCTGACGTTTGTTTTCTTCCATCCAGTAATCGGACACCTATTGGACAAAAGCTGTCGTATCAATGCAAATCATTTTTGTGTCTTCAAGTTCAATAAACAATACGTATTTGACTAGCTCTGGTTAATAAGCGGTAGAGCTGAGGCATGTCTTACGAGTAGACATAGTTCATCATTGTCCTTGTATTTCCTAGTCTATGTGTCTTTCTCCATATTAATAACACGTGTATGCAAAGGGAACTACAGTTTCCCTTAGAGAACAGCCAATAATCCGTTATCCGTTTAAAGGAGGGTTTATAGTTTAAAAGAATAAACATTCCAAACTTTAAAGAAAAAATATTTCGATCAGAGCAAAGGAAAAAAATATGATAGCGACTTTTTTTTTTGCCATTAAATATAATGTTTAGTTCTAAATCCGAAAAAGTATTTGATGCTTGCGTGGTATGAAATAAAAATGCCTAAATAGAAAATAAAAACATAAACCATGGTGTGCAGTGGCCATTTAGAATACGTTGTACCAGAAAGCAATAAGTTAACACTTATTATGTACATACAGTATAGAAAAATAAATTATGTCAACATGGTCAAGGACGCATTCATTGTTTTTCTTCTGTATACATAAAAAAAAAACACATACTCGATTATATTACAGTCAAGACAACTGGTATCGATTAAATATTCTATTGTTAACAATTAAACAGGATTGATTATTATATTGTTGATTATTAACTTTGATTTGAATATTCTGATGCAACTTTAACTAACGTTTGTTTCATTGGCTTAAATTTACCGTCAATTACGTAGTTGACATGTTGTAACTAGGATGTGTGCCGTTATATTGAATTGTTTGAATCAACAAATTTTTAATACTATAAAATTATCAAAGAAAATAAAACGACACATTGCTTAAAAAAAATTTTTTGAAGTAATTTTTTTCAACTTTGAATCGTAAAATGTTTAGCCATGACGTTTATGCGCCAAATTCATTTATCAAGTTTCGCAAAATTTATTCTATTTCATTTTTTTAAGCTCTAACATATTATTTCTTTTTGTAATGCATTAGAATCTAAATGACAGCACTGTACTACGTGTGGCCAGTAAAACTACATGTGCGATTGTCAAATCCCCACCTCTACAGTATTGTCATTCCTTAATCAATTGTCAAAACAATATTACGCGAATAAGTTGACTGAAGCAAACTTCAAAATGTCATTTTTACAGTTTGAATTCTTCATGAAATAGTATACACTATCGCATGTTGACCTTTAGCTGAGTTGCTGTTTCATTGATGATGCATTGAATACCCTACATGTTTTCTATTGTTCGTTATTATTTCTAACTACTTTATACTAGATTGGGTCTTCTTCGAAGCAGAAAACATATCTGCTGAAAATCACAATTTTACAACTTTTCCCATTATCTAATGGTAGACCTGTTAAATTCTGTCAGTCAAAATTATTATCAAAATCAACGCCTTGTATGTTTTTGATGTCAATCGAATAGAAGAATTTAACAAAATCCTGTATTAGTTATCACTTGGAGGTCATTTAGTTAATGAAAATAGGGGGGGGGGGGGCATAAGAACATATGAAAAATCATAAGATGTTAATCTGATACAAATTTAACCAACTAAACTATTTATTTTGTTCCTTAGAGTGACAAACCTTAATGTGTTTGTAGCGTAATCTCTGTCTGTTAATCAAATATTACAGAAATAGCTACACAAGACGCATCAATCGATTTGTATTGGTACATGTGTCAGAATGCTGTTGGGAGTAAAAAACACATAAAAACCATCAGAAAAATGAATGCAGAAAGAGATAATCTATCAAGCAACGACAATAAGGCAATAATCACCAGTGGAAGTTTTGGAGATGGACTTAAGATGCGAGGAAATGATATAATAGTAGATATTATGGAAGTAACAGGAGTTATTGAGGTTTGCGAGAACATGCATGTTCCTCTCAACACTAATAAACTATGTGTTATCATGAAAACAGACGAAACAGAGTCATGCTTTACCCAATCACGTCTGATGCATATTGATAAGTTTTACTCATCAAAATTGTGTGATGAGATTGGAGGTGAATACTACCTTTCAAGCATTTATATAAAGCAAATGTTCGTGGATAAGTTTAATCCGATCATCCATGGACCATGTGTATCCGATAAATATGGAGTTTTTGACTTTGCAATCTGCTGACATAGTAAATCATGGATAGCACAAGCACAGCAGTGGTTAACACGACCAAATAACGCATGGCCGGAATACAATGTTAAAAAGACTATTATAACACACGGCGTTCTTTTTGTTCCAAAAGGTTCCAAGGATCTACCAAAGAAATATAAGAATGGCGAATATCGTTTTCTGTTGGAGAAAAACTTCTCATCTATACTTTTACGCACACACAATTACTGTGTTATGCTCTTATGAAAATCCTTTTCAAAGACGTGATAGATATTGACTTAGTTTGTAAAGAATTACTATGCTCATATTTCTTAAAAACAATTTTGTTTTGGAATTCTGAGGAATTTCCTCACAAAATATGGAGGCCAGCTAACCCGATACATAATTTTATGCTGTGTATTAAGAGACTTATTTATTGTGTTGAAAACTCGGTTTGTCGCCATTATTTCATTCCGAAGAGTAACTTATTTGAGAATAAGATTATAGGACACGCACAGAAAATACTCTTACAAATTAAAGCTGACCACTCTAAACAGCTATGGGTGGCAATGCATCTATTATTTCAACATTTTATGTTCAAAGAGAAACAATTCCGTTATATGACAGTAGTCTTAAACTTATATTATCTCCATATGGGTATGTGACAGATGCTTGTATCAGAAGTGTCCCTTCTTCATTGGGAAAATTTGGGGACATGATACTGCCTTTTGGGAGTTCAAAAATAAAGTATCTTCATCCAGTCTGTATGTCAAAGATGTGTCAGCATAAAGTCCAGTTACTACCAGTTGTTGGTACATGTGATAATAGATCTACCTATAAGCAGTACACAACCTGTACAGTTACGTTGCTAATGAATATACGTTACGATGCTGTATTTGGATGGCTGATGGCAGCTTCATTTTTCTGTAAGACAAAACAATACAAAATAGCGCTTGACATATTGAAGTATTCTCTTCTAAAATGTTCACCAGAAAAACTGTACCGTAACATGAGTTTGTAAGATATTTATTATGAAATATTCAGTTAAAGCAGATGAGTATAGGTCAACAAGAAAAAATGTGCTGTTATTAAATAATATGTTATTTATTAAAAACTCTACGTTATTACCGGATGAATTCGTAGAAGATACGTTACGCTATCTAATACCGCCAGTAGTATATGCTAACACTACAAACCAGTAAAAGTCTGATATGGCCTATATTTGTACTCGACTGTACTGATTTTTACTCGACCGGTCTAAATTGGTCTGAAATTTACTTGATAATACTCGACTGTAGTCTGAACCATACTTAACAGTCTGAACTTGTACTCGACCAGTACTTAACCATTTTATTTTCGTCTGAACCCATGATCGACCTAGTCTGAACCATACTCGACCTAGTCTGAACCATACTCGACCTAGTCTGAACCATACTCGACTAAGTCTTAACCAACCTAGACCTAATTTTTGTATCTTACTATTGTATTTCATCAATTTAGGAACTGTTTTTAACAGCTATTTCCCCTGGCTAGAAATTTGAACAACAATTTGAAATTTAAAATGTATTCAATATGGCATTGAAACCAAAATTTCAAAATAAACATAATATAAATTCAACACCATATTTATCAACACTTACTATATATATCACCTTTAAAATAAAAATAAAACAAGCTGATCAAATAATCTCAAAACTGAATTGTGACTAATATTTTCAATGTTATTCAAATTTTTTTGAATGTTTCAGATATATTTTATGGTTACTTGACAATTTTCACCATTTACTTAAGCCTTGTATAGATTTATGGTGTCAGTTGATTTTAGTTAATAATGCAGTGAACATTTTTTTTATTAAAATATATTTAAAATAGTATATAAAGCAACTTAATAAATTTTAAAAATCACACCTTTGTTTTGTAAAACCAAGAATTTAATATAATCATGATAATAGAACTTCCATAGCAATCCTTGATAACCATTTAAAAAAGGAAATGTGTTCCAAAGTTGCAGAAAAAATTTATTTCAATTAAATTTGAATAACTTTTGTCGAGATTAAGGACATGGCTCACAAGAAGCACTTTAATAAGGTTTATTTACCTCAGTACATGTGTGTTTTACTGGTAAATAGAAAGCCCTTTTTTTCTTAAACTCGTGTATTACTTATCTAGTGAATTCAAAAGGCCTTGCAATTTAAGTTTTACAGGATGTTGCAATTTTTAATGAATGTTAATTAGAAATTAATACTCTCTGACCAGGTGTGATCTTTTTAATGAGTTTGCCCTAAGCAGGAGGTATTACTTTATACTTTACCACTAATCAGAAGAAAAATTTTATCTATTTCTTTAATTTTTTTATCCCTTTTTGATCTATATTATATATAATATATCCCAAATTGTAATAAGAATAGATATTTTTCTAATATAAGGTTAAACAATTTCAGTGATTTTTTGGCTGTTGTTACCTCATTAAAAAGATAATTATATAACTATTGTATTTAACCATGAAACCTATATAGTTTTTCTTTAGGAATTTAGGAAAATTAAGTTTAAAAAAAAAATCACATGCCAAACAAGAAGCACCTTAATAAGGTTTTATTACCCTCAGTCAAGGTGTGGTTTTTAGTTAAAATCTTTTTTTTAACAAAACTCTCAAACTTTAAAATTAATATAATTAATTATTATATAAGATAATTTAATTTAACTATCTCTATTTGATAAATCTGAGAATCAAGTAAGGATGTAAAAATTGTTTTTATATATATCTTTATCATATTGTGGCTGTTGTCATGTCAGAAAAAAAGAAATTAATTTTAACAGCTAAAATTAAAAAAAGTATAGGTTTTTTGGTCAAATATGGTTCAGACTGGTCGAGTATTGTTCAGACCTTTGGTCGAGTATGGTTTAGACTGAAAAAATTAGTCGAGTACAGGTCGAGAATGGGTTAAGACTGTTTCAGACTGGTCGAGTAATAGTTCAGACTATTTTCAATGGCAAAGATAAGGGTCAAGTACAAATCAGTACGGTTGAGTATGGTTAAGACTGGGGTCGAGTAATGTCGAGTAAAATTCAGACCAATTCAGACTGGTCGAGTAAAAATCAGTACAGTCGAGTACAGATATAGGCCATTTCAGACTTTTACTGGTTTGTAGTGTAATTCCATTGGTTTTCTTTGTCATTATCATCTTAACAATAGCATTCAATTTCAGCATTCTCTTCAAGATTTACAATTAACTATAGAGGAAAATTATTTTATAGATGATGTCTCTGTGAAGGTCTTTTCTTACAACATCCTCGCTATAATTTTTCAGTTAGAAGGAGACATAGAATCAGCGGGACAAGCATTTATGAAATCTATAATAATATTTCCAGATGCAGATTTTAATAGTGCGTTTCGAATGCAGTCACTAATAAGTTGAATTTAGTTATGTTTATTTCAATTAACAATTTTACTTTATAGTGATTGTGGTATGTTTTGCGAAATTAAATATGATTTGTGTTTTTTTTGTGTTTTTGTGTTTTATCTTTTTCAGATATAGGTATTAAAACTAATGGTATATATAAAACCAATATGAAAACACGCAAACTATTTTTAAAAAGTCAGAAGATACAAAGAGGACAGGCAAACATCATTATTCAAACAGAAACCAACAACACATGATAAAAACACTGACAAAAAGACATTCAAAAGTCTTCAAAACACTGAAGAAATCACTATAGATTCAGCAACACGAACCCAACTAAAAACCCGGAGGTGATCTCGCGTACTCCCGTAAGAAATCATTCTTTATTATTAGGAAAACAACCTATCTAAAATGACTAACCATTAAAAATACTTCTAACAACAAACCGAAAAATGGTATATTTGAGTCCTTTTAACTTTAATACCACTCACATGAAGGGAAACATTATCATTTTTACAACCTTTAAATGCATTATCAATGTAATAATGCGAGTAATATTGGAACTTACATGATATTGTATTACATTGATTTATTTACTCATAATTATGGTTACACAATTTCGGTAAATTACTCTGTGTTTTGCAAACGTTGGTCTACCAGTTGACTTTGTGATGCTTAGATGTTTTTATCTCAGACTAATTCTTTCCTGGTGCCCTCGTGAAATACACTGAGATACTGTAAATAGAGAAATGAATGCGTCCGTTTATCATCATGAACACATCGATAACTGGTAAAAATGTCTACATGTCATTAATGCAATGGGGAAAAGGTTGCGAAGGAAAAACACTACTGAAACTATGAATGCTAGTTTATGTTATACGAACCTGATACTGTCGCAATTTTTTCGATTTAATAATCAAATCATCACAATCATTTCTATATTAACAGTATAACAAAAAATAACTACAAAATAATAAAACAAATACGAACATAAAACCTGAAAAATTGTGATAAGTAGACAATTTTCAATCTTTTAGAATTTTTATATTCTTACTCTATTATTATTACGGATGTCAACGATCACTCGAGTACTCCTCGAGTATCGCTCGGTAGTACCGAGTATCGAATACCAAAATAATACTCGACTAATCGGTTTCTGTTAGAATGTTGTTGCATTCTTAAAGAAAAAAATATTATTAAGAGCGCCTCCCGGGAAATTATTATTAATCAAAATTAATCAAAATTAAAAAAAAAAGCTTCGAATACTTGCGTTTAATTGTCATTTAAAATTCCCTCGAACAGATGTAGAATATGAACAAGAGCACCTTTCCAAGGCTTTCACTTTAAACTTATCGTCTCTTAGTCATTCCCACACCTCTTTACCGTCAGAGCAAATATTTTCATCAGCTGGACTATTAATTACGTAACAAAGTTGAGAAATCGACTCGTCCCAGAAAAAGTTGGAAAGATAATATTTCCAAAATAAGAACAAATTCGTTGCACCCTGTGTCGACCCTTAGAGAATTATTAAAGGTATCAGTAAGTTCTAATCATCACCCCTTTGTTGGTCATAAAAGGTGTTTTTTTTAAGAATTACAAATACTGTTGTTTGAGTAAATATTTTTCTAAAGATGTTTATTAATTAATTGATTAGATCATTGCCAGTTTACATAATGAGTGCATGTAGTAAATGAGCTATTAATTTAAAGAATTTCTAATAAAGTATTGTATATGATTTTTAATAACATTTTATATTTAATAGTATTTTTGAAAGCGATTTCTGAATTAAGTTAATTAGCACTACTGTAACAACAGCCCATGAAAAGGCCGTGAAATGTCTGTGAAATATCACAGGGCCGTGAAAACCCCGTGAAAATACCCCGTGACTTTTGTAAAAAAAATATTTCTAAAGGCCGTGAAAAATATTTGATGTTAGAAAAAGACCGTGAAATTTCAATATCCCGTGAAAAGGCCGTGATAATTTGTCCTTTTATGCTTAATAAAAAATATCACGGCCTTTTCACTGGTTGTTGAAACCAGTGAAAAGGCCGTGATATTTTTTCATGTCAATTTTTTCTTATCCTTATTCAGATTTAAAACATCCCATGTGATTATTGTAATATGGTGTAATTATTTCCACTCACATTTTTCTAAATATCCTATAAACTTTTCATTATAAATATATGTCTGTTTAAATATTATTATATGCAATACTACAGTACTGCAGTACAGGACTGACTTTTCAATGGAACCATTCATTGTTATAATTAATGACTTTGTGCCAATAAATATTTTGTATTTAAAGAAAAGTATTTTGCTTCTCGTCTGTACATTATTATAAACAATGTAAACATTAATTTTAATTGGAACCGAAACATGTAAAAACGAGAACTTCCCGGAATATCAGACCGTATCCGGATTCGTGTTTCTTTTAGAGGAATTGTAACATTTCCGCAAGCTATGTAGGAAATTTGAAAGACGCCGAAGGTCGATTAATATTTACTTTATAGATGCAAGACGAGTGACAGCAAGTTTGAGGTAAGTTAAGTTATTAATATTTTATTCTTTTATGCATCATATCACCAAAATGTTGATGACGTTTGTGATCATTTCCATTGAACTGATTTTCACTGAATTTGCAGAAACCGCGCAAACATGCATGTGATATATTCACTTATATTTGAGTCTGTTGCACATGATTCCTTTAATCATTTTGGTTAATGTTTTCTAAGACTTACCGGATCCTTAAAATACGATTACGGTTTTGTTTTGTTTATGTATTTGCCATAATTTGGGGAAAATAAGGGGGGGTCCTTTTTCCCCATATAAAAAAAAATGACATTTATGTACAGTACACTACGTAGACATAGACATAGATAATTGGAAATGATTATAATAGCAATAAGTATATCTGAAATGGAGTTCACTCTGATAATCAGAGGCGTAACCCCCTTTGAATGTGTCGGGAGCTATTTAAGTATTTTCTGACTTGGCCGTTGGGACACAGAGTTCAAAAGGGATTAATCAGAGGCGTAGCAGGGAAAGTATTTAATATTTGTACAGCAAAATGTCCTTTCTAGAAGGGTTTGTGCCATATCATAAGAATAATTGGTATGGCAATGAGGTGTTTAAAAAATAATTGGTATGGCGAATGTGCCTGCAGTAAAAGTTGCTACGCCCCTGGCCCCCCTGTAAAATAAATAGCTGTGACTCATTACGACCACTTAGTCTAGACAAGTTTGACTTTAGCCATACATATTACTTCAAAGAAACATTTAAATTTAATAGTCTGTCTTAAAAGTGTCTTTAGTCTTTAAAAAAATCTAAAAAAAATAATATAAGTTGACAATACAGAACTTCGTTAACTAATGATGCCATATATATTGGATAGGGGGCAGATTTTCTGGAAAATGGTATGAAAATATGGGAAAACCTATGCATGTTTCCAAGTGGCTGTTCTGTTTCAATGATGTTTTTTAGTATTTTTCATACCATTTTCACCTCCAGTATGAAAATCTGCCCCCTATTCAATATGGGTCATTAACCGTGAAGTCCTGTATTGCATGGAATAATATTGTAGCTGTTTTAAGTACATGTATGTACATAAATGCCAAAAATTAATTTGAATATATAAATAGTTTTTTTATATACATGTATAATATATGTAATGTTTCTTTATTTATTCTAGGAATGAAGAGCAAAAGGATATAGCAGTCTTTATATAAAATAGTTCAGGAATCCAGTTGGAAAGAAGAGCTTTTCAGTTAAAAGTATTTCCTGGGAATACACAGGAACTTCTATAAAAGTTTTTCTGGAATAGTTATTCAAAAGGGCAGTGAAGTGAAGGATTGCATTAGACAAATATTGCTGAAGTGGTAAAATCAGACCCAAGAGATGTACAAAATTTCAACAAAACATGTTACAGCTGACTTAAGCTACTTAATCACATTGACATTTGTGTGCTTTTATGTTTTCTTTACATAATTACTACAGTTCTATTAAAATTAATTTTTTGTTCTTTATCACAATTATTACTAAAAAAAATACAGCATTTTAATATGGTTTTTCATAGTCTCACTTGCATTGTACTTAAATAAGTTGTCTGTAGATGTTTACACTAGGTTTTCAGGCATTTCACTTCACTTGATTGAAACAGCATTTAAAGTTTTTGTTAAATTATGGCCTGAAAAATACATTTAACATTTTACAGGAGTTTTCACAATTAGTGAATGGCTGTTTATCACAGTAGTACATGTACATTTCACGGTCTTTTCGCAATGGGCACATAATTTATCACGACTTTTTCACGGTGTACATTTTTGTTTTTCACAGGGTTTCTATGGTCTCTTTACCCAAGTTTTCGCGGCCTTTTCACGACAAATAAAGGCATATACTGTACTATATCTACATTTCACGGTCTTTTCACAATGGGCACATAATGCATTATTACGACTTTTTCACGGTGTACATTTTTTTTTCACAGGGTTTCTACGGTCTTTTCACCCAAGTTTTCAGGTGGCACCTCTTCACGGCCTTTTCACAAACTTTTCACAGCCTTTTCACGACAGTCATTCCACGGTATTGTCACGGATAAGTTTCACGGCCCACCGTAAATTAACCGTGACAAACACTGTAAAAATCACCAGCATTTTTACGGATATTTTCACGGCCAATCTACGGGGCATTGTTCCAGTAGTGTAGATTTTTAACCCTAGAAATATTTTACAAATTAACATGCAGTTTATTGGATATATGCACATGTATGTGTTTTGTAGTGTCTCATAAGTCAACTGTTTGGCTGGGTATTGATTTATTATTATTTATTATCAATTATGGTATAAAATTCCAGGGACTATTATCTAGTCCTAGGTAATTATGTTGAGAGTTTACGTCCATAAGACAAAGACCCAAAATACGTGAAATGGGTATAATTTTGTGTTTCCATTTTGTAGATGTTGATCCGAGCGAGTACTCGAGTATCGCTCGGTAAATCTAACGAGTACTCGATTAGTAAATCTTCACCGAGTTGACATTCCTAATTATTATCATTCAAGTCATCAGGCAATTATATTCAAATATCAAGTTTAAAAAAAATAGTTTTTCAACACCTTTTTGTGTGACCTATCAAATCAGATATGTAAATGACAAACAATAGGGTTGAGGGTATGTAACTATAGAGAAATAAGAAGTTGTTAAATAATGGCAACAGAAGTATACCGCTGTTCAAAAGTCATAAATCGATTAAGAGAAAACAAATCCAGGTTACAAACTAAAACCGAGGGAAACACATCAACTATAAGAGGAAAACAACGGAACAACAGAAACACTAAACTGCAAAAAAAAAACGCCAACATACATAGAAACGGACTATTTGATAACAACTGCCATATTCCTGCCTTGGTAAAGGACATTTTACGAAAAAATAGTGGGTTGAAACTGGTTTTATGGCTAGCAAAACCTCCGGCTTATATGGTACTGCTGAAAAATATCGCTAAAATTACAATACTATGTGACAGGACTATAGAGAAATAAGAAGTTGTTAGTGGGACGATTGAAATTCGTCCTCTGCGTCAGTTTTTGACAACATGTTTTGTGCAAATAAATTAAACACTATTTAAAAGATATCCATAGGCTCTGAAATAAAAAGGTCTCATTCAGAACATGAAACAAATTAGTGGACCATACAATACTTGGAACCTGTTTACGAACAGTTTCAGCCGGACTTATAACATTGTATAATACACGTGTTATTTTGGTTTTTTTTTTTTTCAATTATAAATTATTGTTCAATATATAAGGCGTTTACGTACATCAGTTTGGTTTATATTTATTAATATCATTATCAATATTCAAAAATTCAATAGGAATTTTCTCGTCTAGACACCTTGGAACAGTTATGAAAAACTATTGATTTATAATGATTAAACGCAAGTAACCAAAAGGTTAGATGATAAATATCATTCTTCACTTCGAATGATTAAAACTTATTATTTTGGTTCTATAAAAATTGGAGAAAAAAACGAAAGTAAAAATATCCTAATTAAAGCAGCTATGTGTTTCATCACTAGCAATTTTATGTACGAAATGTGTATTTTCCAAAAATCTATTTTTGACTCTTTTTGATAAAAACGAAAGAAGATTTGGGGGAAAGACCCTTATTCGTGTATCCAGGTAGACAAAAAGTGTACATCAAAATGGCAGGTAATTAATACAGTAACTGCTTATAAACTTTTAAATATCTATTCTACATGGTATTTCTAACGACTTTTTTTATTACAGACATCATTGTTCGTTTTTAAAAAAAACATGTATTAGGTGGTTGTGCTAATGATATTTTTTCTTTGACCGTTCAGGGGCCATGATTCACGATTGATTGCAAAATATATTCTTTATAGTTTGCGTGTAATTACTTAAGAACCGTTCAACCAATTATATATTGATGTTTGATGAAATAAGGAGGTCAAGCTGTAAAATACACATGGATGACAAAAGTGAAAAAAAAACTATCTGATTAAACGATAAAAAGTTATTCACCTTCACCTTTCGTTTGATACATAAATTACAAATACATTCTACTTAGTTTGACATTTACACAAGTCCTTTGCGTAGGATCTATTTTTGTTTTGAATATGTACGCTATATGTTCTTTTTGACCGGGCCCGAGTTGGCTGTTTTACATCTTACAAACTCTACCCGAGTTATTTCCTGTCAGGTTATCTAACATATATCCCGATGTGCCCCGTTGTTGTCTCAGTGTTTGTATTGTTTTTACACACTTCAGTGTGGATATCGAACTAAATTTTAAAGTCAATGTTTTATTTCTCTGCAGATTTATTTTCTTACTTTATTTTTTTGTTCTTCAAGTCACAGTTTTAACGTCAGTTTTAAAAAAAAAATCGCTCAAATTCTAGGGCCGTCTTAAACTTGCATTAAGATGAGGCTGTTTGTTTTGTATTGAAGCCTCACTGTCACTTTGTGATGAAAAACAGCAATAAAAACGTTGTTCTGCTGCTTTTTGTGTTTTGTGCTGTGCACATACTGATGTTGTGTCATTGGTGGAAACCCGATTCCTTTCTTTTTTTTATTATGGTAGACAGCATTCTGTGACAACCACTAGATTACATGCTCTGGTGAAGGATAGGCACATTAAGAATGTAGCTTAAAAAACATACACGGGAGCTGTGAACATTCACCCTAACCTATGGCAATAGTTAACAAGCTGCATGTAGCACAACATAAGAAAAAGTGTTTAAAAGGTTGAAAATTTAAAATTCATAATACAGTTCTAGAAGAATAGAGATAAAATATATACAATCTCAAGAATATCTCCAGAAATATTAACTTGCATATCGTCAAAAAATTAGAAGATCGCGATTTAAAGAAAACAATGTGAAAGGCTCTTAATAAATATATCAGATTTCAGTTTGTGTCCTTTAAATTAGCCACATTTCAGTTGAGGTACATAAAATTAATATCTTTTCCGTATCATTATATATTTTTAAGGGAGCACCCATTAGACTTACACTTAGAGGCTATTTCCATTTCTGTAAAGCCCTGGCTGATATATTTGAAAAGGGGTAAACATTTCGCGTAATGTTATCTTAATTTGGACAATGACAAATCAGAAACAAACCGTGATTTCGTGCATTAAAAGAAGAAAATACAAAGTGGGAGTCATGCGCTCTACAACTTTAAACTGTTGTCTGTTGGTTGATTTTGTTAACAAAATGAGCATCTGTACATTAGGATCCAACGCTACATTGTTTGACACAAATATTCATCTTATCCTTCCGGAACACCTAGGATCACCTCCGGTTTTTGATGGGGTTGGTTTTACTCAGTCTTAGGTTTTCTATTTTGTGTTTTGTATGATGTTGTATGACTTTTGGTCCTTTTCTTTTACGTTAGCGTTGTCAGTTTATTTTCGACTAATGAGTTTAAATGTCCCTTTGCTATCTTTCACCCCTCTTTTAGGAACAAAACCCTGAAATATAACTCAGATAACATTATTATTAGGAATCGTGTACATTCATCAGACTTATGCGAAATGGAAACAGAAACAATCAAACTGGAACAATGCCTTGGCATTAAGTATTTACTGAAAATTCAGAAATTATTGCGTGCATTTATTATTGCGATTTTTCAAGAATGGACAAAAATGTGAGATTTATAATTGCGATATCATGAAAATCTGTATACAGATATATGTAACAGACATCAGAATGCGAGTTCTTATTATTGCGATAATCACCTAGTCGCATTATTCGCATTAATAAAAACCTCGCAACAATTTCTGAATTTACAGTAATGCGTTAACGTTATCGTGATACAATGAGAAAGTAGCTGTAATGTATTTTTTGGCTCGTAAATTAATCTCGTTTCTACTTCTAATACGTCATTTTTTACATAGATTTAGAAACATCATCTTAAGTTAACTCATAAATCGAGCAAAATCATGCCATGTAAGACGACATGACGATGTCAATATCAGCAGGCACATTTTTATTCCACTGTCGTTCGAGACTAACAAGGCCAATGGTGTTGGCACACCGTCACATGTTTTCCGTCTGTCTAAAATCATGATCCTCATCATTGATTTTCTTTTAATACATATTTGTGTCTTTACCTTTAAACCATTGCCGTGACGTCAGCATATTCATTTACCATGGATTCTTTTTCTAGAATCAACGCTTCCTAAATCTGTTGCTGAAATGGACTCCCCAATGATATTCAATTGTTTCCTTTGCATGCCTAATTTCATTACGTTTGAATTGGCTTATTTACTGATTTCTGGTCACTAATAAAAATTATTTAAAAACTTATCTTTAACTTTTGTAATTTTTATATGTCTTCACTGACAATCGAACCCCTCCTTGAAATCTGTTATGTGTGACTGACATCATCACATCGACGAAACCATTGGGTTGCAATTTAGACTTGTAATATATAATATATAATATAATATCTACACACGCTTAAAACACATGTCTTATGTCTATCTCTAGATTCGCCTTCCGTGACAAGGTAACACGTAATACAGTACATGATATATAAGGCATGCCTTATATATCATGTACTGTCTTACGACGCTAGATTAAAACTGACGAGGAAAGGTAACACCCGGCCACCGAAAGCTTTATTTTTGTGAAGCCTAGGTGGTCGAGTGATCTAGCGCGTCGGATACAGTGCAGGCGATTTGGTGTTACGATATCTCAGTAGCATGAGTTCGAATCCCGGCGAGGGAAGAACAAAAAATTTGCGAAAGCAAATTTACAGTTCTAACATTGTTGGGCTGATGTTTAGACGAGTTGTATATACAGAATGTACACAGCCATGTATCACCATCACTGCTGGTGATCCGATGGATAAATCTGTAGTAGAGTTGTCACTGGTTCAGACGTACTTATAAATATAATTATTTCTGTGACTGTGTCTTGCATTAATTTGTAGGATCCTTTACAATAGATATTTCAGCAGATCTGTAACAATTCCATATTCATGCCTTATATATCATGTACTGTATTACGACGCTAGATTAAAACTGACGGGGAAAGGTAACACCCGGCCACCGAAAGCTTTATTTTTGTGAAGCATAGGTGGTTGAGTGGTCTAGCGCGTCGGATACAGTGCAGGCGATTTGGTGTCACGATATCTCAGTAGCATGAGTTCGAATCCCGGCGAGGGAAGAACAAAAAATTTGCGAAAGCAAATTTACAGATCTAACATTGTTAGGCTGATGTTTAGACGAGTTGTATATACAGAATGTACACAGCCATGTATCACCATCACTGCTGGTGATCCCATGGATAAATCTGTTGTAGAGTTGTCACGTATGATACATATTGGTACAACGGACACACAGGGCTTGTACCTTTATATATACATAATAGACAATCGTATAATATAATTTTGTAGCCGGGAAGTTAAGTTCAATGAGCTATATAGTCAAGTTATAAGTAGAGACTTGTCGGTTTAGGCTCGAATTCCTGATTTTCTTTTTTTGTCCCTATTCTTTAGTTTTCCATTTTTCTTATTTTGTATGTCATTGTGGATATTTTTGTATTACAACAGGTTTTCCCATTTATTTTTGGATTATCACTGCTATTTGAATCAGGTATTTTAAAAGTAAATGATCACATTCAATTTGTCCATTTTTGTTTTAAACTATAGTATGATTTCATCTCTTTTACTACATATCCTTACACATGTTTATTCGCAAATCCTTATGCGGGTAAATCGTGATGTGCTTAGAATTGGGTTTCTTGCTAGAAATTTCGGTAACGTACTTATTAATAGATGTTTGTTGTTATTCTGCGGTTTACACGTTGTAATGTACTATTCTATTATTTATTTATGCATTTCTCTGTGCTGAGTGTTCTTGCGTTTGTTTAATTGTACTGTATTCCTGTCAGGTAGTGTTGTTACTTTAGCGAAACTTTTTAACATTGCCCTGTCAGCAGGAGGTTTGGCTAACCAAAACAAACCATGTTCAATCTACCATTTGTTCATAAAATGTCCTGTGATAAGTCAGGAATATGGCAGTTGTTATCAAATAGTCCGTTTTTATGTATGTTGGCGGTTTTTTTTTGCAGTTCAGTTTTTCTGTTGTTCCGTTGTTTTCTTCTTATAGTTGACGTGTTTCCCTCGGTTTTAGTTTGTAACCCGGATTTGTTTTCTCTTAATCGATTTATGACTTTTGAACAGCGGTATACAACTGTTGCATTTATTTATTATATATACTTAGAAATACGTTCGAATATGTCTTATAATGTAAATTACAGATAATATTCAGATGCATAATAATTTAAAGACAGACCTATTGTGTTATATTTGTATTTCTCTTACCAATTAATTGTGAACTTTGATTTATTAATGCATCGTTGAACATAATAACGTGCTAATTGCAACTCACTCAAAAATACCTTTTAATATAGAAAAAGCTTTAATTGTGAAAAGACATCAACACAATAGTTTAAGTGAGAAACACAATGGATAAGCGTTGATTCATGAAAAAAAAAATCGATCTCCGGGCTAATGGTTTCTTTTTCATGAACCAACCCTTATCCATTGTATCTAATATAATACTTAACTCGTACATGTTTGTATTATAATATAAACCATGGCATGTGAACTTTCGCATAATGCAAAGTCCAGCGTTAAGTTTGTCTTCTTTCATGTGTGTGCGCTGTCAGTACGGTAGAGTCTATTGGATCTATTTGATTCTGTCGACTGCATTATGCCCGCCGAGTTAAATCCCTTATGTGTTTCAGTGTTCATATATGTATTTAAGTTCTCCTGCATTGTACACGGTCGGATGTTCCATTTCATTGAGATTGTTTAACTCTTTGAAGAGTTGATGTTTAGCTACCAGGTCGACATATTAAAAGATTGCTTTATCATATGATAACGGTGATATTTTGTGCGAATTGCATGTAGAACTCGATGCATAAGACAGAGAGTTTAGTAATACATCGTCAAAATATTAATTTACATACTAATATTATCGTCTGTAAGGGTTATTGAAATATTACATGTATTAAGGAAAACAACAATAACTCCCACCTTATTCATTTATAATTGCGCAAAGTATTAAACCTTTATGTGTAAATAACGTTATCTCTGTCAATTAATTAAACTATATTTCAGAACAAGCACAACAAGACGAATCAATCATGTCAGTAGCTCTATATCGGTTCATGTGTCAGAAAGTCGTTGGATCAGAGGATCACGTTAAAACAATCAGAATGGTGAATACAGTCAGAGACAATCTTGCAATAAATGAGAAGGAGGCAATGTTCTCCAGTGGAAGTTATGGAGAAGGACTTGAGATGCGAGGAAGTGACATAGATTTTATGAAGAAATTTCAATTTATTGAGGTTTGTGAGAACACTAACTTTCCTTTTAATCCTGATAAGTCATATTTTACAATGGAAACGAGCGAATCAGTGACAGGTTTTACCCAATTACGTCTGATACATACTGATAAGTTTAACCCTTTAATGCTTTGTGAAGAGATCGGAGGTGAATACTACCTTTCAAACATTTATATAAAGCAATATTTCCTGCAAAAGGTTGCTCCGATTATTCATGGACCGTGTGTATCCGACGAAGACGGGGTTTTCGACATTGCACCCTGCTTACATAGTAAATCATGGATAACACCAGCACAACAGTGGATAACACGATCAAGTAATGCATGGCCGAGATACGATGTTAAACAGTCTATTATAAAACACGGCGTTCTATTTGTACCTGTAGGTTTGAAAGGATCTACCAAAGAAGAATTGCAATGGCGAACATCGTTTTCCGTTGCAGAAAAACTGCTTGTCTATACCTTTACACACACACAATTAGTGTGTTATGCTATGATAAAAATTCTTCTCAAAGATGTGATAGATATTGACTTAAATTGTAAAGAACTACTTTGTTCATATTTTATGAAAACAATTTTGTTTTGGATTTCAGAGGAACTTTCACTTTCAATATGGAGGCCAGAAAACCTGATATCTAATTTTATGAGGTGTGTAAGGAGACTGATGTACTGTGTTGAAAACTCAATTTGTCCACATTATTTTATTCCTGAGATTAATTTATTTGATATGAAGATTAAAGGACACGCACAAGAAACACCCTTAGAAAAGCTAAACACTCTAAATAGTTATGGGTGGAGATGTATTTTATTTTCAGATCAAATATCGTATTTCAATGAAATAGTATTTCACATTGACAAAGAATCGGGTCAGCTATATGTTGATAGTCTTAAACTAATATTATCCCCATTTAACTTTATGACAAATTGTGCTATCCCAATTGTCCATTCATCATTGGGAAAAGAAGTCCACATGACATTATCTATTGAGAGTTCCAAAATAAAATACCTTTACTTGTTTTATATGTCAAAGGCGTCTTGTTATAGAGTCCAGTTTCTACAATTTAATGCGATAAACGATAATAAATATATCTATAAGCAGTACAAAACATGTATAAATAAGTTGTTACTGAATATAAGACACGATGCTGTGACTGGGTGGCTGATGCTAGCTTCATTTTTCTATAAGACTAAACAATACAAAATAGCTCTTGCCATATTGCAATATTCTCTTCTCAAATGTTCACCGGAAAAACTTTACCAAGGCATGACTTTGTCACAGATTCATTTTGAAATATTTAGCTTGAATTTGTTTAGGCAGATGACTATTGGTCAATTGTCGAAATTACTGATTGTAGACAAAGTATGGTTTTACAAAAAGTCTACATTATCACCGGATGAATTACAAATCGAGGTAAATACGACGCCATACATAATACCGCCAGTTGTATATGCACATTTCCTTTGTTTTCTTTGTCATTACCATCAAAACAATACCACCCAATGTCATTGTTGTCTACGTGATTTACAATTAACCATAGAGGAAGAGTATTTTATGGGTAAAGCTGATGCCTTTGAGAAAGCTATAACATACAACATCCTCGGTATAACTTTTCAACTAATAGGAGACATAGAATCAGCCAGACATTCATTTATTAAATCTGTAGAATTTGAATCCGATCCATTTTATAATACTGCGTTAAAGAGATTGTCATTAATAGGTTGAATGTTATTATGTTAATGTAAGAAAACTAAATATTTTATTGCGTCTTTTGTGGGTTGTAATATTTTATGTTATCTGTCTCCTATATATATGAATAAGAACATATTTAACAAATAATGTAATATAGAAATTAAATAAACATAAAATGTTTTATATATACTTCTTCATTATCAAAACTTCCATATGAAATATGACCAGCAGATTCTTTCTTTGATACATTCTGTAATCTTTGGAGTCTTTACAAGTAAAATGAGCAGATAAAAAAATAATTTGCTTTATCCATTGAATATATTTGGTATACCACTAGTATTTCATAGAATTATCCCCACATCTGTTGTTTCGTCTAAAGAAATTTTATCTGCTCTTAGCCTAATGAAACTATGATTTGTTTATCGATGTTGTTAGATCATTGTTATTAACTTATTGTTTAATTATTTATACATTATAAGATGGTAAAAACAAGTATATTCAGTCGTGTTATACTGTCAATGGCAATCGATCAGTCTCAGCCATCCGTGGTAATATCGATATCAGTCATGGTTGCACAGGCGAAAACCAAAACAGCTGTTTAAAATAATAATAAAAGGAGGCAGAAATCAAGTGGACATTCGAAACTTATAAGTCGGAAGAGAAAGTGTCAAGACCGTGGCAAAAACCGATTAAAAAGTATAGGATAAGGCACATATCATGCATATCGCATCAACCCTCAGAGCTCTCAGATTACATTGGTGTTTTGGGTTGATACAGTTGAGATATTGGAGCAGTTTGATACGACCGCAGAGGTCGAACCCTGAACAGTTGGGACAAGTAAGGACAAACATTCCAGCTTGATACAGCCCTGAATTTGGATTGTGATTATATATTTGACATAGCATAGTTTCTGACACAGAATTAATGTGGTCAACGAACTGGAAAAAATTGAAATTGGATTTCTACCTTCTATGGATTCATTTATTTTCGTGTTTACCAATTTTTGTTGATTGACGAAGTCATTTTTTTGAGTATTTGATTTCGTGGTTTTAACAAGGTTTTAACAAGGCAAACATTCCCATAGAAAATTTGTAATTTTGACACCACCCCAATTCGAACTTGAAGTGGATTTTGTGGTAATAAGCATTGTGTAATAGTTTCATGACAATGGAAAATTAATTTATACAGAATAACAAACATGCCTAACACGAAAAAAGGAAAACAAAAATAATTTCCAAAATTTAAATCGTCATTAGGGAGCTACCATTTGATTTGTAGGGGGGGGGGGGGGGCTAGAATGAAATTTGAAAAATAAAGGCAGGACAGGAGTTTTGAGTAAGACAAAAGGCAGGATCAGCAACTTTGCAAAAAAAAAGGCAGGATGTTCATTTATGTAGAAATAGTCAGGATAAACTAATAAAAAATGCATATATCTATAAAACTTTCCCTTGGTTATTTTTCAAACTATCTTATAATGAACCATAAATTTCAAAATATATTTATACATAATTCCTTCTCTAACATAAGATTTGATGCTGAATTTATTTTTAACTATGACTCTACCTTACAATTTCTATTAATTGTACAAAACAGCTCTGAATTTGGATTGTGATTAAATATTTTACATAGCATAGTTTCTAACACAGAATGAATGTGGTCTAAGAAGTTCAAAATTTGTAATTTGACATTTACACAGTTAGATTCAGCATATTAAAGAACCCCAAGAATTCAAGACTTTGAATTAAACCACATTGAAATTGGTAAAAAAAAAGCAATTTATACAAAGTACAAATGTATTAGAAAAGTATTGTTTTTGGCCCCTTTTTCCTAAACAGTTCGGGCCATAACCCCCAATATCCATCCTAACCTTCCTTTTTTGGCATGGTCCTGAAACAAGAAAAATTTGTGGTCCTATAAAAATCATACAATATTCGTTATAAAATAGGTAACAGAACTCTACATTTAATTATAATTTTACATGGCACTGCAACAATTTTTATTATTATTTTGCATTTTTTGCATCTAAGCACTATAAATAAAAACTAGACAAAGTGAAGTAACTGTATCATAACAAAGTCAATGTAGGATACTATTGTGTCTGGGAGACACAAATGATGCCCCTGCAGATGAAAAGTGTTATTTTAAAATACACAAAGTTGAGCATGGGAGCACATAGGTCTATGGCTCACTGTAGGAGAAGTTATCTGGAAATGCTATGCACCTCTTATGCAAGTATATACTTCAAAAAATGACAAGTTCAACTATCTCCCAAAAGAGCAAATATCAATAAAAATCAAAACCCTGACCACATGCATACCTTCAATATATGCACAATCAGCCAGCAAAGTGAAAACTTCCTAGTACTCAAACTGTAGGAGGAGTTATCTAGCATAACTACATACCCATAATGGGACGGAAACAGACGGACAGGGGTAAAACAATATGCCCCCAACTTTCAGTTGTGGGGGGCAAAAAAAAAAAATATCACATCATTCGCTAATAAACACACTCCTGTAATATGTACATTTGTAACAAGACTTTTAGACAGAACACAGAACAGATGATGATCGCAAAGGATGGCAGGTGAGGTGAGGTGATTTTGTGTTATGAACTATTACACCAGCTTCTTTAATTTCCTTTACTTTTGCTTTATACAAGTGTATGATGTAGTTTTATATGTTTTAATCATGAAATTGAAGGCGGTGTGGTGTATATATCATCGAGACAGCAAACACACGATAAAAAACAAGAGGGCAGCATAAAGTCTGCAACCATAGACAGGTGTCCTGGTCTATTTCCATAACAAATTTTTGAGAATACTGAATTACTAGACTAATTTTAATGTAATTATTTTGATAGCAGGGCAAGCCGAAAAGTCAGCGCAAACAATGCAGATAAATTATGTGTCATGTAGGATTTCTTTGCCATATTCTTTGTGCTATATTGGAAGACCATCATTTTTGAAAAGATACAAGAATACACGATTCGAAAATGTTTAGAGCATAAGAGTTTCACACCACCCATTCCTTCAACAGGTTTCAACTAGTTTAAAGAGCTCAAATGAGATTTAGTGAACAATGGACACTTAGTTGTTGATTTTAAGTGAAATGATTACACAGATACAATGCAGAACAACTGACAAAATCTGTTCTTTACTACTTTGACAAGACGAAAAAAATGTTGAAAGGTGAAGCTGGGGAACAATTTTTTTTAACTCTGAGCTTGCAAGTTGAAGCTTATGCTATATATATATATATATATACATCACATGTATAACATTGGATGAACAAAAAAAATCAAACATGAGATTCTGAGATACAATACACAAGCGTGCACACGCTGAAATGTCTCGCCTTCTTTACTAACCATTGATTTTATGTTGATAGTCCTAAATACAAAGCTTTACTACAAGTAACACATAAACTTAACATGATCCAAGAAATGGGAAATACATGTACACCTTACAATCATTCAATAAACCAAACATAGTTGACCTATTGCTTATTGTTTCTAAGAAAGTCTTAAACAAGAAAACTTAACATTGACCAATGAACCATGAAAATGAGGTCAAGGTCAGATGAACCATGCCAGACAGACATGTACACCTTTCAATCAATTTAGGCATTAAATATAGTTGACCTATTGCTTATACATGTAGTATCTAAGAAACAAACTTAATCATGAAAACTTAACATTGACCAATGAACCATGAAAATGAGGTCAAGGTCAGATGATACCTGCCAGACAGACATATACACCTTACAATCCTTCCATACATCAAATATAGTTGATCTATTGCTTATAGTTGAAGAAAAACAGACCAAAACACAAAAACTTAACACTGAGAAATGAACCGTGAAAATGAGGTCAAGGTCAAATAAAATCTGTGAGACTGACATGTACATCATAAAATATTTCCATACACCATTTATAGTTGACCTATTGCATATAGTATTAGAAAAAAAGACCAAAACTCAAAAACTTAACTTTGACCACTGAACTATGAAAATGAGGTCAAGGTCAGATGACACCTACCAGTTGGACATGTACACCTTACAATCATTCCATATACCAAATATAGTAGACCTACTGTTTATAGTATCTGATATATGGACTTGACCACGAAAACTTAACCTTGTTCACTGATCCATGAAATGAGGTTGAGGTCAAATGAAAATTGTCTGACAGGCATGAGGACCTTGCAAGGTACGCACATACTAAATATAGTTATCCTATTACTCATAATAAGAAAGAAATTAACATTACAAAAAATGTTGACTTTTTTTTCAAGTATTCACTGAACCATGAAAATGAGGTCAAGGACAATGGACAAATATGACAGACGGAAATTTCGTAACATAAGGCATCTATATACAAAGTATGAAGCATCCAGGTCTTCTAGCTTTTAAAATATAAAGCTTTTAAGAAGTTAGCTAACGACGCCGCCGCCATAGCCACCGGATGACTATCCCTATGTCGAGCTTTCTGCGACAAAAGTCACAGGCTCGACAAAAATGACACTTTTTAACCAAATTCCATATGATCTTAAGTGATGGTAAACTCGAAATAGCGCACAATGCATTGTGTTTCATTTAGTCGATTGGTCAATGTCTAAGGGCATTTACCTTTTGTATTTGGAAATATATTATGCAAGTGTATTCTGATATCAGAATTCTAGTGGTCTCTCAATCTGGTAATAATGAAGACGTTTACATTTTTTTTCTATTGGTTATTTCTTTTCTTTATTTTTTTTTTGGGGGGGGGGAGGGGGTGTTGGACATATGTTTTTAAATGCTCCCTTCAAATCTTATCTCTCGTTTCGCACATAAAAACTGTTGACTCATTGTTATGTTTCACCTTGCTAATTAATTCACAGTCACTGGACCCTGAAACGTCGCAATAATTTCTGAATTTACAGTACTAGTTTCCTATTAAGGTGATCCAACCACTAACTTAAACAAATCACTGATCACAATACTGCCTCGACTGCAACTGTCACCTCTGTAGTAAACACTACTTGAAAAAGCACACCAGAGTCTTTCCTACGTAACTTCTACAGACAAGACAAAAAACATCAACCAACTCCAAATTGGGTGAAAATTTATCTTTACTGTAAATTCAGAAATTAATGTGAGGCATTTATTAATATGAGTAATGTGTCTTGGTGATTACCACAATAATAAGAACTCGAATTCTGATAATTACTACATATATCTGTATGCAGATTTTCATGAAATCGCAAAAATTAACCTTGCATTTATTATCATTCCTCGGAAATCGCAATAATAAAGGCACACAATAATTTCTGAATTTACAGTATGTGATTGTTTTAGTACCAATTTGATCAAGAGTAAGCAGTCCTTAATTAACATTCATGTATTTCTAATCGGATAATGTCATGAATGTACAGAATGACAATGATAACTACAGATTATTTCATTGATTTTTTTTTTCTTTTTTACGCTTGAAATCGAATAATTACAAATATTAAATTTCGACCTATGCTATCTAATATAAGCATACTGCAAAAGTTCAGGACTAGTAAATTTAGGGATTTTTGCTGATGAAATGTCTTGTACAGGAGCTCGTACTTTAATTCTCCGTAAATGAGTATCTCGTCCATTCTGGTGATTTGACAAAATAGCTATTTGAATCATAAATGTCCTTATTGGTTTTTCATTGACATCTTTCATTGGTACACACACCCATCCTACTGGTTCTGACATCTCTATCTGTTCAACCTCCACCAAATCATTGAAATGGGTACCAGCCCTAATTGAGATTCTGAAATAAAATTTAATAAACTGTGAGCAGGTGGTTGACTTGGTTAAAACTGATGTACATAACTGCAGTTACGGACATCACAAGACATTACAGACTAAACATTAGGTAAAACTAGCTTTCTTAAAATTCGAAAGAATTAAAAATCATTCTTCATCATTTTGGTATTTATCAGTCTATATTCAGAAAGGGAACAATGCTCCAACATATCGAATTCAAATGTAACCGTTATATGAAAAAATCAATGGTAAAAATCAGGATGATGTCTGCAACATAATGATCTCATATCTATTGATGATCATAACATTATTTTACTTTGAGCAGATGAAGTTAAATCCAGAAAAGCAGTTCGGTATAAAAAATTTACAAAGTTTAATGTTTATCATTAATCTTTTTCAATAATAATATACAAAATATTTAAACCTTAGGAGTTAAATCTGTTGACAAACTTCCCATTGTATCAAAATTGTGTCATGAGATGCAGCCAAAATTATGGAGGTGCACATGTACAACAACACATAAAATAAAGAAGTTATGTTAAGTTTTGTTCTGTTCTTATGGAAATTTACACAATTTTTAATGCATTGACAAGCCTTTTTGATTGACTTGACAATGACAAAATATATATGTCCATATATTTAAATTTATCCTGTATATAATATATCCTGTATTTATGTTGGGAAGACAATTTAACAAATGATCATTTACCAAATGATCAGTCAGCATATAAGCCTAAAAAGGCCAAATAAAGATATATGTGAGGTTTCAGTTACCCGACCAACCTTAGTTTAAACCCCCCCTCCCCCCCCCCGACCCTAGAACTTTTTTTTTCCATTTCTGAAAAATAAATTTTGAATGATCCCATTTTGTGGAATGTGAATTTCAATAATTAAATTCCCAGTCTCCTGTCATTCGAATTTTCATTAGAAGTTTCCACCTATGGCTAAAAATGCTCTTCAAATTTGAACTTTCTTTGGCCTATTCAACCTTTTTGATTTGAGCATCACCATGATCACTGATGCATCTTTTGTAGGCAAAACGTGCGTCTGGAGTACAAAATTTAAATCCTGGTACATGTATCTATGATGTGTTTAATTAATACCTGTTTGGAGTATAGCTTTCATCAGCTTTATAATCAGTATAGATGCAGATATCATGAATGGTAGTTTTCTTTCTGAACTGTATGTTAACTAGGTGTGGCTGTGGACCATCTGATTGCCAGTAAGTGTCCGGAGAATCCTCCCTTAGCTGGTCAACTCCAAAACCTACAGATGTGCAAGAAATGTGTTAAATTTAAAGATGCAAAAACAATTTCACAATGAGTGACTTAAATAAGTCTGGATGTCATGTGACTGACTATTTTAGGTAATATTAGTCTGCAGTGTTGAAGAGAAAGGTCCCAAATAAGATGATGTAAAGAGCCTGTATCACTTTAATCATGTTAATGTCTGGATCTATCAATCTATTATAAGCAATAATCACGAATGAATATGAATGAATGGAGTAGGGTTATATATCCTTGACATAACAATCCAACAACATAAAACATAAAAAGACATCTTAAGCAGCAGAAAAAAGTAAATAAAAACTAAATATTATTTTTTCAGGTAATAACTTCCTATATAGTTCACACAGGCATCTGAAATTGAAAATAAGGCATTCAAACAACCTCTATAATATAAAAATAAGAAGATGTGGTATGGTGCCAATGAGACAACTTTCCACCAGAGACCAAATGACATAGAAGTTAACAACTATATATAGGTCACAGTACAGCCTTCAACAATAAGAAAAGCCCATACTGCAAAGTAAGCTATAAAAGGCTTGAAATGACAAATGTAAAATCAATTCAAACAAGAAAACCAGTGCCCGCCAGCAGCCTGATTTATGTATAAAACAATAAACGAAAATCAACAATTTGAACACTGTAAGAATAACCAAATTTGAAATTGCTGTGTAATGCACTTGTTATTCTGTGTCAGTGCACGTTGGGCCATTACTGGAAATGCTGCATGTAAATAGTGCTATATATAAAACAGTGATTTTTGTATTTTTTTTCGAAATCTATCTCATCACAATTATTACTTTTTTTTACCTGGTTTACATGAAGACAGGGACCATACTGCTTGATTTCCAACTTCTCGTAACTTTCCTTCTTTTTCTTCTTTAAATATATCAAGATCAGGATTAGCTGTAACTTTTGTTGCCATTGCTCACCTTATCAGCTGATCAGCAACACAACATTAATTTCAATACATCACACTCATTACGCTAGACTAAGCTATTGCTTAATAATTTGTAGATCTGAAAAGTATCAAAAAATAAATTTCAAAACAATTATCCATAGATATAAGAAGTTGTGGTATGAGTGCCATGGTGTGATAATTTTGATAATAATGCACAAGGCCATATATATTAGACATATTCTGTCAATATTAGTAATTTCATTATAACATGTATAAGATTGCCCAAATTTAATTATAGATGTACATGTACCACCATATGAAGAAATATTATGACTTGTCTAATAAATATTCTAAAATAAGTTGTTCACATCACAAAATATCTCAACTCCAAATCAACCTCAAAGGTATTACAGATAGCATCTACACAGGTTCATTGTAAAACATCTGTATAAATATCCATTTTTTGGAAAACTTCAACTTTAAAATATCTGTTGTCTTACATCTGTTTTTGCACTCCTAGCAGTCAGGGGTACTACTTGTACAAGTTTTTTTTTTTATTGAAGAAGTAAATAATAATACACTTGTATAAGTAAATTTTTTTATTCAAATTTTCTTATAACATGTATAAAGTTTGAATAATCTCCCCTTAATTTTCTCAAAAAATTTACTTGTGTAAGTAATTTTTTTTTACAATCCCTACAATTCTCAAGTTTTGGGATGTAAAAACATGCCTTAAACAATTTTATCTCTGCTTAGCTCATAATCTTTTATTAGAGTTCAATGTTTCATCTCGTTAATTCAACAGAGAAACTAATTGTGCAAAGGTTTTAAGTAATTGCGCAAGGCTTTCAAAAATTGCCCGTTGGCGGCTTGTAAATGAGCAGTATTTTGAAGACAAATGAGATTTTCATTGTACATGTATATGAAATTACACTTCAATGATTAGTAAAGACACCTGCAAAGGACAGACAATTACAAATTCTATAAGAGCAAAGAAGTCCTGAGAAATTCAAGAAAAGAAGATAGTATGACTTTTAACTTGTATAAGTAAAAAAAATCTGAATGTCTAAGGGACATAACATGCATAACTAAGCCATTAAAATAATTTACCTATACAAGCATGATACACTTGTATAAGCATCTTACAATTTTACTTATAATATAAGTATATTAATATTTACTTCTTCAAGTAAATAAAAAAACTTGTACAAGTAGTACCCTTGACTACCTAGACCATATAGATGATATAATTATATATTCTAAATTTCCATGACAAGATCTTTCCACAATCAAATTGACGTTTTTTCTTTCGGACCAATTGAAACACTTTAATTTCTTATGTAATCAAAGTTATATTAATTCTAAAATAATTGTTTACATTGTTTACTAGTTCTATAGCGGAAAAACATCATTTGTAAACATGGTAAACATAAATTATAAGACTGCAAAATTTATGAGTATTTAATAGCCACATTGAGCCATATGCATGAACATGATGGATGTCTAATTTTCGACAACAAACTTTCACTAGTTAATTACAATTCAGAAAAATATTAAAATTCAAGTCGATTGAAATCAATGTGCTTCTGCGCCAGGATTTGCCTCCTAAAACATGTAAAATGAGAATGAAATAATAAGAAAATAAATGGAGAATGTGTGAATGGGACAAAGATGATGCCCCCGTTTGCATATATAAAGTTATAAAGGGGTATAACTCAAGAAGAGTAAAAGTGATGCCACCCAAATTCAAAAGTGATCTGTATTTTGTGGTAATAAGCATTGTGTATAAGTTTCATCACTTTTGGTTGAGGCAATCTAAAGTTAGAGAACAGAAACCAATATTGAGACATACATAAATGACTTTTAACAATGTCTAAAAGATTCATCATGTTCATATTGATCAATAACATTACACATTATGACCAATATTTTATTATAATTCAACACAAATAAACCAATGCTAAGCCTTCAGGATATTGTGTCAGGAGGAAAATGCATGGAGGAAGATTCACATAGGGCGTTACTAAAATATGCACCAATGAGAACAGTTGTGCCATAAGGCCATAACTTGGCATAAGATTGAGGATTGAGGATTGTGTCTGTTCGCTCCAAAAAACATTCACCCCCTACATGTTCACACCCAATATGTTTGCCACTGGGTTCGTTTGCACCATATTTTTATTCAAATACAGCATCTGCCTGTACAGGTTAAATTATCATGATTATAAGATGTATTTTAAAATGTATATGTTGTGTAAGTTGCAATTTTGTACATGTTATAACTCAGTGTCGGTCTAGTACAAAGCAGGGTTAATATTAATATTACATTAACATGTTCTCGTCCTGAATATGCATATAAATTTGACGCTGGACATTAAGCAGCCATCCATCATCATATTCAAACCAGGTGCGAACAGACCCAGGATGTGAATGTGTGGGGTGTGAATGTTTCAATTGTGTAGCTGTTGGAAAATTTATTAAAGTCAATATGAGTTTGATCTATCTACTTTTTATGTAACTATAAACCAATGGCTTTATTACAGTCTAATTGTATTGTGATTGTGTATTTTTAAAATTCTATATTTCTAAGCTAATCAATGTTCTATCTATATGCCCCTTGTGTGCCCTTAATTGGTAATAAAATATGTGCTTGTTCTTGATCCTGTTCTGTTGGAGACTGTTTTAATATTGTAAATAGCTCTGAGAAAAATAGCAACGCTTCCCGGCACTGACCACTGCGCAAAGTTTTCGTGGGACCATTCATGATTGAATAATTTGGCTGAAAACTGAAGACTGAAGAGTTCATGTTCACCCAGAATAACAGTTTGCATGGTAGAAATATTTAATTACAGTTTACAACACTTGCTTCCCGTGATGTTTACCTGCTTAAAGTATCAAAAAAAACCTTGATATATCCATGAAATAAAACATGAAGAGTAGGTTCTGGGGAATTAGTTTCCACCAGAGAATCCTTAAAATATAACTAAAGACCAGTAATCCATTTTATACAACAGCGCACCACAATGAAGTAATCACGGAAAGTACAAGGAAGTGTTGTTTTTTTTTTTTGTTCTTCGGTAGTGAGCCAGAAGAGGTCCATTTCTGTTTGTTTTTTTTTTTTTTGCATTGGGAAGATCTTCTGGTTCTCTTCTACCTCTTCCTTACAAATTGGTAGTTTAGACGACAGAGGCACATATATAACAAATATCAGTGGCGTCGCTTAGTCTCACTAGTAAATGACATTAATAAATTTATGTATGCAGATATAATAGAATGTGAGCTGTGTGATAACCATTTTTATGGTAAAGCAGCCTAAGTAGGATATCCCTGTAGGGACGATAAGCTGGATAAATATAAGAACTGCACGGACAATAACAGTATAAGGTGACGACTATTTGATATTCTTGGGAAAGGGGGGGGGGGTTTTGCAGGAGGATTTTTTGCGGATTTATTATTCATATGGATTTGTATAGAAAGATACTATACAGATCCTTGTTATTCATTTTAATCAGTCGCTAATCATGCTAATCGTCCCTTTACAGAGGCCACCATGCATGCATGTTCATATTTAAAATCCACCTGTCCCGGCCCACCCCACCCCCAAACAAACATCAAATGGTTTTCCCCTTACTCAATCTTAAAACAAAAGTTTAAATTGATTGATTGTTAGTGGTTGCTTATTTCTAACGTCAAGTGACAAATATTTAATGCATTTTTAGGAAAACACGAGTTTAAAAGTCAGGTATATAATATAGAAATTAATAAGGAGATGTGGTGTGATTGCCAATGAGGCAACTATCTACCGGAGTTCAAATGAAGTGGATGTAAGCAATTTTAGGCAACCATACGGCCTTCAACAATGACAAAAACCCATGCCGTATAGTCGACTAAAAAAGGCCCCGACATGAAAATTGTGAAACAATTCAAACAAAAAAACTAACGGCCTAATTATATATAGATTTTTTTTTACAAAACATCAAATATGAGTCGACAGACATGAACCAACGACAACCACTGATCGAACTACAGGCTCCTGACAGGCCATACAAAGAATATGGTAAGGTTAAACATGTTTGTGAGCGCTCAACACTCCCCTAAACTGGGACAGTGGTGTAACAGTACAACATAAGAACAAACTGTAAAAATCAGTTGCAAATAAATTAATTCAAAAGATCGGTACGAGACACACAAAAAAAAAACAACTAACATTAAGACAATAGACACAAAACACCGAAATAAAAGCATATGCAGTTACTGAAAGTTTGTTCAAAACTAATTACAACTAAACACTAAAATACATCTTGTTCTCCCCGACTAAAGTATCAATCAGTACACAACCAACGGATTTAGTCCTAAACAGTCTGAAAAACGCCATGACCTTGTACATATACCTTGTAAACATGCATATACAATTAAGGTTTTCGAAAAGTGGTGCATATGGTCCAAAGGTTTTGACCATCAAAATTTTGCAATAGAAATAATAGATAGAACCAGCAGATTTTCGTCAATGACCATCAGGGAAAAAAGATTTTGTGAACTCGGCGGTATCTTTGCTTTATACAAAAATAATCATATCCAACTAAGTCAGACATCACGTGACTTTTGAGACGTATACTAGCCGCCATTTTGTATTATATTGCCCCATATAAAATGCATAGGTGCTTCAATAAAGTTTAGTTTTCTCATTAACCTGGCCCGTTTTCTAACTTTTGCAAATCAATCCTTGATATTCAAACATATTTCTATCAAACAATGTTGGTCCTAACAGTTTAATTTTTGATTAAATTCTGTCACTGGAGAATCGTAAAAACATGTACTTTTTCTCGTTATTTCTCCGTTGACTCAATGCTAAATGTACCGATACCCATGTCTACTTGTATAACAAATAAAGAAATTCCGTTAATAAAAATAAAACTTTGCAAATCGATTAAGTATATTCAAACATATATCTGGCGAAAAATACTATTTAAAACAGTTTAATTTCTGGGCAATTTCTGTCAAAAATCGATTTAAAAAAAAGAATATTTTGGGATTTTTCAAAATGGCGGATGATGTATATGGAAATGTTGCATCAAATCGAGGATTTGTTTAGTAAGACTTTCCTTGATTTAATTTAATTTTTCATGTAGAATCTCTGATGTTTCTGTTATTTTCTTTGGTGATATTTCGATATGATTGATTTCAAAATTTCTTGATAAAAAAAATATTATTTTAAGTGTGACACGGATACATTTTATTTTGACAGATATCCAGGATATACTGTTACCAGAAAATAGTTAACAATAAAATTTATAATAAAAATTTTTCTCTTCTTTTTTTAAAAGGTTTTTTTCCTGTTTCCTGTATAATTTATCTTTCTTTATCTTCTAGAAATATATTTATACATTCCTTTTAGAACAAACAAATATTTACGTCCCAAGAGAGAAAAAAATCCCAACAATTATTATAGATAAATATTCCATACCTTCAAAATCCCATCACTTGACGAACAGGTGAATTCTGACTTTGGATGTAATGTTACATAACAATATATTGTCAGTAAGACGTGCAAACCAAAAGCAACCAGGTGACATTAAACATCCTGTGTATACATGTATTACCAGAGTTTATATTTTGTGATATACAAAAGTTTTCATAACTGTACAAATAAATATCTTCTCTTCCCCGTGTCAAACCAGAAGAAGTATGTATCATAATAAACTTGAAGAAAATATGAATATTATAAAAAAAAATCTTTAAAAAAATCTTTTTTGCTTTAAAAGATAATCAAACTAATATTTATGTTTCTATAATTATTTAAAAGAAATATTTTGATTCAAATTTTAATTTAAATGGATTTTGAATTATTTCGTAAAAAATTAAACGAGATTTTATTGAATATGATTTTATTATTTATTTTTTTTAATTCAATATTTAAGCAAAATCCAGGCATTCAATAAATCGATATAAAGTTAAACTTGTGTAAAAAAATTTGTTATTGTATACATTTCAACAGAGACATATAATACAATTGCTCTGATTTCAACAACATTGTATACCCGACAATATTTATCGACAGAGTTATCGGTCCTGAATAGGACTGATATAGTTGGGTATGCCAGTTTGGTTACTTAAAAAAAAATTAATATGTCTTTTTCGATCATATACTAGACAAACATTGACAAATTCTTGTACAGTTTAAGATTATTCCTGAAAATCAAATGATTTGGGATTTAAGCAGGATTTATTTAGCAAAATTGAGTTAGGAAAGCATAAAGAAAAATGTCACGAATACAGAAATTTCTTCGAACTAATTTCTTTGATTTTACACTTATTTTATAATTACATCAATGCCAAAACCGAGCACACTATTACAGTCATGTCTTAATTCCGAATCGGAACTGCATGACCATGATGACGTATCTTAATTTTCTAATAAATCATCATAAACTTCATTTATGTCATCCAGCATAAAAAAAAATCTGCTATATTCGATGGCAAATTGAATTTTTGTTTTATTGCTTCTTCTACAAAATATCTCCAGAAGAGGTCCAGATTCATTTTTTTGGACTCATCACCAGAAGACATTCTGGAGATGTACAGAAGAGACCAATAAAAAACGCCCTTGTTTAGTGGCAAATTTCAAACAAAAGAAAAGTATGTAAAAACATTTATTAGACTTAGATCAGTATCTCAAAAAACTTACAGGTCTACACAACATAAACTATACACACAATACATAAAACAAATGACAGTCACAATGCAATTACATGTAACTTACTCAAACAAAAGGTAAAAAACCGTATCTTTCCAAAAAACCCGGCCGCTATATACACAGAAGAAAAAGTTCTGATTATAAAAAAATATAATTAAGATAGGGCTGGATGGGCGGGTATTTCAAGAATTATGAATTTAAGTCGATCGACGCGTTACTTAAATAAAAATTATGACCTGCTCAGAGAAAACTGACTAGAAGAATGACCATACGAATATCGTGATTTGAAAGAATTCTAGTCATTTCGGAACCTGGTTAAATCGGCACCTGCATGGTCAAATAGGCACCCGTTATAGTCAAATCGGACCTGGTTAATTTGGCACTCAAGTTATTCCCGGGCTTGTATTTCCTATCATGATTTTCTTGATAGAGGGTTGCTGCTCACATGAAGCTGTTCTCAATTTTATTAAACCAAGAGTTCCAAATGGTGAAGTTGAGATCATCCCTTCGTAAATTTTACGGACGCCATCACGAGTTGGTTGACCGTTGTGGAATAACCGTTTCACAGATGATATCGGATATGTTCCTTATGTCGTAACTACAATCCCCGTCCCTTTTCACTAATGTGACCTACTGAATTAGACTATTTACTGGGTTCGTAATAACATGAGCAACACGACAGGCGCCACATGTGGAGCAGGATCTGCTTACCCTTCCGGAGCACCTGAGATCACCCCCAGTTTTTGGTGGTGTTCGTGTTGCTTAGTCTTTAGTTTTCTATGTTGTGTCTTGTGTACTATTATTTGTCTGTTTGTATTTTTTTCTTTTTTAGCCATGGCGTTGTCAGTTTATTTTCGATCTATGAGTTTGACTGTCCCTCTGGTATCTTTTGCCCTCTTTTAATTATTTCGGCACCCACAATTAAAATTATGTTTTGTAAGTAAACTATTGAAGTCTCCATTTTTCATGATTTTTTCTATATTTTCACTAGAGGTGTCAACGTATATTTGTTGCTCATGACAGAAGTTCCAATGGAAACTTTGTTATAAACAATGGGGCCATAATACAATGTATTTGTTCCTATTGGAACTTATATCACAAAGCAACCTCTATTTCATGACAACTGCACATTACTAGTAAACATGGGCTACAAAGATTGGTGCCATTGTTATTCATTTAATACAAGTAGACAGGAAATGCAAAAAAAAAAAATAACAATTTAAATTACAATGATAAAAATTATTAGTTTTTATTCTCATCTGTAGATTAAACAACAGCTTGTGTCATGGCCTCTTTGTTTACTTTTTTTTAATTATAAAAAATCAAAAACTATCTGAAAATTGTTAAAACAACAAATGGGTTATTGTTTGTAATAGTAATAAGTTCATAAGTTTTTAAATAGAATATTGAGTAAATTTAAAACAGAGAGCCAACTGAGTATTGTTTATTGTAAATAAAATTGAGAATGGAAATGGGGAATGTGTCAAAGAGACAACAACTCGACCATATAACAGACAACAGCAGAAGGTCACCAACAGGTCTTCAATGCAGCGAGAAATTCCCGCACCCGGAGGCGTCCTTCAGCTGGACCCTAAACAAATATATATACTAGTTCAGTGATAATGAACGCCATACTAAACTCCAAATTGTACACAAGAAACTAAAATTTAAAATAATACAAGACTGACAAAGGCTAGAGGCTCCTGACTTGGGACAGGCGCAAAAATGCGGCGGGGTTAAACATGTTTATGAGATCTCAACCCTCCCCTATACCTCTAGCCAATGTAGAAAAGTAAACGCATAACAATACGCACATTAAAATTCAGTTCAAGAGAAGTCCGAGTCTGATGTCAGAAGATGTAACCAAAGAAAATAAACAAAATGACAATAATACATAAATAACAACAGACTACTAGCAGTTAAATGACATGCCAGCTCCAGACTTCAATTAAACTGATTGAAAGATTATGTATTCATCATATGAATATCAGGCATAATCCTTCCCGTTAGGGGTTTAGTATCATACCATCATAACATATATGAGAAGAACATAACCCGTGTCATGCCAACAACTGGTTTTTAAATAAATGTGTTTAGTGCCGATGCAAAGACCCTATAAGTGAATCAATATTAACGCCAAAATATACAATCTTTAATGACCTGACAACAGTATCGTAACTATATCCCTTCTTAATAAGTCTATTTAAAGGTTTTGTTAGCTTCAGAGGTGAATACTGACATTTTTGTGCTTTATAAAGAATATTTCCATAAAAAATTGGATGTGAAATACCTGAACGTATAAGAAGTCTGCATGTTGAGCTATATTTACGAATGATGTCCTTATACCGATGATAAAATTTAGTAAATGTTTTGACTAGTTTGTGATATCGAAAACCCTGGTGCAATAATTTTTCAGTAATACATAAATTTCTGTCGTTAAAATCTAAAACATTGTTACATACACGAGCGAGTCGTACAAGTTGAGCTATATAAACACCGTAAGATGGTGACAAGGGAACGTCACCATCTAAAAATGGATAATTAACGATAGGAAATGAAAAATCATCTCTTTTATCATATATTTTAGTATTAAGCTTTCCGTTAATGATATAGATATCAAGATCGAGGAAAGGGCAGTGGTCATTGTTAGTATTAGCTTTATTTAAAGTAAGTTCAACAGGATAAATTTCTTTAGTATACACACTGAAGTCGTCATTATTGAGAGCCAAAATATCATCCAAATATCTAAAAGTATTATTAAATTTGTGTATCAGATGTTGTTTCGATGGGTCTTTGCTGATTTTTGTCATAAATTGTAACTCATAGCAATACAAAAAAAGGTCCGCAATAAGTGGTGCACAGTTAGTCCCCCATTGGAATTCCGATAACCTGACGATATACGGAATCTCCAAAGCGAACAAAAATGTTATCTAGTAAAAATTCAAGGGCATATATAGTATCAAAGCATGTCCAATTGACATAGTTTTTTTGTTTATTGCTACTAAAAAATGACCTAAAAGAGTTTGAACATATATATTCACATTCTGACTTTTTAAATGCCCATTTAATTAGGAGTGTGAATTTTTTCTTAATGAGAATGTGAGGCAATGTGGTATATAGGGTAGAAAAATCAAAACTTTGAACAGATTCAAAATCACCAATATATCATGCATGCAATTTATCAAGTACTTCCAACGAGTTCTTGACACTCCAAAAGTAATTAATTCCACTATTTTCGAAGGCCTTATTTGAACAATTTATTATCAGGTTTTTTATTGAACCAAGTGTACTGGTAAGAAGTATAGACAATTTAGTAGTGGAACAATGGCTTGAAGACGAAATGAATCTATATTTGTAAGGTATTTTGTGTAGCTTCGGAAGCCAATACATAATTGTGTATTCTTCCTGCTTAATTACATGTGGTGAGTTTGTAACAATGTACGAAATGAACATCTGAAATTGTAAGTTTTGCCAAAAAATATATATTAAACAAAACGAAAAATAGAAATGAAAGAGAAAAAAACGGTAAAAATAATTTTATTTTTAATTAGGCAGTGGCTATTTTGCCGCCTCCGGCAAGATAGCCTCTTTGGTGCTATTTTACCGGCTCCGGCAAAATAGCCTCCTTTTAATTTTCGTTATTTTGCCGGCTCCGGCACAATAGCGATTTATATAGGTCCTCAGCTGGCCCCTAAATAAAATTGTGTACTAATTCTGTGAAAATGGACGTCACACTAAACTCCAAAACATATAAATGAACTGAAATTAAAAAAAAATACAAGACTAACAAAGGCCAGAGGCTCCTGACTTGGGACAGGCGCCAAAATACGGCGGGGTTAAACATGTTTTGTGAGATCTCAACCACCCCCCTATACCTCTAGCCAATGTAGAATAAAGAAACACATAGCAAAGATCGATTGAATTAAAGATGTTGACTGACGAACAATTTCGGAAGTATTGACAATGTAAGTTTCTTTGCTACTTGTCATTTAAAATACGTGCCGCAATCCGTAAAATGTGTATAGTTGCAAGATAAAAACGACGATACATTTACATGTTATGATGAAACAACTTGACTAAGCAGTGGATGAAGTTTTGTGATCATAGTTTGCGCATGAACACAGCAGTATTTTAATGCACCATAGACTAAATCGGTATTAAAGGTTTTGTTTGGTGCTCTAGTTTTCATAGATTTTATAGTCCTTGAATCACGTTTTCACAGTTAAACATAACTTAATTGATTGTCCTTTTCAAAGTGCTCCAAAATTACCTGCTTTAGCTTTTCATATGAGTCGTACATAGCGCTTATCATGTTCAAGTTTCATTTTACAAGGAAGTGTAGTCTTCCATTTTCGAACGTCAATGATTTCAATTAAAAAAAAAATATTTCATTTAGTCTGATAAAAATCTGAAATAAAACCGTCAAATTTGCAAAACTCTAAAATAGCCACTGCCTTTTAATTATGCACCTTTCAGTAGAATAAAAATTTCATAATTTTATTTTTTCTAGATGTTTCATAATATTACTAGCTACAACATGTTATTTCACAAAAATCTATGAGAAAAATTTCCATTGAACGTTCTTTTTATTTTGTGTAACAATTTCATTTCATATCTATGTTATGTTAGATATGTATTTATATTGTTGGTACTTAGTTATATCATAGACAAGTTTCTTTTGGAACAATCTGTATGTCGAGTTACCAGTCACTTCTATACAATGGTAGCGTCATTTTGATTTTTTTTCACAGAAATTTTGAGCTTAATTTGATAGTGTTTTTCCATCAGTTGGAAATGGTATTGCTTCGCTTGAACTTATACCTCAATACATAAATAATACAGAAATGCACGTATTTTGTCTTTTCTTGAAGACATTACATGTTTAACCGTCCATTATAATTTCTGTGTAGCATCGTTGTTCAAAGTGAAAGTACACATATTACAGCACGTGAATATTCGAGGTCTTTTCTTTGGCAGTGATCTGGAAAGATTTGTTCTCAATGGAACTAGCCTCCTAGTACAAATAATTATGTCGTCTTGAAATGGCTATTTTATTTTTTTTGTTTTGACGCCTTTCTCACAGCAAAAGAATATATCAAGACCTCATAATTATTTTGGACTACTACTACTACTAGACTAGGCCCCCCAAAAAATGCTAATGAGCCATTTTGAAAATAAATGAGTCATTAGATCAAATGAATGGCCATTAGTTTATAACAAAATATAAAAATGTATGTTAAAGAGAAGAGCTACTTAAGCCAATAACTAGTCCAATTTGAAATAATTATGATGTCTTGAAATGCTATTTTTTTTCTCTGACTCCTTCCTACGATGAAGGCCATGTCACAGAAAAAAAATAATAAACGGAGCTCCAGATAAGCTGCCTATTTGCGTGATCTCGCAATACAAATAATTCAAAACCCAATGCAATTGCCCATTGCAGGGTTCAATAACCCAATTAATTCAAAGGAAAACCCAATTATATGCCAAAATCATGAGTTCTTAACGCTTTTATTCGCTATCGTTTTCGTTATTTACCCTTATCTGATTACAGTCTTCACGTAAATCTATTTTTATAATATTTATAATTGGAAATGTCCTTTTGTTCTTAAAATAGAGCCCTGCATCAAGTAGCTGTAATGGGTCCCTGTTGGAATTTTCCGTTGCTCAAAAGGTAAACGTGTTTAGACTTATTAAGAAGGGATATAGTTACGATACTGTTGTCAGGTCATTAAAGATTGCATATTTTGGCTTTAATATTGATTCACTTATCATGCTTATAGGGTCTTTGCATCGGAATTAAACATATTTATTCTAAAACCAGTTGTTGGCATGACACGGGTTGTGTTCTTCTCATATATTTTATGACGGTATAATACTAAACCCCTAACAGGAGGGATTGTGCCTGATATTCATATGATGAAGACATAATCTTTCAATCAGTTTAATTGAGGTCTGGAGCTGGCATGTCAGTAACTGCTAGTAGTCTGTTGTTATTTATGTATTATTGTCATTTTGTTTATTTTCTTTTGTTTCCTATTCTGACATCGGACTCAGACTTCTCTTAAACTGAGTTTTACTGTGCGTACTGTTGTACGTTTGTTTTTTCTACATTGGCTAGAGGTATAGGGGGAGGGTTGAGATCTCAAAAAACATGTTTAACCCCGCCGCATTTTTGCGCCTGTCCCAAGTCAGGAGCCTCTGGCCTTTGTTAGTTTTGTATCATTTCTTGTGTATAATTTGGAGTTAAGTATGACGTCCATTATCACTGATCTGGTATACATATTTGTTTGGGGGCCAGCTGAGGGATGCCTCCGGGTGCGGGAGTTTCTTGCTGCATTGAAGACCCATTGGTGACCTTCGGCTGTTGTCTGCTCTGTGGTCGGGTTGTTGTCTCTTTGACACATTCCCCATTTCCATTCTCAATTTTATTATGAAAACATTTCGATCTTCTCGGCGTTTATCCAATTAGCGTGTGACATGCTGTCATATTTTTTCAAATTGCCCGGGATTTATCATAACATACGATGAATTAAAACGAAAGTAAATCAGATAAAAATATTGTATAGAAGCATGTTTTTGGCTTCTTTTTGATAGCTGAGGGAAAGTTATGATGATAACAAGACTCAGCTATTGATTTTAGGAAGCGTCCATTGAACGCACGGGCGTGTTTGCGTACCTTAACGAGAACATTGCTATAGAACGATAAACACGGGGTTTCGTCAAAAACGAAATCAGTTGGAAAAAGTGAAAGGCCAAATCAATTATGACATGATATGTAGTTGGAAAGCATCGGAAACCAAAAGTTCTGATATGGGACAACTTAACCCAGATTTATGTAAATTGAATTAAACAAAAACAGTTTATATATTATTTTTTTCATTTTAGTTGATGAATGAATACACATATCCGTTTTTTACGTCAAATTGTGCAGCTTGACACTTTCTTTGTTTTGGTCTAATTGTTCTGGATGCTTAAGATAGTTGTCTTATTCATGTTATTGGCAAGTGCAGTATAACATTGTCATTTATTTACTTGATGTTGGAGAATTATTTGTAAATTTAAGTTGAATGTGGTCTCCATCATTAAACCACCCTATAAATCTCAAGGTTTTGGGGTATATCTTAAATCTGGGAACTACTTTTTATTTTTATTAAAAAGTAGATCTGGCAAATAGGTGAAAGGACTGGCAAAACTTTCTTACAGCACCTAAATTTCACATATATTACATAAAAATCTAAACACTTAGCCACACCTACCCCAACTATAAACTAGGGTGATCATATGGGATCTAGAAAGGCAATTAATTACTGTCCAACTAGTGACACCAGCTGCAGTTTACATAAGTTTTGAGAAAATACAAAACTGACAGAACGTTTAAAACGGGACACAAATTAAACGTACAATTGCTCGTCAGTGAATAAACCAAATAAAACAGCTAAGCACATATACAAAGAAAGAAACACATTTAAGATCAGTGATATTGTTGTCTTTTTTCAAAACTACCTCTACCGTTTTTTATTGGGAAAAATGCATATTTTTATGGAAATTGGGAAAATTGTATATTTTATTCTGAACACATCAGCGATTTTTTGCTGACCTTTGCTGTCTTTTTTGCACTGTTGTTTTCATGTATATTTTGGTTGTCAGACATTTTCAACCTAAAAGGTACTTTTCGAAGAGGGGAAAGAAACAGAAGCAATGATGGTACTTAATGCATTGAAAACCACATGTTTTACAAACACCATGATGATTCTGATCAGAAAACCGGATCTCAAAAGTGCTTTCTAATATCAAAATAATAACATGAATACGATATTTACAATCATTACTACCAATGCCATCACTGTTTTGGGAAAATGTAAAACTTTTTGGGAGGAATTTTAAGCCATTTTTTTTAGTAATTGGGAATTTTCTCTAGGGGAAAAAGCCGAATTTCGGCTGTAATTTGAGGCAAACAATATCACTGAAGATGGAAACACATCTGGGGTTGATATAATGTGATTATAATTAAACATGCCTAAATATTCAATATTGTGTTGATGAAAAAACCCAATACATTAAGGAGCTTGGTGGTGAAAAACCCAATTTGATATTTGCTTGAGGGGTGAATTGGAATTGATAATGCAATTAAAAAACTTTATCACCCAATTACATAAAAAAATGGTGGGTAAAAACCCCAATTTGTGAATTCTTATCTGGAGCTCTGAATAAAATAGCCTTTAAACATGTTCAAGACGTAATATATATTTAGATTTGCAAGTAATAATAAACTGTAATTCAGTCTTCACACTGAGCCACAGGCCCATCAGCCCAGGCTTGTAAAATTGATTTCAGGCCTGTAAAAATCATCTCTACAAGCCAACAGAATCTAACTAAAATTTTCCAAAAACTGAGGTCTTGGCCTGTAGATTTAAAAGTTTATCGTGAAGACTGGTAACTTATATTGCATGTTCAGTTTTTTTTACAGATTCAGTAAATTATTGCCTTTGTGGTGCAGTAATGAATGATGCCAAATTATGCAAATTTTCAGGTTTTAATAAGATTCATCTACTTTTCTGACGTCTAAAATACATTATATCACTAATAACCCAATTGGTGAAAAACTTTTTTAACTGACACTAAGGACACATTAGCATATATGTTTTCATCAAATTTCCATACCACTATCACAGTTAAAAATTTTAAGGGCCAAAATTATGAGTTAGTGAACCAACTTCTTTTGTAAGTTGAGCAGTTGTCCGAATACTTTGTACATCTTGTACATCATGTACATTGTAACCTGTAACCATAATCAGACTAAAAAAATATATTAACAAGTGTGTCCTGTCTTCTTACCATAAATTTTCATGCATTCCTTAACACATTTTATTGACATTTTTACTTGAGCACTTTTAAAGTCTAGATCACTGTTTACCATGTTAACAGTGGTTGAAATCCAGAACATTACCCTATTTATCTGTTTATATAAATATAAGAAGATGTGGTATGATTGCCAATGAGACAATTAATTAGCTCTCCACCAGAGGCCAAATAACATAGACATTAACAGCTATAGGTCACCAAACAGATATATTAGTCTGTGTATAATGTTTAAAAAACTATTTTTACTTGCCTATGATATCTACTCTATTTTGTTTGTAAGGAAAATTGAAGAAGGAAGGAAATAAGAATATTTTTAAATAATTCTTTCTATTTTGCGAAATTTATATACCGTAGTCATGGTAATTAGATATATATTTTTTACACATTTTGTAGAGTGTCCATGATGATGATGATGAGTCACCAGATTTCCCAGAAGACTTTGGTGATCTGGTTATGGTCGATGAAATAGGTCCTGATGATGATGATATCACTGTGCAGGTGGGTATTAAATCTGATCAGCAACCCCCCTCTCCCTCATTCTGTTAATCTTACAGTCAAGTTATGGCTATTTGGTGATGCATTTTAAAATAAAAAGATGTGTTATGATTGCCAGTGAGACAACTGCCCACCAGAGACCAAATAACATTGGAGTTGGAGAAACTTTAGTTTAAAAAAAATGTGTCCAATGATCCCGCCTGCCAACCAAGATGGCTGACATGACTAAAAATAGAACATAGGGGTAAAATGCAAGTTTTGTTTATTATTTTGAAAACTGTTATAAATAGAGAAAATCTGACAGGAGCACAAATATTCAGAATGTTGAGCTCTACCAATTGTCCATATACGTCAAAACTGTCAAACGACTTCTTATAGGAGTCATTGCCCTTTAATGATAATATTTACCATTTTTTTTCATTTTTCCCTATCATCTTGAAAACTATAATGGATAGAGAGAAACTTTAAATTGCCAAAATGATCAGCTAGACAAGTTGTACAAATAAGTTCCCATGGTCAAAATTGTCAGTCAACATGGTCAACTGCTTATTAGAGTTAGTGTCCATTGATGACTATTTTTACCAATTTGTTGCGTTTTTTCCCTTTTATCTTAAAATTATAAGAGATAGATAAGGAAAAATGATCAGCAAGACAAGATCTACAATTAAGACAATAAATATGAAATTATCTGAAGACTCCTTATTTGAGTTTTTGCCCTTTAATGGTGATTTTTACCTTTTTTTTTGCGTCTTGCCTTATATGATAAAAATTATAGTAGATTAATAAAATAGACACTTTAAATCACAAATCAGCAAGGCAAGATCTACTAACAAGTCAAATTTTGCCGATATATTTAGTAGACTGTCACTCTTTATAGGAGTGAATGCCCTTAAACGAGGATTTTTTTTTACCCACTTTTGTGTTTTGAGCAAAAACTGAAGATGATAGAGAGAAATTAAACAAACTAAATGATCAACAACACAAGATCAACAAAACAGAGATTTTTGTCATGAATTCTATTCTTGCCTATAATGTTGGAGAGTGTCCTTTGTTGAATATGCAAATGGACCAAGGTGAGCGACACAGGCTCTTTAAAGCCTCTAGTTTAATTAATGAGGGTGTAGTTGGGGTTTACAGAATAGAGAACAAAGTGCAAAAAGTGCAGAATTAAGGCATAAAAATATAAAGAATAGAGAAAAATGAATAAGCAAATTAAATAAAGAATAGAGAAAAATTAATAAGCAAATAAAATAAAGTAAAGAGAAAAATTAATAAGCAGATAAATTAAAGAATAGAGAACAATGGGCAAAATTTACAAGGAATGGAGAAAAATGGACTAAAAAGTTAGAGATCACAATTCGCAGAATTGAAGGACCCCCCCCCCCATTCAGACCCTCATAAATGACAGGCAGCATGGTCTTTTGATTGTTCCACTTGAATGGATATATATTTCGATCTTAGAACTTTCCATCTTTATTGTAGGAGCCTACTGACTCATTAGTGAAAGCACCGACTGATTCGCCAATAAAAGCAGCGACTGATCAAGTAGTGGTCAGAATTAAGAAGGTAATTATGATATTTAAAGTATATTTTGTTGTTTTTTTTATGCCCCCACCGCGGGGGAGGGACATTAAGTTTTATCTTGTCCGTCTGTAAGTCCTAGTTTGCCTCAACCAAATGTTATGAAACTTATACACAATGCTTATTACAACCAAACACAGATATAGTTTGAATTTGGGTGGCGTAACTTTTACCGTTCTTGAGTTATGTGTCTGTATAAATTGAAAATTTTCTGAATTTGCCATATTTTTACAAGTGGGGGCAGTGGGGGCTTCTGTGTTCCATGGACACATTCTTCTTTTATTATTATTATAAATTATATATTGTGGATTCTGGGTATAGTTAAAGCAGACTTTGGCAAATCCTAATAATTAACACATGATTAAATATCCAAAATCCAAAAGCAAAAAAGAGTCCAATAAAAAAATAAGGAGATGAGGTATGATTACCAATGAGACAACTATCCTACAAAGTTCAAATAAAGTGGATGTAAGCAATTATGGGCAACTGTACAGACTTCAACAATGAGAAAAACCCAAACCGTATAGTCGGCTGTAAAAGGCAATGAAAAATATGAAACAATTCAATTGAGAAAACAAACGGCCTAATTTATAACAAAACACTTAAAGAAAAACAAATATGACAGACATGAACCAATGACAACCACTGAACTACAGGTTCCTGACTTGGAACAGGCACATAAAGAATGTGGCAGGAACCTTCTACCACACAACAAGCAGATTCTTTCAGACCAAGGACCAAAATTAGCTGGGACTATTTTTCAAGAAATTGTTTTTTTGGAAGTTGGCAAGCAGTATAATAAATTTTAAAACATAGCCTCCGTTAACAATGCTTTTTCAGAGTAACAATCTACTTGATCACCCTCTCATTTATTTATATCATATTATATTGCAGGAGCCAAATGATACAGGGGGGAAATCTTCAGAGGATCAGGTGGTTGGTACACTTAAGAAGGTTAGATAGCTTTGTTTTTTTTTTTAAAGTTTATAAATCCATACTTTATACATAATTTTAATCCCAATCTTGAACTTTCCTTAGCATCAGACAAAAATGTCAAACTTGGACTCAAGGATTATTGATAGAATTTGATGAACTAGAAGAGGCACTATATAGGCTGAATTATTACATTGCATTACTGAATGATTTGTCTCGCCTGCCACGAAATCGGAGAAAGCAAGACATAGTGATTGCTTTTCCGGCAACAGCTGGGGTGACGCTGTCAACAATTATTAAGTTTTCTGCTTAAGTTAGTTTGATAGGAACTACTTGTGATAGATTAATGATATTTTGTACGAAGTTGCATTACTATCAGTACATATCAGTTTGACAACTATTTTGAGGCCCTGCCCCTAGCCCATGGTCCAGTGACTTTGAATTAATAATCAATTTTAAATGTTAAGTTTTCTGCTTAAGCTAGGTTGATAGGAACTACTGGTGATAAATCAATGATATTTTGTGTGAAGTTGCATTGCTATCAGTTCATATCAGGTTGACAACTATTTTGAGGCCGTGCCCCCTAGGCCATGGTTCAGTGAATATCAATTAATTAGCAATTTTCAGTGATAAGTTTTCTGCTTAAGTTGGTTTGATATGAACTGCTTGCAATAGATCAATGATATTTTCTTTAAAGTTTCATTACTATTTCAAGGCCCTGCCCCCTAGGTAATGGTCCGGTGACTTTCAATCAATTAGCAATTTTCAATGTTTAGTTTTCTGATTAAGTTAGTTTGATAGAAACTACTTACCAGAGACAATATTTTCTATAAAGTTACATTGCTGTCTGTACATATCAGTTTGTCAACCATTTCGAGGCCCTACCCACTAGTTGGTCCAGTGACTTTGAATTAATTAACAGTGTTGCTGTCCATCAGATTGTCTTTTTCTGAATTTTATGCCTACAGGTGACACATATCTCTGTGTCAGCAGTTTATTGTTCTTGTGTTGCTGTCTAGTTTGAAATCAATGTTTTTATTCATATAATATACATGTATTCACTATATTTACTATAAACTCATCATAGATGCCAGGATTAAAATTTAGGGTCACCATTAAAAAATTGTTTGTTTGATGATGCCTACCCATGCCTTGTAGGGTTGGGTAGGTAGGTAGTGATTTTATGGGGGGCTAACAACATAAGTTACATGTTTTAAACAAGAAAACGACGTTAGAGCAGAAAAAATCTTTAAAAAAAAAATTTGAACGGATTTGTGTCATAAATTTTTTGTAGGCTACTTTTTAGGTGAATAGGTAGGCACCATCAAACAATTTGAATTTTATTTTTGGCCTTGTATACCAGACCCGTGTTTCATCTACAAAAGATTCATCAGTGACACTCGAATAAAAAAGTTTCCATTTTACTATGTTTTAAAACAACCATAAACATGATAAAAGATAATAGAGAAAATGATACACGTAATTGTTTTAAAAATAATTTTAAAATAACCCAAATTCCTTGTAGAATGCTCAAATGGCATATTGATGTCATAAATTGTGTAAAGTTTTGTCCTGCTGTATGAATTTTGAGAACATGTTACATTGCAAATTGGAATATATAATATAATATTAAATATGGTGTAGCATTCTTCTTTATCCATTGGTTATTACGATCACGTGATTCATAGGGTATTTCAGCAAGGCTTCCAAAACGGTCATATATTCCGGACATTTGTATAATGTCCGGTAAAAGTCCGGCTGGGCAAAGCATGAAACGGTCATCTACTTTTTAGTTTTCAAGGCTTTCTTAACAGATGGTCATTTTAACATAATTCGCGATCTTTTTGACCCAACCTTTTGCCTTTAGCAGCCACACATTTCCTGTCATAAAAGTGACATGATCATTAAGTACTATCAAAACAACCCCTTCTTTAATACCTTCTCATTTTAATCAAGGCTAATTAGTTGTCGAACAGTTGAAATTTACCTGTTCAGGTGACAGGTAAACTATTTTGAACCGGACATTAATCGGTCTATTCAAAGTTATTTACTTACATTTCAGCGGTTTGCATCTAATTAATTTAGTCATAAAAGATTGAAATTATCAGAAATACGTTTACAAATATGATTTGATGAAAAAATTAGAAAGGTGAAAATGAAAAATCGTCATAACCACGTTGTTTGAACCAGAGACATGTCTCTGTTTGACCTAGTACACGTGTGCGCATGCGCCCAGGTGTGAAATTTAGTTATGCATCCTAATTTCTTCAAAAAATGCTTAAATTGTCATTGATACCTTTATCTCATGTTTATTTCGAATATTTTCTTGAAGATATAACGTAGAAAGAGCTACATACACTCATTCATGCTTTGCAAACGTACACGGAATTTACGTATTTGTCTCTGGTCCATGTTTTACCATTGTCAAGATAACATCCGGTATAAGATTTTAACGAATGTAAAGTTTTTGACGACGTTATTTTGCACAAATAAAGAGTCTAAGGCAGATATAAGTACGCTGATGTTGCACACTTCGAATGATGCACTGCCAATTTACCAGTTTACGTCAGAACTTCGATTTTGAATCAAAGAAAGTTTAATATCGTTTTTTTTTAATGTCAATCATTGGGATGGCCAACTCAGCAACTGAATACCATAATTACCTTTTGTTTATTTAGTCTTAAGGGATTAAAATCGGGATAATATATAAAATGTCCGGCTGGCTAAAAATAATTTTGGAAGCCCTGTATTTCAGTATATGGACGCTATGTTTCTATTCATACCAATATATTGACGGCCAATATTAAAAATGTTGCAAAATACAATATAAAATATATCTTGACGGTCAATATTAAAAATTTTGCAAAGTACAATGTAAAATATATATTGACGGTCAATATTAAAAATCTTGCAAAATATAATGTAAAATACACAGAAAGAACATTGAAGACCATTTCCATAATACACTATTTACATATGTAATACATAAATTAAGGACTTTCTCTCAGTCAATACGTTATATAATCTGACCAGGTCCATATATAACCTATTGACCTCGACAAAAGTCCATAATTGATAAATATATTTGTAGGAACCACAAGACCATGCCATTAAGTCAGTTACCAGTGAGAAGCCAGGATCTGGTCAACAGAGTCAGGTATTTTAAAACTGGTTGATGTACTTTTAGTTTGTATGATGTGGCATTCACTTAGCAGATGACAATCAATTAAAATATTTTGTGTTCTTCGTAATTCCATGACCTTAGGCAGGAAACTGGCATTCCTAGTCAATTAAGATTGGAGTCCTACACACCTGCCACAAGCCAGTTCAAACTCACAACCTCAGTGTTGACAGGCTAGCTAGTGATCGCTGTATTACTTAGACCACTCAGCCACCGAGGCCCCTGAAAGATCATTTAAAGTAAACATTTTATAAAATAAGATTAATGTGTTGTAATAATAATTCACATATATATATCTGGAAAGCCAAATGAGAGGGATCATAAAACTATTACAGTGTTTGATAATCTGACCCTATTTACTTATAAATATAATGTTATTGTTTGGCTCACTAGATTGAATTGATATACATGTGCTAAATGTATTTTTTAATTTATAGAAAATGAAAACATATAATTTTAATGCATTCGAAGCATTTTTCTGGATTTACCTTCAACAGGAATGCTAAAAGCCCAATATTTGAAAGCCAAGGATGTATAATTACCATACATTTGAAGAGGCTAATATGACTAAAAAGAACCTTAAAAAAAGCCAAATCCATCTACATGTAAGGTCAATTTTGTCAACTTAGTTGTCATTTATCATGATGACTTTTGAATATTGAAAATCTGACATTTATCTCTTTGGTCATGTTGATCATGTTGATGAATGTTTTATTTTAGTGTATTGATGCCAAGTAATTAAAAATATGCCACTTTACCTTTTATTGTCACCCGAACTATAGGTTGTGAGGCGACATAGAAATATTGGGCCTCCACCCATCCAGTCTTGTAAGCGTGCTTATGTGTACAATTCTATCCAGACTTTTATGAAATTTATATCAAAGGTTTATATCAGCAATGTCTCAGACAAGATAAAAAATCAGTGCATATCAACTTTTTTTAAACGAGTAATGCCCCTTGGAAATAATGATATGCAAAAATAGTAGAAGCAAAGACTGGTTGACTTAGAAGCAGAATGATATGTCCAGATATGGTGACATGTCTTCCTGCAGACAGTTATATTGTGAATTGCTGTGGATTGAGGAAAACTCAATATCGTGGATATTTGATTTCGTTGTTTTGACAAAGTCAGCATATATTCCTATAGAAAATATGTAATTCGCTGAACATTTCTATTTATGGCTAAACCTGTATATCTTTTAATTCTTTTTTGGTTTAAAGCTCTTCATCTTTTTAATTAGCTTTAGATTTTCAAATATTTTGGCCTCAAACATCACTGAAGAGACATTGATTGTTGAAATGCGCATCTGGTGCAGACAATGTTTATGTTTATTACTGTACCCATGAAATCCACAAAAATTAGATTCCAATGATAAATAATGAATCAACAGTAACCATGGTAACCAAGCTCAACATGTTCGTCTATTACAATGTGGATTTAATATTGATTTTACATTAACATGTTCTCATCCTAATATGCATGCAATAATCACAACTGGACATTAAACACCATTTCATCATCACCATTATCATCCAGTTTAAATTTATGTATATTTTTGTCCCCATGCCATCACCGGAGGGGACATTAACATTACCCTTGTCCGTCTGTATGTCCTGCAATTGGTTTCCGTTCTCTAACTTCAGTTTGCCTCAACCAAATGTTATGAAACTTATACACAATGCTTATTACCATAAAACATCAAGTTCAAATTTTGGTGGCATCACTTTTACCGTTCTTGAATTATGCCCCTTTATAACTTATATGCAAGTGGGGGCATCATCTGTGTCCCATAGACACATTCTCCATTTATTTTTGTTTTGGTGAGTAAATTGAAAATTAATGAGGATCTTTAAATAATTTTCCTTTTTTCTAAAAGTATTTGCATGAAATTACTGACAGACATAAAAGCACCAATTAATCAGTCAAATTTCTTGATATTCACAGAAGGATCTTGGGAAATCACCAGCCAATAAGACTGGGTCCAATTTATTAAGGCAGAGAAATAGGAGAAGAAACAGACCATCTCAAAAACAGCGCAAAGCTGCAAAGCAGGCCGCTGAAGGTGCTGCAAAGCCTCAAATGGAAGAAAACAAAAGCAAAATGGCACAATCTTCTCATAAAAAAGCAGACTCAAAGTATGGGCGTTTTCGGAAGAAAAGATTTCAAGAAAGCTCTGCAGGACGCCGTGCTCGAAGATTGAGACAGGCTGCTCGTGCAATAGCTGCTGCAGCTGATAGACGAAATTTTGGCCCAGCTTTTCCTTCTCCCGTCATGAGACAGAACTTTGCTGGTCAATCATTTGGATCAAATGACCCTTTTCAAATGAATCGGGGAGATTTGATGATGGGACCGATGAATTTCAATGCACAAAATTCTGATATCAACCCTGAAAATAGAGGTTTTTTTAGGGAAGCGGTTGATTTTGGACATAGGCAGAATGACTTCATGAGAGAACCTTTTAACTTTGGATTTGAACATAATGACATGAGAAGAGAACGCTTTAACTTCCATCATGATGAAGATGAATTTCTGAGAAGACGTCATGATGTCCTGTTTAATGAAGAAAGGGAACGAATGAGAGGAGGGTATGATGAACAGCAAGATTTCATTAGAAGACCTTTTGATATTGATGATGTCGAACGCAGTCAAATGATGAGAGATCATTCCAACTTTTCTATGGGAAGACCAAATGACATGCATCGTAGTCATTTGGAAATGATAAAACAAGGTTCACACTTTGCACCGGAGAGAAGAGATTTTGTGGAAGATTACCCTGATTTTCACATGAGCCGATCAGAAAGAGGAAACAGACAGGGTTTGGGAGGTGGTCCTGTTCTTATGGAGGATGATGAAGTTGTCCAAAGTCGAGATCTGGCTAACTTAAGAAATGAGGAGATTGATTTCAGAAGGGACTTTTCATCCATGGAAGGTGACCGATTCTTAAGAAGAGACTTTCCAATGAATGGGGAAAATAATGCCAATGAATTTGATAGGCATGATAGGGGTTTTGGTGAATTTGAGCATCGAGAAAGTGGATTGATGGACAGACAAAATGATTTTGAACGAGATAGATTTGTGAAGGACACTCTAAGAGGAAGGAATTTAATGGAAGATCGTCCTTCCCAAGAGTTTGATTGGAGGGATAATTCTGAACGAGACAAATTTGTGAAGGACACTCTGAGAGGAAGGACTGAAAAGGAAGATTTTCCTTCTAGGGAATTAGATTGGAGGGATGATTTTGAACGAGATAAATTTGTGAAGGACACTTTCCGAAGAAGGAATGTAACAGAAGATCATCCTTCTCAAGAGTTTGATTGGAGGGATGATTCCAAACGAGACAAATTTGTGAAGGACTCTCTGAGAGGAAGAAATGTAATGGAGGACTTTCCTTCTCGAGAATTTGATTGGAGGGATCAGGAGGAACAAAATCACAGGATAGGCTATCCAGAAAGGGAGGAATCTAATACCAGAAAAGGCAGACCCTTTCAGGGAAAGCTTGAAAAGTGTCCCATTCCAGGGTGCTTTATTGAGTGTAATGATCTGTACTATCATGCATCTCAAAAACATTTACCAGGCATATTTAAAACCGTTGAAGATTCAGATAAAATCAGTCAAGCAAATGTGACCCCAACTCGTGTTGCAGCCCTTCGTGCATTGAAAATGGCCATTCTTGGACCTCAAGGTTCATTCAATGCCTTAATGGATCTTGTCAATGGTATAGGTATTGATGTTCCAAAAAATGAGGAGTTGGCCTCCTGTCATTGGGCCATGGTGGAAGTTTGCAGAGATCAAGATTGGAAGGAGCCGGACCGGTTTAGTTTGAATCCAATTAATTCCCCCGCTGGTCTGATTCACTGGAGACCTTTACTTATTTTAATAAGCTTATTAGATGAAAAGAGACGAATGAGCATACTTTCTGCATTTCCACCGGCTGGAAAATCTTCTTCTATGGATCATCTGACTTTAGACTTTTTTCAAAATTCATCCAACAAATCAACAGAAATTCTGAATTCTGAAACGTTTACAATAAATAGCTCCCAATCAAAGCCACAAAATAGTAATCGAAATTTAAGAAATATGCATGCAAGAAGGACTAGTCTCTCAGAAAATTCACTATTTCAGAGAGCAGACACTTTGCAGAACACTAATAACCAAAGGTCAAATCTTTCAGATACAAAATTTAAGAGGAGAAGAAACAGAGTTCGCAATAGAAATAGGCACAGAGGTGGGAAACCATCTTCAAATGTAAACAATGGTAGTCATGACAATAGAGCTGATTCATTAGGCTCTTATTCTCAAGGTAACCCTGAAGCAAGCTATCAAATGGGACCTAGAGATTCAAGGACCATGTCTATAAGTACTAGTCCTCAAGCTAGAGATAGGAAAATAAGGTCATTGTTTGACAGTGAAATCCAATATTCCAGATCAGGTAACACTTCACAAAACAGGAACTTAGAGATGATGAATAATCTAGGGCTAGACCAGACTTCAATGTCTCAAAATTTTCAACAAATGAGATCTCAAAGAGGTACCTATAATGAAGAATTTCTAACTGAAAATGTCATAAGACAACAAGGTCTAGGATTTACGGAAAGTGTATCAGTAGGATCAATGGGTCTGTCCACTCTGACTAGACAAATGGATCGATCATTTGAGGGTTCATTAGGTCACAACACGGGCAACTTTGGATTAAATTCTCGGGATGGAATGCAGTGGGGTCAAGGATTAGATTATCAGTTTCAAGGAAACATTCCGAATCAACAGATGCAAATGTGGTCAGGATCTGGCAATAGTCGCCAGTTTCCCAGCCATTAGAAAAACGTGAACTTCAGTTAAGGTCGATATTGTACATAATGTATATAATGAAAGATATTTTGATGGAATTTAATGTAACTAGTGAATGACATCATAAATATATCAGGAAATTTTCATGTCTAATGTTTTGATAGGCATTTTACTGTGGAATTTATACTTCACAAACATTTCACTACCAGTTTGAATGGATTGTGGAAGCCAATAAAAGCCTTGTAATGAACAAGGGGAATATTTTACTACCCTTTCTTAGGCTCAAAATGTGAACAAAACCTGACGTAAAAAAACCTGATAGATGATATCAAATTGGAAAAAAAGAAATTCATATCTTAAATGTTTTTAATACATGTATATTTATTGTTTTAAAGTTAACTGTAAGAGAAGTGCATTTGCTTACCATATGTACCATCAAAATAATGATAGAGAAAAAGTTCTTGTTTGAAATTGAGGTTACTGTGTTAAATTTTATTCAATAAAATAAATTTTAAATATTTTTTTTTAATTAATGTTTTTTTCTTATAGTAATTTCTTTGTGTAAATCATGAAGCTTAACTTAATATATATTTTCACTTCCAATCTTTGTGTCATGAACCAAAACAATTATCTTGATTGTCAATTAAAAGTGTGATGTGTGTATCACAAAACTTTGGTGATAAATCTTGTGAAATGTTATAGAAGTTCACGAAGTTCACGACATCCTGCGTTTGCAATTTTTGCTAAAAGTGTGGAACACTTATTTTTCATTAATTATGCAGACACATTAATTTGATACATCCATGTATTCAGTTTCATGGTTGAACTGTTCAACACGATATAAATAGGATCTGGATATTTAGTTTAATGTGATGAAGGAAATCGGAATGGAATTGTGTGACAGACTTTAGAAGGATTGGCTGTTTTATACAAATGAAATGGAAAGGTTGACCTTGTTTCACAAAGAATATATATGTCAAGGTTAGCCTGATTCACTCAAGGAATTGAAAAGACACATAGATAATAAAGATTTAACCTATTTCAAAGGGGATATGGAATGCATACTTTCATTTAAAGGTTCCAGTTTAAAAGATAACCAAAGGCACACAATAAAGGATTGGATGACTGGTACTAGGTATCTATGGATAAATTCTTAGGGATCTGTCATGAAAGACCACTTTTTTGTAAAAGAACTGTTAATCATGAAATGTTGGGGTAGAAATAAGCATGCTTCTATTGGCTCATAGCTTGCATACACAGTCATGCTTTTGAATGAATTTGATTAGCCCATTTAAGACAAGCACAGTTTTGAATGTTTGTCATTTCAATTTTCATGATGTTCAGTTATATTGTGTTGAGTTGCCTTTACGAACACAAGAATAAAGGTACAAATTATACCTCTTTTCTTAATAAAATGCATAGCAGAATATTGTATGATTTAAATAGAATCAAATTAGAAAATGCTTGATTGCTCCAAATTTGTTCAAGTTATGAATTTAGATAGCATTTGACAATTAAAGGGTTGAGTAAAAACAATATTTTTGTGCACTCCTCAAAGAAAAAGTTCTGATTCCTTTTTTACATTTTTATATGCCCGTTTACGGGACGTATTATGGTATACCTCTGTCCGTCGTCAACATGTCGGACATTAACTAAAAAAACGCTTAAACCAATTTGCATAAAACTTTGGTGAATTGTTTATATCTGTTGACGTGAGCTCCCTTTCGTTTTCTATAAATTTTAGATTATACGTTTCCGAGTTGTGGGGTTTTATTCATTAAAAAAGGTGGATTTTCCAGTTTTCGGACAATAACTCAAGAATGCTTTCACTAACTTGCAAGAAATTGTGGTGAATTGTTTATATCTATTGACACGAGCTCCCTTTTGATTTTTATAAATTTTAGATTTTACGTTTCCGAGTTACAGGGTTTTATTCATAAAAAAGGGGGGTTTTCCAGTTTTCGGACAAAAATTCATAATGCCTTCAGCAGTTCTTATGAAACTTTGGTGAATTGTTTATATCTATTGATGTAAGCTCCCTTTAGAATTTTATAAATTTTACATTTTACATTTCTGAGTTATGGGGTTTTATTCATTAAAAAAGGGGGGATTTTCCAGTTTTCGGACAATAACTCAAAAAATGCTGTCAGCAATTCTCATGAAATTTTGGTGAATTGTTTATATCAATTGATGTAGGCTCCTTTTACATTTTCATAAATTTCTAATATGACTGAGAATTAATTGAACTTTATTTGTTTACCGGTATAGTCTGACAACAGATTTACTAAGTATTGCGCAACAGCAAGAGATCTTTAATTGAATATAAATTCAATTCATATAACCAATTTCAAGTTCTTTGACTACATTTATTCAGAAACCTTTAATATGTCAAATATTTAATTACTATCCAAATTCAGACCTGTATCAAGCTTGAATATTGTGTCCATTTTTGCACCAACTGTTCAGGGTTGGACCTCTGCAGGCGTATCCAGCTGCGCTCAGCGAAGCAGTTTATTCAGAATATTAGGTTAAATGGTATTTTTTTGCTGTTTATAAACTGATGTCATGACATCACATCATTTTCTGATTTGTCTTCAAAATCTTACTATGATTAACATAGCCTGCCAATCATTACTGAAGGTTTATACATTTACATTATCCGATAAGGCATGTTAATTTAAGCAGCAAATGGCTAAGGGAGCAACCATTTAACTTTAAGGGGGATTATGGTTTTTATACGCCCGTTTACGGGACGTATTATGGTATACCCTTGTCCGTCTGTCCGTCCGTCCACCCGTCCGTCTGTCCGTCCGTCCGTCGTCAACATGTCGGACATTTACTCAAAAAAGCTTTAACCAATTTGCATAAAACTTTGGTGAATTGTTTATATCTATTGACGTGAGCTCCCTTTCGTTTTTTATAAATTTTAGATTTTACGTTTCCGAGTTATGGGGTTTTATTCATAATAAAAAGGGTGGTTTTCCAGTTTTCGGACAATAACTCAAGAATGCTTTTGCAACTTGCAAGAAATTGTGGTGAATTGTTTATATCTATTAACATGAGCTCCCTTTCGATTTTTATATATTTTAGATTTTACGTTTTCGAGTTACAGGCTAGGGTTTTATTCATAAAAAAAGGGGGATTTTCAAGTTTTAGGACAAAAAATCAAAAATGCTTTCAGCAGTTAGTATGAAACTTTGGTGAATTGTTTATATCTATTGATGTAAGCTCTGTTTAGAATTTTATAAATTTTACATTTTATATTTCTGAGTTATGGGGTTTTATTCATTAAAAAAGGGGGGATTTTCCAGTTTTCGGACAACAACTCAAAAATGCTGTCAGCAATTCTCATGAAACTTTGTTGAATTGTTTATATCTATTGATGTAAGCTCCCTTTACATTTTCATAAATTTCTAATATGACATTGAGAATTAATTGAACTTTATTTGTTTATAGTCTGACAACAGATTTACTAAGTATTGCGCAACAGCACAGTGTATTGCACAACAGCAAGAAATCTGTATCAAGCTTGAATATTGTGTCCATTTTTGCCCCAACTGTTCAGGGTTGGACCTCTGCGGGCGTATCCAGCTGTGCTCAGCGAAGCAGTTTTTATTTGTCTGAGTCAGAAATTTTTTTTTATTAGTTTTTTGATGCTATCAATCAAATTTTTTTTTCAAAATTTAACACTATAAGGTATGGGAAAAATCTTGATTCAGAATATTGTTTTTTGTCATCTGCTTGACCACAGTATTTTTTTTCATCAAATTGGGGATCAGAATATTTTTTTAGGAAAAAACCATAACCCCCTCCTTGAAGTTAAATGGTTGTTCCCTTATTTCAGTCTTAAGGCGCAGACCCTGTTGGTCTGCAAAATATTTCTTGTGTTTGATCATTGTGATAGAACATATAACATTTATATGTTATTCAACATAGGCTAAAAGGATTTCGTTGTAGTTGCCATGCTGGATAGAGTATCTTATTTCTACTCCTGTCATGATTAAACAGGTCACCTGGGACATTTGCCCAAAGGAGCATAAATGTTAGCCATCATAACTTGATTCTTCTGAAATGGCCCATGGACACTTGGGTTTCTTCTGAATCAGCATGGCAGATGTCATGTGCGGTTATGTCATTGATAAGACATTCCTATATTACAATGAAGATGGTCTTTCAAGATGGTTCACAATATTAATGTTAGTCCGATTTAAGTCAACAAGGTAAATAATCGCTTAACTGTTGTGGCATACTCTTGATAATGATCTTGAGCATATATACGGTGTCACAATTTTCAATCTTATTCAGGAATCAAAGAATGGATTGATGAACCATCTGTCATATTAAAGATAAGTGGTTGAAGAAAGCTAACACACGTGAAAGTTTTAACTCGTACAAAACATGTTACCGTGCTAGGTTTCTGTGGCGAAATGATTGCAATACTGTAGATTCATTTGTTTTCACAGGTACCATTTTCGTGGATTGAGGAAAACTTGTACTTTGGTGGATATTTGAAATTCGTGTTTTTGCCAAAGTTTGAATACAAGCCTATAGAAAATGTGTACTTCGTTGAACATTTTAATTCGTGGTTAATCAATGCCCACAAATTCTCTTCCCATAAATTCCAAGAGAATTTGTATCCCAAGAATAATAATGATTGATCGATTGATTGGTGTTTTTAACGCCACTTCAACAGTATTGTGCTATTTTGTAGCGGTCAGTTTTTATTGGGGGAGGAAGCCGGAATGGACAGAAAGAACCACGACCTTCGGTAGGAAAACTGACAATCCTAGTCAATTAAGATTGGAGTTGAGTTAACCTGCAACATGCGGGATTCGAACTCACAACCTTAGTGTTGACTGGCTAGTGGTACAGTAGTTGGACTACTTAGACTGCTCGGCCACTTAGGCACCTCGAATAATAATGAATCCACAGTAAGTGTGTTCTGGTAGGATTCTGATCATTAAACTTGGTCTTTTGAGAATCGGCTCACTTTATGAGCTGATATCTTGCAATTTGTAATGGCTTCAAAGAGCATGATGGTTTTTCCCTGTCATCAAACGTGACTATTTGACACAATACTACACAGATGTGTAAAAAGTGGCATTATAATATGATGGCTCAAACCTGTTTTTTATTGGGATATCAAAGATTTCATTGCACAATGCTACTTAAATTTGTGAGGAAAATTACATTCACTTGAATCGGTATTATGGCTTGATAAAAATGGTTGATTCACGGCTGTGCTTGAGACTAATGGCATTATTGCGATATCTCTTTAACTACATAACGCAGAGGTTCATTGATATGATATAGAGAACGCAGTAACTTAAAATATATATCCACTAAAGAGTGTGATAGTGCCCTGTGATAGCGACTGTGATAGTGACTGTGATAGCGGTAGCTAGTTTAGTTAGTTTCCCATTATTAAGGCCACAACTTTAGAGGGGAAAATGAAGTCCCCTTATATAGTTGGTCTCTTGTAAGTGGTTAACAAAATGAAAACAGCCACTTGAAAGGAGGAAAGATACCGGATCTCTATTTATAGTATTTGTAACTATTAGCACAAACGTATTGATGTGTGGAAAACCAAGATCGCTTACATTGGTCAATGAAATACATTAACATGTCTCCTTTGAGCGAAACTACTGTATTAACAATGTTCCTAAGCTGTACGATTTTCTGTTCCATGGGAAAAACATAGTCAGCTGACAATTGCTATCAGTAATGAGTAAAGCTTACTGAGATACCACTCCTCAGTGGCTAAGTGGTCTAGAAAGGTCAGATCACTTCAGCAGCTTATTGAATTAGGAGTTCTTTGAAACAGTCTCAAATCATTGCCAAAAATAAACATATGGTGCATGATAGTTGAAAATTGCATGTCATATTTTTTTGACATTCTATTATAATGTAAATGAGTCACAGAAAATAACAGCACACATGATATTATAAATTTACAGTAAAAAGTATTAACGTTGTTTACCTAAAAAATACTGAGTTTGACACAATCTGGATTATTATTTTTACCATGAGGCATGATGGTATAGACATATATCATTATTTTAGACCATTAAGTAATTTTTAACAAAGAGGAGGTTTGAAATGGCTTGTGAATTTGAAAATGTCGAATTTATATTTTAGCCAATTATGATTGAGTCAATGAAAAAGGAACTGACTTTATTTGACCTTGTCTCAGATTGTGACCAATGGAAAGACAGAATGGCTGTGATTTATGATGATGGAAAGGTGTCAGTAGGTTTGGCATATAACCAAGTAATGATAGTGGCCAGTAAGGTAAGATTACAATACTTTTAAGGGACTATTAAATGCCAAAAAATTGTAGCATACCAAAATAATTATCAGGGTTGTCAAAGCTGTAAACGAACTCATTTTTTATTGGCATTTCTTACGAAAAAATCATTCATATAAAATAGAAATAAATCATTTCAGTATAGCTTATGTTTTGTCTTTGTTTTGTAAATCATGCAATAAATAAAGCTTATTTGTTAGTTATAGTGTCATACAGTTCCCAATTTGTAAAACACAGTGTCTGGATTGACCTTTCATTGTAACACTTAAGATTTATTGAAAATTTCTGTTTTTATTTCAAATTGCTGCACATTTTGTATTGTTCTTGAAAATCTGTTTACATACATGTATAACTATATGTTGATGGACAGAACAATATAGTGTTCAAAATCTCTGTGATATTATTCTGTTTTAATGCGTCTGTTCTGTTCTGTTCTGTTCAGGTATACCTATGCTTACTTCGGAGTACTCCACTTATCGGATGAGCAATTAATATTTGCTTAAATGAAGAAGTGGATATCTTTATATTTACAACAAAAAATATGATAATATGAATTGCACATAAGTGAGAGGGTGATAGCTAGGTAAAGAATATTATACGGCTTTTTCAATATCACACCTGTATCAACCCCAGACTTCATTATAATCCCAAGAGCTCTGCTCAAGGGATTATATTGGTTGAGGGTTGATATGGTGTGTGATGTTGAAAAAGGCATATGGTATACACTTTATTATATACATGTACCTCAACAACAACTGAGTGAGATGTTTTTTCACAAAACATGAAGTAATACATATTAGTAGTTTGATAAAGCCTTGGTAACTGTGAATGAAACCGATTACGTGACGTCATACAGATAAGGGGTTTGATAAAACCTTTGCAACATTGACTGAAACTCATGTCATCACAGATGGCTGATACAGCACGATTGTCATTGATTGTATTACTAATACAATTTACTTGTATTTACTACTAAGTATATAATAAAGCAGATGATTACCCAGAGAAAATTTTGTCAATTGAGGGGTAACAATTTTCAGCTGAGTCTATCACCCTCTCAGCTATGTGCTATTTTATTTATTATACTGAATGTTCTGATATTACTGTCTATTAAATTTCAAATTCGAAGTAAATAAACTGTTGTCTTGTAAATAAAAACCTTCCATATTTAATAAAGTGCACAATTGATCAAGCTTCTCCATGACAGGAGTATAAGCCATGGGATAGAGTAAACTATCTCTCTCCTACTAACCAATCAAAATCTGGCATTTCAACATAAAGCATAATAATCTTAATTAAAACATTGTAGATAAGCAGTTTGATTGAATGCCATACAGAATCACCAGATGTCATTGGTCTTTGCTTAGAACCAAACCAGTATGTTCCTGCTGTTCTCATAGGGTAAGTCTGAATATCATGGACCATACAATCAAGAGTTTACTTAAATAAGTTTGAATACCATGGACCATGCAAACAAGAATGAACCTAAGTAACAAAAATAGCTTTACCATATACTGGTATGTGCATTTCTATACCCCTAACATAGGAGTGGGAGCTATATTGCAATGACCAATATAAAAATATGGAGTGTGTTATGATTGTCAATAAGACAACTGTCCATCAGAGTTCCATTGAGGTGGATGTAAGCAAGTATGGGTCACTGTACATGTATATGTCTGTTTGTCCTTCTGTCTGTTTTGATGTCTATTTTTTTCTGACTTTTCTCTGAAACTTCCTTACAAAATTACTAAAAATTTTGTCAGCAGCTGGACAGTGATGAGTTTTCTGATACTCTGAATTACATGTGGGATATATATGCTTAGCACCACTATGTGTTCATTTTTGCCTTTACTTGAGTGTGTATGAAATACAAAAACCCGGACTTATTTATTTTCATGGATTGAAGAAAACTTTCATTTTTGTGGATATTTGTTTCATGGTTTTACCAAAGTCTGCATACAAGCCTTTAGGAAATTTGTAATCAATTGAACATTTAAATTTGTGGTTTACCTGTACCCCAGAAATCCACCAAAATTGGTATTCCACAAATAATAATGAAAAGTAAAATAACAAAAATACAGAACTAGGAAAATTCAAATCGGAAAGTCCCTTATCAAATGGCAAAATCAAAAGCTCAAACACATTGAACGAATGGAAAACAACTGTCATATTCCTGACTTGGTACAGGCATTTCCTTATGTAGAAAATGGTGGATTAAACCTGGTTTTATAGCTAGCTAAACCTCTCACTTGTATGACAGTCACATAAAATTCCATTATATTGACAACAATGTGTGAACAAAACAAACAGATATAATAGGTAAAAATGTCAAAAATAAGGGGTACAGCAGTCAACATTGTGTTATAATCTTAATCACTATAAAAACCAACAAATATGTTGACAAAGAAAAACAAAATGGCATATAGACAAAGCACAGTATCCACAATAGTTTGCTTGTTTTATGTGGACTGTTAATTCAATATTACCTTTGTTTACTAACTATTGAGAGAGTATGTAGGAACAGGCCTATGAAATCTGGAGCTGAATAAGTGTTCATTAACTGGTTTTAGTGTCCTATTTAATATTACTTAATGTGAATTCGTGATTATTCGTGGGGAAACCAATTTTTGTGGATTTTGTAGGTAAAGGTAAGCCATGAATTAAAATGTCAAAATTTTTACTATTGGTCTGTATGGAGACTCTTGCTAAACCAGGAAATCAAACCTCCACAAAAATACCATTTTCCTCAATCCACGAAAATTGGTATGCAGGAAAATAGATGAATCCGAAGTATTTGGTATTGACACCGCTGATGTGAGATGTGGTTGTTTTTAGATATATGCGTATGTGTTAAATTATATGATTCAGTAATAACAACAGGAGACACATTAATAAAAACACTAGTTGTTTTTAAATTCAAATTATCATTATCTGATTATGCAAAAAAATTGTATATTGTTCAAGATGGCTTTTATTTTCATTTAACAGTAAAATATTGTTATCACTTATAACTTTCTGTAAAGAATTGGATAATTGAAGCCTTACATGCCTATTGTGTCTGTATAGTTGAACTGATCAGAAATTGTGATGCAAGTCTTTGTTTAAATCTGGCTTTTGTAGTAGTTATGTAATTTATCATAATTCTCCTGATTTTATGATTTGATGATAGGTAGCAGAAATGTAAATAAAATTGAGAATGGAAACGGGGAATTTGTCAAAGAGACAACAACCCGACCAAAGAGCAGAAAACAGCCCTAAGCCACCAATGGGTCTTCAACACATTGAGAAAATCCCGCACCCGGAGGCGGGCTTCAGCTGGTCCCTATACAAAAATGTGTACTAGTTCAGAGAAAATGGACGTCACACTAAACTCCGAAACATATGAATGAACCAAAATTAAAAAACCATACAAGACTAACAAAGGTCATAATACATGTATTGGATACCGTATATAAGTCTGAAAAACATGATGCTGTATGTTGTAAATCCTTTGTACTTTAGGGTTTTGAAGAGTGGCAATGCCTTCCTGAATTTTACTGCCAGTAGCAAAGGATATTTACAGAATGTGTTAGAACAACTGAAAGTGAATATTTTGTTTGTTCAGTCGTCTAATTTAAAAGTAAGTCGATATTCTAGTTTCTGTGAACTTTATTACAAATGTACACTTTTTATATTAATAATTGATTTTTCACTTTTAGTATATACATGCCAAAAGCTTTACTTAAACATAATTAAATACAAATTTATGTGGAACTGAGTCATAATATGTACATGTGTCCTGGTAGGCTTACATGTCTTCCTGTAGACTGTTACCTTGTGTCAGTCTAGTACATCATCATCATCATCATAATCATCAATATGTCATGCATTGGATTTCATCATCTTATTCATCATCATTGTCCTTGTCCTCGTAAATATGTTGTACAATTTTTCTCGTTTGTCGTTAATTTTTGTTTCAAGGTTATTCCATACAATTTTTCAGGCTTTAGAAAAAGTTCTCTTTCAATTCAGTACTGAGATTATCAGTAACGACACTTTACAGCATCTCAACATGATCTTAATAAAGATAAAAAGACCACCACACCCCAAGACAGAGAGGACATCCCTGGCATACTGCATCACAACATCTGGCACTACTGGTACACCAAAGATTGTCAAAGTTCTTCACAGTTGTATTGTTCCTAACATTTTATATCAAAGGTATGGACTATTCCATTAAAACAATTTAGGGGTAGCAAAGGAAGTTTTAGTTTTATTTGAGTCATTGGTTGTATCTTAATTTAATGTATGCAAACTTAAAGTTAACTATTATAAAATATGAAATTTATGTTGGTAGTGGGGAATTTTAGTTTATATCTTTCCTAACCGTCCATCCATTCCTTAAAATTTTGTCACAGTCCATCCATCCCTTAAAATTAGGTCACAATTTTCTCAGGAACTTCAAATCAGAGCTTCCAGCAATTTTGCATATATTTGTCTTGAAAATGCCAGGAATATTTGCTACTTGTTGCATGTGTTGTTAAGCAAACTACAAACAAATCAATCATCCATGTTCTTCAATAAGAGATTTTAACTTAATATTATTGAGACAGATTTCAATCAGCAGTCAAATCAAAAAAGCTTAGGCATTCAAAGGTCAACAAAATCTGGACCGAAAGCCAATCATATTGATTCCAGATTTGGGCTGCTTTTAGGTGGAAGTAAGCAGAAATTTATCAGAGACTACTGAAGATAATACACTCATTAAAGACGATATGTTCTGAAAAAAATTTAAAAAAAGTAATACAATTATACAAAGAGAAGTAAATCATGTAAATCTTTTAATAGAGAATGTAAAATTTCATTAATGAGCACCCTTGTCTTCATTTCAGGAGAACTTTTAGAATAAGAGAAGAAGACGTCGTATTTTTGTCATCACCTTTAACCTTTGACCCAAGTATTGTAGACATATTTGTGACCTTGAGTAGTGGATCATGTTTACTGATGACATCTGATGCCATGAAAGCTGTGCCAAATAGGTTACTATGGTTACTGACAAAGTATAATGTCAGTGTTATGCAGGTTTGTTTTATTTATTGCATTTAAATTTTACTAAACTAAGGTTCCTACACTCAGGGACTTTCTATACTAACGGGACTCGTCTCTATTGATTTTAATTAATAACTAAGCCGCCCGTGTAAAACTACACCCCAACAATAAACTTAGTTTCGTATCTCTGATATACGAAGCTAGTATTTATTTGCGTATTTCAAAGTACATTGTAATTTAATATTTGTTAATATAAAATCTGAATAATATCCATTTACAATGACAAAAAATATAAGATTTTAAAAGAATGTTAAATTATTAAACTAAGACATATCGTTTAGAAGAACACTCCAGTCGTGCAAAAGGGTTTACATATTGAACAAGATGGCGGCCACTCGAAATTTACTAACAAAATACCTCAAAGTTCAAAGATTTATATTTAAAAAACTATCCGAGGAATATTTTCAAAAACAGCATTTTGCAATGACAAAATGTATAAAATTTCATAAAAATGTTACTTCATTAAACTTGAACATATAGTTATGAAGAACACTTAGTAAATATGAAATAATTTGCTATGAAGTCACGTGACATCAGCGACGGCACAGTTTGGACTGCAAATTTGTATAGACATTGTTATAAGTGACCAGTCCCGTTAGTATAAAAAGTCCCTGCTACACTGTAAGCCTTTTGTATTTTTCATTTAAATTACTTTTTATTTGTCATTTGGGGAACTTTTATTGCTTGCTATGCAGTATGAGTTTGGTCATCGTTAAAGGCCATACAGGGACCTATAGTTGCTAAATTCTACATCCTTTGGTCTCTGGTGGAGAGTTGTCTCATTGGCAATCCTACCACATCCTCTTATTTTTTATATTACAATAAAAAAAAGTATTTTAACAGGAAACAATATATTCTTTTCAAAAGTTTTCTCTTTCCATTACAGTGTACACCAACTTTACTTAGCAGATTCGGTTTCACAGATCTTCAGACATCACTTCTCTCAGAATATTCATCACTGAGAGTTTTAGCCTTGGGAGGAGAACAATTTCCACCACTTTCTCACCTTCAACAATGGAGAGCTCCTGGAAATAGCACTAAATTCTACAATTTATATGGTATCACTGAAGTATCCTGTTGGTCCTCTATTTATGAGGTGACAGAATCAGACTTTAGGTATTCAGTTTTAAATTTGAATGTACTTAGTGTTTCAATAATTTGACTTAATTAAATTGAGTTTGAATGGTGAAGTTATTGGAATAATCTAGTAAAGTTAAGGAAAAAATATGTATGGGGGAGAAGATGGTGGAGGGCTTTTGTTCAAGACTGCCCACTCGAACAATTTTATAATAAAATCAAGTGTACGTTTATTGTGGCAACTGTTCAGAATCTTCTCACACATGTTTTATTAAAGTACCCTGTGTTTTAATTTGTTTCTGCAATATCCCTTTAAGCAAGCTCATTGTATAAATCTGATAAAATAGAAATTTGTTTACGCTCTGTAAGTGTTGAGTCTTTTCTTTAAGGGAGGTGATAGAAGATGTTCCACTTGGAAAACCAATGATTGATACAGAATTCATTGTGAAAGACGATAATGGCAAAGTTATAAAAAATGGACAGGGATATCTGTACATAGGTATGTGAAAGTAAAATTAATCACCATTATGTGGCATTCAAAGTAAGTGGTGGCCTCTGTAGCTGGATGGTCTTAAGTCATCTACAGCTATTACAAGTCTGTCAACACTTAAGTTGTGAGTTCGAACCCTTCTCATGGCAAGTAGGTTAGACTCTGACCTTAATTTGCTAAGATTACCTTTTTTACTGCTTAAAGTCAGTGGTTCTCTCCAGTCACTTTGGCTTCCTCCACTTATAAAAACTTGCAGTCACGATAAAGTCAGAATGCTGAATATGACTTTCAACACCAACAATCAATTTTTTTAAAAATTATTAAGCAAAGTAAAATAGAAACAAATGGGAAAACCAGTATATACATTGTAAGATCTTATCCGACACAAAAATACATGCAGCATTAAGATTTCTGAATATTTAAATTGTTTTAAAACCATTTAATTCCAAAAGATAGCAGATTCTGAAAACAGAAAAAAAGGAGTAGGTTTGATAAGGCCGTAAAATGGCCCCTTTTCTTAGCTTAAATTTTAAAAATTAGGATTTATTGACCAATATCACTTTGAATCATAGCTAATACAGTGACTAGATAGGAAATAAGCCTTTTTTTGAAAATTTACGTACCTGCGTTTTATTCATGACTTCACAAATAGTACTCAATTTGATTTTCCACGAAAAAATAAATGAAAAGGGGTAAATTTCCATTGATTATTGGACAGGAAACATAGAACGCATACGTCAACAAATAAGATCTTTTAAAATAATGTTTGTAAAGACATTTTACATGTCTAACTTGTATATTTAGTTTATCGCTGCATGTGCTCTATGTTTCCTGGTCCTAAATTTGGTTGAAATCCAGCCGATTTATGCAAATTTAGCCAAAATCTCTTATCTTGTCCTATTTGGGATGTAAAAATCAACGCTTTAGAATAAAACTTTGACACAAATAGTTCTTTGTAACTTTCTCACATGCCTTTAAGTCTACTTAAAACATTTTTTATCTTGTAACATTGAACTTTATAATTGGGTCCAAATATGGCTCTTACCGAACTTACTCCTTTGATTGACCAAAAATAAAAAAAGATACTCAGTTTAAACTTGCAAATTTGCTGTTTGCAGGAAGTTTGAATAGAATGTGTTTCATTAACAATGAAGACCAGCAAACTGTAACAGAAAAAGTGTTGAGACCTACTGGTGACCTTGTCAACATTAATAGTCAAGGTCAAATCATCTATATTGGGAGAACAGATAGCCAGATCAAAAGGCATGGGAAAAGGATAGATTTAAGAGAGATTGAGCAGGTTAATAGTCTAATGCAATAGCAATCCATTAATACTGATACATTTTAAATGCATTTGAATGTGTATTCAGTACACATAGTTCAAGTTTGATAATTTGCTAGGTAAATATTCTTTAGCCTTTAATAAATATAGAAACTAATTTATGAAACTGGTCCTACAAGCAACCATTTATACCCTGTTACATGAATTGATTTCATAATTTAATAAATGACAACTGTTGGTAGTTATCACAGTGATTAATCTAAATGACAGATTACTATAAACAGTAAAAAGCTGTGCAATTGGAAAAAAAACACAATGCGGAGAGTACCAGTTTAATTGTTAAAAGGTGTACATCATGTTACTACTAAAATTAAGAAAGAACTATTTCTTCAAAGGACTTTTTTAGAAGCTGAATGATTTTTTTTCAAAACAGCTGTAATATGTAACCTTTGAACTTTTTGTCCAAAGTGCGTAGTAATTATCTAATTAAAATAAAATTTGGCGAGCAGTTTTTGTTTGTAAATAAAATTGGAAGATGTGGTATAATTGCCAATGTAATAACTCTCCACCATAGACCAAATGATGTTGAAGTTAAGTGCCAATCTGCCTAAGAATGAGGCAGTGGTGAAAACATGACAAACAAAAACCCACTCAAGTTGACATTAATTTATGTTCAAAATGTATAATAGTGCACAAATATAACATTCGTTTCCTTTTCCTGTTCTGGTATTTCAAGATATAATTTGGTTAAAATGCACTAGAAATTAACAATTAAGGGGAGCTAACTCTGTAATTTGCTATCATTCTAACCAAAAGTTATCTGGAGATTTCCTGAATTACCAGACACGCAGCAATGAAAGACCTACCATTTCTAACTCAGGATGAGGGTAACTTCAAAATAGGATGGTTAGGTGAGTGGTTTTTTTTGGCCATGTTTTGATTTTTTTCAAAATTGCCTGATTCTTACAAATACTGGAATTTAAAAACATGTCATTGTACAGCTTCAACAATGACATGACATATTTAACATCTTATTTAATATCTTAACATATTTTTCAGGTTGTATGTAGGTTAGAAAGAATAAAGACTTGTAAAGTCCTATATAAAGATAGCATTTTAGTAGCTGTTGTTGTAGAATGGTCAAACAAGGTTACATCAACGTCATTCAATAACTTATTCAGCGAAGTGAAAACACAAACAGAATACTGCCTTCCTGCTCATTGTTGGCTGGATAAAGTCATCAGAATAGAGAAAATACCAATGACTAACCACGGTAATATGATATTAAAAAATGAAAACAACACATTATAAATTTCATGCGTCAGAAGCGCTTTCTGGATTAACCTTCATCAGGAACACTCAATGCCAAATAATTGAAAGCCAAGGATGTTTAAGAACCAAAACAGTTGAAGAGCTATACAACCAATGAAGGTCCTAAAAAATAGCCAAATCAATCTAAGGTCAACTTTGCCTGAGGAATGTTGCTTTTAGGAAAGCAGGAATGACTTTGTATTTTGGCTTCATGATTTAATCCCTTTTTTATGTACCCGCTGTAGGCAATGGGGGCATTAAGTTTTATCCTTGACCATCCTTCCGTTCCTTTGTCCATCCCTTTTTCGTTTCCGCACTCAAACTTAAGATTTCCACATGCAAATTTTATGAAACTCAGAGGCAATGCTAAGATCCACATCAGGCAGACAAGAGTTTAATTTTTGGCAGTATGTCATTAACCGTTTAAGAGTTATGCCCCTTCTTTACTTGGACTATTGCAAAGCTTGATTGGAGGAATTCGTGTCCTCAGACACATGCGTCTTTTATTTTATTTTTTAATAAGACAGTGTACTTAATTTTATAACACATTGCAGGATTAGCCAACCAAATTAATGCACTTTTTCATATCACTTATTCATAACACCCTGTTCAGTGTAATATGAGAAATATCTTTCCAAGCTGGAAATGGTTAACGGGCCACAACCATGAGAAACTTTTATCCTGTCTGTCTACCCATTTGTCAGTCTGTCCATCTGTCTTATGACATTTTTCTTGCTTTTTTGTCGAGCCTGTGACTTCTGTCGCAGAAAGCGAGATGTAGGGCTAGTGATACAGCGGTGATGGCAGCATTAATCGCAGTCTTAATAAACTTCTTAACAGCTTAATATTTCAGAAGGTAGAAGACATACTTTGTATGTAGATGCCTTATGTTATGAAGTTTCCGTCTGTTATATGTCCATTGTCCTTGACCTCATTTTCATGGTTCAGTGAATACTTGAAAAAAAAGTTAAGATTTTTAGTATTCTTAATTTCTCTCTTATTATAGCAGGGATGATTCTACTATATAGTCTAGGGCTGCTCAGCGGCCCTAAAATCAGCCGGCGACCCCAAAAAATTTATGTGAATTTAAATTTCCAATTCAGGAAAAAATGAACGGAAAATCGATATTTCCTGAAATGTTTCTGTCACCGATTTAGGCAAGTATAATTTTTCCAAATTTGTCGTCAAAGCGTTTTAAAATCTGGATAAGACTGCTGTCAACGATCGCATTTAATTAACAACGATTTAATTAGTAAACGTTTTAGCAGCAGGATTTAATTGATGAAAATGTTACGGGAGTATTTGATCTCGTAATAACAGATTGCCCAGCAGGTCGATAAAAAAGATGCTTTTTGTCAAAATAGGTTTCACTAAAGCAGACCTTGGCAGAGAGCAAAATTTAGATTTTGATATAACACTGATGAATTTAATTGGTGCCGATCTTGTAAAAGCAGATTGCTCAGCAGAGCTTATAATATAATGTGATGAACACTTGTTTTGTAAAAGAAATTATTTTAATAAAAAGGTGATATAATTTTTATGATCACAAGCGGTAATTAGATGAAAGTTCAAAATTTAGGACATGGTTTTGCAGACAAGAAAAATAGCATCCTCAAAATAATTATAGGGTTGCGGAAATTGTTATAGCATCACGGGAAAAAAATATAGTGTCTCAGTGCCGCGACGCTAAAACAGCCTGTGGAGAACACTGTTTTATATTTTGTCAGGCTCTATTTCCTCAAAAGACAAAAGTTTGAGTATTTTGAAAATACATGTGGATGATAGATCATTTGTGAAATAGAATGTCAACATTATGGAACTGTTTAAAAAGTTGTGGAGATGATCCAAATAATATCTAAATACAATGGTTCAATGCTTTAATTGAACTACATATCAAACAGCAAGCAAAAATCACAAAAATATCTTATCAGTTAAGTACTTAAACTTTTGTACGTGATTGCTTTTTTGAATTCGACAATTGACCAGTTCAATTTGAAATCAATCTGAATCAATGAAAATTTAATAAAGATGACCTGTTGTTGAAAGAAATACCCAATCGAATGGATAATTTTTTTTAGTGGTTTATGTTTATCTGTTATACATGTAAAAGGCCTAGGTTACCATAGCTACGATGCAAGCCTACAAAAGATAGTGCATCATGTGCAAGGATCTTCATGTAACAACTTCCCTGGTCTCAATCCAGTAACCGTCAAATGATCTGGTAATCATATATATCATAATCAGTAGCACGTCCAGGATTATTCAAAATGTTTTAACCTCTTATAGCAGTGTACAGGTGAAACTTAATATACATTTTCCATTTTTACAGGAAAATAATGTTATTTTGTCTTTGATTTGATGTATAAAAAATTCCCAATTTGATAGTCAAGGGACCCATTTGAAAACACATGGAATCATCCCTGTATAGGATAACTAATATTTGGTATGTGTGTACCTTGCAAGGTCCTCATGCCTGTCAGACAGTTTTCACTTGACCTCAACCTCATTTCATGGATCAGTGAACAAGGTTAAGTTTCCGTGGGCAAGTCCATGTCTCAGATACTATAAGCCATAGGTCTACTATGTTTGGTATATGGAATGATTGTAAGGTGTACATCTGACCTTGACTTCATTTTCATGGTTCATTGGTTAAAGTTAAGTTTATGTGTTTTGGTCTGTTTTTCTTATACTGTTTGCAATAGGTCAACTATATTTGCTGTATGAAAATATTTTTACGATGTACATGTCAGTCTGGCAAGTTTGATTTGACCTTGACCTCATTTTTACGGTTTATGCTCAATGTTTTTGTGTATTGGTCTGTTTTTCTTAAACTATGAGAGATAGATCAACTATATTTGGTGTATTGAATGATTGTAACGTGTATATGTCTGTCTGGCAGTTATCATCTGACCTTGACCTTATTTTCATGGTTCATTGATCAATGTTAAGTTTTCCTGGTTAAGTTTGTTTCTTAGATACTATGTGCAATAGGTCAACTATATTTAAATATACATTGTAAATAAGAAGATGTGGTATTAGTGCCAATGAGACAACTCTCTATTAAAGCATAGAATGATTTTAAGATGCATATGTCTGTCCCGTTTGGTTTATTTGACCTTGAAGTCATTTTCATATGTTCTTGGCTCAATATACAGTTTTCATGTTTTGGTCTGTTTCTTGTATACTATAAGCTGTTTCTTGTATACTATAAGCAATCGGTCAACTATATTTGGTGTATTGAATGATTTTAAGATGTACATGTATTTCTGGCTTTGTTTATCTGAAGATGACCTCATTTTCTTTGATCATGTTAAGTTTATGTGATACTTGTAGTAAAGTTTTATATTTAGGACTATCAACATAAAATCAATGGTCAGTAAAGCAGGCGAGACATTTCAGCGTGTGCACTCTTGTTTTCAGAAACTACAAATTGGAGCTTCCTTAATTATGGTAGAAGATTTTCTTTGAGTATGATATATATACCATGTGACACATTTTTACCTTCATCACTTATCAAATTCCTGTTTACCATATACTTATATATACCTTCACATAACAGCCATTGATGATGTTTTTTATGTCACATTTTAACTGGAACTACAAATCAGAACTTCCTGAAATTTGGTATCAAGATTCGTGTAAAATTTCCCACTTGACATATCTTCTGTATACTGAGTAAACAGAGTTTAGCAACACACATTTTTGGTTGCAAATTTCCATACTTTTAAACATAACAATAAATCAATTATTGTAACAAGGGCAATAAACAATAAGTTACTATTTTTACTCCACAAACATGACAAACAAAATTATTAAAAATTCCTTTCTGCAACTTTAGAAATTTTGTTATTTAAAGTTTTTTTAAATAAAATATATGTTACTGAATTTTTTTACTCAGTATATTATTGATTTTGATTTTTGATTTTTGGTGTTTTAACACCACTTTTAAGCACCGCTTTTGGGCTATTTCGTGGCGGCCAGTTTTTATTGGTGGAGGAAGCTGGAGTGCCCCGGAGAAAACCACTGACCTTCGATAGGAAAAATGACAATCCTAGTCAATTAAGATTGGAGTCAAGTGCACCCGCACGAGCGGGGTTTGAACTCACAACCTCAGTGTTGACTGGCTAGTGATTACAGTAGTAACTACTTAAACCACTCGGCCACCGAGGCCCCTCTCAGTATATTATTAAATTTCAATGTGCTTTACAGGTAAATGTGATGTAGAAGCATTGTGGAAAATTGTAAAAGCTAATTCTGAATGTTCTGATGAGCCAAAAGAAATTCAAAAGGATATGGAGAAATATCTGACTAAAGTATGGAAGGTATGTAAAATCTACATGCAGTTTTGTTTGTTTGATTGACAGAGGTTTTCAAAAAATTTTAATATAAGGTAACCTTCAGTGGAGGAAAACTACCTCATTTGTTATAGCATACTAAACTTGAGTGAGGGAGGTCATTTTTTGGATCATTGGCAGGGTCAAACCAAAGGCCTGAAAATTGGATTTGTGCTGCTTCTCTGCTACATATGCCTCACTTAGGAGCAAAAGCAAAGGATATTGGGCTCTAAGGTGACATGTCTTCCTGCTAACTGTTACCTTGTTGGTCTAGTACTAAGAAGGATTCATATTCATAGCACTTGAATATGTTCTCATCCTTATATATGTTACAGTGAATTTGTATAATCAGTGATTATGTAGAATCCCTAAAATGTTCAGGGATTATGTAGAATCACTGGTTAGTTTAGGGATTATATATAATCACTAAAATTTTCAGGGATTATGTATAATCACTAGAATAAATGTCAGGGATTATACAGAATAACTGAAATAAAGAATTAGTTTCATTTATATAGAAAATGAATAAAAGTTAAATAATTCATTCTTTAAAATCATATTAAAACATCATTATAAACATATAGATTGTAAAATGTAAAGCACAAAATGTTAAAATGATAACCTCGAATACATTAAAATGTTATGCACAACATATCAAAATGTTAGGAACAATATACTAAATTATTAAGCATATGATATTAAAATATTAAGCACAATATTTTTAAAAACAAACAATACATTCACTCTGTGGTTATAGTTTAAAAAAGAAAATAATAACTTTCTTAATCTATCCTGGATTTGTACCAAACTTGGACAGAAACTTGTTTATGATCAAAAGCTAGTATCTAGAAAGAAATTTAAAAACAAATTATTTCCTGTTTATCCGTACATTACTTATAAATGGACTTAGTTTTTTTTCCAGCTAACATTACATTCAGTCTGCAGTTACAGTTTTTAAAACATTTATTAGATACACAAACCATTTCAGTAACTGTTAAATAAATCTATTATGTGCATTATCCTATCACACTGAAAACATAGACAACAGCAAAAGTAGGCGAGACACTGGGTTCCGCGGAACCCTTACGAATTTGTCTATACATTTAGTTGCGTCAATTCTCTCAGTTTTAATTTCTTGTTCATTTGAACACAAAATAAACACAGATGTTTCATAACCTTCCTCACCATTTGTTTCACTACAAATAAAATGCACTGTGGATTTACAGTTTGAACATGTTTTGTCATATAAATGATCTTGGTAAACCATGATGAACTTGAAATTAAATAGATTGCATATCATCGTCAGATATTTAAGTTTTTTTTTTTTTTAGATCCATGCCCACCAGCCCCAACCTTATGTTAATGTATAAGGATGTAAAGAGTGTAATCTATATGAAATATAAGAGATGGTAGGAGCCTTTAAACAATTTAATACTTACTGTTCACTTAAACTTTCAAGGAATAAGAAAACACAAATGACAAGTTATCTTTATTTAATTTTTATCAAACACAGGATCTTTGAATTATTGATAATCCTTGAAATCATACTAGGGAATTTGTAGAATAATTATATAAATGTTCAGTGATTATGTAAAATCACTGGTAATTTTCAGGGATTATATATAATCACTAATGATTTTGGTGATTCTACATAATCCCTGAAAAATCAGGGATTCTACATAATCCCTGAAAAATCAGGGATTCTACATAATCCCTGATTATACAAATTCACTGTAACATATACATGAAATATTACCCACTGCACGTTAACAGTCAAATATTATCATCGTTAATGGAGAAAAAGTGTGTTTCAAACTTCATTTAGTGAAAATATGAAGAGTAGTTGACAAACTTTGTTGTGTACCAAGCTGTTCATATAACAACTACATGGAATCAGAACTCTTGGCTAGAGAACTCTAATATAAGCATACCGTACTATCAATTCAGAAATTTTTGCTATTTTTTTATTATTGAAAAAATGCAACAGGATAGGTTTCACAAAAATAGATACTCACATTTTGAAATTTTATAGCGTTATTTGTATGCAGTATTTTCTGAGATTGCAAATATAATTAATGGTGTATATCTGTCCATTGTTTAATAATTCTAATAATCATGATAATAATTGTATGCAAAAATTACTGAATTTACGATATGAAAATAAGGAGATGTGGTATGATTGCCAATGAGACATCTATCCATCAAAGTCATACCTGCCAACCCTCCCATTTTGAGAAGAAATAGATAATTGCAAATCGAAATGTCAAGCAGATTGAATGAAATATTTTTAATTTATACGACCAAGTTCACTTGGCAATGAGTCTTCATTTTGCACATCATGTTCAATCAACTTTTCGGTTTCTTCTGGTGGTCTGTATGACGTTTGAAAGCATGCTTAGTGTGAGACTCACAACAAAATCAAAATAAAAATTGTTATGAATTATTTGACTCTGACATATTGAAAAAGGCAAAAAAAAAATATACCTTGATATAATAGTTGTATAAATTATATCCATGAATTGAAGAAATAAAGCATATTCATTAACTTTTATTGGTGTTGTGTAGATGAATAAATAAACAAGTCATATATTTAACTTGAAAATGTCATTCACGCATAGCTGAGGGGGAGATCTCCCTCTTTGAAGGTTTCAGAGGTTGGCACGTATGACCAAAATTCAAATTAAGTGGATGTAAGCAATTATAGGCAACTGTACGTCCTTCAACAATGAGCAAAAACCCATACTGTATAGTTGACTTTAAAATGCCCCGAAATGAAAAATAGGAAAGAATTCAATTGACAAAACTAACAGCCTTTTTAAATTATAATATAACAATTTACAAAAACAAAAATGACAGACATCAAATGACAACTCTTGGACAACTCTTGACTTGGGATAGGCACATACAGAATGTCGTGGGGTCAAACATGTTTGAAGGCACCAACCTTCCTCTACCTTGGGACAGTGGTTCAACAGTACAACATCAGAACAAACTATAAAAATCAGTTGAAATCACTCATCAGATTGATACAAAGCAGAAAAACATCTAAGAAAAACAGTATGTTTGATGAGACACCATGTAAGTTTATTATCTCCTGCCACATTTTGATACTCAAAATATTTCTAAGACATAGCATCTTGTAAGATTGGTTTTTGTGCAAGATAATTGATACAAACATTTGCAATAACATTTTAGGCAGACATTGTGTGACAAACAGCTAAAACGACAACTCATTTAAACAAATTGCAAGGCTCCTTGAAACTAAACATAGGTTTTCCTGTTGATTAAAAATAATAATGGAAAAGAATAATTAGTTACTCCCTGATCCTTTTACAAACCAAACAGAAAAAAGAACAAACCACTTTATAAACATTTATGTTTTTTTACAGGAAATTCTAGTTATTAGCAGAGAGGTGAAAGAAGAGGCAATGTTTATATTCAGTGGTGGGAATTCCTTGCAGGCAGTACAACTAGCCAATAGGATACAAACTGATTTGAATATTCAGTTTCCATGGTTACTGGATTATATTTTGCACAAAAGTTTTGGTGAAATTTTTAAAGAAATAATGTTTACTATCGGAAAGAAACTAGATACTGCTGAAATTGACAAAATTCAAAACAAAGGCATTATGAAACCATTTTTATCAAAAGACAGGTCAAATTATGAAAATTTAGGTAATCAAACCATATCTATGGAGGTATCAGATAAATTTGATCTACATAAGATTTCAAGGAAAAGGAAAATTAGTGACACTGAAAAACTCCTGGATGAACAGCATTCCCCAGAAAATGATCTGATCAGAAAAAATGTTTGGGAAAAGAAAACTGATTTATCCTTACTAAACTTGACACCAATTAGATTTAAAATGATATGCATATCTAGATGTAACAGATGCTCCAATTGTCTGGTTCATATGGACAACACAATTTCTGATTTTAAATATTTTAGCTATTTTGTAAATGAATGTGATGTAGAGTCAGATCTACATAGTTTTATGGCAGTCAGTAGTTCCAAATTTGGCTTTAATAAGAATATGAATCAAATAGAAGATAGACCTACAGAAACACCAACAACCAAAAGTACATGTGGTTTTTCCTTGAATGAAAAATGGATGTATAACACAGGAAAATGTGTTGATGCTTCTCCACTTATAGCTTCATTGAGGTTTGTAATTTTATAATAAGTTTGCATTGATTCCATGCCTCACCATACAAATTCTAAAATTGCGACCCCCCTTTAGACTTTATTTAACATGTTTATCAGAATTTGTGAAAAAAATGTATTTTTATATTGAAATCAGAATCTGTGGTATGATCTGCCAGAGACAAAAGGACAAGGAACATGAGGAAGAATTGTATTTTTAATTGAATAAGCACATAAGGTGCAGTTTTGTGTATTTCTACACTTTTTCGTTTTTTTGCAAAGGAAGATATTCATTTTGACAACAGAAAGAATAGAACTATATAATCTGTAAATTCTGATAACAGCTCTCTAAATTACAAAACTTGTTTTATATATATAGATATATATTTAATTGATGACACATGTGTGTCCAAAGCTTGTATTATTTTTATTTCATTGTATATTATTGATGATGCTGAAATAATATAACAAAACATCATGAACATGAAGAGAGATAATACGTTATTTCCAGACACAATATAACTTACAGGCATATAACTAATTATACATAAAATTTCAGTACGCACATACATGCATAAATGTCAAAAGAATTTTAATATAATATTGATATAGAATAGTTTTATTAAAATAGCGTGAAACACAAAATTTATAAATTGTAATTTTTTTTTTCAGCAATACACAAATATTTCCCTAAATTGTTAACTTCTTTACATATGATTTGCATGATTTGTACCAGAATGTATGATAGAATACTGCATATAAGATGGTACATAACACTACAGGGAGATAACTCTGTAAAAATCAGCTGAAGGTTTTAATCACATTTTATTGTTAAGAAAATAATAAGCTTCTCAATGATCAAAATTAGTGTTTGTCAAATTGCAATATTTATATCCAATGAAATTTTTCAGATAAAATTTTTGAAATTTTTACATTTTTGTCAAAGGGTCAAAGTAAATATTTCGTCAAAATTTTATAAAAATTAAATGAACCAAATTAATTTTAGTCAAGGTGTTTGGTACCACCATAAGATAGATTTTACACAAGAGGAAAACAATATGAAGGAGTATTTGTAAAACATATACTACTGTGGATTTGCTATTACTCGTCATGAGACACCAAATATCGTGGATTTCATGAATAAAGGTGAAACATTTCAACATATATTGCTTTTAAGTTTCATGTGTTGTGTTTTAAAAGGGAAAGACAATATTAAATTATTTAGTCTTATTTTGTATGAATAGTTTCAGTGATGGAAGAATGGCCGTGTTCATTGGATCTCATTCTCATAAATTTTCGGCCATATTGTTTGATAGTGGACAGTTGCTATGGGAGACAACTCTTGGAAATAGAATAGAATCTTCAGCCTGCATTACTTTATGTGGAGAGTTTGTTGTTGTCGGTATGTCATTTTCATGCTCTGGAAAATTTAGTGAATTTATGTTCTTCATATATATACCATCCTAATTTTTGTCATTTGATTACAAATAGGTTTCTTTTTAATTATATGATTTACAAAGGAATAATTTTTGCATACTGTGGATGCATCATTATTCATTGGGTACCAATTTTTCTAGGTTGAAGCTAACCACGAATTCAATACTTCAAATGCTCAGAAAAGTATACATTTCATATAGGTTTGTATTGAAACTTTTGCAAAACCAAGAAACCAAGTATCCACAAAAATACATCATTTCTTCTATCCAGGAAAAATGTTAATTGAGCTTCCTCTATAATGCTTTACTTTCCTTTCTATAGAAATGCTATAGATTTGATTGACATCTTAATGGATCATAATAATTATTGTCACATAAACTGCTGAGAAGAACATTCTTAAAAAGCTGCTACATCCTCTGAGCATGCTCAGAGCTTCCTTGTAAAAATAAATCTATGATCCCTTATATACAATCATATAGAATAAAGTTAAAACCCTATATTTCTCAACAAACATGGCATAAATCGTATGTATATATTTGATGTACTTTCAAAGGAATAATTTGTTAGATTTTGAAATATTTTGATTAAAACATCACCAAATTTATATTGCATTTACGTAGTGGGTGGTTTATCCCTGAAGGGAAAAAAATAAAACCAATCAAATCATATGTCATATTATTGTTAGTTAAAACCTGTAGAATATTCTAACTTTTTATGTTTCTTTAGAAAGAGTTGCATGTTCAAATGTGTTTCAAAGGTAGACTGAAAACAACAGATACATGTAGAAAAGTGATATAACGGTACACAGTTATTTTTATGAAGAAAAAATCCTCATTACATTGTGACACAATTGTAACAATAGATCAATGGAATTTCTGCTCTATTTCCCACATGTTGACGATAATTATATAACAATTGTATTCTTTGTATGAGGTCTACACGGTACAAAGATATATCAACCTGAAAAAAGTATATTGACCTCAGACTTCGTCCTCAAACCATATACTTTTTTTAGATCATTATATCTTTGTATCAACCTCAAATCAGGGCTGTAATTTTATAAAGTGTTAATTCCAACATAAGTGCTGGGATCAAATTGACATGTATAAAACATAATTGTCATGTATAAAACATAATTGTCATGTATAAAACATGATTATTATGTATAAAACATGATTGTTATGCTTATGTAAGATTAAGATTGTTATCGTCACTTTTTCAGGTTGTTATGATTATAATTTATATGCAGTCAACAGTATGAATGGAGATATTTGGTGGAAATACCAAACTGGAGGAGAGATTAAAAGCTCACCAGTTGTAGATCCTGTCACTTCATTGGTTATATGTGGGTCACATGATCAATGTTTGCATGCAGTAGATGTAAAAGTAAGCTTTAATATAGAGTTAGGAGATATGGTATGATTGTCAAAGAGAAAACTATCTAACAGAGTGCAAATGAATTGGATTTAAGCAACAATAAGTCCCTGTTCAGCCTTAAAGAATCAGTGAAACTCATATTTATGAGCCTGTAGAAGGAATTTTGAATACTGTAAATTCAGAAATTGCAATGAGGTTTTTATTAATTGGAATAATACCACTGGGTGAGGATCGCAATAATTTATCTCTAAAAGTTTGTCCATTATTGAAAAATAGCAATGATAAATGTACACAATAATTTCTGAATTTACAGTAAAAATTGGTGTTTTATGGATTGACTAAGAATTGTCAAATTTTCTCCATATAATGCATAGCAAGTGGAGATAGTTAACTAGAATTGTGCAAATTTGCATGGAGACAATTTTCAAAATATTTTTTTTTGGTTATGAATTCGTTTACTTTCATTGAAATAAAACAACATAAATTTCACTGATGATTCTGTCAAAAAAAATGTGATTTGATTTCCTAATTTATCATAGATTGAATAGAGAGAAATGTATCATATTGAAAATGGGCCATATAGTGTAATCATGGTGATAGTTGCCCTCTTGTACCCTTTAATTCTGATTATTTTTATTTTTGACTTAAACTTAGGTTAAAAAGAAAGTATGGTGTACCATGATTGGCCACGGTAGTATCTTTGCATCACCATGTGTTTCATCTCAACCACATTTGATTTTCTGTGCCACTCTGGGAGGAATTGTAGCAGCATTACATGGAGTAAGTATTATCCAATAGATTTCACCTTATATAAGTATCCATGATTTTGAATGGTTGAAAGCATTGATATGTAATTTTCTTGTTTGTTTTTTTTAAAATTTATACTAAAGTTGTATTTAATTTATATTTATTCACAAGAATATGCCTTGTTACCCTCTCTAGTGTGACATTTGCCAAAACATTTTTGCCTTTTTATTTCGGCTCGACCAAGTTATAAAGAGGCACTATGGCATGCTATTTCCCCAGGAGGCAGCAGCGGCATCTGCTTAAAGAATGTATAAGTCAGTCAGGGGTACTACTTGTACATGTTATTTTTTATTTACTTGAAGAAGTAAATAATAATATAATTATATAAGTAAATTTGTTATGTTCATATTTTCTTATAAGGTTTGAATAATCTCCCCTTAATTTTCTCAAAAAATTTACTTGCATAAGTAATTTTTTTTTAAATCCCTAAAATTCTCAAGTTTTGGGATGTAAAAACATGCCTTAAACAATTTTTCTCTGGTTAGCTCATAATTTTTTATTAGAGTTCAATGTTTCATCTCATTAATTCAACAAAGAAACTAATTGCGCAAAGATCTTAAGTTATTGCGCAAGGCCTTCAAAAATTGCCCCTTGGAGGCTTGTAAATGAGCAGTGTTTTGAAGATAACAGACAAATGAGATTTTCATTGTCCATGAAATTACACTTAAATGATAAGTAAAGACATCTGCAAAGGACAGACAATTAAAAATTCTATTAGAACAAAGTCTTGAGAAGTTCAAGAAAAGAAGATAGTATGACTTTTTTACTTGTATAAGTAAAAATATCTGAATGTCTAAGGAAAATAACTAAGCCATTAAAATAATTTGCCTATACAAGCAAATAAAATACACTTGTATAAATATCTTACAATTTTACTTATATAAGTATATTAATATTTACTTCTTCAAGAAGTTAAAATAACTTGTGCAAGTAGTACCCCTGACTGATTGTGAATAGGTCAGTTTAAGGTAAACAACTAGTGGTAGAGATTTGGTATGGAGTTGTACAAGAATTGGTACATCTTGTTTTCATGGAAATTATTGATAATTTTTGTCGAGCATGCAACTTCTGTCACAGAAAGCCAGACATAGGGATAGTGATCCGGCAGCTGCGGAGTTAACAAACTTTTTAAAAGCTTAATATTTCAGTAGATAGAATACCTGGATTCTTCAAACTTTGTATATAGATGCCTTGTGTTATGAAATTTCTGTCTGTTATATGTTCATTGTTTTTGACCTCATTTTCATGCTTCAGTGACTACTTGAAAAAAAGTTAAGATTTCTTGTAATCTCAATTTCTCTCTTATTATGAGTAATAGGATAACTGTATTTGGTATATTTGGTATATGCGTACCTTGCAAGGTCCTCATGCCTGTGAGGCAGTTTTCCTTGACCTCGACCTCATTTCATGGATCAGTGAACAAGGTTAAATTTCGTGGTCAAGTCCATATCTCAGATACTATAAGTAATAGGTGTACTATATTTGATGTATGGAATGATTGTAAGGTGTACATGTCCAACTGGCAGGTGTCATCTGACCTTGACCTCATTTTCATGGTTCAGTGGTTAAAGTTAAGTTTTGTCTTTTTTCTAATAAAGTATGCAATAGGTCAACTACATTTGGTGTATTGAAATATTTTACGATTGTACATGTCAGTTTTGCAGGTTTTATATGACCTTGACCTCATTTTTAGTGTTCATTGGTCACTGTTAAGTTTTCCTGGTTAAGTTTGTTTCTTATATACTATATGCAATAGGTCCATGAGGTCAACTATATTTGGTGTATGGTATATGTCTGTCTATCAGTTATTATCTGACCTTGACCTCATTTTCTTTGATCATGTTAAGTTTATATGATACTTGTAGTAAAACTTTATATTTAGGACTATCAAAATAAAATCAATGGTCAGTAAAGCAGGCAAGACATTTCAACGTGTGCACTCTTGTTCTTGTTTGGTGTCAGCCAGTCACCAAAGACCAAATGACGTAGATGTAAGCAATTATAGGTCACCGTTTTTTTTTTTTTTTTATTTAGAAGAAAAATCATTTCAAATTCATATGGAGATGTCTAGATTATTTCTTGTGACTTTTTGTGTGATAATAATAAAGTCATTTTGAGAAAATTCAACTTTCAGTAAATTTTTACATTCTATTTCTGTTTAAGTTAAACTTTTAACACTTGGGAATCTTTAGGGTACCCCTTAGGTCACAAGGTAAAAAAAAAAACATATAAAGAAATTTTTCAAGAAAATACTCTTTTTTGATTGTTACATGTCCTGTCGAATGACACTAAATAGATATAAGAAGATGTGGTATGAGTGCCAATGAGACAACTCTCCATCCAAGTCAAAATTTATAAAAGTAAACCATTATAGGTCACAGTACGGTCTTCAACACGGAGCCTTGGCTCACACCGAACAGTAAGCTATAAAGGGCCCCAAAAAATTACTAGTGTAAAACCATTCAAACACGAAAACCAACGGCCTAATCTATATAAAAAACGAGAAACGAGAAACACTTATGAACCACATCAACAAACGACAACTACTGAACATCAGATGCTTGTAAGGTCGCCTTCAAGCCACTTAAGGTAGCAGGTTGGATTTGACCATATAGGAACCACAAACTTGAAAAGAGTTATCTCAAAAATGTTTCAACAGCCTGGCTGGTTTGTTGTAGTGTGCTCTGCTTGAGTGTCAGAAACTCACCTTGAGTGTAGGAGGTTGTCGGTTTGAACCCCGGCTTTGTCAAACTTCTATCATTTTGTCACCGTAAGGTATTCAAAAATGAGAAAAACCCATAGATAGGATAGGGTTACATGTCTTCCTGCAAACTGTTTCCTAGTAAACTAGCATGATAAAAAATCCTGCTCAGCATGTTGGTCTTGTACAAAGCAGGGCCAAAGAGTGACCATTCATCATCATTACCTGCTTATGATGTCCATCTGTCTATCCTGTTTCAGGTTCAGATTTTGATTCGGGGTAGTTTGTAGTTGCATCAACTTGAAAATTTGCACACATGTTCATTATAAAGTGAGCTGTCAAATTTAGGGTTTGACCAAGATTGTACAATTCACTGAACATGGAGATGAGACATGTAAGAAAGGTATTCTTTGGAAAATTTTTTTTGTTTTTTTTTTTAATTTTATATCTGCACTGCTAAAACATGTACATTAACTGATTTTTTTTTTCAGGACAATGGAAAATTATTATGGAAGCATAATTGTACAAAACCAGTATTTTCTTCACCAATGCTGACTACAAGTGGCATATGTGTTGGTTGTGTTAATAAGCAAATATATCATATCAATTTTCAAGGCCAAAAGGTAAATATTTGAAAATATGTGAGAATTTGATCATTCCTGATGTAGGTAAATCAGAAAAGCACTTTGGATGTATGAAATTTATAACGTGTGGTTTTTTAATTTTTGTAGTTCCCTTCTACACCTTACACTTGTAGAAATACCTTTATTACAGCATTGAGCTTTGCAACCATAAATCAGATTATAGATACACTACATATGATATGTCGAATCTGGATATTGAGGTCACCATCAGAACAAGATAAAACAGACCTGATGTAAGAGAGGTGACCTTTGCAAACACTACAATTATTTGTTGATTGTTGAATTTGCCAGATCAATTTGTTTGAACAGAATTTACATTTCCTCATAATATTTCATCATATTAAAAAAAATGACACATGTATATACTTGAGTGTGTACAAAACAATGAAGTTCAGATTTTTTTTTGCTAGTTGTATCACAAAATTACAATAACATGTGTCTGTGTTTACTGCTCATGGAAAAAAGTTAGAATAGGTATTGCTAGTCAGTCAATTTATAGGACAAGTAACAAAAGGTGACTTAAAATCATATTTGACCTTAACTAGATGTTAAGCAACCAGCAATCAATCAATCAAATTTGATCAGTTTGTTACTTTATTAACAATAGCTAATGAAAAATTCATTGTTCACCTAGCAACAAGCTAACCTAAATTTAACTAATGATTGAAGAACAAACTAAAATAGATAATCTCAAACTATTGCACATAATTACTTATGAGGCCAAACAGAAAAGTATGTGTGTTAACTGTTACATGCTGAAAAAATAGGATAGGTAGGTAGGGATTTTTTTTAATTTTTCATAATTTTTTTAACTTTGAATCTATGGGAGCAACATTGTGACTTTAACAGTGCTTAATCAAAAATGGTTAAAAAAAACTTTAGTAGGGGATAAAAATTAGGGTAGGTAGGGATACAGTAAACACACATACTTTTTTGTTTGGCCTGATATTGAATGTACTGGAAAGATAATAGATCAATCAAATGACAGTATGATTCATGCTTCATCATAAAATCACAAAGAATGAGCAGATGACTCATCTTCTGGTCATATTTTGTTCGACTTTGAATTTATTTTATGTATTTTAATAAATTTTATTTTTGTTTGCAGACTTGGACGTTCACAGTAGAAGATTTAGTGTTTTCATCACCTACTGTTGTTGATGATGTGATTCTTGCTGGATCAAATGATTGTCACCTGTACTGTTTATCAATGGAAGGATACCTTATTTGGAAAGTGAAAGTAGAATCAGCTGTTTATTCCTCAGCATTTACTTTCACTTTAAATTATTTTCATCAATGTCATGATATAACTAAAACTAAAAGAAAAGATTCTCAAAGCAATATGTATTTTCTTTCAAATTGTAGCCCTCCTAATGTTTTCAAACAAGAGGATGTTTCATGTAAAAACAACACTTGTAATTTGTTTGAAGCTGAGCAAATTAATGAACTAAATGCTGACACTATACAAAATGGTACCATACATAAGAAAGGGAAAGTAAAGAAGTTTGTCACATTTGCCTCTACTAATGGATATCTCTATATTGTTGACTTCTATTCAGGGGAGATTATTTTAAAGCACTTCCTGTCAGGACAAATATTTTCCTCACCTGTTGTTTATGATAACTGTTTAGTTGTTGGATGTAGAAATGACTTTGTTTATTGTTTAAGTATTAAATAAAAAATGTTGTACTAATAAAACTTTTTATCTTGTCTTGCCATTAAAATAATGTAAGTTCAGAGTGTTTGGTTTACAATTAGTTCAGTTATGTTTAACCCTCCCATATTATGTATGTGCCTGTGCCAAGTCAGGAGCCTGTAATTCAGTGACTGTTTGTTGTTGTGTAACATATTTGTTTTTTTCTGTTTACTATTTTGCACATAAATCAGCCTCTTAGTTTTCTCCATAGAATTGTTTTACATTTGTCATATTGGAGCTTTTTACAACTTGGTATAGAGTGTACCGAACAATAAATTTTAATCTTATATTTACATTATCTTGGACGAACCCCCAATTTCTGTTACTACCAGAAATCACATTTAAATTTTAGCCAAAAAAAGAAAAAAAATCAATCATAAAATTTAACAAGATTTATTATTCAATTTAAAAGAAATATGCAAATAGAAATGTCAACTTAACTGTTAAAATATATGAATAACTGATCCCATAGTTTATTTCTTTATCCGGAATTCTTCCCTTTACTGAAATGGAATCCAACAGAATATTAATATGTCTAATAAGTTGTATTGTCATTCTTTTGGTTTTCAGTCAGTTTTCGGTCTTTTCCACTACAGTATGTTCAGTACATTTTCAGACAGTTTGCTTGCAGGCATGCAGTCAATTAAGTACTGTTAAAACAATCATTTATCAACAGGTTACTCACAGGAATTACTTAACGAATATTTTTCCATCAATAATGGGGGTGAATATTAAATTAACAGCAATATTTTTTCGTTGAATGCATTTAGATAAAGGATAATTATTACCAGTGCACTGTCAGCCAGATCCCTCGACGTTCCTTCAGAACAAAATTGTCGAAACAAATGTTAAAAGCAATCATAAGATATAACAATGCATTTTTCAAACAAACACAACTAACCGTTTAATAGAACAACATCTGTTTATAGTAGTATCTACGTGTTCCAATCAAACACATCGGACGAAACTATTTGAGTAAAATTATAAGGTCATAATTGTTAAGAATTACTTAACATATTGCTCAATTTTTTGTCAAAATTAAAGAGCAGCTATGTTTTGTAATTTGGAATATATTTTTTTGAAACCTGCGATAAAAGAAGGCGTGTAAATCATGTAAAAGTGGAAAACAAATGTACATTTTACACGTAAAAACGCTGCTGTTCAGTTGTTGCATAGAAAGCAGAATGAAAGATTGGTTTTGAATTGTGACATTATCTGTTCACATGAAAAAATAAAAACAAGTCAACTGTGTAAAACGTTCTATTTGTTACCAACTAACCTTCCTTGTGAAAACGAAACAGTTATACATGTTATGATATGTTATATTTGTTTAACAATTACAACTTTTTATACATTCTAGAGTTATATAAATATGTTCATTGTTGAAGACTGTATTGTATTTATTAAACCTCTAGATATATTTCGATTTTATCTGTCGTTTAATTGCTATCTCGTTTTCATAAACCCCACATTCCATTTATATCCCTTGCATTCAATGATTCGGGTATTTGTCAAATTTAAACAAGTCATGTTCATTGTCTAACCATCATAATTGTTTTTTTGGAATATGAAAAAAAAATCAGTTATAACTATCTCAATGAAGATCTATTTAAGGAATGACTAATATTTTTTCTGAATGAAGAAATATAAAAAATGTGGTGCACACTGAATAACCCGCGGAGCACCACATGTTTGAGGTTATTTCGACAGAAAACATATTCCAGTCATTTCTTATAATTCAATTCTAAATTCCATTTGAAGGAGTTAATCATGAAAAAATGTTGATGACATCATGGTCACATAACAAATTTATGTCTGAGCTGATCGACAAAAAGGCTTTCATCCATTCAGAAGACGTGTTACATCCAAAATTGAATTATATTAGAATGGTATGAATTCAGATAAATCCAACCAAAAAAAGAAAGCTAAGGTACAAAAAATATATCCAGTACAAAATAATTCATGCATTTTTATAATCATAAATAAAAGGTGGAAGATTATAAGTTATCTACGTTCATATCCGTAGATATGGGTATTTTAACACCCTGAAGTACCCCAGTACACCCTGAGGCGCAGCCGAAGGGTGTACAGGGTACTGAAGGGTGTTAAAATACCCATATCTACGGATATGAACGTAGATAACGAATTTATCCTCGGTCTTAGTCCGAATCGGGCGAGTTTTAGGGAAATTCGTGTACAAAGTGTAACGTGAAAACAACGTTTTTTTTTATTATCTAAAAAAGTTTTATTGAAATTTGGAAATTTGACACATTTTTTACGGGGTGTAGGGTACTACCTTTGGTAGAACCCTACAGGTAGGCAAATATAAAACGTTTTAAATCCGGAGACAGAGAAACTGGATAAATTTGGCGCTCAATGTTATGAGAGTTATGTCATAGATAGCGTGACGTCAACGTGGATCATTTGCATAGCTAGGTCAGTAGTCCCATTCCTTCAATGTGGCAGTCAAGTGATGCATTTAATAATGAGTGTAATTAATCGGCATAATAGGACAAAATCGTTAATGAATTAAATATTTAATTACAGACATCATGGATAATCTACAGAATTCAATATTTCACAAGGAGCAACCATTGAACTAAGGAAAACTTGCGTGAAGTTCCCCGGGATAATGGTTAGCAACGTCCGGGTATATGGGTTAGCAACACCCAGGGGCTATGGGTTTTGTAACGACGTGCGTTAACCAATCAAAATCCTAGAAATATACTAAGCCGGGGATAATAAACGTTAAACAAAAGAAATATTATAGGATTAAACACATTTTTTCTAGAGGTTATTGATGTGTAAACCGGGGCGATTAACTCACAAACTGAATAAAAGTCCGAAGGACTTTTATGTAAAGTTTGTGAGTTAGAGACCCGGTTTACACATCAATAACCTCTAGAAAAAATGTGTTTAATCCTTATAATTCTTAAGCCAAATATTTTTAATTAACATTTTTTTGTGTAAAGGCTACTATAATTACCATCAAATGAACAATTGGCAGGTCGTAACTAAGGAGTTGGCCGCCATATTGACTTTCTAAAATCCATAAATGTTCGATAAATGCAACGGAATCTAAAATGAAATAGCACCTACCTCCAAAACTTCATTTTATTTAGATATTATCCGAATTGAAAGCGTACAAGTAACGAAGTAATCTTTCCCTTGAAAGTTTTCATTCGTATGACGTCGTGTTTTGCCATGACGTAAACTCGCCAAATCATTCATGAAATTTCGCGGAATTTTATTTAAATTTTAATTTTATACATTTTCGAAGCTTTAGTGCATTTATTTTATTCATTTCTTGTTATAAATACATTAGAATAGAAACAACTGTTATGCATTTGTTTTTTTAATCTCAATTTGCTTAAATTCCCGGGATCCCTGCAAGCATGTGTATCGCGCATGAATAGATTACGAAAGTAGTTTCGGTAACATGGTTTATCGAAGTGTAAACCAACAGAAAAATTCTAATTGACCAATCCAATTCAAGTATTTATAGATATGCAAATCATATAAGAATTGTGATACATTAAACATGATTTAAAAATTATGATACATAAAACTTGCTGAATTAAGAAACATGATACATAAAACATGTTGAATATAGAAATATGATAAATTCATTCATCCATACCTTCAATGTCTAATAAATGAAATTTAAACTAGACTAAGTGATAAGTAAATAATTACAAAACAAGGTAGTAGTATGTGAAGACAATTCTAATTCAATAGAATACTGAAATTCTATCTATTCAGAAAAATTTTAATCTTATAGGTTGCATTTCTGTAAATATTGACAATGCAATTTCCCATAGGAACTCCTTTTACGGCTAAAACTGTACCACTTTTACTATGAAGTTTTGAAAAAAATCATATCCTAGAATTGAAAGTTCATATGCACTACAATTTTTTTCAAAGGTCAAAATATAGGGCTGTGCGGCATATTTTCAACGTTTATATGCCCTGAACTTCTAAGAGTTTAAACTAACACTAAATTTCTTAACTATCCCTACCTTGACTGTAGTATAACCACAGATTTCAATATAAACAATATGCATATGTATATTTACTGGTAACATTCCCAAGTTATGTCTCTATGAGATGAAACCTAGAGATCATAATTGGGAACCAGTATGTAAACAAAATTAATTATCTATGAATATTCTATATCTCCCCAAAAGAGGCGTGGTTCGAGAAACAGCTGTATTTACGAAGTGCAACCTATATTTATCCCGGACAAGCCCCTAATTTCTGTTACGGCCAGAAATCACATTTAAATTGTAGCCAAAAAAAAGAACAAAAATCAATAATAAAATTTAACAAGATTTATTATTCAATTTAAAAGAAATATTATACAAATAGAAATGTCAACTTAGCTGTTAAAATATATGAATAACCGATCCTAAAGTCTTATTCTTATCCGGAATTCTTCTCTTAACTGTAACGGAATCCAACGGAATATAAATATGTCCAATAAGTTCACAAACTAGTATGATTTTGTTAACGTAAATGAAAGCGTCAATCCAACAACTCCAGAGATCTTTTGAGAATACTTATATCTTTCTATGTAAGTCAAATTTTGGTGTCTATATAGTAATTACGGAAACTTCTAGAAATCTGTAGAAGGTAAACTTCTAGAACTCTATAGATGTTTAAATTGCGGATCGCAGATTATGATAATTCTGGAATTAGTATGCAAGTCAAATAGAAAGTACTTATCATTCCATCAGTATATACGATTGTTCCAGTGAGTTTTTAACAGCACAATTATAACATTATTTTGTGAAAAAAAACTATTAATTGGTCACAAGCAAATTATTTAAACATCTTATAAGGCCACACAATTCAAATTAGGCCAAGATAAATAATCTCATAAAAATATCGGAAAGTGAAGTTAAAGTGATAGGGATAGCCTCTTTTAATTCTGCTTGACCAGTTCCTATACGAATATGCCTCATTTGGAAAAAGGCACAATCGGAAGGAAGGAAGAGTACAGTTGGTTCATATAGGTGTGCCGATTGTTTGTTGAAATCGTGTACATTTTGTATATGCAGATCTGCGCATGTTGTCATTGAAAAAAAAACTCATGTAGATGGTAGTTTCAGAGAATTTATTGTTTGATCAGATTGGTTTTTACAAGACTTAGTATGATTTACCCCTTTCAAAACAATTGCATATACGTTTATCACTCTTTTCACACTACACACTGCGCAGAGTCTGAAAAGACCATGTAAATCCCCTCAATGTAACATCAAATAAAATTAAACAACATGATAATATAAATGTCAAGAACGAGGGTAAGCTAAATGAATGTATAATTTGAGTTAATAAAACAAAACAAAATATATTTTCCTATAAGGATATACTGATTTTATTACGAAAAAAAGTTCGAGTTTTATTTATGTCGCTTCAAATTCAAAATTTTTGATATACCGAAATAGTCGGTATAAATATACTATCTAAAAATGAGCATGAGTGACTTAGACATTTCAAAGACAAAGGGTATTTTTTTTATAAAATGTCATGTTAAAATGTAATATGCTCTACAAAAAATGTGCGAAAGGCACATTATCACTTGTAACCGAATTTTAGTCTTAAACTCCCATTTTGACCCTACCATCATCTAAACAGTCCAAATTCAAGACCGTTTAGTCATTTAATGATTTAAGTACTTTTCAGATATTTTCTTTTATATGCTGTTTTTATATATAGATAACAACTACAGAACAGTCAAACATAAACCTAACAGATTCTACATGGCAATATTAACATATCGACAACTTAAACAGACAAAGCAGAATTTTAATCGTTGATATACATTGAAATCGTCGATATCAAATTGAAACTGACGATATCTAACCGAAATCGCCAAAATCGAATTGAATATAGTTGATATTGACCACTGTATCAAATACCTAGAGTTAACTCAAATGATTATGATAATTTCGATATTGAATCGATATCGCCGATTCAGACTTACTTGATTTGGAAAGTTTAATTGTCAATATTGACACCAAGGATAATATTTCAAGTTGTGGGTCAAGTCACTTATATGTTGAAAGTTAAGATAACTATCGATATTAATTTGATGTCTATTATAAAGTCGATATCGTGACTTCATGGTGTACTCGGACAAGCAAATTAGTTTCTTTAAATCATATGCTTCAGTTTTCCTCATTGACGATATCGATTTGATTTCGACAATTTATGTTCCAAATGTTCATCTTTTATAGCTGTCGATATCAACCATTCGCGTATACTAGTTGATCTGTTTAATGAGTCGATATCGACAATATCGACATAATAGATTCGATATCGACATTTTGTAATTTCTGTCTTGATGTGTTTCTCTTTCCCTTGCCTTGTTATGATTAATATTGAAACAATAAACGATAAACAGGTATCACAGACAGCAAACAATAACAGGTTTCTGACCCAGGGTCGAAACATAACAGAACGGGACTAATTATCCTAAATTTTATCACACTTATGCTGTTTGAAAGATTTATAAAATCACCGAGTTTATGACGTTGATATTTTATGTTTACGGAAAGATATACCAATTACGTCATGAACAGTGCAAGGTTTAGGTTTTCTTACGTCGTTTGCTTCAAATACAAAATTTTGGATAGATTGATTAAAATTTCATTTACAATAGTTTTGATATACTATATACAAATGAGCGTAAGTGAATTAGACTTTCCCAGACAAGGAGATTTTATATAATGTCTAATAATGTACTCATGCTCAACAAGAAATGTGAACATGCTGCATTATCACCAGTAACCGATTTTTAGTCTAAAACAGCCACATTAACCTGAACATCGCCTGCAATAAGTATCAATTTAAGAACGTTAAGTCTTTAAAAGGTTTGAGTACTTTTCAGATATTGTGTAGTTGTAAGTTCAGTGCTCTTTATACATTTTCCGTGGAATCAATCCAGTACTGTTTAGTAACGTTTCAGATAAAACTTTATGCTATGTTTATAAATAGTTAACATTTACAAAATAGTCTAACTATAGAATATACGGATGTTCAAAGACGATTAAAAAGATCGACAACTTAAACAGATGAACCATAATTTAATTGTCGATACGGAATCGAAATCGTCGATATTAAATTGAATATCGATAATATGAACATTAAGCATATAAATAGAGTTAACTCAAACGACAATAATGATTTAGAAATTGAATGGATATTGGCGATATCGATATCTGTAGCAATTGAATTTGAACTTGCTTAATTCAGAAAGTTTATATGTCGATATTGATGTGAAAGATAAGATTTCAACTTATGGCCCAAGAAACGTTTATGTGCAAATTATAAATTAGATAACTATCGATTATGATTCGATGTCGACGATATAGTGACTTTATTGTGAGCTTGGACAAAAAATATTAGTTTGTTTCTTGTACACATGGTGCGGTTTTCATTATTGACGATATCGTTCCGATTTTGACAATTTATGTTCCAAAATTATGCTTTTTTATTGATTTATAAAATTATTGAATTGATGACGTTTAAAACATTTTCCGATTACGTCGGACTCCGAAAATTGCAAGTTAGGGGTTTTATTAACATGTCGTCACTCTTAAATTCGAAAAAAAAAAACTGGATGAAATAGGGGAGCTTCACCCCTCGAAAGTCAAGAAACGTTCACATAAAAAGACTATAAATGTAAAATAAATAGAAAACACTTTGAATGGAAACACAAACTATCAACCAATAGCAGGAATCATCAGATAATAGTATTTACTGAATCTTGGTGTTGCATGCGATAAAGGGTATTTGTTTGCATTTATACCTTGATTAGGGAAGATTTTATAGTCAATCGTCCATAATCTGGGATTATATTCGATATTAAAAACAATATTTATACTTTAAAATTGTATCGCTACATCATCTGTATGTGTGTATTTGTTTTAAAAATGGATATAATGACCAACGATCGCCTCGGTTGCTTTCTCCAATATTTATTTTTTAACGTTCATTTATTCTTTACTCAATGACATAAGATAAAAGACATTTAATATATTAATCGATGTTACAACATATTTTTTATATAAAATTACAATGTGTTACATTATTATTCTAAATATATATTTTCTAGGTGTGAGAATACACTAAATTAACTTTTTGAATGAATTTTTTTCTTACGATACAGATGTGATTGTTTGAGTCAGCATTAGCTTGAATTTGCCACATACGCACATATCATCATTCGAATAAAGAAAATCACAGCTAACGGTAGGATTTCTTTATTATATCTAGTCAAGTAAAGCATAGCCAGAAATTAGTAGTACTTTTGCTAATTAATATTCATAATATGTAAATGAGAATTGTACCACGTGATAATAGTTTGAACTTGACTGACTTGATATCATTAAAATCTTTAAAACACGGATATTATAAGTTTCCCGTCACAGAGTCCTTGTTTATAATCACTCTGATATTTCCGTCAAATTGGCAGGCGGTCAAAATCAAAACAATGAACGCGAATTTAGTGAATTTTTCGTGTTTTCGTGAGTTAATTCTTCTTGAAATAGGGAAATTTTAACTTTACGTGGGAACCTAGAGTTCAACGACTACACATACAAGGTTTGGACTTGCTTATTCTTTGGACATTCAAGTTTCAAGTTGCATCCCCGTAACCTGCTTTTGTAATGCCCTTGTTAGCCAATTTTAAACACGAAGTTTGCAAATTTGACGTTTCAGCTATTTTAGCCTGTATTTTATACTGCAATGTTAAAAAAAAAAGCCTTTCGCTTCGATTTTTAAAATAACTCAGGAACCTTGATTTTTGCAACGACACAGTCATTATGTTTCGTTTAAATGGTGTATATTGTTGTGTATATTTATTTTCTGTCCCCGCAACCTGTCTATCACTTAAATTAAAGTTAAAACAGATATTTTTTTTCAAAATTCCCTATCATTTCAATATAATTTCCGTGACCCGTATCCGATTTCTTTAGTATAATATTCAAATAAGCAAAGTGGCGTTGATTTCTGGATATGATGTTTCAGAATTGCTCTAAAATTACCAGTAAGTAAAGATTTAAATTGTATTATATTAAATTTCATATTTTAAACATACAAGGTTCAAGTGAGAACTTCAAACTAAATATACAGTTTTACTTACGTTTCGATTGTAATTGACTATTTTCATATTAGCTACTTTTGACTCCAGATTATATAATTTTTCAACAGGTTACCTACTATATGGTAGGACATCCTGGTACTCAGTGAGGTAAGAGCAAGAAGTAAAATCAAATGTATAATCGGTGCAATTTGAGACAAACATAAAACATTTAAAATTCCACCAAAATTGTTACGATTAACAGCTTGATTTTACTTCTTTAAATTGCTCTTACTTGATCGAGAACCAGGATGTCCTACCATAGAGTAGGTAACCTGTCGGAAAACATTAATTCCGGAGTCAAAAGTCGGTAATATGAACAAAGTCTATTGAAACATAGGCTGCCGTAATGGTTCTTATTTACATGTCACATAGTATGTGTTGCATCAAACTTTCCAACGTAATATATATTCATGAATATCAAAAATTATTGTAAATGGAACAAAGAACTGTGAAAACTTTTTTTTCTCTTTTGGAACGAAGATTCTATTTTGGTATTCTTAGTGAGGGATTATTTTTTTAATTTACAGTCCGAATCTATAAATCATAAAATGAGTTTCAACTATATTTTATTTCACACTGACACAAGCACTGTTCCTCCATATTTCAAATATCACTTCGTTATCTCAGGTAATTAACTAAAATATAAATGGTCAAATAAAATAAAATTAATAGAAATAGAAAATAAGATTAAGGAATATTATACAAATAAGACTATGTCTGCAAAAATAAGATCACGAACGAATTGGGATGAAGATAGGGAAAAGTCGACTAAATACTTTTTCAATTTGGAAAAGAAAAATGGGCAGAACAAATTATGGCAACTTGTAAAAACAGAAAACGGTGAGCATAAATGTGACATTGATTTTATCTTGAATGAACAAATAAAATTTTACATTAAACTTTTTGCCACGGAAGGCTGGGACAAAACAGCGGGCGAAAAACTCTGTCAGTTCATAATAGGTAAGGTACGTATAGAGGACAAAGAAATGTTAGATAGAGATATAAATATCTGCGAAGTAGAAAAAGTACTTAAATTACTTAAACAGAACAAATCACCTGGCGAAGATGGTATAATATCAGAATTTTATATTTTATACTGGAACATAATAAAAGACGATTTCTTTACTTTACTACAGGAAATCTTTAATATAATGATAATGTATTGTGTAATTCTCAACATAAGGGGGTCTTAACCTTACTACATAAAGGAGGAGAAAGGGAAAATATAAAAAAATTGGAGACCGCTTACTTTACTAAATTGTGATTATAAAATTATTGGAAAGATTTTATCTGAAAGGCTAAAAATAGTATTACCAAAAATTATTCATACAGATCAGAAAGGATTTGTTAAAGGTAGAAATATAAGCAAGGCTAACCGAATGATTCAGGAAATTATAGAATATATTGACAATGAAGATGACGAATATGGCAAGCCGTTGTGGAATTTATTCCCTATTTATTAATATTAATAAATCGATTTTTTAATATTAAAAACTACTATCATTTTTTGATATTACTGATAAATGAATATTTAATATTAAAAAATCATTTATTAATATTAAAAAAATATTTTTTAATATTAAATATTCAGTCTGATATTTTAATATTAATAAATGAATTTTTAATATTAAATAATACGCTGATTTTTTAATATTAAAAAATCAACATCAATGTTACCTTAGCGTTTAATATAAGGCAAACCAATCATTTATCAAACGCTTTAATGATGATTATTGGACAAGTCGATCCGGAGAAATTTTGGACCGACTATGTTAAGTCAACTCGGACCATCTTATATCGACCCAGACAAGTAATTAAGGAAAGTTCGAACTATTTACTTATTGAATATTCTATTGGTAAAGTAGGTTCTAGTTGAATATCCTATAAATATAGCAGGTACTTGTTGAATGTCCTATAGATATAACAAATACTTGTTGAATGTTATATAGCTATAATAGGTAAGTGTTGAATATTCTATTGGTATAGTATGTTCTAGTGGAATATCATATAGATACAGCAGGTACTTGTTGAATGTCTTATAGTTATAGCAGGTACTTGTTGAAAGTCCTATAGTTAAAGCAGGTACTTGTTGAATGTCCTATTGGTAAAATATGTTCTTGTTGAATGTCCTACATTAATAATAGTAGGAACTTGTTGATTGTCATCTAGTTATATCAGGTATTTGTTGAATATCCTATAGTTATAGCAGGTATTTGTTGAATATTCTATTGGTATCGTAGGTTCTTGTTGAATGTCCTACAGATAAAGCAGGTACTTGTTGAATGTTCTATAGCTATAATAGGTAATTGATGAATATCCTATTGGTATAGAAGGTTCTTGTTGAATGTCCTATAGTTGTAGAAGGTACTGGTTGAATGTCCTATAGTTATAACAGGTACTCGTTGAATGTCCTATTGCTATAGCAGGTACTTTTTGAATATCCTATAGCTTTAGCAGGTACCTGTTGAATATCCTATTGGAAAAGTAGGTAGGTACTCATTGAATGTCCTATATATATATCAGGTACGTGTTGAATTTCCTTTTGTTACAGTAGGAACTTGTTGAATATCATAGTTCTAGCCGGTAGTTGATGAATGTCCAATATAAATACTAGGTAGTTGATGAATGTCCAATATAATTACTAGGTAGTTGATGAATGTCCTTACGTATAGCAGGTACCTGTTGATTATAGTATAGCTATAGCAGGTACTTGTTGAATGTCCTAAAGTTATAGCAGGTACTCGATGAATTTCCTATATCTATAGCAGTGACTTTTTGAATATCCTATCGGTATAGTAGGCTCTTGTTGAATGTCCTATACATATAGCAGTTACATGTTGAATTTGCTTTTTTATAGTATGAACTTGTTGAATGTCATTTAGTTATAACAGGTACTTGTTGAATGTCCTATATTTATAGCAAGTACTTGTTGAGAATCTTATTGGTATAGTAGGTTCTTGGTCTCTAAAATTACCCATAGCACTAGACCTGTAAAAGTTTTGAAGCATATGGTAGGAGGTGTCTGGTTTGTCACAAAGACCACATGAACTATCACCTGCTGGCCAAAGTATGTGATTCACCACATGGGCCATGTTATAGAGGTAGAGGTAGAGTTATGCATGACCTCAATTATGGACCAAATCATTTATACATTTAAAAATTATAAACCAAATTTATTAAAAAATATCTTACACAGTTATTTTTTCTGAGACTTATTTTTCTACATTTCAATTCACTATGACAGCATGTTTTTTGTTGTCTCTTAAACACCACAAAGTACCTCCTTTGAGCACAAAAAAAGCACAATGTAGCACATAGGACCACAAAGGACCTTATAATATTTTTTTTGTAAGGAAATAATATTTTTTAAATCTCTATTTCAGAACAAAAACAAAGCATCTACAGAAATGTTCTTACTTTATACGAATCTTAAATTGCTATGAGGAACAAAAAGTGCACATGTTGCAATAAAAAAGGTGCAGTAAAAAAGGACTGTACAGCTGTCTTTTGGGAATATGTTTCGTTGGGCTGTTTGATGAAAATGAAAATATACATGTTGCCGTCTAGATAACCCCGATAAGTAACTGTAATAAAAGTGTATCATCATGCCGTGAAATGTATGGCCTTGAAAAATGTATTGATGATAAACTCTCTTATTTTATACCTTTTGGATGAAATGGTTTCTATTTCTCCCTGTTTTACATCAATTAACGATGACCGGTGTCTTTGGTCGCCGCTTGTGTGGTCTAGACTTAGAACACTTGTATATTTTGCATATATCGTATTCTTTATTCTACATTGGCTAGGTTGAGATCTCACAATATATGTTTAGCCCCGCCGCATTTTTGCTCCTGTCCCAAGTCAGGAGCCTCTGGCCTTTGTTAGTCTTGTATGCTTTTTAACTTTAGTTGATTCATATGTTTTGGAGTTAAGTGTGAAGTCCATTTTCACTGAACTTTCTTTTCTTAATGTTCTTCGTCTAGTTTGAAGAGCTCTAAATTAATTATGGGACGTCACTTAACCACATAGAGGTAATATACAATAATTATTGTAGAAGGCTTATTTTCTGGGACCTTTTTTTTATTACCATATTTTTCTATTAAATGGACAGCTTTTTTATTAATATGTTTATGTTTAGTAATGTTTTTAACTTGTAAATTTATAAAATATTATAAAAAAAAATGTTTTCTAGATTTCAGTAAAAAAAACAACCCAACTGATTGTCTAAAAAGATAAGTCCTTTCTTAAATTTAATAAAAAAACAGTTTTCTTATCACTGGATTGTGATTTTTGTCGTGTGTTAAAATATGCAAGTCAACGTAAAAAGTGATTATTAGAATAAAAGATTAGAGAAAAAGATAAAGAAAAAACAGCAACCGTAAGAATATAAATCTTTCGTTTTCGTGTATGAATTAATTTATTGTTTTGAATAGTCATAAAAATAACTTTTATTACTTTTTTCCTGTTATGTCAGCTTGCCATTTATTGGGGGTAGTTGTTACAGAAATTAAACGTATGTCAAATATTAACAATATCATGAATGTAACAGGTAAAGCTTTGATAATCTGGTCACCTGTAATTACATTTACCTGTTAAAATCAAACTTATTTTGTTCAAGATTTAGAAACAGAACGAAAAGCAACTCTTTTCCATGCTTTCTCTTCTTTCTTAGTAGCGAGTACACATACATTTAGTATTTCCGACAATGTACATTTATTGTTTATATCCTACAATTTATAACTGACGCTTTAATGGTTAGTTTTTAAATCCAAGTCTGAATTTTTACATTTTTTAAAGAAATCTACATAGTTTTAACCGCTGACCGCGAAGTTGATCGAAATTGAACTGTCACGGCAGAAACAGAAATGTTCTCATTACCGTTTGCTCAATATGGAGGTGGGAGTACAAGAGGCTTTATTTATACAAGTAAAAATAAACAAAACTTTATTTTTGAACATGTTATTTATGCAACAATTAGTTGATAGCAGGATAAAAGCCGGTGTTTCGTAGATATTTTTGATATTCATATTTTCCACTGATCTAGTTCAGCTACATGCTTGCAGTAACGTATGATCATCGTATATAAAAGCGCTCAAACAACTCTTATATATAGGTGGCGTATTTATTAATATTAGAAAATGATTTTTTAATATTAAAAAATCAAGCTGAATATTTAATATGAAATATTCATTTTTAAATATTAAAAAAAAAGACCATTTATTAATATTAGAAAATGGATTTTTAATATTAAAAAATGATTTATTAATATTAAAAAATGATTTTTTAATATTAATAAATAGGATCTATTTTTTAATATTACAAATTATTTTTTAATATTAATAAATCGAATATTTGATATTTAAAATTGAATATTTAATAATAATAAATAAAACCCATTTATTTATATTAAAAATTTCCTATTTATTAATATTGAAAAATATTTATTAATATTAAAAAATCGATTTATTAATATTAAAAAATCGATTTATTAATATTACAAAATAATATTTATTAATATTACAAAATAATATTTATTAATATTACAAAATAATATTTAATGTTAATAAATGATTTTTTAATATTAATAAATAGGGAATAAATTCCACAACGGCTTGCCATAGACGAAGGAATTATTTTATTTTTAGATCAACAAAAAGCGTTTGATAGGGTTGAATGGGAATGGATAGATTTTGTTTTGGAGAATTTTGAATTTGGGGGTAAATTTAGAGCGTGGATCAAAATGTTATTATATAATGCTACTTCGTGTATTAAAACCAATGGATTTGTATCACGATACTTTTCGATTACTCGCTCAGCTAGGCAAGGATGTCCAATAGCGCCTCTTTTGTATATCATACAGGCTGAACCCATGGCATGTGCGATTAGGGGTAACATTGAAATAGAAGCTTTATAGAAACTAAATTATGTATGTTTGCAGGTGTCACCCAGGTATTTAATAAGAACGAAAAATCTATAGAAAACTCATTCAAGATTTTGTCCTTATATGAAAAAGCTTCGGGCTCTAGAATAAATTATGACAAAACTAAAGGCTTACTTTTAGGGGTTTCTAAAAGAAAAAGACCAAAATTTAATAAAATCAAATAGATCAAAAGTAATGTTAAAACATTAGGTGTGTGCCATGGTGCTGAAATAGATGACGAAGATATATGGAGAAATATAATTGATAAAGTTAAAAATTGTATACACGTATGGAAAAGTAGGAAGCTTACATATACAGGTAAAACACTTATAGTTAAAAATATGATACTTTCTCTCTGTTCATATGAGATTGAAATACGAGGAATTCCGGATAAATATACTAAAGAGCTAAATAATATAATTTGGAAATTTATATGGGACGGAAAAGTTAACCAGGTAGACAGAAAGGTCTGCTGCTTGCATGAAATAAAAGGGGGGATGGGTATGGTAAGTATAGATATGTTAATAAAAAGTAAACAAATAAAACTTTTATATCGCTTACTGCAGGAACCATTGGAAAGCTGGAATGCGATTGGTAAGTATTGGCTACGGAAATTTGATACCTTTTTTGTATGTAAATATTCAAATTTGAATGGTTAAGATAGAAACCAACTACCACAATTTTATCAGAAAAATATAAATACTTGATCAGGTTTCATACAAAATATTGATATACCATTCAATAAAAGAGATGTTTTAAATACGAGAATATTTAGGAACTCTTCTATTTTGTTAAAAAAGTAACCATTGTTATACCCTTCATTTTTAAAAAGCGATATCAAAACAATCAAGGACATTTGGAATTCAGAAAATACCGATTTTATCAGCTGCAATATGAAATTTATAGGAAGCTAATTGATCGGAGAAATTATATTTCCGAATTTTCTAGAATTAAAAAGGCAATTCCTAAAGATTTCGTGCAAATTTTGAAATCTTGCGGAAACCAGAATTTGCACAATGAAATAAAATTAAAGATATCAAACGACCTTGAGATTATGAACTTAAACAACCAAATAATAAAACCGTCAAAGTTAAACTCAAAAATATTCGTATGCTATTAAATAAAGACGTATCTCCAAAATGTCAAATTAAGTGGGAGGTAATATTTGGAAACAATTTACTTTGGGAAAATTTGTGGTCGGGATTAAAACTAATGATAATTGAAAATAAAGTAAAGAGTTTCAATGGAGATCAATTCACGATATTCTTTATACTGAATGTAGATTACAAAAATGAAACTCTCAAATGGAAACTGCCATATTTGTCAAAATGACAACAAGATAGAAACCCTGCAACACTTATTTTTTAGTTGTAGTACATAAAAGTTAATTGTAAACAAGCTTCAAGAAACACTTATCCAATCAAACATAGGAATAAATACTCCTATTGTTGAAAAGGACATGATATTAGGAATAAACACTGGAATATTCAAATATGACAATTTTCTAAACACAATTATTACATATTCTAAATGGACTCTATGGAAAATTAATCAGGAATTCAATAAAATACAACAAAACGCCTATAGCACCACAAAATATTTATAGTATTTGGAAATATAACTTCAAAATTAATTTGAAATTTGTTCTTCAATTAAAAGGTATAGACATCATCGATAAGACAAAATTGAAGTCAGTGATAAATTTAGACAAAAAAAATAATAAAAGCTTTAAACGATTTTTTTTATGGTTTATTATATAAGACTATAGATCTTATCAATATATACATATATATAAAAATGATATAAAAGTGTTAGCCTTATGTGTGTTGCGTTCAATGCACATCTTTTGTATGGATATCTTATTAATTACTTACTATGTTAAAGTTAAGATATAGAGTTGGATGCTTCTAACATCATGTGAATGTATTTTTGAAACTAATTGTAAATACAAGGTAAAAAGTGAACTACATTTTTGGCCTTCTATTACCCCTGGATAGATGGCTCATTTTGTAAACAGTGACCCATAGTCTGTTACCTGTGCAACTAAAGTAATTATATACAGGAAATATTTTAGACTAAAACGTTTATATGTGTTTAAAAAAAAGAACAAAAAAGAAATAATTGCATTTTATATCAAACTAAAAAGTTTATTTAACTTTATGGTTTAATTGTGTTAAAATATTAAAATGGCAATTCTTATGTATTTGAAGTAAGGAGGAGCATTGGTTGATCATTGTGACATAAAATTTAGTTGAACTCATTTTATAATTTATAGATTTGGACTGTAAATAAAAAAAAGATAATCCTTCACAAAACAATTATATGATTTAAATGCACTGTTTTGTTATAAATGAGGCCGTTAGTTTTCTCTATCTCCTCTTTTTTTATATATTAACAATTAAGAAAGTATACAGTTCCTACATATCATCGTTTTGTTGTGTCATTTAATGTCAAGAAAGCAAGTAATTAAAATTTCCCCGGATTATTAGAAATTCCTAACAGCACTTCAACTGAAATGTCTAAATATAAAGTCAGTCATTAATTCTGAACATTGCACTGACCATGAAACCAATTCTTGATTAAAATAAATCAAGATGTCATTTGAGCCTTGAACACTTTACAGTATTCTAAGTTTAAAATGTTAAAAGAGAATGATAATCCCTTTTGTCCATGATATATTTAATTATGCAAAAAGTTACTATCATAATCTTACATATACTTTTTGTACAAACATAACCTTGCTCTATATCACATTGTTCCTGTCAATGTTTTTTAAGGATTACTTAATACGAACACGTATCGTACATGTGAGTGCGAACTTGTCGAGATTTCGTAAATTCAACCGACTATTGATTTTCATTTGAATCGTTCAAGTACAAATTAATATCATAACATCTAAAGCCGACACTGCGTAGTCAAAATGGTTCAACACTCCCGTAGTAGTAACTATAAAAAAATCACAAAAATAACAAATTAAGCCGCCAATATTTTATCAAGAAATCATTGAAATGTTCATGTTTATTTATATCATTTTAAATGTATTAAAAACAAATTCCCTCAATTCTTGGTTATTACCTTCTTTGTTACTCCTTAATCAAGTATAAAGGTTTTATCATCGATTCAATTATGTCGCCTTATCTTTGCAACTCTTTTCGTTTGGTAATGATATAATTATGTGTATGAATAGTATTGTGTGATTTTATTTGGGTTATGGATGAAATGAGGATTTTCTCGATCTCCTGATATAGGAGGTGAAAATTACTTATAGATACAGATACAGATATGGGCTCATATCTTTTTTTTGATTGATTTGATTTGATTATTGGTTGCTAAACGTCTAGTGGCATATATTTTATGCATGTTCAGGACGAGAATAAATTAAAACGAATACTACAGGTAAGTCCTGTAATAATGGTCGTCAGGGATCTTTGGACTCCCACTGGAAAATTGGGGTAAATTGGATTGGGACAGAAATTTTGCCTTGTAACAGGCCACCTACGGACCCCTCAAAGAGTTGTTAGGGTTCTTAACGTGCAGAGAGCGTAATGCTCTCTCTACACGAGGCATCGGATATAAAGTCCCCATTCTGACCGGACCTGGCTGCTTACTTATAGCCGACTATACGGTATGAGCTTTTCTCATTGTTGAAGGCCGTACGGTTGCCTATACTTGCTTACATCCACTTCAATTTAACTTTGGTGGATAGTTGTCTCATTGGCAGCCATACCACATCTTCATTTTTTTAATACTGTACATCCTGCACAGCCAAAAGGACGCACTACTTTGGCAGGGGTTTTACTGAAGGTCGTAGGAAGACCTGTAGTGACCATATTTTAATTCCCCAGTCACTCTTGTTTTTTTTTAATTGAACATATGTGTTTAGCCCAAAATTAAAAGAAACACAAGGATGTATATATGCCATCTTACGGTGTTTATATATCTCAACTTGTACGATTCGCTCGTGTATGTAACAATGTTTTAGATTTTAACGAGAGAAATTTATGTATTACTGAAAAATTATTACACCAGGGTTTTCGCTATCACAAACTAGTCAAAACATTTACTAAATTTTATCATCGGTATAAGGACATCATTCGTAAATATAGCTCAACATGCAGACTTCTTATACGTTCAGGTATTTCACATCCAATTTTTTATGGAAATATTCTTTATAAAGCACAAAAATGTCAGTATTCACCTCATACTAACAAAACCTTTAAATAGACTAATTAAGAAGGGATATAGTTACGATACTGTTGTCAGGTCATTAAAGATTGCATATTTTGGCGTTAATATTGATTCACTTATAGGGTCTTTGCATCATGACACGGGTTATGTTCTTCTCATATATGTTATGATGGTATGATACTAAACCCCTAACGGGAAGGATTGTGCCTGATATTCATATGATGAAGACATAATCTTTCAATCAGTTTAATTGAAGTCTGGAGCTGGCATGTCAGTTAACTGCTAGTAGTCTGTTGTTATTTATGTATTATTGTCATTTTGTTTATTTTCTTTGGTAACATCTTCTGACATCAGACTCGGACTTCTCTTGAACTGAATTTTAATGTGCGTATTGTTATGCGTTTACTTTTCTACATTGGCTAGAGGTATAGGGGGAGGATTGAGATCTCATAAACATGTTTAACCCCGCCGCATTTTTGCGCCTGTCCCAAGTCAGGAGCCTCTAGCCTTTGTTAGTCTTGTATTATTTTTAATTTTAGTTTCTTGTGTACAATTTGGAGTTTAGTATGGCGTTCATTATCACTGAACTAGTATATATATTTGTTTAGGGGCCAGCTGAAGGACGCCTCCGGGTGCGGGAATTTCTCGCTGCATTGAAGACCTGTTGGTGGCCTTCTGCTGTTGTCTGTTCTGTGGTCGGGTTGTTGTCTCTTTGACACATTCCCCATTTCCATTCTCAATTTTATTTAATGAGTGAGCAGCTAAACGGACCTACAATGAATAGGAAAATCTATATATAGTCAGTTTTGCCTTAGGAAATTGGAACCTTGTTTTTTTTTTCAATCAAAATTTATCAGCTATTAATTTCTAGATTGATCAACAGCGATTTATGACAAAATGCTATGTAAATGATACCACTACATAAGTAGTGGCTACTGAGCTGATGTGGTTCATTCATTTATTGATAATCTGATACATATTTATTTTTCGTCTTTAGTGTCCGGTTTACCTCCAGTTTACAAATGGTCTATAGCACATTGTGTTGTCCTACTGATTGCATTATCTGGCTTTGACCTGTTACCTTTTTTAAAATAATTTCGACTTTCAATGACTATATAAATATGTTGTATTTCCGTAATTTTATGTTTCAATGACACCGATCATCTGAAAAAAAAACCCATTCTAACCGGTGCTAAGGGGCTGTCTTAAACTTGCAGTAGAGGTTTTTTTTGTTGCTCCGTGTTGGAGGCCTCACTATGACTTTGAGACGAAAAACAACAATAAAAGCGCTGTTCCTTTGCTTTTTGTATTTTCTTGCTGTTCAAATAATGATTTTGTGTCCTAGATGGATACCCTATATCCTTTCTTTTCTATGAGATTATCGTTTTCCGTGTTTTATATTTCGTAATTTCATTTAAATATACATGATAAACAGGATAAACGTGTTTTAGTTTTTATCTGGGGTTATGAAGTGTACATTTTTGTAGAAAATCAGTTTTTGTATTTCATCATATTTATCCATAGATTGTCTAGATTGTAATTTGATTATACAAGGTACTGTATTGTAAACATGATAAAACTATAGCTTAGTAGTTAAGAAAGTCAATTTCTACCGACATTGAACAATGTTTAATTTTTACAAAATCAGACAGATGATTCCTATAATTTGTATTGCCCTTAATAATAAGTACAATTTGTCATTTATTTTTGCGTACTTGTTTTTCTCAATTCTTTTCCCAAAATATTTAAATGATAGAAACTTCTTAACCACGGATATAAAATATGATATGTACAAAAAGACCAGTATGACTGGAACTGGAATCCGAGTATTTATATTACTTTTTCATATAAATCACACTGAGCCAAATGCTTTTTCATGATATTGTGTGTAACAAGTCCGGAATATATACTTATTTTCTAGAACATATTATAGAAGTTCTTGTTTGCAGATGCTGGTTTAAGCACTTTTATCTTTTGAAGAATATTTGGACTGTTATAACATTTTTGTAATTTAGAGAAGAAGTTATTCTAGTGGTGGATGAAACCCTGCCTGTTAATCTGTGAATAAGAACGAGTTGCATTGAAACATAGCGATACCGTTATTGAAAATAATACGAGAACACATTTTCAGTTCGGGCCCTTTTATAGCTTAATATGCGGTATGGTTTTTGCACATTCTTGAATGACGTACAGTGACCCATAGTTTTTACTTCTATGTCATTTGGCCTCTGGTGGAGAGTTGTCTTATTAGGAATCATACTACATGTTCTTATTATTATAAAATTGTTTTCAAGACATTTGTAGTCAAAGGCAAAGGAATAGGCCTGGTAAGACCCCTTTTTGGCCCCAAAATATAGCATTTTTACCAATATGTTAAAAGATAAACTTTGACCTATTTTTGGAAAGTAGAATACTTCTGTTTCAATTATGGACGTTTTTTTTACAATACAATGCATATACACCAGGTAATAGCATCATAAATTCGTGCAATATAACTGAAATCTTTTAACAATTTAAGCATTTATGCTAATTTTAAGACGGTTTTTGTCTTAACTGGAAGTGGCCGCATTTGTGTTCAGTCTTAATATTTATATATATGTTGTATCTGATGATAATACATAACATATATAAAGGTTGAGACTGAACACGAATGCGGCCACTTCCATTTTCGACAAAAACTATCTGAAAAATGACGTTTTATGGCATATTTGATAGATTTTGCATATTTAAGCGTGAATTTGAGCTTCACTAATGACCAAATCAGTTCAAACATTTTACATAAACTAATTGAATGGACTGATGAAGACACTTACGTGTTTAAAAATGTCAAAAATCTTTCATTAGATGTACTTCGAATATTAGGACAAAACTAGACCTTGCCGGACGTTCTCCTTTAATGGCTCTGTACTAGTACGTCTTATATCTTTATCTACCTGGGTCAAATATTGCTATGTTTAACAACGAAGCCGATAGGTTTTGTTAAAATTCACAGATATAGCTGCATGTAGTTTACGCTATGCACTTATTTCATTTTACATTGTGTATATGTTTACTTTTAAAAGGGAAAACAAGAACAGTTTTGGAATCATGTACACCGTAACGATCATTGTAATAATTAGCTCATTGCAAACGGCTTGTTATCCGTGTATAGAACTTTTCTGTGATTGCACAGGCATAGAAGTGAAATGCAACTAGAAAAATTTAGTGGATATACAAGATGGTATACCTAAAACTACAACAAAAATGTAAGTATGGTTCAATTTTGTATTTTACCAAGCAAACAATTAATAGTGAAAGCAAATAAAATATAATCTCTCTCTCTCTCTCTCTCTCTCTCTCTCTCTCGCTCTCTCTCTCTCTCTCTCTCTCTCTCTCTCTCTCTCTCTCTCTCTCTCTCTCTCTCTCTCAATGTAGACATATTAATCATTAACGCTTTTATGGTTGTTCGTCAAATAAGTTACGAAGCATTGAAGACAAAACAGTGAAACATAATGTTGATCATTAATTTGCATCTTTTGTCATTCTGCTTTTTTGTTATGTGATTTCGATGTCGTTCTAATGAAGCCCTTTCAAATTTTTTTTTCAATTTGTTCTTATTTCATGTTGTTACATCACAGTCCCAGGAAAGCTGGATAGGTTGACAGTGGCGTAGCTTAATTTTTATTTCTGGTAAGGTAAATGAATCGAATGGCTCAGCGCAAGCGAAATACTGCTTTAAGTCTTCCGATACACCTGGGATCACTCTCAGTTTTTGGTGGGGTTCGTGTTGCTCATTCTTTAGTTTTCTATGTTGTGTTTTGTTTATTGGTGTTTGACTGTTGTTCGTTTTATTTCGTAGCCATGGCGTTGTCAATTTATTTTCGACTTACGAGTTTGAGTGTCCCTTTGGTGTCCTTCGCCTCTTTTTTAAAGATGAAAAAGGCGATTTGTTGTATGCTTGCTTTTCGTGCAGTGGAACATATTTCGTACATAAATTTGGCTAAAACAAATCAACGATAAATCCAGTAAGTCACTGGTTGCGCTCAATAAACCCCGTCATAGTTTTAATGAGCATGCCCCCAGTCACGTTACATTACTGAAACTGTCCACCTTATGAAAAGGACACTGCTTTGAATAAACAAAAAAGCCACAGATTTGAGTGTCATGACGTGAAGGATATAGATTTAAGGGAAGGACATATATGTGAGGCTGTACATAGATTTGACGCTTACACAGTTTCTCCGTGTCGATACACTTTTACTTTACATTTTGTTTCCTCTTGAGTGTTACTGATGAATGAGATTGCAGGACAGATTGAAAAAAAATAATATAAAAAACGCATGTCGAGTTCAATGAATTTGAATAATGTTTAAATGACAATTCAGTAATCCTTTATCTATTTCTAGAGAACTAACACAAAACAAAATTTCAACTATAGCAGCAGATACGTTTAATATTCTTACGACATTGGAATCACTGTAAGTATTGTTTATTCAATTAATGAATGACTAAATTTCAAGTTGTCCAATTTAATGGTCAATATTATGAATTATCTGATCGTCTCTAATCATGTTAATGATCATACTACTTCTTTAGCATGTATACATCCTTGGATTTCTACCTTTAGCAACTGTTAAGAATTCCTAAAGAATTAAAAAATGCAGTTATAGTGCCTCAATTTGCAAACATCAAATGTATGAAGTTTTGCTTGTATTATTATTTATCACTTTTGCATGTAAACCATTCCTAAATTGTTCGTGTATCAATGTATTAATCATCAGAAACAAAGGTTTCAATACACTCAGGCAAAGTTGATTTTAGATTGACTTGGCTATCATTTGTATGTGCCTGTTGGTCAAAAAGCTCTTCATGTGTATGGTTACTAATCCATCCTTGGCTTTCAAATATTTGGCTTTGAGGGTTCATGATGGAAGTAAATTTAGAAAAGCGCTTAAGACGTATGGAATGTATAAATTGTTATTTTCATTTGTGTTAAGTAATAACAGTTAATCTTTGTTTTACTACATATAAATTATTACTTAGGTTATACCATATTTAATCTTTGTAAACAATTCCACGTAACTAATTTTGTCATAACGACACTGTGTTGTGTACAATTTGTTGCATATTCCTCCTACTTTGAACTTAGAAATTGATGTGACCATGGAATCTCCAAAATAGTGTTTAAAAGAAAAAAATTTCAGGCTTCATTGGGGCTGACATTGTTACTACAGCGCCTCCTAGTGTAGATTTCTTCCAGGGGAAGTAACTGTTGTGACTTTTAGCAACAAAAACTACTAGTTTTCAGTAAAGTAAATTTGTTGGTTGAGACATTTTGTATTTAGATATTTCAATATATTCTTAATAAACCTATATTCATAACTTTTATAAACGAGTTTGGGAAAGTTGCTTTTTTCTAAATCTTAATCACCTTGTTTTACTATATATTCTTTGTAAATATATTTCACATATTTCAAAAAAGTATTCTATCTATCTTTAATTTAAAGAAAGCAGCAACTCTGATAATTTTTCAAAACATTTTGAATATATCAATCTTTAACTTGAATAATTACTTTATAATCTTTGTGTGAATGCGCTATTTTTTATTTTGCCTGATTCTTAGGTGGACGTCTACTTAATCCTTGTAAACAATCTCAAGTGACCACTTGTGTCATAACGACACTGCTTTGTGTGCCATTTGTCTCATATTCCTCCTACTTTGCACTTAGATATTGGTGTGACCGTGGAATCACTTAATTGGTGATGCCAAAAAAGCAAGATTTGCTTCACCTACATTACTGGTATCAAGCAACATATAAATCTCTTTTATAAATTACTGGCATTATTGTAATTTTTAAACAAAAGAAGAAATGTCTAAACGAACATTACATGTATTACAATGTAAGATGCTTCAGTTACGATCTTTACGTTAGCCTCCCGTCCTATCAAAGCTTTTAAAATTTGAAAATATGCGTCAAATTAGAAAAGTTACAAATAAAAGATATGTGCGTTTAATGTCTGAACAAGTATATTTGTAAGTACGTACCTATAGTATCAACAATTTCAGCCGAAATATTACTGCTAAGCTTCAACATATTCAATGATGTGTAAAGAAGGTCATTGTTTTTTTAAGTATTCGTGATTAGTCTTACATTTGTGTTAACTGTGCGCCTGTGTTGCTTAAAGACGTCTTTATTAACTTAAATATGTTGTTCTATGATATAGTAGTCATTTAAAGCCTCTCTGAAAATATGTTGAGCAAGAAAAAGACGTATATTTGATGAATGCTTAAACGTGTTTTTTTAATTAATGGAATAACTGTACAATAGAGACGCTATATACACTGTATACTACTCAACATAAGTTTTCTCACACCCCATGCTAAACATGTACTAGGTTCCTAGAGTAATATATGAACAGGAAGCATACACACATATTAGTGTTTGTATTCTTGAGAATTTGTGTTTCTTCTATTGTTAAAGTCATATGAAACTTGAAATTAAAAAACAAGTTGAATATGTTTTATATACGTGAATGGCTAAATTTTACTATCAAACAAGAGTACGTGGTGTTTCTTGTAAAAGAATTTTTTTTATATTATCAAAATCTTCATAAATGCACAGCTGTTGAATTATTGGCTTCCCCTACACTTATTCGCCAATATTTTCCCGTATGCAGTTACCTCTCGTTAGAACTTCGGCAACCGCACAACGCAAGTGCGTGGGGGCAAAACCATGAAGAAAGAATGCAAACAAACGTGCACTGGAAGGTAAATAGGAATAACTGATTCTTAAAGAACAAATTGAATGCAAAGCAATATTTCGCCACCGATCAGAAAAAGTTTAATTAACAAATAGGAACACGTGGAAAATATATAAAAAAAAAATCATGACTTTATTAACTCACGTAATTGTTACGTGCTCCACTGGTCTGTGTTCATTGTGTATCAATGTCACGATCCGGTAAACTTCGGCAACAAACTCGAAAGTTAATCAGCTTGCGATCAACAATCACTGAATGAAATATTATGTGTCTATAATACGTTATAGATTCGTAATAAATATATAAAAAAAAAAAACAACGTGCACACAGGACTTAGTTTGGTATATATGCATGCATTTGTTCAATACTTTTAAAAGTATTAAAATTACAAGAAACTCATTCATATGACCTCAATTGTTTGTATTAACCTTACATTGATATTTTGGAATATTGGAAAAGTGGTGACGTCATAAAATAAACAACTGCACAAAAAGTGGCCCAGACAAAAATGGCTTACTTGAATCGACTTTATAGACTTTTTTACAAATTTTCCTGTACGCTACTTGCACATCACAATGCCTTATTTGCCCGTGGAATGCGTTTTAAAAATTGGATTTTTTCACCTAATATTACGTTTTTGCTGTTTTATTGCTATCGATAGAAGATTGTAAATGAACAATGAGGACAAGCACAAATATCTATGGATATTCCATGAAGGTTTGTCAGCTCGAAATGATTGAAGAACGTTAAGAGTATAAATGACAGACCTGTTCGAAGCATCCTAAGAGCCTTTTGATTGTCCACATTGCTCAGACAATGTCAGGACAATAGTTTTTGAGGAATGTTATGAATTTGTTAAGATGATGGCGCCCCTCATGTACGAATGTCTGAAGTATCGATGTCAAAAACAGACAAAAAGAAGAGAAAGTAAATTCAAGGATTTAACATTTAATTTTTGTTCCCTATATAGTTTCAGGAACTTGTATAAGGAGTATATATCTCCTAGTTGATACGATATTCAATGGCTTGAATTTCCTATCATGATTTCCTTGATAGAGGGTTGCTGCTCACTCGGAAGCTATTAAACTAAGAGTTCCAAGTGGTGACGTTGAAATCATCCCTTCGTAGGTTTTACGGACGCCATCACGAGTTGGTTGACCGTTATGGAATATTCGTTTCACAGATGATACCGAATATGTTCTTAATGTCGTAACTACAATCCTGTCATCTTTTCCCGAATGTGAACTACCGACTAAGACTTATTACTGGGTTTGTACTAACATGAGCAACACGACGGGTGCCACATGTGGAGCAAGATTTGCTTACCATTCAGGAGCACCTGAGATCACCCCCAGTCTTTGGTGGGGTTCGTGTTGCTCAGTCTTTAGTTTTATTTTCGACTTATGAGTTTGAATGTCCCTCTGGTATCTTTCGCCTATCTTGTACCATGCTGTCAAAATCAGGTGTTGCAAAACATTTTGTATAACAACTGTCTTATTCAATAAATTTGAATAGTGTTTTACTGGCGATTCATTAATCCCTTGTCTAATATCAGCATTTTATCAAGAAACCAAATTTCATCTTTAGCAAAAGATACGTTTAAGGATTATCAGGCATTAAATTCCATATTAGTCTTATCTTTTACTAATGGTAGTCCCAAATTCAATTCTCCATATATTTGGTCAACATCATAAATTTGTTCATCGTCCCGTTTGGCCAAAACCTTTCTGAGCTATTTAAACACATTGACTTTGAATTTTTGTTCTGTTTTGTGAATTTCACATGAATGTGACTTCCAGTCAGACTGGAAAGGCTATTATCAAAAAATTAGTTTAAAAAGTGTTTTACTGACGATTCATTAATCTCTTATCTATTTTCAGATTATTAGATAGAAACAAAATTTCAACTATTGCAACAGAAACGTTTAAAGATCTTGTGTCATTAGAATACATGTAAGTATTATTTTTTATATAAAGAAGTACTGATATTCTAGTTCTCCAATTCTATGGTCGATATCATATATTGGTTTATCGTCACGTTTCGCCAAAAAAAAGTATTCGACTTTTGACACAGTGAGTGTATTTTTTTTTGTCGTGAGCGTTTCTTGTGAATCTGATGTTCAGCCTGACTGGAAAGGTAAAAATAAAAAAAAAAGAAGAAAAACTAACTATCTAAAAGTGTTTTACTGTCTATTCATTAATACGTAACAAATGTTCAGATCGTACAGCAAAATGTCAACTATAACAACAGATACGTTCAATGATATTGTGTCATATGATTACATGTTAGTATTGTTTTTAAGATAAAGAAGAACTGAAAATCCAGTTCTCAAATTCTACTACTAGTCAACAATTGTAATCTGAAACAGTCACTTTGATCCGAAGTTTTTTAGAACATTGAACAATTAATGAAGTCAATTACGATTGTTCGATCAATATTCAGACTGTTCAGTACGTGTTATTGAATTGCACTAAAATGCATTGATATGTCTACGTATCAATACATTCATTATTTTCAAATGTTTTGGTTTGAGAATTCATTGAAGAATGTAAATCAAGAAATCGGACAAAAAGAAATTTTATAAAGTGTTATTCTTATTTAAGCTCAAATCCCCCCAAAATACTTTTTTTGTATCATTTTAGTTTTTGTGCAAATTAGATTAAGCCTACGTAGAAGCATATCATCTGTATAAAGAAGTCATGCGTTCATACAGCCTAGTTAGCAAATGATAATAAGCCAAGTCACGTGATCATGACTGAGAAACACACTGCTCAAATACATGAATCATGATGAATATTCCGTTTTCAAATTACAGATTTTCTTTCAAGCTGTAGAATGTTTGAAAATGCGAGCATATAAATTTTATAAATAGAAGGTACCATTTTGTATTACAATTACATTATATATGCTGAATCCTATAAAACCAATGTATCAAAATATTGAACAAATGCTTCAATCATCAACCAGTATTTAAGATTTAGACAATACAACAGTTTTTTGAAATATGCATGATGGCATATGATATATAAAAATGGCGAATAAAACAACATTCTACCTATCAACACCACCTTTATTTCACAAACAGGTTATAAACAGTGTGTTTTCCATATTACTTTTCGTATTTTCAATATATATGAACCTTTGTTAAGAACATTTTCAAAATAGATATAGGAAGATGTGGTATGAGTGCCAATGAGACAACTCTCAATCCAAGTTCCAATTTATAAAAGTATATCATTATAGGGATGCATGAAGCTTAAATTTTGCATGTTTTGAAAAAACGATATCAAAGGGTTGAAAACTCTGTTATCAGCCATTGCTAATATCTGTTGAAACAGGGGATGCCTTTAGAGTTTTTTTCTAATGGGATGTATATACACAACATTTTCTGCATCAATGATTGAAGATAAGTAAATTCATTGAAACAAGAAAATGGGAAGGTAGGTTTAAAATGTAAATAGAATTTTCAAATGGGGAATCATACTTCGTAGAAAGAAGAACATAGTGAAAAGAAAAAAAAACTCGAAACTAAGACTTGATCCCAAGTCAAAATAGAAAGCAGTTTCTTGGCAGTTTCTTAGCTTTCTAAGTTCACATATTTAGCAGTTTCTGATGCTTGGCCGTTCTTAACCTTCAAAAATTAACCAGTTACTTCATATACAAAAATAAGCAGTTTTCCTAAACCTTCACAGTTCATGCAGTTATTCTGGCAGTTCAAAGCAGTTCCTTAGCTGATTTAGGCAGTTTTTTTAGCAGTTATTTTCACGAAATATTTAAATTAGGTACTAAAAACTGCTTTCAGTTCATGAATATTCATACTAAACTGCTTCTAGTTAATTAATATTCATATAAAACTGGGAAATAACTGCTAAGGAAAATGCAAATATGGTCATGATCTTATGCATTATTTATACTAGTACTAGCTGTTAAAAAAGTAACAATAACATGTAATAATTATCATAAACAAAAATATATCTTCTATGTTATCCAAATTTATGGTTAATATGTTTAGCTTTTATGTATTACAATTAAATACTGATGTCAGAGGTGCAACATGTAATTAAAGTTTCAATTAAGTCATCTGATATAATGGAAATGGAAATCAAGATTCATGCAATCTTATATACAATGATATACTTGAAATTAAGTACTTGTTATAGTACCTGATTAAGAAGACTATTAATATGATTAAGTATATTTGTAAACCGAAACAATTTTATTCTGATATAATTGTTATAAATACATGACACGTAGACCAGCTGGACTGTCACAATTATAAGGAGCTAAAATAAGAATTAAGCTATTATAGATAAATATATCATACTTGTCATTATTGTTTCGTTATGTCAAAAATGTATGTTGAATAAACGTTGAAAGAACAATTTCAAAAAATCTAAATAATAGAATCCAATTTTTTGCACTTACCGGAATTATTTAAGATGTAATCCAAAATTCACACAATTAATATGATTATAATCTTCAAATATTGCCATTGAGACAAGGCCCATCTTTAATATTCAATGTGAAAAGAACTATTTCCAAGTATATTATATCCCAAGTAAAATTTCATTTTGTTCATGAAAGATGACACATCTTTCTTGTTGTCTTCCTGTATTCCAAATTCAAATCTTATGATATTGCAATGCATGGGGATGTTTAAGGAGTTGTTTGATTCTGTTGAAGTGTTCCTTTAAAGATAACTAGCAATTAAGTGCCTAAATCTTTAAAAAGTGATAAATAATATTAAGAAATTTTTTAAACTGCCTAAATCAAAACTGCTTTGTACTACCCCAAAACAGCTACAAATTCAAGATACTGCTATAAAACTGCCAATGAACTGCTTAAATAGGCAGTTCACTTTGACTTGGGATATCATCATCGCGAAGAAAAACCAAAAACAATGAATGTACCCGGTATTCAATTCATTTAAGAATTAGTTAAAACATCAAATTACGTCAGAAAAAAAAACCGCTGACGTAAATCTTTCTTGTAGATAACAATAATGTAAAGGGAAAGCTTATGTTTAACTTTTGCCAATAGTAAAGATCATTAGAAAGCAGACCTAATGAAGGGCCTTTGTATAACATTGGTATCCAATAAATAGTTGATAGTTAATCTATGTTACCAATGGCGGAATAGAATAGAGAGACTTCTGTATTTGAACGTTTTCGTTGTAGCGTTTATGAAGCAAGTAACTGATGTCGTTATTTCGGTTCAATGATTGTCGAATCTAATAATTTGTAATCGTTTCTTAATTTATCTTGCCAACGGAATGACTTCCAACAGTTAAAACATAAACAAGTCGGTTCGGGGTCTCCCGAGGGTTACCTTGTTAGCAAGCCCGTTCAATTAGGCGGTCAGTAAAGTACAAAGAGTGTCTTTGTATAATTTTAAATTTACGTCCTGCATATCCACAGCATAAATGTTCCAAGACGTGAGACATATATCAATCAATCAATGTCTCTTTTAAGTTTTTCATTTTCCAATATTGCTCTTTTCATGACTTTTCACTTTTCAATATTCACTGTAAAAATCAATCTTCAAGTCTGTGGTGTTTAATATAAAATACAGAGCTGTAATGTGATTGTCAATTCTACAATTATTCAATAGAGCATACAAGACGTTGAGGTAAGCAACTGGAGGTCACCGTTTGGCCTTTAACAATGAGCAAAACCATACCTTTTAGTTCGCTATAAAAGGCCCGACATGACGAAAATGAAACCTTTCAAACGTCCAAAAAAAAAAAAAAAAACAGACAGAACAATAAACAAAAAACAAATATGACAGACAACAACTAATGACAACCACTAAATTAAAAGGTCATGACTTGGTATAGATACATATAGAATTTGGCGGAGTTAATCATGTTTGTGAGCGCTCAACCCTCTCGCTAACCTGGCATAGTCGTTTAAAAGCACAACATAAGAACAAATTGAAAAATCAGTTAGAAATTACTTGATTCCTGATATTGATACGAAGCACAATAAAGAAACAACAAATATAATGACAAAACACGCAATGTACAGATATAAGAGTACTCTGTTACTAAAAGCTAGTTAAAAGCTAATAAAAACCGATAAATAAATTATATTCTTCCATACTAAAGGATGGTTCACTACTTATGCTACTGTTATAAATTGAAAGAGTCTCAGATATTGTATTATTCAATTTAATATGACATTGCTATATTTAACTTCTTAAATGTTTTCATTTCAGATCTTTATCTAACAACAACTTGACAACAATATCAGCCTGCATATTTAGAAAAATGACAAATATAACCAACCTGTACGTAATGTTTACATATCTTCGTATACTGTTATAAGCAATGTCATATGATACAAATAACAAAGGAACAAAAGAAACGAAGCAAACTATTTTTTACCCTAAGGATGTACTTAGGTGAGGTTTGGAATTTGTGTTAGATTTTCGGACCCCTTGGTTTTTTTCCTTCAATACAGGGTAAAATATTTTGCCCCATAACACCCATTTTTCTTTTCAGATAAGACTTCAATAGCTCATTAAAGTTCATTTACCAAAATTTAAGCAGATTCTAGATTTCCTATCTTTCGATTTGAGACCAAAATAATACCAATGCAAATATAAGGTAAATGTCCGAGTCGGTCTTTTCCCGCCATTTAAAAAAAAACCAAAAAATATCTCGAAAAGGAGCTCCATAACATATCAATATTTTAAGCTTATTTTGTTCCTTAACTATTGCTCTTATAGTATCAATTTTAAATTGTAGATTTTTTTAATTTCACCTTAGTACATCTTTAAGTCTTTTGTAATATGTTTCTTGTGTTATCGTTAATATTTTTGTTTTTTATTTTGTTTTAACTAGAAACAACTTGAATATCTCACCGGTGCAAGAATGTGTTAACTATGATTGTAAAAGCCTTGATCATGTGTGATGAAGCTTCTTTTTTTTTTTTCTTTCTTTTTTTTTTTTTTAAACGGCAAACGAAACACCATTGAAATGTTATAGAATAGTGCACTCAACTTTTATTTTTCAGCTATTTGGATCGAAACCCTTTAATATGTTGCAATATGACCAACTTGATCAAATGGAAAGCTTCTCAAACTGAACTCAAAGATGTTTCAGGACAATGCTATGACTTTGATGCAGTCACGAAAATCACTGAATTTGACATATCAAACTGTACTTTTCAGGGTATGTCATTTATTTTAATGACTTTAAGGTTCAAAAGTTTGATTTTAAAGGTCAATCATCTTGAAAAGATGATAATAATTACGAGAAAACATAATCATAGGACACATAAATACATTTCATAGAGAGATCAATTCATTAAACTAGACACCTGTAAAGGAGGAATAAAGTCGGGTTCTTAAGCATAGCATGTTGTCTGTGCATCACTAGATGTACTTATAATGTCGCTATTAACACATTAAATTTCTGTCATCGTTATCGCTTGTTTGTGGCGAAACATGTTGGGTGACGTGGCGGTTGTTACTACTCAAATGGAACAAACTTTAGTACTCTGTGTTAATGGAATCATCCATCAAATATTTCACTATCATGTCAATTGAAAGGACGTTTTACTAAAAATGCAATATAAACATTGAATTACTTGTGTTTACATGAACATTTTATACGATTTGTAAAATTAATTACAAATATAATTAATACAAGATATTGTTAATTACAAATATTGCTAACACAAGTAGTTTACTATCAATAATTAGATGCATTTGTAATAAATGCACACATCATAGTTACAGGTTGCATTTCTGTAGATATAGACAATGCAATTTCCCATAGGCTAACTGTGCCAATTTTACTATGAACTTTCGTAAAAAATTATATCCTAGAATGGAAAGTTGATATGCACTACTTTTTAATTCAAAGGTCAAAACATAGGGCTGTGCGGCATATTTTCAATATTTATATGCCACGAACTTGTTAGAGTTTAAACTTATACTAAAATTCTGTACTACCCCTACCTTCACTTTGTGCCTACTTCAGAATTCAATTTTCACAGCAACACTATGTTTTTATGCTGTTAACATTCCCAAGTTACGTCTCTATGAGATGAAACATAGAGATCATATCTGGGAACCAGTACGTAAACAAAACGAAATATCTATGAATATTATATATCTCCCCAAAAGAGGCGTGGTTTGAGAAACAGCTGTATTTACAAAGTGCAACCTACAATTTGATGTGCCATGAAAGTATTCTCGTATATACGATTTGTTATCTCAATTACAAATATTTCTGCACTGTAAGGATATTTGCATTCCCAGTGCTGATGGTTTAATGGGTGTCTTATAAAGAGAAGGGAAAGATACCAAAGAAATGTTTAAACTCATAAGTCGAAAACAAACTGACAATGCCATGGCAAGAAACGAAAAACGATGAAAGGACAAACACCAGTACACAAAGCACAACATATAAACACGAAGTTTCATGTATACGTTCAAGGTAGCCAAATAACCTGGATCAATGTTGATAACATATATTTTAAGGTGGTACCAAACACTTTGACCAAATTTAATTTGGCTCGTTTAATTTTCATAAAATTTTGACACAATATTTACTTTGACCCTTTGACAAAAATATAAAAGTTTCAAAAAACTTCAAACACTGACTTTATCGGAAAAATTTCATTGGATATGTAGCAGTTTGACAAACACTAATTTTTATCATTGAGAAGCTTAATATTTCTTTACAATAGAACGTGATTATAACGTTCAGCTGAGTTTTATAAATTTATAACCCTGTTGTGTTATGTACTACCTTAACGAAATTTACATGTTGATGAACCTTTGATTTAAGATAGCCAGTTGATATTAGGAATTTAATATATATAAAAAAAAATATGTTTAAAAGTACGTATCAAATAATTTTTTTTGCAGATAAAAAATATACCTTACAAAATTAATGTTTCTTAATACATTTTTTCGTGATATTTTCATTTCAGTGGATGGTCATTGGGGATCTTGGTCAACAGCATCATGTTCAGTGCCATGCGGGAGTGGCGAAGAATATAGGAAACGAATTTGCAATAACCCCTCGCCTTCAAACGGAGGAAAATATTGTGTTGGTAATGACATCGAACTATCACAGTGTAACTTAGGAGATTGTCCAGGTACATGTTACGTTCACTTTAGGGGAACGGGAAATGACGTGAAGCTACGGTGTTCAAACAGATTTCACCGCAATTAACTACAAAATTTAATGCTGATTTTTGAAAATGTATACTATACGAAAGGAAGTGATGATCATGTTTTTAGCAAGAAGCGTTTCCGCCACAACTTCAGTTTGTATTTACAGATTTTCATACATAGAACGTATACATAATAGGTAACGGGTTGTTGGGGTTTGTTGGGTTCGTGGTGTTGCTCTTCCTGTAGCTGTCTTTGTTTTCTTTTATGGACATCTGTTTGCATTTTGGTTGTTTTTTCGTTTTTTGCCATGGTATTGTCAGTTAATTTGATTATCCTATTGCTATATCTCGCCTCTTTCTTTAATGGTGTTTCTTAAAAAAGTTTCGTATCGTTATGAAAAAAGATACTGTACACAATACAAAAAATTAATGTTTAATGAATGATCAACACCAAAATAAAAAAATAGAAATAAATACAAATATCAATATTCAGGATTACATATTCTCATGATTATGCTTAATAAGTATGAACAGTCAGTTGTAAAATGACGTCTTAATGTAAGCTGATTTTAAGAAATGTTGAACTAAATACAAATTAAAAACCGTACATAGCTTGTAGAAAAGTAATTTTGATAATTCTGAAATCGGAATGTACATGCAAATTAAGTATTTACAATATACGGCTGCGTATGTATACATCCCAAAATTGAAACATAATCTAATTAAGACATTAGACAGATGTTAATCGACTTTTACCAAAGTTGACTGCAACACAGCTTGGTCGATGGAGGAGAGAATCAATCGGAAAAGATTCATTTCGGATTCAGCACGTCCATAGAACTGATCAAGGATATTTGTTTTCCAAAATATTTATAAATTTTGTATTCATTTACATTTTTTTTAAATTTCTGTGGTGCACATTTCTTAAAATATCTATATATGCATCAGTTTATTTTCAAACAACCACACCAAGATAGATTGAATGTTGATTATTATCATAGGATAATAATTTATTGTAACATTTTATTTATAAAATAGAAATATTAAACATATTCATATCTAAAATGTATATAAACCTTTTTCAAATGAATTTTTTTTAGTTTGTTCTTATGTTGTACTGTTACACCACTGTCCCAGATTAGGGGAGGGTTGGCGCCTTCAAACTAGTTTAACCCCGCCACATTTTATATGTGCCTCTCCCAAGTCAGGAACCTGTAATTCAGTGGTAGTCGTTTGTTGCTTTGTTACATATTTGTTTTTGTTCATAATTTGTACATAAATTAGGCCGTTAGTTTTCTCGTTTGAATTGTTTTACATTTGTCATTTCGGGGCCTTTAATAGCTGACTATGCGGCATGGGCTTTGCTCATTGTTGAAGGCCGTACGGTGACCTATAGTTGTTAACATCTGTGTCATTTGGTATATTGTGGAGAGTTGTCTCATTGGCAATCATACCACATCTTCTTTTTATATATAAAGTCAATTACCTTTTTTGAATTGCAAGTTTACAATATTAGTTTGAAATTGATAAAACAAATTATCTTAGAAAACAATGTATCAAACATTTTATTGAGAAAAGGGGAAATATCTTTACAAATTTATCTGAACCATTGTAATGTTTTTATATTTTTGTTTTATGTGAAACTGTCAATAACTTGTTTGTTTTTATAAAGCGAAATGACAAGTAAATTATGTGTGTATATTTATAATTCATTGAATTAACTTTGGTAATTGTATTAACAGAATCCTGCAAACATGACAAAAACACAGAAAAGAAATCAGGTATGCTGCTTAAAACACTTTACTCTACCTTGATGACATTTATGTGTTAAATGATCAATAACTCTCTTATCATACCGCGGAAATCTTTATCAAGGAAACTTACTTTAAATAAGTCTAATATAAACAACAATGTCTCTCATTGTCTTTATTCGGATATTAAAGTTTCACAAGAGAACTCACATACCAAAATTTACGATAAACAATTTTTCGATCTATATTGCTGGTTTTCCTTTCATGTCGGTGATGATTGTTTGGCCTCATCGTGAGATGTATATAAATCCTTACACGTTTGTTTTCCTCATGTCTGTATTGACGTTTTAGATTTCGATGAGCGTAATTTATGTTTAACTTGAAAATTAAAAAAAAGTCAAGGATTTCGTTAACATGACTTACGTAGAATTTCAACTGAAATATTTCATAGATACAAATATTTGGTTTGGAAGTTTTGTAAAGAAACATGAATTTTTATTTTCTACTTTTCGTTTTGTTCAATTTTGTCTTTTTACTGAATTTGTTTTTTTAAACAAATATGTTTATCTATGCAACCAGTTCTTGGTATTTAAATACCTTAGGAGCACAGGTTTTACTCTTAGGGACCCCTGTATTTTTAACAGAATCATTTGACAGGGGGAAATCATAAATGAGATTAAACGTCCATAGTTTTACATATTTAAATAACCAGCAAATACTTCCACAGAACCTAAAGGTCTAAGTGCCACACTACCTAAGATTAAGGCAGTGGTGAAAACATGACAAACAAAAACCCACTCAAGTTTACATTAAGTTCAAAATGTATAATGGTGTACGAATATAACATTCGTGTCCTGTTTCCTGTCCTGATAATTAAAGTTATAATTCTGTTGATATGCACTAGAAATTACTAATTAAGGGAAGCTAACTTCTTAATTTGCTATAATTCTAACCAAAAGATATCTGGAGATTTCTTGAATTACCAGACACGCAGAAACGAAAGCCTACCATTTCTAACTCAGGACGAGAGGACTTCCAAATAGGATGGTTAGATCGGCGGATATTTTTCGGCCATGTTTTGAAGTTTTTCCTAATTGCCTGATTCTTACAAAGACTAGCACTTAATTATCAATCTTAGCAGTCATTTAAGCAATCAGATATAGTGATCTCAGTATACAGAATACATATTATATTTCTAAAAAAATGCTATTAAAAATTGAGGACGAAGCATACTCAATTAAAAGGGGTCATTTTGGTAAAGTAGTTAATGGAGATGATTTAGTTTTGGTAATATAGTTTTGACAGTAAGGCAAGAAAGTAATTCAGTATAATTTTCCAATACTCAATTTTCTTCAGATAAAAGCTTGCAGAAGACAAGGACATGGTTAGGAATCCTCATCAGTGATTTTGATTTGACTAGTACAAAGAAATAAAAGAAGAAGGTTAATGGACTTCATGTTTCAACATGATGGTGAATGAATGAATGCAGACTTTGTTTTTTTTTCTTTGAAATATCATTTTGAAGGATAATCGGTTTGATTTATTCTGATTTCATTTATTACATGTATCGACTACGTCACTTTTATAATTGGAAAAATTGAGGTTCAGCATGTTCATTGGTAGCTTTCAAATACTAAAATCTAATTTCGTTTAGATATAATCGTTGCTAACATTTACATTATTATTTTGTTTGATATTATTTGATGTTGCATTGTGGGGATATACATAGATACATGTTGACATTTATTTCCGTGGGAATGATTATTTTATTTTTACAATAAAAGATGAGCTGAACTTTATGTTTTTTTGTGTTTTGTTTTATTAACTCATATTATACTTTTTTTTAGCTTACCCTCGTTCTTGGCATTTATTTTATCATGTTGTTTAATTTTATTTGATGCAACATTGAGGGGATTCCCATGGGTACATTTAGCATTAATTTCCTCATTTGTCAAATGACAAATGGGAGTGATTTTTTTTATGAAATATGGGATGAATGTTATGTTATGTTTTCTTTTTTATTTGTTTTTATTAACTCTTTTTAAACATTAATTTAGCTCACACTTATTGCATTTGCAATAAAAGATGTGATGAATTTGATGTTTTATTTTATTTTTGTTTTGTTTTATTAGTTCATATTTGCAAGGTAATTTAATATTTGTCAAATAAGTAAGCTGTTAATTCAAGGAGGCAAGAGATAACAAAAGGATATTTTAATTCATAAGTCGTAAAAGAACTGGCAATGTCTGGTAAAAACAGAAAAAAAATGAAAAAATAAATCAAGCAACAGATTACAAAACACAACATAGAAAGCTGAAAACTAACACACGCCCCTTCAGAAACCGTAGGTAATATAAGGTGCACCGTACGAGTAAACAAATCCTGGTGACTAAAACTGAAAAAGTTAAAAAGACATATCTATTTATAAATCATCAACTGTTGTTCTTATGGGTGCTCTTTGTAATAAATGTGAGGTAGATTTCAATATAAGTTTCTAAGTTATCACAATTTTGAGCGGTTTGTGAAAGTTGAACTACACTGTTGATTCATCGTGTCATTACATTTTGTTTATTAAGTAGTGTTTAAATAGTTTTGTCACTTGTTGGCAAAGAAAATGTACGATTACCAATGTCCATATATTAAAAAACCTAAACTTATAATCCACCCAAGACATAACCAGTGCATAAACAGCAGAAAAACATTTAGAAACAAGTGACAAAAAACCTGATGATAAAGCATACATTTTAAAAATAACATTCAGGTTCGTAGACTGCTCAATCTTCTACTATTCAGATATCATTCATCATGCATATCCAAACTGCTACTCTTCTATTACCTCCACAAGATACAAGATAGTTATTTAAGACACAATGTTTCCTTCGACCAATTCATGATGATGACCGTCAAACTCGTTTACTTATGATTTGAGTCGTTCTTCCTATTAACTACTCGAGCAAGTGTTGCATTATAACATCATCATAACGCTACAACATCCCCAATTCCCCTATACAACATTGTTGAATCGGGGTTTGAACTAACAAGTCCAGTGTTGACAGAAAAGTGATCATTGCAGATAAACTAATTAGTTAAATAACCAAAATACAGAACTCCAACGAAAAATCAAAACAGAAAGTCCCTTAACAAATGGCAAAATCAAAAGCTCAAACACATCAATCGAATGGGAAAACAGCTGTCATATTCCTGACTTGGTGAAGGCATTTCCTTATGTAGAAAATGGTGGAGAAAACCTGGATATGTGCTAAACGCAAATTCAGATCGAAACACAGAGCACTCACAAAAATTTTCCCCAGATAAAACAAACCTCAGCAAAATACTTGTTTTGTGCTTCAGAATTAAAATCAGTGGTACATGAAAGCACGATTAACTTGAACATAACATCACATATGTCAAATCTGTGTTGATCAAAACGATACAGTTATACAGAAAAATATTTTTCAACAAAATTTTAAATTACATAAGACGTCACCAATTTTCTCTCACAGTTTTCGACGCAGATCCTTAAAACCTCACAATGATGACACATATGTTGTAACTGGGCATACGTTTTAATAGAAAAACAAATCTTTAAACGTTTTTATTAATTGTATTTTTTCATGATGTTTTCAACAGTGAGATACTGAAATTCTTTTGTCTTCCTGCTCTCTTTTTGTCTCGTGGTATATTCGTCATTTTGTATGTCCCTAATTTCCGTTCAAATAAATCAGCTTGTGTGATGAGGAATGATTTATCATATAACATTTGTCAGAAATGTATATGGTTGAGTTTTTCTGTGTTTGAGTCATATGAAATTTCAAATTAAAAAAAAAGTTTAATGTGTTTCAATACTTGAATGGCTAAGATTCACTACAAAATATGTGTATGTGAACTATCTTGTAAAAGAAAATTCTTTGTATTATCAAAATCTTCATCAATATACTGCTATTGAATTTTAACTTCCCGCACACTTATTCGCTTATAATTCCCGTATGCATTGACGATTTACTAGAGACGTTTCGTTATAACTTTACGAGACCTCTCGTTTTCACTTTGGCCACCGCACAGCGAGGGGGAAAACCGAAATTAAAGAATGTAAACAAATGTGCTGTGGAAGGCAAATAGTAAATTTAATACAACAAATCATTTAACAACTATTAAGGAAAAGTTTAAATAAACAAATGGGAACGCAGGGAAAATATGAAAAACAATATCATGGCTCTGTCAACTCACTTATTTGTTTCGCGCTTCACGTGCTCTGTGTTGATTGTTTATCAATGTCACGATCCGGTAAACTTCGGCAACAAACTCGAATGTTAATTAGCGTGCGATAAACAATCACTGAAAGGGTGGCTGGGGAATAGAAATATGGTCACCATTAGTCTTCCTCCGACCGGCAGTAAAATCCTCGCCAAAGTGGGGCGTCCGTTTGGCTGTGCGGGATGTAAAAGTTTGCAGCCACGTCCTGTCAGAATAGGGACGTTAAATCCGATGCCTCGTGTAAAGAGAGTGTCACGCTCTTCGCACGTTAAGAACCCTTGTAACATCTCGTTGAGGGGTCCGTCGGTGCCATGTTTCAAGGCTAAATTTCTGTCCCTATCCAATGTACCATCATTTTTCCGTGGCAGTCTAAATTTCCCGACCTCCATCCCGCACGCTATCGCGGAACCTACCTTTTGTATTTATTGTTAATTTGTTCTCGTCCTGAACATGCATGAAATATTTGCCACTGGATGTTAAGCACCCAAAGCTTATCAATCAACAATCACCGAATGAAATATTATGTGTCGATAATGCGCTATAGATTCGTAATAAATATAACAAAAACATGCATGCAGAAAATAATTTAGTATATAGGCATGCATTGGTTCAATAATTTCGATAACATTAGAATTACAGGAAACTCGTTTCATATGACTCTTATTATTAAAATATTCTTATTTTCATATTACCCACTGAATATATAATTTTTCTTGATTCTCAGCTTTGTTTTAAGGATATATGTGACATTTAGTAAGCAATTCATTATGTTAAGTCCTACCATGTGAGCCATCCATGTTAGCCAGACTTTCACTTCCTGATTTGATGGCATTATGCATTTTAATCATACCAACTGAGCATGGATTTTTTCGCCAATGTCTACCAGTGAGGTGTAACCCAATGTTCCTACAATAAAGAAGTTTTTGCAATTCGAATACTTGTTTAGCTTCCAAGGCACCATGCTCTTTTAAAAGGATAAGGTACATTTTTGCTAAATAGATCAATTGTGTTTGGAACTATCTCTGATTTACAAATTCAAATTTTTCATCTATATATCCTACCTAAAATGAATTATTGGTGTAAGATATTCCCTTTTCATGATAAAACAACAATGCAATTACTTCGAATTCAAATAAAGACGAAATAAGGCCTTACCCATGACTATCTATGTAAGAATAAAGAGATATGGTATGATTGCCAAGGGGACAACTATTCACAAATGACGAAATAACTTGAAATACGATACTATTAGTCACAGTAAATTTTGAACAATGAGCGAAACCTATAAGGCATAGAAAGCTATACAAGACTTTTGCCCAACCAATTGTGAAAACATTTAAGGCAGAATATTTATAATAAAACGATAAACGAGTAAACAAATAAGACAGACAGCAACCAAAGACGACTATTGAACAATATACATATGATACGCTAAGAATGTGGCGGGGTTAAACATGTTTGTGAGAGCTCAACCCTACCCTTACCTGGGACGTTAGTGTAGCAACACAACATTTTTATGCTTGAAACTTCGTTAGTCATTGGAAACGGGTTGATTCATCACATTGGCACGAAGCCCAAAAAATAACTAACAAAGTGACAACTTAGTTTTTGATTTATCTATTCTTAGAAATAATTATTGCACAACTAATAGTGATTTGTAATGGTATCGTTAAACTTTTTATGGTTTTATATTTTGGAATTCACTGCCCAAAAAATGCACCGTCTCCTTCTAACGACATTTAAGATAATTTTAAACATCACTGTGGACTATTTGTATAAATTTAAGGTGGTTCATGCAAGCTCATTGAATTCCATAGTTGATAATTAGTTGGTATGAATCATTTCTATGTAGACACTTTGAAGACTTATAACCCAACATAATTTAGCACAATTTGTGTAAAAATATCTTATAAAGGTATTGAATTGTGTTAATATTAAAAGTTATCAGTTTAATTTTATTACATGTTAGTTATTTGAATGTATTGACAATACAGCAGTATAACTGTGCATTGTGAACTGACTGTTGACTATTTGTGGATTGATTGATAAATCTGCATAACAAACATTTATGTTACTTTTTCTCCAATATGAATATTTCTTTCCTAATGAACATTTTATCTCCATGCAAATTTCTTATCTCCCATGAGAATGTTTATATCCTCTGGGAAAAACTTTACCCATGAGAGTTTTTAATTCCAACAATAAGAGTGATCTAAAATTTGAAATTGTACAATTCCCTTGGGAAACTAGTAAACTCTCATGGGAAAATATTAGAATACCAGGGAAATAGCCATATTCCAATGGGAACTATTAATTTCTTTGTTTTTATTTAATTCAGATAAAAAAATGATTTTTATGTTGGAAAGTTAATCAGATATTGTGCTTATCTCAAGCCACTCATTTTTTGTTCTCATAATGACTGCAAAACCAAGTCATAATATTCCTTTTTCACCGGTGGATATTTGTTTCATTGGTAACAAAACAACAACTTATTAATATTTGTTACGCTTTAAAATGTCAGCAAACTTAGAGCTGTAATCAATTTATTGTAATGCGTTTTCATTGGAAGGAAGCAGCTTTATATTGAATAAGAAATATAAATATTAACATGTAAAATACTAGACAAAAGGAAGTAATCCATATGAAACAAAAAGTGTGTCAATATTTACCTGGTTCATATACAGATTATATATCTTTATTTTTCTCTGTAAATATCTACTCTATTACAAAAGACTTTATCGATAATTGGAAGTCTACGACACTCGACCCGAGATATTCTTAGAATTGCACTTTGAAGTCAAGGTTATGGTAATTTCTGTGAGTATTATGTCTTCCCGGATACATGTATGTTTGTAATAGCAGAAAATGATAAACAGCAAGATAAAAAGAAACATTGCAATGTGAGAAGAGAAGTGATGATACAGCATGTATGTATGGTTGCCTTTCCTTCATTCCATCTTTATCAATGTCCCTCGTGCAAAAGTATGAGTTTTTATATATTTAGGAAAACTGGTTTTCATGTGTTTGTTGGTATAGCTTTCAGTTTGTGGTAGCTGAAGGATTGTAAGTGGATAATTATTTATCGGTGCATCATTTTATCTTAAGTCGCACTTTCTGTAATTCTAATACATGTAGGGTTTCTTAACGTATTTGATTGTTTTCTTCAACATGAAAAGGAGAAAAATGCACCGTCAACCAATAAAAGGGGGTCTGAATGGATGAAGGGTGATTTTGACCATTTTTCTCTATTTTTTTTACATTTCAATACTCTATTATTGTCTATTCTTTATTTTGTCTTGGCCTATTTTGCTCTGTTCTGTATTTTTTTGGCTTATTTGTCATGTTTGTCTGCTGTATTGGCCAATTATTCTAGATTCTGTAAATTCCATCAAGACCATCATAAGACTAGTACTAATATAAATGTGTATCTCTGCAATCCCTTTTAATCTAATTTAATTAGACTTGTCCTTCAATGATAAAAGATGTCATTATATAACTATGCGCAGTAGTTCTCGCTGCCAAAATCCTTCAGCATTCGTCTTGTCAGGCAGGAATAGATAGCTTGACGTAAGAATAATTGAACCGGAACTGACCATGACTAGTCCTAAAGCCTATATTCTACAATTGTGGGAATTGACAGTAACGATTATTAGGTCTCTGGTTGTTCATATTTTGGAAGTATTTCAGTTTGTGCTTATATTTGTGGCAACGAAAGTGTTGGAAAATGAAATTATTTCCGAAGAAATGGTAGAAAGAAACGCCTTAAATAGAGTAAATTTAATTTCCGTTATGTATTTAAAGGAGAGTTATTTTTCTTTAAAATATGAACCTTATTTTCTTTAATATATAAATCTTATTCACATTGTGGAGCAGGATCTGTTTACCTTTCCGGAGCACCCGAGATCATCCCCAGTTTTTGGTGGGGTTCGTGTTGCTTAGTCTTTAGTTTTCTATATTTTGTCATCTGTACTATTATTTGTCTGTTTGTCTTTTTATTTTTGGCCATGGCGTTGTCAGTTTGTTTTCGATCTATGAGTTTGACTGTCCCTTTGGTATCTTTCGTTCCTCTTTTAAGATTTGAATGAGCAGTACAGTTTTTTTTATAATTTCATCAACGAACGACGAATCAATTAATAGTTGGATACCAATTTTCGTGTATTTCGTGGGTACAGGGAAACCACGAATCTAAATGTTGAACGAATTGCAAATTTGCTGTATGATTATATGCAGACTTTTGGAAAACAATGAAATCGAATATCCACGAAAATACAAGTTTTCCTCAATCCGAGAAAATTGATACCCACGAAAATAAATGAATCTACAGTATATTGGCAATAGCTATCTGTTTACATTCCATTTTTCATCTGACAAATAAACGCTTTAACAGACAACATATCTAACAACTATTATTTTTTCAAATTAAAAATGACACCATACTGCTTAGTCTGCTGAATTATAACTCGTGTTTAAAACCTCGTGAAAGGTAAAGCAACCAGAAACTATTTTGTTCTCGTATTTCATTAGTTGTTTTATTGCAAATAATAAATTATGATATTTCGTTACTATTTACTTGTTCATTTATTTCTTAAAAGACAAATTTCAATAGACGAAGTTGAGCAAGTGTTGCTTCCCTGTTGTCGCCATGTGAGGCGTCTATGTGCACAAATTAATTCTTTGACCAACTTGTCAAACTGTCTCTTATACAGCCAAGAAAGTGGTTTTCTTAACAATCTTATTCCAATTTACCTTGTTGCATTCATCACTACGATCTAGTAAGGATTTCTTTTCAAACTCGTTTGTACCACATTTTTAAATTTGTTTAGTAATACGGACAATGTGTAGTACTGTTACACCACTGTCCCAGGTTAGGGAAGGGTTGAGATCCCGCTAACATGTTTAACCCCGCCACATTCTGTATGTATGTGCCTGTCCCAAGTTAGGAGCCTGTAATTCAGTGGTTGTCGTTTGTTTATGTGTTACATATTTGTTTTTCGTTCATTTTTTGTACATAAATTTTTACCGTTAGTTTTCTCGTTTGAATTGTTTTACATTGTCATTTCGGGGCCTTTTATAGCTGACTGTGCGGTATAGGCTTTGCTCATTGTTGAAGGCCGTACGGTGATCTATAGTTGTTAATTTCTGTGTCATTTGGTCTCCTGTGGAGAGTTGTCTCATTGGCAATCATACCACATCTCATTTTTTATAATTCATCACTCATACCCCCAAAATGGCGATAAAGGTATTTACGTCTTGTCGTAATATATTTTTTGGTGGTTTATCACAGAGGTTTTTGAATCAGAATACGCTTTGTAGATTCACGTGCAATCGATATTAAATAACATGAATAAGGACAAACTCGAAAGTGACGTAGTGATTGTAATATTTACCAAAATAGTCAATGGTCTTTAAACGGTTATGTATCGGTTAGTTTATGAAAAGGAATGCCACCAGAACTGACTTTCAAAGTATATACCTTTTCAAAGATTATTCAATTTACAAATATTTACAACTCAAGTAATCTTTTAATTGGTTTATTTTTGCTGACTACTTGTATAACAGGACTGGTGTTTGTAAAATGGATATCATGAACTAAGTTTTATGTTTTGTAAATTCATTCACTAGTATCATAGCTTTCATATTTGTTCAATTTGGGACAGTGATTTACCAGATCATGAGTTTATTAATGCAGGAAACACAAATTGGAAAAATAGCGGTTCATAAGTCAATCTCACATAAAAATATGTGAATTTAAAATGCCCTTGACTCCAGTAAAATAAAAAATGATAGCTGCTGGTGTAAGTATGTATATCGATATATAGCGGTGTCGTTCTACATGTACTTATCTACATGGTAAGATGACAAAATAAATTTACCAAAAACGATTACCAATAGATCAATTTGAAGATTATAAGCTAAAAACTAACAGTTTTATCATAGTATAGATATAGGTTCCACATTCCCTTCAGACGTTATCACGGTATTTCAGTTAATGATGAAATGGATCGAGTTCCTTAACAAACTTAAAAAAATCATATTAATGTTGAACTTGTGAAACTTGTGAAAACAGCTACAACATGTCTATACACCTGAAAATAAACGACGTCCTCACCATTCCAAAAAAAAAAAAAATACTCTCATCAGTTTCAAATATGTATGTATAGTAGACATATCAACGGGACAGTTTTGAGTTATCAATTTTAGATGTTTTTGTTTGATTCTTTTTAAACCTCTTTTGGTCATATAGCTATCCACGCGTGTAGGTACTTACACATCAAGGTTTTCAATTGCTTTGTTATGTGCGTTCCCTTTGAATGAACATATTTAAAAGCGCTTCGGACGCAACACATTTATGAAGTAGTATTTAATTTTTCTAAAATAAATCCACCAGCTAGAGTCTAACCACCAAATCAATATTTGTAGTAAATGTAAATGCATAAGGTTAGAACACAATGACAAGTTACTTAGCAACACATATAAATGTACAAGCGAAAAAGTTTACAAATACTCAGTCGGTACGTACCGCACACAATATATCATGTCTAAACGTATGCAAGAGGAATGCATTATCTTACCAAATCTCGCTGTTTATGAATATGCATGCTGTAATGTTCTTATTTATACGTACCTCATATCAATCGTATTGTAATTCAATATCAATGTACATTCATTTGTTGTCTTTGATATTCAAACGGCATTAGCGATAGCGCCTTTTTTCTATCCATGGCAAATAAACTTGGTAAACGCAAACATTGACCAAGATACAGCAGTTAAAAGCTTGTGAGAGAAAGTAAAACTTCGTAAATGAATTTTGTAAATAAGATAAAATCATTATCAATGTTAAATTTGTTGGATCAGTGGGTTGATAGTACTAATCTATATAGTGAATGTTATAAATTTAATTTCATTTGGAATAAAAAAAAAACCAAGTACATGTATTTGAGAGCAATGGGTGTTTGACGAGATAGAGGACCAACAGGAAATAAAACAGCATAACGAATCATGGTAAGATCATTTTAGTCTAGTGCGGTTTTGAACTTAGTTACTGAAATGTTTTAATTTATCATGAAAAATCATTTTCAACATCTTGAGGACCAGGGATGTATAAATTCTAGACCAGCTATAAGACCGAGAGGAACCTTAACTGAATAACATAAACAATATAAGGTAAACATTGGCTGAGGTAGTTTAGAACTTAGTTTCAAATGATTTCATAATGTATAAGTTGTGCGATGGTTGATGCATGCATTCCAGCAGATTTGTCCCTGTCTACAAACTTAGGATACTTGTAACTGTTTGAATTTTAGTATACCATGTGGTACAGAACAAACTTTTTTATACTTACTTTTCTCTTTTTTATACAAAACAGTTAAAGACAGGCGACAGATACCAAAGGGACGTTCAAACTCATAAGTCGAAAACGCCGTGGCTAAAATGGAAAAAGACCTACATACAAACAACAGTACACAAAACACAACATGGAAAACTAAAGACTGAGCAACACGAACCCCACCAAAAACTGGGGATGATCTCAGGTGCTCCGGAACGGTAAGCAGATTCAGCTCCACACGTGGCACCCGTCGTGTTGCTCATGTAAGTACAAACCCGGTGATAAGTCTAATTCGGTAGGTCACATTCGGAGTAAAAGGGACAGGATTGTAGTCACGACAATTGGAACATATCAATCGTCATCTGTGAAACAGATATTCCATAACGGTCAACCAATTCGTGAAATTTACGAAAAGATGATTTCAACTTTATCACTGTGAACTCTTGGTTTCATAGCTTCCTTTAACATGTTATAAGCAGCAACTGGGAGATATATACTCCGTATGCAGGCGCTGCTGGAATGTTGCTACATAGAAATAGAAAGTTTACAATTGGGGAGCTAACACATCTCTTTTGTCGTAAAGTTTTGTTTCAACCGGACCTCATTGTCAATTTCTATATATGACGAGTAAAGTTTGATTGTTCTACTATTCATATGTTGCTATTTAGCTATCCTAAGGAATAGATTACCTTTTCGTTTGATAAAGCCCTAACGGAATCAAATTATTCTGTTTAATAGTATCGTTTTAATCAACACAGAATGGACATAATTGATGTTATGTTCAAGTTATTAGTGCTTTCATGTACCTCTGATTTTAATTTCACAGCACAACAACAAGTATTTTGCTGAGGATTGTTTTATTCTGAGGAAAATTTTCGTAATTTATGTCGTAGGTGAGTGCTCTGTGTTTTGATCTGAATCAAGCATTTGCGGGGTTCGAACTCACAATCTAAGTGTTGACATGCTAGTGATACAGTAGTTGGACTACTTAGACCACTCAAACATCGACCCCCCCTTCCCTTTTCCCCCTTTCCCCCTGATCTTTGAATATCTGTATTTGACAAGTATATATGTTTTGGAGAATGTTTGTTTTTAGGTTTCACTTGATTATTACTTAGTCTTGTGCCATATCCTTTTCCACCTGTTATTGTGTTATTCATAATATGGGCAATCATTCTTGTCTTGTTCTTGGTTTTTGACATTAGTTTATTGGTGTCCGCCTTTTTCAATATTATTCCTATCAAACATTTTAGAAGTAACGAAAAAAAAATCCTAACATCATGTATGTTTTGACCATTGAACCAAATCAAAAGTTAACAAATTAAGTTGCCGTTACAATGGGTCAAATTTTACTGCAAATGTTGCCAGCAAAAAATAAAAGGAACCTCAGTGGACAAGTGGTTTATATCTTTTTGTGATATAGTCTTTTTTTTATATTCTTGTCCTTCATTTTTGCTTCTGTGCTTTGTCTATAGAGTGTCTACATGCCATTTTGATTTTCTTTGTTGACATAGTTTTTATAGTAATTAAGATTATAGTTAATATGTTAATATGTTACACTTGTTTTGCATTCGTTTGATGTGTTTGGGCTTTTGATTTTGCCATATATTGAGGAAATTTCCGTTTTGAATTTTCCTTGGAGTTCGATATTTTTGTTATTTGACTAATTTGTTTATCTACAATGATCATTTGTCTGTCAACGCTGGAGTTGTTAGTTCAAACCCCGATTCAACAATGTTGTATAGTGGAATTGGAAATGATGTTGTTATAATGGAAAACTTTTTTGAGTAGTTAAAAGGAAGAACGACTGAAATCATAAGTAAACGAGTTTGACGGTCACCATCATGAATTGGATGAAAGAAACATTGTGTCTAAACTAACGATCTTGTATCTGGTGGAGGTTATTGAAGAGTAGTAGTCTGGATATGCATGATGGATGATATCTGAATAGTAGCAGAAGATTGGGCAGTCTACGAACCTGAATGTTATTTTTGAAATATATGATATATCATCAGGTTTTTTTCCCACTAGTTTCTAATCTGATCTTAATCAAACATACCAAGATTATAATTTGGTACACCAGACGTGCGTTGCGTCTGTTTTCGACCACCCGGTGGATTAACTTATCTAACACATATCTCGATGTGCCCCGTGGTTGTCTAAATGTTTGTATTTTTTAACACGTCTCAGTGTGATTGTTGGGCTAAATTATGACATACATGTTTGATTTCTTTGCTAGATTAGTTTTATTGATATTACACCATAGCTTTGTTCTTCAATTCATAATTATGGTGTGATCGTCAGTTTGCAAATAATTCCTTTAAACCGGTGATAGGTGCCGTCTTGAACTTGACGTGTGGTGAAAGTATTTGCTCCGTGAAGGCCTTACTGTGATTTGAGATAAATAATAAAATAAAATAAAAGTGCTGTTCCTTTGACTTTTAAGTTTCCTGCTTTGTATGTACTGATTATGTCTTAGATGGATTTTAAGTTTAGTTTTTTTAATATATGGACATTGGTAATCGTACAATTTCTCTGCCAACAAGTTATAAAACTATTTAAACACTACTTAATAAACAATATATAATGGCAAGATGAATCAACAGTGAAGAAATAGTTCAACTTTCACAGACCGCTCAAAATCGTGATAACTTAGAAACTTATATTGAAATCTGCCTCACCTTTATTACAAAGAGCACATATAAGCACAACATTTGATGATTTATTACTAGGTATTTCTTTTTAACCAGTTTTAGTCATCAGAATTAAGCTTAAGTATATAGAAAGTAAATGACATGTCGCAGATACGATTAATCTATTCAGTATGTGATGGTGCTGGGGAAAGCATCTTTATGGTCATCTTATGGTATGTTGGTTATATCACCAATGAGGTATATTGAACGTCATTGATAGTATGTTTATCGTTTATTACGAATATGATATATATCAACGGTATGTACTTACATTGATAAGACGACGGATGCCACATGCGGAACAGGACATTAGTAAGATGACAGATGCCACATGTGAAATAGGATTTGTTTACTCATCTGGTGCACCTAATATTACTATGTTGTGTTTTGAAACCTGTTGTTTGAATTTTGGTTTTCATTTTTTTTTCTGTTTTTACCAGGCATTACCAGTTCTTTTTCGACTTATATAAATGTCAGCAGTGAGAGAGCTAAATAATAATAAGAGTTAACAAACAAATAAGAAATAAAACATAACATTCATCCCATATTTTATTCCAAAAACCAACAAAAATCACTCCCACGGAAATTAATGCCAACATGTACCCATGTAAATCCCCTCAATGTAACATCAAATAAAATTAAACAACATGATAATATAAATGTCAAGAACGAGGGTAAGTTAAATGAATGTATGATATGAATTAATAATAAAAAAAAACCAAACAAAACAAAACAAAAAACAAACATAAAATTCATTATTTTCATCTTTTATAACAAATACAAAAAAAATCCAACGGAAATAAATGCCAACATGGACCTACGTATATCCCCACAATGCAACATCAAATAAAATCAAACAAAATGATAATGTGAATGTTAGCAACGATTATATCTAAATGAAATTAGATTTTGTATTTGAAAGCTACCAATGAACTTGTTTAACCTAACTTTTTCCCATTGTTAAAGTAACATAGTAGATAAATGTAATAAGTAAAACCAGAATAATTTAAACCGATTATCCTTCAAAGTAATATTTCAAAGAAAAGAAAACCAAAGTCTGCATTCATTCATACACCATCATGTTAAAACATGACGTCCATGATCCCTCTTCTTTTTTATTCCTTTTATTTATGTGTATGCGTCAAATCAAGATCACTGATGAAGATTCCTAACCATGTCCTTGTCTTCTGCAATCTCTTATCTGAAGAAAATTGAATACTGGAAAATTATACTGATTTACGTTCTTGCCTTATTGTCAAAACTATATTACGAAAACTAAATCATCTCCTTAAACTACTCTACCAATATGACACATTCCAATTGCGTATGCTTCGTCCTCAATTTTTAAACGCATTTTTTGAGAAATATAATATGTATTCTATATACTGAGATCACTATATCTGATTGCTTAAATGACTGCTAAGATTGATAATAAAGTGCCAGTCTTTGTTAGAATCAGGCAATTTAGAAGAATTCAAAACATGGCTGAAAAATACCCGCCGAACTAACCATCCTATTTTGAAGTTCTCTCGTCCTGAGTTAGAAATGGCAGGTCTTTCGTTTCTGCGTGTCTGGTAATGTAAGAAATCTCCAAATATCTTTTGGTTAGAATTATAGAAAATTAAGGAGCTAGCTCCCCTTAATTAATAATTTCTAGTGCATTTCAACCGAATTATATCTTTAATTATCAGGACAAGGAAAAGGAAACAAATGTTACATTTGTGCACCATTATACATTTTGACCTAATGTAAACTTGAGTGGGTTTTTGTTTGTCATGTTTTCACCATTGCCTGATTCTTAGGCATCGTGGCACTTAAACCTTTAGGTTCTGTGGAAGCAAGTGCTGGTTATTTAAATATGTAAAACTATTGATGTTTAAACTCATTTATTTTCCTCCTAGTCAAGTGAGGCTGTTAAAAATACAGGGATCCCAAAGAATGCAACCTGTGCTACTAAGGTATTTACATATCAAGAATTGATTGCATATATACACATATTTAGAAACAAAAATCAGTAAGAAGATAAAATTGAACAAAACGAAAGGAAGAAAAATAAAACGTTATGTGTCTTTACAAAACTTCCAAACCAAATCTTTGTATCTATGAAATATTTCAGTTAAAATTTAACGTAAATAAAGGCAACAGTAGTATACCGCTGTTTGAAACTCATAAATCGATAGAGATAAAAACAAATCCGGGTCACAAACTAAAACTGATTTACGTTCTTGCCTTAACGTAAGTCGTGTTATCGAAATTCTTGACTTTTTTTTAATTTTCAAGTTAAACATAAATCACGCTCATTGAAATCTAAAACGTCACTACAGTTACGAGGAAAACAAATTGTTAGGAAATATGAACATCATACGATGAGGTCAAACGACCATCACCGACATGAATGGAAAACCAGCAATAAAGAGCGAAAAATTGTTTATCGTGAATTTAGGTATGACATTTCTCTTGTGAAACTTAAATATCTAAATGTAGACAATGACAGATATTGCTCTTTATATTAGACTTGTTTAAAGTAATTTTCCTTGATAAAGATTTCCGCAGTATGATTAAAGAGTTCTTGATCATTTAACACATAAATATCATCACGGTAAAGTTAAGAGGTATGTATTGTATGTTTTAAACAACATACCTGATTTCTTGTGTGTTCTTTTTCCATGTTTGCAGAGTACTGTAAATACAATTACCAGAGATTGAATTCCATGAAAAGTTGATATACACACATAATTTAGTTGTCACTTGGCTTTATATAAAAACACAATTTATTAATAGTTTCACAAAACGTAACTGAAAAATAAAAATAAAAAACATAACAAGGGTTCAGATGAATTTGTAAAGATATTTTCCCTGTTTTTCTTGAAATTTTTTTTATATATTGTTTTTACGATAATGTTTTTTTTATAAAAAAAAATTTCGAACTAACATAATAATTGTAAACTGGAAATTCGTAAAAATAGCTGACTTTATATACATTTTTGGTATGAATATGTTTAATTTAATATTTCTTTTTTATAAATCAAATGTTACGATAATTATTATTATATGATGATAATCAACATTCAATCTATCTTGACATGGTTGTTTGAAAATAAACTGATGCATATATAGATATTTCTAACAATGTGCAATACAAAAATTAATAACAAAAATGTAAATGAATACAAAAAATAATAAATATTTCTGAAAACAAATCTGTTTTCAGTTCTATTGGCGTGCTGCATCCCAAATGAATCTTTCCCGATTGACTCTCTCCTTAACAACCTAGCTGTGTTGTAGTCAATTTTGGTAATAGTCGATCTGCCTAATGTCTTAATTCGATTATGTTTCAATTTTGGGATGTATACATACGCAGCCCGTCTATTGTAAATATTTATATTGCATGTACTTCCCGATTTCAGAATTATCAAAATTACTTTTCTACAAGATTTGTACGGTTTTTGATTTGTATTTAATTCAAGATTTCTTAAAATCAGCATACATTAAGACGTCATTTTACAACTGACTGTTCATGCTTATTAAGCATAATCATGATAATATGTAATCCTAAATATTAATATTTTTATTTCTTTTCCTTTTTTTTTTTTTATTTTGATGTTGTTCATTCAATAAACATTTATCAATTTTGTGTATAGTTTACAGTATCTTGTTTTATAACGATACGAAGCTTTTATATGAAAAAAGTAAAATCACAAAAATAATGAACTCCGAGGAAAATTCAAAAAGGAAAGTTATCAATCAAATGGCAAAATCAAAATTTCAAACATTTTGAAACACCGTTAAAGATTTGATTTTGATTTTTGGTGTTTTAACGCCACTTTTAAGCACCGCTTTTGGGCTATTTCGTGGCGGTCAGTTTTTATTGATGGAGGAAAACGGATTGCCCGGAGAAAACCACCGACCTTCGATAGGAAAACTGACAATCCTAGTCAATTAGGAGTAGAGTCGAGTGCACCCGCACGAGCAGGGTTCGAACTCACAACCTCAGTGTTGACTGGCTAGTGATTACAGTAGTTGCTACTTTAACAACTCGGCCACCGAGGCCCCAACATCGTTAAAGAGAGAGGCGCAAGTTAACAAAGGGGTAATCAAACTCATAGGTCGAAACGAACTGACAAAGCCATAACCAAAGACGAAAAACAACCAAGAAGCAAGCAGCAGTCCACAACAAAAAACATAGACAGTTAAAGACTGAGCAACACGAACGACACCAACCCATTACCTATTATGTATACGTTCTATATATGGAGATCTGTATATACAAAATGATGCTGTGGAGGAAGCGCTTCTTGCTAAAAACATGATCTTCACTTTCTTTTGTTTCATATAAATAAAAAAAAATTCAAAAACAACATTAAATTTTATAGTTAGTTGCAGTAAAATCTGTTTGAACCATATCTTCAGGTCATTTTTTACCCTGAACTGAACGCAACATGTACCTGAACAATCTCCTAGGTTACACTGTGATATCTCGGTGTCATTACCAACACAATATTTTCCCTCGTCAGAAGGCGAGGGGTTATTGCAAATTCGATTCCTATATTCTGTGCCACTTCCGCATGTCACGGAACATAATGTTGTTGACCAAGAGCCCCACTGACCATCCACTGAAATACAAATATCATAATAAAAGAATTCAGAAACATTTTAAAGCTATATATATATAGTTTTTTGTCTGTAACAAACATTATTTGATACATTCTTTTTACTATATATATTTGTTTGATATTAAATATCTATCTGAAACTATATTGTCCTTTCAAAATTCCATAAACATGTCATATGCGTTAAAAACTATTTTATCAACAGTGATCCAGGTTATTTTGCTATCTTGAACTTACCATAACATGCAACTAGACTCTCACAGGACTTGGTGACCATAAACAACGGCAATGCAAATATCATTACAATGCTGAAATATTTTTTTAATTAAGTTTACAAATCGTATATGCGAGAAAATTTTCTTGGAACATCGAATTGTAACTTGTATCATGTGTGTATTTATTAGTAATGCATCTGATTATAGAGTAAACAGTGAAACTTCTCTAAACCGGTCCCTCTTAATACCGGTTCTCCCTTCATACTGGCCAAATCAAGAAGTCCCGGCCGACGTGTACGTAAATAAACGGTCAGGTAACCTTATAAAACCGGCCATTCCTTTAAACCGGATACCGGCCGTTATTTGTGTATTTGTGTAATCAATATCAATAAAATATCACCTCATAAAACAGGCCTTGCCATTTGAAATCATCCATCCATACATATTATTGTTATGTAAACAAGCACGTTAATCCGGTCAATTAGAACACCTGCATGGCGACTGACTAGTGTTTACCTGCCAATTTCAAATCATACCGTCATGTTCGCCTGCAGCTCCACTGGTGAAAAGTTGAAACCACTTGTCGTAGGAAAGTCGTTCAACCCATGCTGCTTCAAGAACGTCAACGAAGGAAACCTGCCAGTTACCTACTTCTCGAACATGAAAGCCTGGATGACAACTAATGCCTTCATCGACTGGTTACGCACAGTCAACACAACTATGAGACTACAGCGCCGACACATACTCATGTTCCTGGACAACGCATCTTCCCACTCAAAGATCTAAGTCTAAGCAATCTGAAACTCAAGTTTCTACCAGCAAACACTACTTCAGTACTTCAGCCACTAGACAAGGGCATTCGAGCTTTAAAAGCACGCTACCGCAAATTAATGTTTTCCTCCTTACTCACCAAGATAGATCAGACACAATTAGCCGCTGAACTCTGCAGAGAGATAAATGTGCTAGACGCCATTTACTGGGTAACTAGAGCGTGGAACAACACAAAAGAATCCACAATTCAGAAGTGCTCTTGAGTGGCAGGCTTTCCATCTTGTGATCCAGACACAGTTGATAGCACCGCAGATGATAACGACGACGACGACGATGATGTACCACTGAGTAAACTTGCTAAACAACTTAATGTGTCACCCAACATAGACCCATGCTTCGACGATTCGATACCAACAGAGGATGACTCAGACGACTTGGAAAGAGAACTCATACGTAATGATTTGCAAATTGACATGAAAATGAAGATGTTATGTTTCTATTAGATATTTGATGAACAATTCTGTTAACAAAACATACCAACGTTTTGTTCCAAAGGGGTAATCAAACTCATAAGTCGAAACGAACTGACAAAGCCATAGCCAAAAACGAAAAACAACCAAGAAGCAAGCAGCAGTCCACAACAAAAACATAGACAGCTAAAGACTGAGCAACACGAACGACACCAACCCATTACCTATTATGTATACGTTCTATATATGAAGATCTGTAAATACAAAATGATGCTGTGGAGGAAGCGCTTCTTGCTAAAAACATGATCATCACTTTCTTTTGTTTCATATAAATAACAAAGTTTCAAAAACAACATTAAATTTTATAGTTAGTTGCAGTAAAATCTGTGTGAACCATATCTTCAGGTCATTTTCTCCCTGAAATGAACGCAACATGTACCTGAACAATCTCCTAGGTTACACTGTGATATCTCGGTGTCATTACCAACACAATATTTTCCCTCGTCAGAAGGCAAAGGGTTATTGCAAATTCGATTCCTATATTTTGTGCCACTTCCGCATGTCACGGAACATAATGTTGTTGACCAAGAGCCCCACTGACCATCCACTGAAATACAAATATCATAATAAAAGAATTCAGAAACATTTTTAAGATATATATATTTTTTTTATCTGTAAACAATATATTTGATACATTCTTTTTACTATATATATTTGTTTGATATTAAATATCTATCTGAAACTATATTGTCCTTTCAAAATTCCATAAACATGTCATATGCGTTAAAAACTATTTTATCAACAGTGATCCAGGTTATTTTGCCATCTTGAACTTACCATAACATGCAACTAGACTCTCACAGGACTTGGTGACCATAAACACCGGCAATGCAAATATCATTACAATGATGAAATATTTTTTTAATTAAGTTAACAAATCGTATATGCGAGAAAATTTTCTTGGAACATCGAATTGTAACTTGTATCATGTGTGTATTTATTAGAAATGCATCTGATTATAGAGTAAACAGTTAAACTTCTCTAAACCGGTCCCTCTTAATACCGGTTCTCCCTTCATACTGGCCAAATCAAGAAGTCCCGGCCGACGTGTACGTAAATAAACGGTCAGGTAACCTTATAAAACCGGCCATCCCTTTAAACCGGATACCGGCCGTTATTTGTGTATTTGTGTAATCAAAATCAATAAAATATCACCTCATAAAACAGGCCTTGTCATTTGAAATCATCCATCCATACATATTATTGTTATGTAAACAAACACGTTAATCCGGTCAATTAGAACACCTGCATGGCGACTGACTAGTGTTTACCTGCCAATTTCAAATCAATACCGTCATGTTCGCCTGCAGCTCCACTGGTGAAAAGTTGAAACCATTTGTCGTAGGAAAGTCGTTCAACCCACGCTGCTTCAAGAACGTCAACGAAGGAAACCTGCCAGTTACCTTCTTCTCGAACAAGAAAGCCTGGATGACAACTAATGCCTTCATCGACTGGTTACGCACAGTCAACACAACTATGAGACTACAGCGCCGACACATACTCATGTTCCTTGACAACGCATCTTCCCACTCAAAGAACTCAGTCTAAGCAATCTGAAACTCAAGTTCCTACCAGCAAACACTACTTCAGTACTTCAGCCATTAGACGAGGGCATTAGAGCTTTCAAAGCACGCTACCGCAAATTAATGATTTCCTCCTTACTCACCAAGATAGATCAGACACAATCAGCCGCTGAACTCTGCAGAGAGATAAATGTGCTAGACGCCATTTACTGGGTAACTAGAGCGTGGAACAACACAAAAGAATCCACAATTCAGAAGTGCTTTTGAGTGGCAGGCTTTCCATCTTGTGATCCAAGACACAGTTGATAGCACCGCAGATGATAACGACGACGACGACGATGATGTACCACTGGGTGAACTTGCTAAACAACTTAATTTGTCACCCAACATAGACCCATAGTTCGACGATTCGATACCAACAGAGGATGACTCAGACGACTGGGAAAGAGAACTCATACGTAATGATTTGCAAATAGACATGAAAATGAAGATGTTATGTTTCTATTAGATATTTGATGAACAATTCTGTTAACAAAAAATACCAACGTTTTGTTCCGTTTTAGTAGTCACAACCGCCACATCACCCAATATGATTCGCCCCTAACAACCGATGACGTAGACAGACAATTAATGTGATAATAGCAACAATATTAATGTCACTAGTGATGCATGGACAACATACTATGCTTTAGAACCCGATTTAATTTCTCATTTACTGGTGCCTTTTATTTTATAGTTTGTTTCTTATTTTATGAACTTTCTCTCTCTGTGGAATGAATTTATTATCGTTTAGAGATGACTGACCTTATAATCAAGGCTTTAGTCCTGATAGTCATTTAAATTAATGGCTTACCCTGAATTGTACAGTTTGATATGTTAAAGTCAGAGATTTCCGTGAGTGCATCAAAGTCAAGGCAATTTCCTACAAATTCATTGAGTTCAGTTTGAGAAGCTTTCCATTTGAACAAATCGGTCATATTGCAACATATTGAGTTGTAGCCAAGATAGCTGAAAAATAAACGTTGAGTGCGCTTAACTATTACATTATAATGGTGTTTAAAAATAAAACAACAAAAACAAAAGAAGTTACATCAAGGTCATGTTTATGACGTCTTTACTCTTAATCCATTGGATGTTTGATGTGTACTGATTGATATTTTAGTCTTAGATGCATGATTGTTTTTTAATTGGTTGTTATTGGCTTTGAATTAGCTGTTAGTAACTGCGAGAACTATCAGATCGGTACTTGATGTCTTTTTGTTGTGGGGATGTATAAGTACCCTGCCACGTCTACTCTGTGATTTTGTTAGATGTATTTTTGCTCTGTATCGAATTGATAAGTTAAGACCTTTTCAACTGATTTTTATAGATTGTTCTTATGTTGAACTGTTATACCACTTTCTCAGGTTAGGGAGGGGGTTGGCGCGCCTTTAAACTAGTTTAACCCCGCCACATACTACATGTGTCTGTCCCAAGTCAGGAGCCTGTAATTGAGTCGTTGTAGTGTTTTGCTCTTTCTCATATTTTTTGTCGTTTATTGTTTTGCATATTTTATTCTTATTTTGAGCGGTTACACCGCTGTCCAAGGTTAGGGGAGGTTTTTGCGCCAACAAACTTGTTCAAACCCGCCACATTCTGTATGTGCCTGTCCCCAATCAGGATCTTGTAATTCAGTGGTTGTCGTTTGTGGCTGCATATTTGTTTTTCGTTTATCAATTTGTACATAGATTAGGCCGTTAGTTTGCTCGTTTGTTCGAATTGTTTTACATTGGTCATTTCGTGGCCTTTGATAAATGACTATGCAGTATAATTTTTACTCATCGTTGAAGGCCGTCCGGTGACCTATAGTTGTTAATTTCTGTGTCATTTGGTCTCTTGTGGAGATTTGTTTCATTGGCAATCATAGCACGTCGTCTTAAATTGATAATAAAATCAAAGTTAACTAGTTCTTTGCAGCGATGATATATAATAAACTTGTTTCTAGTTAAAACAAAATAAAAAACAAAAATATATACACAAGAAGCAACTTACAAAACGACTTAAGGTAAACAAACTTTTTTTCATTTATTTGTTCTTTTGTTCTTTGATTATTTTTATTATCATATGACATTGCTTATTATAGTAAAATAAATATGTAAACATCACGTACAGTCTGGTTATATTTGTAATTTTTCTAAATATATTGGGTGATATTGATGTAAAGTCGTTGCCAGTTAAAGTTCTGAAATGAAAACATTTAAAAAGTTAGATTTGTCAAATTGAATTAAATGATATAATATCTGAGACTTTTTTACGATTTCAACTTATAACAGTTTTGAACCATCCTTTAGTATGATAGAATATTTTGGCTTTTAACTAGCTTTCAGTAACAGCTAGTACTCTTATATCGGTACACTGTGCGTTTTGTCATTATGTTTGTTGTCTCTTTTTTGTGCTTCGTACCAATCTAAGGTTTTTAATGTTTTGTCCGTTGGATTTTTTGCGTTTGAATTGTCTCACATTTTGTCATGTCGGGCCTTTTTTAGCGAACTTAACTGAATGGTTTTGCTCATTGTTGAAGGCCAAAAACTATGACTTACAGTTGCTTACATCCACGTCATGTGGGCTCTGTGAGTATTTGTATCATTGGCAATCACATCAGATCCCATTATATTCATTAAACAATATTTTTTTAAGATTGATTTTTTAGTGAATATTGTCATGAAAAGAGCTACACTGGAAAATGAAAAACACTAATTGATTGATATATGTCTCATGGCTTGGAACACTTATACTGTGGATATGCAGGACATAAATTGGAAATTATACGAAGACACTCTTTTTACTTCACTGACCCCCTAATTGAACGCGCTACGTTAAAGATAACAATCGATAGACTCCAAGTCGACTTGTTTATGTTTTTACTTTTGGATATCATGCCATTGGCAAGATGAATTAAGAAACAATTAAACATTTTAAGATAAGACAATCATTGAACCAAAATAACGACATCCGGGAATAGCTACAGGCACGCTACAACGGAAACGTTCAAATTCAGAAGTCTATCTATTCTATTCCGCCATTGGCAACATGGATTACCTACCAACTATTCAATAGATACCAATGTTATACAAGGCCCTCATAACGTCGCAGTGTTTACCATGTGTTCAACTATTATTTTTTAGGAAAATATATATGTGATTCTTATCTATTCGGTTTTTTTTCTTTTCACAATATTCGTCTTTCTAGGAATTATGATTCCCCATTTTTAAAGTTCTATCTACATTTTAAACCTACCTCAACCTTTTCTTGTTTCAATGAATTTTCTTATTTTCGATCATTGATGCAGAAACTGTTGTGTATACATCCCATTCACAAAAAAAAAAACTCTATCAGCATCCCCTGTTTCAACATAATCTTAAATCCCAATTAATGTTCCAGATAATGACAATGGCTGATAACAGAGTTTTCAACCCAAAGCATTTACCTTTTGATTTCGTTTTTTCAAAATTCAGATTCATGTATTAGTTTGAAAATTTTCATATCAGTCGAAACATGCATATGACATGGAAACACTCATTTTTTAACCTGTTTGGGATATTTAGGTAGTGTTGTTAATGTTATTCACTTTCAATAATGTTTTGTCATGAAAACAGGCAAAGGTTACCTAATATTATTAAATACGTTGCAATAAACTGTAATGATTTCCATGTTTAACGGAAACCGTTAGTTTCACATGATTATTATTCTTTTTTTTTTATTTCTTGCCTGACAGTCGCTTTACTTGATACGAATTTTGATTTGTGTAACAGTTGTTGTAATACATTCCAGAAAATTATTGCTATAAAAATTAGCCCCTTGAATAGATTACTTGTTATAATAACTTGGACTCTGTAATATTATCTGGATCGTTTCAACATCTTTACAATTTTTTTCACTGTGACTGAACACTACCTCTATAACAGTAACAACCAAATATCTACCATTCAAACTTGATTCTCCACATGGTTATATTAAAACAAACCTAAATTGTACGAGACGTTTCAACCTTTAGCATACACGGAAAACTAATGTGAACATAGAGTTTTTCTAAAATGATACTTTATAAATTTCGTGCGTCCGAAGCGCTTTTTTTACAATCATCACGAACGCTCAGACCTAAACAATTGAAAACAATGCAATTATTAATACGTAAAAACATTAATAAATTCCATCCCGTTCAGACAGTTGTCTGGCAGTCAATCCATTACTGTTCAGAAGCTTTTCAGACAATTTTATAATGTTGTTGTTATGCACAGGTAAATAACTTGTACTGCACATAGACCTGTAGACGGAACGATCTTACTTCATTGCAAGCGAATTGTCTCAACAGTACTGAATTTACCGCAGTGAAAAAGTCTGATTTATCTCATTTATTGTTCAGTTTTCTAAAGAGCTGTACAGATCAAATTGACTGTTTTAGGTCAGAATTGTTTACAATTAGTAGAATTGGAGAACCAGAATTTCAGTCTTTCTTGTCATAACAACAATACTAACCAGTATGCATATGACACAAGATCCTTAAAAGTATATGTTCTTATAACTGACATTGATGAATAGGCAGTAACACAATTATAGTTTTTTTAATTGTTAACCTATCCTGTCAGGCTGAACGTCACATTCACCAAGAACGCTCACGAAAAACAAAATAACACTCAATGTGTCAATAGTCGAATAATAGTTTTACGAACCAATATATGATGTCGACCATATATTAGGAGACCTAGAATTTCAGTACTTTTTTCTGTAAAAAAACATACTTACATGTAAGTTAATGACACAAGACCCTTAAACGTATCTCTTGCAATAGTTGAAATTTCGTTGTAATCTAAATATCTAAAATAGATAATAGATTAACGAATCGTCAGTAAAACACTATTTAAATTTATTGTACAAAACATATGATATTAATAAAATTGAGAATGGAAATGGGGAATGTGTCAAAGAGACAACAACCCGACCAAAGAGCAGACAACAGCCGAATGCCACCAATGGGTCTTCAACACAGCGAGAAAATCCCGCACCCAGAGGCGGGCTTCACCTGGCACCTAAACAAAAAAAAAAGGGTACTAGTTCAGTGAAAATGGACATCATACTTAAACTCCAAAACATATAAATGAACTAAAATTAAAAAAAACATACAAGATTAACAAAGTCAGAGGCTCCTGATTTGGGACAGGCGCAACAATGCGGCGGGGTTAAACATGTTTTGGGAGATCTCCACCCTCCCCTTATACATCTAGCCAATGTAGAATAAACAAACACACAGCAATACGCAGAGTAAAACTCAGTTTAAAAGCAGTCCGAGTCCGATGTCAGAATAAGTAACAAAAGAAACTAAGCAAAATGACAATGATACATAAATTTACAAAGGACTACTAGCAGTTACTGACATGCCAGCTCCAGACCTCAATTAAACTGATTGAAAGATTATGTATTCATTATGTGAAAATCAAGCATCATGCCCCTCGTTAGGTGTTTAGTATCATACCATTATAAAATATATGAGAAGAACAATACCTTATCATACTAACAACTGGTTTTAGAATAAATGTGTTTATTTCCAATATAAAGACCCTTTCCAGTCTGAATTGAATTCGCATTCATTCGATATTCACAAAGCAAACTAAAAATTTAAAAGTCAATGTGTTTAAATAGCTGAGAAAGGTCTGACCAAACGGAACGATAAACAAATTTTAATGTTGACAAAATATTTGGAGAATGAAATTTAGGATAACCATTAGTAAAAAATATAACTTACAAATATTTTAATGATATAAGATCCTTAAACGCATTTTTTGCTATAGTTGATATTTGGTTTCTTGATAAAATGCTGAAAATAGACAAGGGATTAATGAATCGTCAGTAAAACATTATTCAGGTTTATTGAATACGACATTTAGTATTGATATACACCTTTAGAATCTGACTTGAAGTCACTACCTATCGAAAATAACTGATCCTTTTAAGACTTTAAAGGCATGATTCTCGTCAGTTGGAAATATATAGTTTCTAATAATTGGTATATAACTAAAACATGTTTAGCAACACCCGTTTTAACAGCATGGTACAAGGATTAAATGCATGGCTTAATTCATGAAACTATTTTTTTTCTTTTGTTACTTTTATCGAACTCCATATTTTCGACCTTCGTACATGAAGGGACGTCATCATCTGAATAAAATCATAACATTCCTCAAAAACTCTGGTCCTCACATTGTCTGAGCAATGTGGACAGGCAAAAGGCTCTTCGGATGCTTCGAACAGGTCTGTCATCAAGACTCATAACGTTCTTCAATCATTTCGTGCTGACTAACCTTCCGGAAACATCCATAGATATTGTTGTGTGTCCACATCGTTCATTTAACATTCTCTACCGATAGCAATAAAACAGCACACACGTTATATAAGGTGGACAAATTCATGTTTAACCGCATTGCACGGGCTAATAAGGCATTGTGATTTGCAAGTCCCGTACAGATAAATTTTGTAATTGATAAAAATCGATTCAAGTGGGCCATTATTGTCTTAGCACTTTCTATTGAGTTGTTCATCTTATGACGTCACCTCGTTTCCAAAATATTCCAAAATATCAACAACTTAATGTAAATTACAAACAGTTAACAATAGAAGAAACACAAATTCTCCAGAATGCAGACAACAATTTGTTTGTGTATTTCCTATTCATATATTATTCTAGGAACTTGTAACATGTTTAAAATGGGGTGTGAGAAACTTATTTTGAGTAGTATACAGCGTATAGAGCGTCTCTATTGTGCAGTTATTCCTTTAATTAAACAGAAAAAAAACAAAACAAAAAAAACGCGTTTAAGCATTCATCAAATATATGTCTTTTTATTGCTCATTTTTTTTTTATGTTATCCTTGTTTTCTAGATATTCAAACAGCCCTATTTGTCATACCTCGTTAAATCGCTTGTCAGAATGATTACGAACTCATTAAAAAAAAACATATGATATTTTGTATCCATCATCGAAGTTATCAAAGATGTTGCGGCTGGTAACCGTCGTTTACATAGGTATTACATTATTTGAAAATTGACTGCATATACTGTCTAGACCCTTTGATTGAGAAACATTTAAAATGAATAATTGTGAGTATGAAAAGTCAACGAAAAGCACGTAAAACGGAAAATCTCAGGAGTAGCAATTTTATATATCCCATATTCGGTTTTTTTTAACATTTTTTACGTTCGTTAACATCTTAGTAATTTATATAAAGAGTTACATCTGTTGTTTAATAATCATGCTGTCGTTTAAGTATCTGTTGCTTTTCTTGCATCGCCAATGACATGATTCCAAGCACATAACACAATTGGTACAAGCAACAATATCAGAATAAATAAGTGGCCATGTAGCATTGATGACAAAGAATAAATGTTATAAGCTAAGAGCGAAAATAAAGATAATGATAAAAAATAGTTTATTCATTTGGTGTATGCCAATCAAAACGCTTTTCTTGATGAATTCATTAATCTGGAATATTAAAAATAGGAAGCCACCAATTTATAAAAGCTTGAAAAACTGTATTACCATTCGGGACGATCAACTTATTCATAATGTCGATCATAGAATTGGAATTTCAGTCTTTTTTTTAAATTTTGAAATCAATACTTACAGGGTTCCCAGTGACATAAGACCCTTAAACGTATCTGCTGTGATTATTGAAATTTGGTTATTGCTTAGACCTCTGAAAATAGAGCATGTAACATATGAATAAATCGTCAGTAAAACATTATTTGAATTTATTGAACACGACACGACATCTTTTATTTTAACCTTTACAGTCAGACTAAAAGTCCCATTCAACAGGAACACTCACGAAAATCCAAACTATTGACACTCAATGTGTGTCAATAGTCTTTTTGACCAACAGTGACGATGAACTAATTTCATAATGTCGACCATAGAAATGGAGAATACAAATTTCTGTACTTCTTTATCCTAAATACAGTACTTACAAGACATCCAATGACATAATATCCTTAAACATATCTGATGCTATAGTTGAAATTTTATTATTATCTAATACTCTGAAAAAAAAAGATAAGAGATTAATGAACGTCAATAAAATATTATTCAAATTTATTGAACACGACATGTGTTTTTGATAGGAGCCTGGACGTCATATTCCTCAGGAACGCACAAAAGAAAACAAAAATTGAAAGACAAGGCCTATCAATAGTCGAAAAACATTTGAATCAAATGGGATGATAAGCAAATTGATGATGTCGACTGAAAGATTAGACTTTTATTTAAGACAACCATTTGTAAACAATAACACTAACAGGGTTTTCAATGACTCAAAAATTAATTCTTAAGCAAGGTAAACATATATGTTACTATAATTAAAATTTGGTTTCCTAATGAAAATTTGAAAATAGATAAGGAATTAATGAATTGTAAGTAAAACAATATTTACATTTTTCGAATACAACAGTTGTGTTTGTTGTTTGACTTTCTAGTCGTACTTGATGTAACTAGCTATCGAAAAGGCTTACCCCTTTTAGACTTCGAAGGAGTCATGCATGGCATTTTTAAATATTTTCCAATAACGTATATATCATAAAAATATTTTGCATGTCAGTGTTGTTTATACCGGTAACAGCCTTATCTATCCTTGGATGAGACAATGACGATAAACAACGGATTTTTTGCATGCTTCCGGTAGGTCTGCAATCAATACATTGCGTTTTGGCAATCTCGAATGAACTTGAGTCATGCTGTGCTGACACTACTTCCTGAAAGGTTCATAGATAGCGTTGTCTGTTCTTATTGGTCAGTGAAAATATTCTACCACAACAATAAAACTCCTTAAATGTAATGTACAGTGTACGATCAACTTATTCATGATGTCGATCATATAATTGGAATACTGGAATTTGTCTTTTTTTCATTTTGAAATCAATACTTACAGGGTTGTCAGTGACAGAAGGTCCTTAAACGTATCTGCTGCGATTATTGAGATTTGGTTATAGCTTAGAACCCTGAAAATAGATTAGTACTCCATATTTAAATACCACAAGAACTATATAATTTATATAATCAGATTGATAAAATCTTATTCTATTATCACTACTACAGTAAACAAGTCCTTAAATAAATATTGGGATGAGATGCTTCTAACCAGATTTATCAATGTATTCTTGGTAATAATACATCTGATACTAAAAGATCTGCCGCATGACCAATGTTGGTTTTTCGGAATCATCAATCACGTGACACCAATTACGTGATTCTGCAGTCACATTTGTTATTAAATACAAGTTAGAAGGAATATAAGACAAATGGTATACACAACAGTGCCATAATGACATAAGTGGTGAAGTGAGGTTGTCGACAAAGATAACAAATTATACCTATATGCTAAAATAAGAGATAATAATAAAGATTAAACTTTATACAATTGTTGTTTGCCAATTGAATCCCTTTTCGGAATTGTTACATTTATCAGGAATGCTAAACAATATAGAAAGCCAATGATTTATAAGTAATTGGGAAGCTATAAAACCATAAGGGACCATCAACTAATTCTTGTTATCGACCATAGAATTGGAAAACTGGAATGTCCGTCTTTTGTTATTCTATCATAAAACAAATTATAACAAGGAATACAAGGACACAACACCATTAATCGCAGCTTGTGCAAAATTGAATTTGGTTTGTGGATCAAGATCTGAAAATACCATATCGATAAAGACATTTAGTTTGTGGATCAAGATCTGAAAATACCATGTAAATAACAACATTTAGTTTGTGGATCAAGATCTGAAAATGCCATATACATAAATACATTTTGATAGTGGATCATGATCTGCACACACCATGTAGATAAATACATTTGGCTTGGGGATCAAATTCTGCACAAACCATGTCGATAAATACATCTGACTTGTGGATCATGATCTGTTCATAAAATGTAGATAAATACATTTGGGTTGTGGGTCAAAACCTACAAGAAAATGCCATATAGATAAATACATCTGGCTTGTGGATCATGATCTGCACATACCATGTAGATAAATACATTTGGCTTGTGGATCATTATCTGCTCATACCATGTAGATAAATACACTTAGCTTGTGGATCATGATCTGCACATACCATGTAGATAAATACATTTGGCGTGTGGATCATGATCTGCACATGAAATGTAGATAAATACATTTGGCTTGTGGATCATGATCTGCACATAAAATGTAGATAAATACATTTTGGTTGTGGGTCAATATCTGCAAATACCATATAGATACAAACATTTGGTTTATGCATCAAGATCTGAAAATGGTAGGTGAATAAAGACATTAAGTTTGTGGATCAAGATCTGAAAATACCAATGTAATAACAATGTTAAAGTACAATTGTAAAAGAATAAATGAATCCACAGTAAAAGATGATTTGAATTTATTGACCGTGACACGTGTTTTTGATATAAAACAATCTGGATTGGGGTCAATCAATCGGAACGTTCAATATAAAAGCAAGATTGAAGTCAATTCGTATAAATACTCTGGAAACTGTTTGACGAAAAAGGGACGATCAACCAATTTACGATTTCTGCCAAAGAATTGGAGAACTGGAATTTTAGTCAAACATTAATGAAAAAAGTACTTACAGGACTTTTAATGATACAAGACCATTAAACATATCTGCTGTACAAGTTGAAATTTGGTTAAATCCTAAATGTCTGAAAATAGATGCAAAAATTATCATGATTAAGATATCGTTAATAAAAAAAAACTATTGAAATTTACTGCTTTAACAGAAAATAGGAGGACCTAACGCATAGACTGTTGTAGCGGAAATTGGATTTCCAGTTAAAATTTTAAAGAGGTAAAGATTTAATGAAATGTAAATAAAAACCACTATTGACATTTAGTTAACACAACACTGATCTTAGATCTAAACCTTTACAATATAGCTTGAAATCAAGGTATTTTGAGAATTTATCACCTCTCTAAAATATTTTCCGGGGAAAAAAAGTACATAATATTTTTCCTTGGATAATAGTTGTCCTTGGAACCATTAAGAGTTGATAAGGAGTTGGTGAATTGTATTCCAGGTGAGCATTTCGACCTTAGCTTCGTATATGGATTTAATGCAATGTTGATTACTGGAATGTTAAATGTTTGTACTTTAAAATGATTTGACTGAACATTCCTATATTACCTTACTTGATGTTTATATTTTCTATGGACATTTGACCTGAATTGCATTTAAGCCCACACTGAATATTATTTGTGCCATAATGTTGTCTAAATTAATACTTAGAACAAATCAATGTTTTCAGAGAGGCGTTTAATGACTATAACATATTCAAGTCAATAAGACGTCTTTTTTAGCTGCACAGGCGCACAATTCACACTAATGTAAGACTAATAACGAATACTTAAAAAAAACAATGATCTTCTTTTACACACCATTGAAGCTTAGCAGTGATGTGGCGGCTGAAAACGTTAATAATAAACATACATTTGTATTTACAAGTACACTTGTTAAAACATTAAACGCACATATTGACTTAATCTTTTACATGTAATTGTTCTAATTTGACGCATATTTTCAAAAATTTAGATATTTGATATAATGAAAGGCCAACGCAAAGATCGTAAAAAACAAAAAAACAACTGAAGGATCTTACATTTTAATACATTTCATGTTCGTTTATACATTTGTTTGTTTGTTTAAAACTTACAATGATGCCAGTAATTTATAAAAAGAAAAGAGATTCATATGTTGCTAAATCCAATTATGTAGGTGAAGCATCTCTGGCTTTTTGGCATCACCAATTAAGTGATTCCACGGTCACACCAATATCTAAGTGCAAAGTAGGAGGAATATGCGACCAATGGTACACACAACAGTGTCGTTATGACACAAGTTAGAACATGGGATTGTTTACAAATTACCTGACACAAATGAAAATAGCAAGTTACATGTATACATTTTATACGTCTGAAGCGCTTTTCTAGATTTATTTTCATCACGAACGCTCAAAGCCACATATTTGAAAGCCAAGGATTAATAAGTAACCGTACAAATAAAGAGCGTTATGACCAAAAGGTACCTTGACATGATAGCCAAATCAAACCAAAATCAACTTTGTCTGAGTGTATTATAAACTTTGTTTCTAATGATTAATAAATTGATACACGGACAGTTTAGGAATGGTTAAGATGCAAAAATGATAAATATTAATACAAGCAAAACTTCTTACATTTGGTGTTTGCAAATTGAGGCGCTTTTCTGGATTTTGAATTATTTAGGAATTCTTAACAGTTACTAAAGGTTGAAATTCAAGGATGTATACATGTTTGAAAAGCAGTATGACCATAAACATGATAAGAGACGATAAAAAATTTAAAATGTCGACCATTGAATTAGACAGCTGGAATTTAAGTCATACATTAATTGAATAAACAATACTTACAGCATTTCCAATGACGTAAGTTTACTAAACGTATCTTCTGCTATAGTTGAAATTTTGTTTTGTTGCACATCTCTAGAAATAGATAAAGGATCAATGAATAGTCATTAAACCATTATTCAAATTCATTGAACTAGACACGCGTTTTTAAATTAGCTTTTTCAAACTATCCTGCAATCTCATTCATCTATAAAACTCAGGAGAAAAAAAGGTAAACGTGTATCAACACGGAGAAACTGTGTAAGCGTCAAATCTATGTACAGCTCAAATATATAACCTTCCCTTAAATCTATATCCGTGACGTCATGACACTCAAATCTGTGGATTTTCTTGTTTACTCAAAACAGTGTCCTTTTCATAAGGTGGACACTTTCCGTAATGTGACGTGACTGGGGGCATGCTCATAAAAACTATGTTGGGGTTCATTTAGCGCAACTAGAGAATTACTGGATTTATTGTTGATTTGTTTTCGAAACGAATATGTACGAAATATGTTCCACTGTACGAAAAGCAAGCATAAACAAAATTGCCTTTTTCATCTTTAAAAGTGAGGCGAAAGATACCAAAAGGACTCTCAAACTCATAAGTCGAAAATAACCTGACAACGTCATGGCCAAAAAATAAAAAGACAAACAACAGTATACAAAACACCACATAGAAAACTAATGACTGAGCAACACGAACCCCACCAAATACTAAGGGTGATCTCAGGTACTCCGGAAGGCTTAAACTGTTTTGCTGAAAACCATGCTGAAAACTGTTTTGGGACGCGGGTTTTGTCCATTGGTCATCCCTTCCTAAGCACATTGAGTCATTCAATCATTTACCTTACAAGAAATGAAAGCTAATATACGCCACTGTCAACCGTCAAAGTTTACCTGTGACCATGGTGTAACAACATAAAATAAGTTCAAATTGAAAAAACAATGTGTGAAAGGGCTTTACCAATTAGAGCGACACATAGATCACATAACAAAAAAGCAGAAGCACAAAAGACGCAACTTAATGATCAACATTATGTTTTACTGTATGTTTTTAAAGGCTTCGTGTTACTTATTTGACGAACAGCCAAAGAAGTGTTTATGATTAATATGTCTATATTGAGAGAGAGAGAGAGAGAGAGAGAGAGAGAGAGAGAGAGAGAGAGAGAGAGAGAGAGAGAGAGAGAGAGAGAGAGAGAGAGAGAGATATGATAAAATACAAGAGCAAACCATACAATTGTTTTGAGAGAGAGAGAGAGATGGTAAATTACAAAAGCGAACCATACTTACAATTGTTTTAGAGAGAGAGAGAGAGAGAGAGAGAGAGAGAGAGAGAGAGAGAGAGAGAGAGAGAGGAGAGAGAGAGAGAGAGTTGGTAAAATACAAAAGCAAACCATACAATTGTTTTGAGAGAGAGAGAGAGATGGTAAATTACAAAAGCGAACCATACTTACAATTGTTTTAGAGAGAGAGAGAGAGAGAAGAGGAGAGAGAGAGAGAGAGAGAGAGAGAGAGAGAGAGAGAGAGAGGAGAGAGAGAGAGAGAGAGAGAGAGAGAGAGGCGAGAGAGAGAAAGAGAGAGAGAGAGAGATGGTAAAAAACAAAAGCGAACCATACTTACAATGTTTTTGTAGTAGTAGGTATACCATCAGGTATATTCACTAATTTTTTCTGGTTACATTTCACTTCTGTGCCTTGGCAAACACAGGACAATTCTATACACGGATTAGCACAAGCCGTTTGCATGAACTTATTATTACAATGATCGTTACGATGTACATGATTCCAAAACTGTTCTCGTTCTCTTTTGAAAATAAACATATTCAAACAAGTTAAATTAAATAATTGTTTAACGCGAATTACGTACCACCAAATCTGTTAACTTTAGCAAAAACTATCGGTTTCGGTGTTAAACATAGCAATCTTTGACAACAGGTAGATAAAAATATAGGAAAATAACAGCATTCAAAATGTTTTCAGATTTCAACGCAATTTTATTTTACTGACAAAATGGTCTATCATCACTGCTATTTTAAGTCAAAGCGTTTTTCAAATGACAAGTAAGGAACCTTTTAATTTCCTTTTCGAAAACGTTTGGACCACCAATGTCTTGAAAACAATTTAATAAAAATTATAAGATGTGGTATGATTGCCAACGAGACAACTCTTCACCAGAGGCCAAATGACATAGAAGTTAACAACTATCGGTCAAGGTATGGCCTTCAAGAATGAGCAAAACCAATAGCGCATATAAAGGGCCCAAATTGAAAATGTATTCTTAATTTGTGTTCAATAGCGGTAGCTCTATGTTTCAGTGCATCTCGTTCTTATTCACAGATAAACAGGCAAGATATCATTCACAAACAGAATAACTTCAACTTTGAAATACCTAGATGTTATAAAAGTCCAAATATTCTTCAAAAGTTATATAATTATATTGAAAAAAAGATTATGTATGATTATCAATGACACAACTCCTCGCCAGAGACTAAATGAAAATGTTAACAACTATAAGCCCGCCTTACGACATTCACCAATGATCAAAACCCATTCGCATATTATTAGCTATTAAGATCCCTGAAATGACGAATTTATATAAAACAATTCAAAAGAGAAAACTAAAAGCCTGATTTATATACAAAACCATTAACGAAAACCAAAAATGACACATAACAACAAACAACAACAACTGAATTACAGTTTGGTGACTTTGGATAGATATAGGAAGATGTGGTATGAGTGCCAATGAGACAACTCTACATCCAAGTAACATTTTAAAAAAGTAAATCATTATAGGTCAAGGTACGGCCTTCAACACGGAGCATTGACTCACACCGAACAGCAAGCTATAAAGGGCCCCAAAAATTACAAGTGTAAAACAATTCAAACGGGAAAACCAACGGTCTAAATCTATATAAAAACGAGAAACACGTATGAACTACATAAACAGACGACAACTACTGTACATCAGATTCCTGACTTAGGACAGGTGCAAACATTTGCAGCGGGATTACACGTTTTAATGGTACCAAACCTTCTCCCTTTTTCTGAAACAATAGTATAACATCACAACATAGAAAGACACACTATAAAATATCAATTGGAAGACTTAACTCAATCAAAAAACGTAAATTAACACACAATGAACGAATAACTTTGATCTGTGATACCTGAATGCAAATACATAGTTATTAAAAATTATAAGGGATAAATAACTAAAGTCAAAAGTAAATAAACAGGTCGAAACAAAGTTAAAGTATGATACCACTGTGAATTGTTAAACAATATTTACAAAATCATCACTTTTGAAAAAAACCTGCGTCATATTATACACAGATAAATGAAAATAATTTTCTTGTTAAGTAAACTTCTTCTTCTGTGTGTATAAAATCTAGGCACATACAGAATATGGCGGGGTAAGATATGTTTGCTGGTGCCAAACATTCCTCCTAACCTGGGACCGGTTAACAATACAACATAAGAGCACATAATCTATTAATTGCAAACAAGCACTACTACTGTAGCATGTACTATAAAATTAGTATTATATTCCGGACTTGTAACACACAATATCATGAGAAAAAAAAACGTTTGACTAAGCGTGATTAATTGCAAAAGGTCATATAATTACTGGAAAGACAGTTCCAGACATATTGGTCCTTTTGTACATCACATTTTATATCATGAGTTAAGGAATGTGTATCATTTAATTTTTTTTCCAAAAAAAATGAGAAAAACAAGTACGCTAAAATAAATGATAAATTGTAGTTATTTTAGGGCAATACAAATTACATTAATCATCTCACTGATTTAAAAAAAAACTAAATGTCGGTAGAAATTTACATTATGAAATGTTCTGCTAAGCTATATTTTTTATTAAATTACAATACAGTACCTTTAATAATCAAATTATAATCTAGACAACCTCTAAAGATGATGAAATACAAAAAATGATTTTCTACAAAAAAGGTACACTATATAATCCCAGATAAAAACTAAAACACGTTTATCATGTATATTCAGATGAAATTGCGAAATATTTAACAAGGGAAAGTAATGAAAAATAATTCAAACTAATGAATATGATTTCATAGCAAATCTTGTATTTGGGTCATTAAGATAAGTCTTTTTGGAAGATTGAGTGATAAAGGAAACAGAGAATAATAATAATTTTGGCTGTAAATGATACTTCCATAGAAAAGAAAGGATATGGGGTATCAATCCATGATCCAAAATCAGTATATGCACAGCAAGAAATACAAAAAGCATAGGAACAGCGCTTTTATTGCTGTTTTTCGTCTCAAAGTCACAGAGTGGTCTTCAACACGGAGCAACAAAAAAAAAAAAAAAAAAAAACTCTCACCCCACTGCAAGTTCAAGAACGTCCTAGCACCGGTTTGAATGTTTTTTTTCTCAGATGATCGGTTTTATATATTTAAACATAAATTTACGGAACATATTTTCATAGTCATTGAAAGTCGAAATTATTTTTAAAAAGGTAATGAGTCAAAGCCGGATAATGCAATCAGATGGACAACACCACGTGCTGAAGACCATCTGTAAACTGCAGTGAGGTTTGAAAATTTAAAATGTATAATTGGTTTCCGTTTACCTTCAAGAATAGAATATCAGCGATAAAACCGTGGTTAATTGATGTTGGGCTTAATATTATGTATCATATTACGGTCAGGGCGTGTGATATAACTGTTAATGCATCAATGTAAACCGAACACTAAAGACGAAAAAAAACTATGTTTCTGAATATCAACAAATGAATGAACCGCATCAGCTCAGTAGTCACTACTTATGTAATGATATCAATTACATAACATTTTTTCGTAAATCGCTGTTGAAAAATCTAGAAATTATTAACCGATGTATTTAGTTTAAAAAAAAAGGTTCCAATTTCCTCAGCCAAAACTTACCTGATATGGATTTTGCTGTTCTTTGTATGTCCCACTCATTAGCTGCTCACTCATTCAAGCACATATACATCCTTAGTTTTTTTCTTATTTTTTGGTTAAACACGTATGTTCAATTAAAAAAAAACAAGAGTGACTGGGGAATTAAAATATAGTCACTACAGGTCTTCCTCCGACCTATAGTAAAACATTTGCCAAAGTGATGCGTCCGTTAGGCTGTGCAGGATGTACAATATTAAAAAAGGAGATGTGGAATGATTGCCATTGAGACAACTATCCACCAAAATTCAAATGAAGTGGATGTAAGCAGTTATAGGCAACCGAACGGCCTTTAACAATGAGAAAAGCTCATAACGTATAGTCGGCTTTAAGTATGCAGCCAGGTCCGGTCAGAATGGGGACTTGAATCCGCTGCGCTCTCTGCACATCAAGAACCCTTGCAGCAACTCTTTGAGGGGTCCGTAGGTAGGCTGTTGCAAGGCAAAATTTCTGTCCCAATCCAATTTACCCTAATTTTCAAGTGGCAGTCCAAATATCCCCGACCTTCATCCCAGACGACTTCTATAACAGGACCTACCCATTATAGTATTTATTGTTAATTTGTTCTCGTCCTGAACATGCATGAAATATATGCCACTGGACATTAAGCAACCAATAATAAAATAAAATCAATTAAAAAAAGATTTGAGGCCATATCTGTGTCTGTATCTGTAAGTAATCGTAACTTCCATTTATAGGAGATCGAGGAACTCCTCATTCAATCCATAACCCAAATAAAATCACACAATACTATTCATACACATATATAAAATACCAAATGAAAAGAGTTGCAAAGTTAAGGCGACAGTATTGAACCGATGATAAAACCTTTATAATCGATTAAGAAGAAACAAATGAAGGTAATGACCAAGAACTGAGGGAATTGACGAAATGGGAAGGATAAAATCATCATGTTTTCAAAAGAGTTTGACCGAAAACTTCAAAAAGCAGGTGAGATAAATAAGGTTAAAAAATAGAACATACAGAATTTCACAAAATCTGGTTTGTCTCAGAGATTGTAAAGAATTTGACTCAAATATGAAGTTTTATAAATATTTCATGAAGATTGAGAAAATCCTGGGCCTTAACTATGATGACTCAGCATAAATTCACAGTTTACAGTATGCATGGTTTACTTAAAGCACTGAATTCAAAATAAATTCATAATATATGCCTATTTGTAATTTAAATTGTTTAGAAGTGTTTATATTTACTCTTCGCAGTAATTGCAACTTATTGATCCTTCCTAAATATTTCTGATGGGGTGTTTTTGTCGTGTCGATAACCCAAAAGTAAGCCGTAACGCCTAAACGTGCTTTTTTGTGACCGCGGCATAGAAAAGTACAAGCTAGAATAACAAAAAGACCTCAATAAAACTTACAATAGTGTGTTCTACCCTAAATATGTAATAGTAGTAAATATTCCACATTGCTAGAAACAGGGAAAAAAATTAGGAATTGTGAGGCCCCAGGGACAAAAAACAGAGAAAAATGCCTACCCCTGAGTCATAAAACAGATTATTTAACTTGTAAATGCTATGATTTTTTTATTTTAAAGGTCTTTTGTAAAGTAAACAATAACTGTGCTAGGAAGTTATGCAAAAATCAGATGTAAGCAGTTTTTTCAATCAAACTTTTAGTGAATTTATGCACCAGACTGATATCTTCATAAATACAACTTTTGCAAATATGGCTTTGTTTAAACATTTCTAGTTCATATATTAACTAACTTATGTTAGATATATGGTTAGGGATGATACTGTTGTGACAAGAATTCTAAACTGACCATTTGAGGCAGAAATTGTGAACTTTCATTGACAAATAGGCATACAGTAAGATGTGGACTTGAGACACAGGCAGGATTAGATACTTTGTATAATCTTGAATGTTGGAATGCTTAACTACTAAACAATACATTTATAGTATTCTAAAATGCTTTCAATTTGTTATCAGAATAGTTTCAAACAGGTTTTAGACAGTTCATGTCAGAAAACATGCACATAGGGTAAGCTGGCAATAATAAGAGTCTTGTTTTCAAAATCTTTAAAAAATTGAAACAGGGGTAGGGGTATATAATGTACTGTAAAAGGAAACTTAGAGTATATGCAGTGATTTCTTTAAGGCTATAATTCTGATAAATAAGTATTGTTGTGAGAAAAAGTGTTTTTAGAGAGTTTTCTATTTGAATAAAAGTTTGTATATAGGGTTAAAAAATAGAACATACAGAATTTCACAAAATCTGGTTTATCTCAGAGATTTTAAAGAATTTGACTTAAATATGAAGTTTTATAAATATTTCATGAAGATTGAGAAAATCCTGGGCCTTAATTATGATGACTCAGCATAAATTCACAGTTTACAGTATGCATGGTTAACTTAAAGCCCTGAATTCAAAATAAATTCATAATATATGCCTATTTGTAATTTAAATTGTTTAGAAGTGCTTATATTTACTCTTCGCAGTAATTGCAACTCATTGATCCTTCCTAAATATTTTTGATGGGGTGTTTTTGTCCTGTCGATAACCCAAAAGTAAGCCGTAACGCCTAAATGTGTTTTTTTTGTGACCGCGGCATAAAAAAGAACAAGCTAGAATTACAAAAATACCTCAATAAGTCGTGAATGTTGGAATGCTTAACTACTAAACAATACATTTATAGTATTCTAAAATGCTTTCAATTTGTTATCAGAATAGTTTCAAACAGGTTTTAGACAGTTCATGTCAGAAAATATGCACATAGGGTAAGCTGGCAATAATAAGAGTCTTGTTTTAAAAATCTTTAAAAAATTGAAACAGGGGTAGGGGTATATAATGTACTGTAAAAGGAAACTTAGAGTATATGCAGTGATTTCTTTAAGGCTATAATTCTGATAAATAAGTATTGTTGTGAGAAAAAGTGTTTTTATAGAGTTTTCTATTTGAATAAATGTTGGTATAGGTTGCACTTTGTAAATACAGCTGTTTCTCAAACCACGCCTCTTTTGGGGAGATATTTAATATTCATAGGTATGTTAATTTGTTGACGTACTGGTTCCCATTGATGATCTCTGTGTTTAATCTCATAGAGACATCACTTGGGAATGTAACCAGTAAAGAAAAACATGGTAGCGGCTAAATTTTAATTCTTAGGAGGTCCAAAAATGGAGGTAAGGGTAGTATAGATTTTTAGTTATTAGTTTAAACTCTTTGATTTTCAGGGCATATAAATGTTGAAAATATGCCGCACAGCCCTATATTTTGACCTTTGAATAAAATAGTAGTGCATATAAACTTTCCGTTCTGGGATATTTTTTTTCACGAAACTTCATAGTAAAAGTGTCACAGTTTTAGCCGAAAAGGGAGTTCCTATGGGAAATTGCATTGTCTGTATTTACAGAATTGCAACCTAAAAGATTAAAGATATTTAACCTGCAAAAAAGGTGCATTGTTATATGCGGACAATCAGGACAAACCTCTTCTTGTATTATCATTTCTATTTTAAATCTTGCTTTTTTACGATTTTGCGCTATTTTATATAGCGATTATATTTCGGCTTGGCTTCTGATCTTAAAACTGAAAAGGTCAAAAGTGTTTAAAGGAGACAATGTTCATTCACAAGGCGAAAAAACATGTACAATTCATCTACATGCGGACAAATTGTTGATTCGACTTAGGAATGGGAATATTTGCATTTTTTTTAGGGGCATGCGTAGTCTCGTTGCAATGGTTGTCGTCATGACAAGGCAATATGGCCGCTATGCAAATTAGCTAAGTACCCCAAATTTTGCCATATGATAAAGATAACGATTTCAGAACAATGAAAGATATAGATAAAATACTCATAACAAAACTTTTATTGAGTCACGAACAAAAGCATGGTGGTTGGATGGTTGACACATCTATTTTTGTTTTTGATACATTTAAAATGATATAATAAAACATAAACATTTCAATGATTTCTTGATCAAATATTGTTATTTTTTTGTGATTTTTTATAGTTACTACTACGAGGGTGTTGAACCACCTTGATTACGCACGGTAAGCTTTAGATGTTATGAAATTAATTCTTACTTGAACGTTTCAAATGAAAATCAATGGCCGGTTGAATTTACGAAATCTGGACAAGTTCTCACTCACATGTACGATAACTGTTCGTATTAAGGGCATACGATACAGTTTGATCCCACGTTGAATTTTTGACGAAAGTTTGCATACAAGCTATTTTTCACCTAGTAAATTCAAATATGTAATAAAAAAATACCTTCATGTGCTACTTTTAGAGATAAATGGGGTCGAAATTTTTGACAGTTACTGGAAATTTCGGTTTCTTGGATATTTCTATCCTTTGGAAAGACATACCAAACTTTTTTGTTTGAAAAGATAAACGCAAGCGGATTTTTATAAAAACCTTTATAATATCTTCTCTACATAAGGTGTCTTTGAATTTGTGTAACAAATCTTTGGAAGTAATTCATTTTTATCCCAGTTTCCTGATTTTAGTCAAAAACCGGCATTTCTTTCTGCATATTTATCTAATTTAAAAAAATTACATCGGTGAAATGTTTATAAAAATTGGCACAAATAATTTTCACACATAATCAAGCCAAATGTCACTTTTAAAGAGAGGGGTCCATGAACTCGTTTTCGAGTTAAATCAGTCTGAATGAAAAAAATCAGTCAAAAAATGCATCTTTTCCCGATATGTCACAGTTTGACGTCGCGAAAAATAACATTTTACGTTAGCGTCGTAATTACCTCCCCTGTAACTGTATCGTATGCCGTTAAGTTATGCTTCAAAAAACATTGACATGAACAATGTGATATAAAGCAAAGTTATGTTTGTACAAAAAGTGTATGTAAGATAATGATAGTCACTTTCTGCGTGATTAAGAGTATCATAAAGAAAGGGATTCTCATTCTCTTTTAACATTTTAAATTTAGAATACTGTCAAGTGCTCAAGGCTCAAATGACATCTTGATTTTTTTAAATCAAAAATTGGTTTCTTGGTCAGTCAGTGCAGTGTTCAGGATCAATGCCTTCCTTCCTTCTTAGGCATTTCTTTTATGGGTTAGTTTAAGTGATGTTAAGAATTTCTAATAATTCGGAAAATTTATATAGCTTGCTTTATCGATATTAAATGCAACAACAGAACGGAACGATGATATCCTAGGGATTGTATACGTTTCTTCATTGTGAGTATGCATTTTTAAAATTCATATAATTGTTTAGTGAAGGATTATCTTGTTTTAATTACAGTCCAAATGAATTATATATTATAAAATAAGTTTTAACTATATTTTATTCAATACTGGCACAACCAATGCAATTCCTTACTTCAAAAACCACTTCGTTATCAGAAATCGAACTTTCGGTAAGAGTTTGCTTAAGGTTAAGATTGTTATATTTGATATTTTGGTATATTTCAATGAGACAAGATATTACGATACAAGCATTAAAGGTCAAATATATACAACATGTTCATACAATATGCAAAGAGGTGAAACTAGATTGATGTCAATAAATTGTAAGAACATCAAAGATCTACCATCAAAACCAAATTACCAAATAGACAACTGGCATTAAGGCATAACATAATTACTATTTCATTATTGCATACTGGTACATATTATGACGTAATTGTGACGTCATTACATAAGAAATCTTGTGTTTCACATTTTAATTTCTTTATTTTATGCATTTCCAAACATTATCATGATTATGTGCTAATTTGAAATAGTTCTCAAACACTTTAATTTTTTTGGCCAAAACCGGATCTTGATGCCCCTACTTCTATCAGTTATAATTTAGTTAAGAATATCAAAATAGAATCTTCGTTCCAAAAGAAAATAAAAGTTTTCACAGTTCTTTGTTCTATTTACAACAATTTTTGATATCTATGAAACTGTAACGTTGGAAAGTATGATGCAACAAATGCTATGTGTCATGTTAGAAGGAACCATTACGGCAGCCTATGTTTCAATAGACTATTTTCATATTACCGACCTTTGACTCCGGAGTTTATATTTTTTTGACAAGCTACCTACTCTGTCGTAGAACATTCTGGTACTTGTTTAAGTGAGAGCAACGAAAAAGAAGTAAATTCAAGCTTTCAATCGGTACAATTTTGGGGGAAAAATTAACTGTTTTATGCTTTCTATACACGACAAAATCATCGGAAAACAGTAAGATTTTCCCCCAAATTGCACCGATTATATATTTGATTTTCTTCTTTTGGTTGGTCGTACTTGACTGAGTACCAAGATGTCCTACCACAAAGATTGTATCCTGTCGAAAAATTATATAATCCGGAGTCAAAAGTCGGTAATATGAAAATAGTCTGTTACAATCAAAACGTAAGTTAAACTGTATATTCAGTTTGAAAATTTTCACTTGTACATTTGTAGGTGTAAAATATAAAATTTAATATAATACAATTTACTAGTAAATGTTTACTTACGTTTTGAGCGATTCTGAAACGTCTTCTCTTGGCGAGATATAACTAAGAAATCCTACCGTTAGCTGTGGTTTTCTTTATTCAAATGAGAATGTGTGCGTATGTGGCAGATTCAAGCTTACGATGACTCAAACAATCACATCTTCATTGTAAGAAAAATTTCTTTGAGAAAGGTAATTAAGTATTTTTTCACACCTAGAAAATTTATATTTAGAATAATGATGTAACACATTGTAATTTTATAATAAAAAAACGATGATTTAAAATCTATCAATATATTAAATGTCTATTATATCATGTCATGGAGTAAAGAATAAGTGTAGAAATTATATAATATATATTGATAAAAGCAACTGAGACAAACATTGGTCGTTATGGCCATATTAAAATCAAATACCCACATAATGACGAAGTGGCGATAAAATTGTCAAGTATAAATATTGTTTTTTATATTGATCATAATCCAAGGCTATGGACGATTGATTATAAAATCTTCCCTAATCAAGCTATGAATTCTTCATCGCACACAACAGCAATATTCAGTAAATACAATTTAATGCTGATTCCTGCAGAAATTTTCGATGTTTCAGCATGTATTTCGTATTTCCACTTTGTTGATAGTTTGTTTTGTCATTCTGGTATCACCTAAGCTGAACAAAGGTATGCAGAAAAACATATATTATTTTACATTACATTGCGTTGTACATTTGTTGAGGGAAAATATAATACGAGTTACATTATAATGGTATAAGTAACAGCACAGCCGACAGGTTAACATCAGAGAGAACCCAGTTTTTCATCTATAATTCTAATAAATTGGCACAGTTTTCGAAGTCTTGATTGCTGTTTATGATTCATGATAATTTTAAATTTTAAAACATTACAGTTCGATAAGTATTTTCTGAACGGTAGAAATCTGAAATCAGTCGATTTCGTTATATTTTACACGAATATTGCTTCATGACAAAATTGGAATAAGATACTATAAGAGGAGGGGTTATATTGATAAATACAAACACCATTACGACCACAAAAAGTTAGAAATGCAACAGTGTAAAGATTGAGCAACAGGAACCCCGCCAAAAACCGTGGTAAATTTTACTTGGTTAGCAAGTGTTTCTCAACTAATGGTATCTGCAGTGTTTCTCTTTGCAAGTCTACATGAGGGTGTGGATTGGGGGGGGGGGGGGGGGGGTGGGGGGTGGAGGGGGGGTGGCAATTCTGTATTCTTTAATTTTTTAAGTCATTTTTCTGTATTCTTTATATTATTTGCCCATTATTCTCTATTCTTTATCTTTTAGCACCTCACTATTCTCTATTCTTTATATTTTAGCACCCCATATTTCTGTATTCTTCATATTTTAACACCCCATTATTCTCTATTGTTTATATTTTAGAACCCCATTATTCTATATTATTTATTTTTTCGGCATATGTTTCTCTATTCTTTATATTGTTTGCCCTTTATATTGCATTTTTTGCCCATTATTTTCTATTCTATAAACCCCATCCAGACCCCTAACTATACCTTGTTTTAATATAAAAATTTAATTGTGCAAAACTCAGAAAAAAGTAGAACGCAAGGTATTGCCAACCTTTTCTAATCAATGTTATCCTATTTTTAACCGAGAACAAATAAATCTTATGTTCAGGAAATGAATGATTGTTACGTATACCTTTATATTGCAAATCTTTAAAATGGTCCAAAAGAAACATTTTTGGTATATTCATTTTTTTTATTTAAGGCAGACAACGTATAAACAAAACTTCGAACTTGTTATCTTGATATATCTTTGCAAGTTGTCGCATTTTAGAACCAATTTGGTCTATATTTAGACTGTTCTGTAGTTGTTAAATATATCATGTATATATAAACACAGCATACAGTATTATCTGAAACGCTACTAAACAGTACGGGATTGAGTCCACGGAAGCTGTCTTAAAAGCACTGAATTTGCAACAACAAAATATATGAAAAGTACGCAAATCCTTTAAAAGTCTTAACGATCTTAATCTTTACTTTTTGCAGGTGATGTTCAGGTTAAAGTGGCTGTTTAAGACTAAACATCGGTTACTAGTGATAAATCGCCATTCGCACATTTCTTGTAGAGCATAAGTACTTAATTATACATTTTTACTAAATTATTACTATTTAACATATGATTAAGTCACTTATGCTCATTTATAAAAGGTATCTTTTAACTATTCCAAAAGTAATTTTTCGGTAATTCGAAATCTTGAATTTAAAATGGACGACGTGAAAAACCTCAAACGTGTGCGTTTATAAAAAGGAAATTCGAAAAAATATAATCAACTTCATAAAATCAGTGATTTTATAAATCCATCAATTAGCACAATTGCAGTACAATTTTGGTTAATTGATCCCTTTTTGTGATGTTTTGATCCCAAATCAGGAATCTTTTATTCATTGATTGTCGTCGGTTGCTGTCTGTCATATTTGTTAATCGTTTTTTGTTCAGTATTTATCATAACAAGGAAACAGAAAGGTACACAAATCAAGACGAAAATTACAAAATGTCAATATCGAAATTTTTTCGTCGATATTTTCGATATCGACACATTAAACACACTGATCAGAATAAACAAATTGTTGATATCGTCAAATGTAGCAGATGAACATTTGGAGCACAAATTGTCGAAATCGATTTGGTATCGTCACTATTACAAACTGCAGCATATGTACAAGAAAAAAGCTAATATTGTTAGTCTAAGACACGGCAAAGTCAAGACATCGACGATATCATCGACATCAAATTGATATCGATTGTTGTCTTATCCATAATTCTGCAAAGGGACTTGAATAATAAGCTAAAATCTTATTTATGATATCATTATGGACAATTAAACTTTCAAAATAAGTTAACTCTGAATCTAACTGCTGCAGATACTGATTCAATTGATATCGATCCAATATCGAAATCGTAATTGTCGGTTGAGTTTACTTCATTTATTTGTCACAGGGGTCAATATCAATGACATTAGTTTCGATATCGACGATTACGAGTCCATATTGACAATTCACGTTAAGGTTTTATCTATTTAAGTTGTTGATTTGTGTATATCGTCATTTAATATCTGTTAAGTTTATATTTAGATTGTTTTGTAGTTTTTAACTATAAATGAAAACAGCATACGATATTACCGGACACGCTACTGATGAGTACAGTACTGATTGCACTGATAATATCTAAACAGTACTTAATTTACAACAACAAACTCTTAAACTAGACTTTTTAAAAAAAAAAAACTACAAATCGTTTATGATTGATAATGTGCCATTCGCACATTTGTTGTAGAGCAAAAGTACTTTGTTATTAAGCATTTTTCTCTAATTATAACCCCTTGTCTTGGACATGTCTATGTCACTAATGTTCATTTGTAGATTGTATGTTTAAACTACACTAAATGCAACAATTTCGGTAGAGCATGAATTGAGTAACGATTTTGTTAATTATTTCTTTTTGGTTATGTATTGATCCCAAGTCAGGATCCTGTTAACCAGGGGTTGTCGTTTGTTGTTGTTTGACGAATTTATTAATCGTTTATTGTTTAAGTATTAATTATCACAAGGAAACGAAGAAAGAAATAAATCAAGACGGAAATCACAAAATGTCGATATTGAATCTATTTCGTCGATTTTGTCGATATTGACACATTACAGAGATTAACCATTTTACACAAATTGTTGATATCGACAAAAGTCGCAGAGTAATATTTGGAACATAAATTATCGAAATCGAATCGTTATCATGAATATTGAAAACTGCAGTATATTCTAGAAAATATACTAATATCGTTTATCCAACAACATTGTCAAGTCACTATATTGACGATATCATCGCCATCGAATATATATCGATATTTATTTTGACCATAACCTTGCACATAAAAGGAAGTTATAAACAAACAAACTTTCAAAATTAAGCAAGTCTGAATTCAACTGCTACATGTTGCGATATCGCTGATATCGCGATTCAATATCCAAATTATCATTATCGTTTGAATTTACTCAATTTATTTCCTATGTGGCCGATATTAACAATTTTGATTCTTTATCGATAATTTCGATTCAATATCGACGATTCCGATTCCATATCGAGGATTTCGATTCGATATTGAGGATTTCGGTTCGATATCGAGGATTTCGATTTCATATCGACAATCAAAATCCTGGATTATCTGTTTAAGCTGTCGTTGTTTGCTGTCTGTCATACTTGTTTATCGTTTATTGTTTCAAAATTAATCAAAACAAGGAAACAAAAAGAGAAACCTATCAAGACAGAAATTACAAAATGGGGATATCTAATTTATTGTATCCATATCGACCGATCAAACAGATTAACCAGTAATACGCATGATTGATATCGACAACTATAAAATATGAAAATTTGGAACATGAATTGTCCAAATAAAAGCGATATCGTCAATATGGAAAACTGCAGCATATGATCCAAAAAAAATATTGCCTTTCCAAGTACACCATGAAGTCACGATATCGACATTATCATCAACATCGAATCAATATCGATAGATATCTTAACCATAACTTTCTGAATATAAGTGACTTGACCCGTAACTTGAAATCTTATCATTGATATCAATATCCATAATTAAACCGTCCAAATTAAGTAATATATCGATTCAATAGCGAAATCATCATTATCGTTTGAGTTTACTTTATATATTTGCTACAGTGGTCGATATCAGCGATATAATTCAAATTTACGTTGACGACTTTTGTTCAATATCGTCATTTTCGATTTGATATCGACGATTTCAATTTATATCAACAATTAGAATGCTGGTGTATCTGCTCAACTGTCGATATGTCTATATTGTCATTTAACATCTGTTAGGTCTATGTTTTGACTGTACTGTAGTTATAACCTATATATATATATATATAAACAGCATGTACGAGAAAGTATCTGAAAAGTATTTAAATCCTAGAATACTTAACGGTCTCGAATTTAGACTATTCATGTGATGTTAGGGTCAAAATTGCAGTTTCAGACTAAAATTGGTTTTCTAGTTATAATGTGCCTTTTTGAATTTGAAGCAGACGACCTAAAAAAAAACCCCTCGAACTTGCACTTTTTTTTGTAACAAAATCGGTAAATCTTTACGAAAAAGATATATTATCAACATCATAAACTCAAAGATTTTATAAATCCATCAAGGTTTATAATTGCATTAAAATTGTTGGACACAAGTCTTTTTCTTTTATGATTTGATCTCAAGTAAGGAGCATGTTCCTCGGCGGTTGTGTTGATCGCTGTCTGCCATATTTTTTCTATCGTTTATTGTTTTCGCATTAATCATAACAAGGAAACGGAAAGAGAATCAAATCAAGACGGAAATTACAAAATGTCGATATAGAATCTATTTTGTCGATATTTTTAATATCGAAACATTAAACAGATTAACCAATATAAACGAATGTACAAGGGCATATAGATCGATATTTAATAGTCGGCTCAGGGATATTTGTTCGTCCAAATCTTAATTTAAAATACCACTTTCAAATTGATGTGTTTCATGTTTTTCTTCTTCCAGAGGATTAAAAAAAAAGGACGGATTGATCAGAAAAATAGGGAGATGTGGTATTATTGCCAATAAGACAACTATACTTCAGAATTCAAATGGTGTGGATGTAGGCAATTATAGGCAATCGGACGGCCTTCAACAATGAGAAAAATCAATCCCGTATAGTCGACTGTACAAGACTATGACAGGAAAAATATGATTGCTTGTTTGTGTTGAAAAACTTGCAGGACTTTTTCTGTGTTTTCGGTTTGTCTTTATAGGTTGGGGAGACCAGAATGCTCGGCTGGAAAAACAATTAATCCTAATATATTAAGATTAGATTCGAACGCACCTGTCACTTACGGGGTTCGAACTCACAAGCTCAGTGTTGACAGCCTAGTGATATAGTAGAGGAACTATTAGATCACTTGGCCACCGAGACCCCTAAAAATGACGGAGCATTGAAACAAAATATAGTCTTATAGTCGTAGACAGACAAGTTCTTCACAATTTGGCTCCTAGATGTGACTAAGATAAAGAAACAAACAAAATATGCCATATATTTAATAAACAATATTTTCTATTTAAAAAAAAACAACGAAATTATTAACCTTTACACAATTACCACTGTACAGTAATAGTTATCTCGAAGTTCCAACTAACATTTTACGTATGAAATTGTCTACATTTCCAGTAAACATTTTATATTAATATATAAAATTTCGCAAATGTATTGATTCTCAGCAATACCGATTGGCAAATTTACATGAATGTACACTTTATTTATCTTAGTTTATAAAAACAAATGTAAACTTGTTTTGAAAAGACTTCTGTAGATTTTTTTTACTTTAAACATATTTTATTCATTAAGATATGAAAAGAATTAAGCAACAAGTGCAGCCTTTAAAACCTCGCTCAATACAACATGTACAATGTAGCAATCATATATTAAAAACTGGACTTAGAATATTAGAGCTACAGTAGAAAATGCACGAAAACACACACAAAAATACATGTTGAAAATGTTGATAACAAAATGTGTACTATCTTTAAGTATGTAAGCGTTAGTTATTCGAACACTCTCAGACATATACATATCAACACTATTTAAAAATCATAAGAAATATACATTAGGTTTGGAATAGATTCTAAAAATGAAAACAACACGTTATATATTTCATGCGTCCGCTGCCTTTTTCTAGATTTTCCTTCATCAGGAACGCTCAAAGCCGAATATTTGAAAACCAAGAATGTATATGAACCGAAACAGTTGAAGAAATATATGAGTAAAAGGGGCCTAAAGCTTACTTAGTGGAATAAATGAAATGATGCTTGGGAAAAAAAAAAGGAAATAAAAAAAATACATTGTGAAAAAAAGGAAAGGAAAAACAAACAGTGTTAAATATTTTTTTTATCAAACAAAAAGATGAGTGTCACTGATTTATTATTACTGCACCATTTAAAAATAGCAAATTTTACATCAGACAAAAATAATCTATTTCCAAAAAGTAATAGGTCAATTTATCTATGTCACCTTATTATCGACAATTGAGTGAATGGAATTAAGTGCGATCTGGCTTACATCATTGTAAAATTGTAATGGCAAATAAAAAAAGACGTCTTGGTTATCCTCAACACGGTGGTTACAGTTTAAACAAATAGTATTCTAAACAAATGGAATTTAGGTTGACAATGATTGATTTTATATTTTCTTTTTCCACAATTGAAAGTCTTAAATATTTCATCAGTCCTATAAAAGTTGTCTAGTATGATTTAGATATACATAAACTTTGGGATTATTTTATACAATATTCCAAAGCCTTATAGTGAAAGGAATGAAACTAATTAAGTAAGAGCTAGTTCTAACACGTCGGAAAGGGAGGGGGAGAATTATTTTCATTCGTCAAAGTATGAGGGGTTGAGCAGGTGTCATCCCTTTCAATATTTGATAAAAGAGTATAAACTTATGTTTTATTTTGAGTATTTTCAAGAGTTTCTAATCCCTTTTCAATGTAAAGATTATATCTTGGGGAATTACGCCAAAGTCCAGTAATATTTCTAGCAGCTTCTATTTGAATATTTTCAAGAAGCTCGGAACGATGCTGAGAGCAGTTACCGCAAACAACATCATCATACTCTTATATGGGTATAATAAAAGCTTAGTAAATACGTAGAAATCAATTCATGTCTTACAAACGTTGAATTTGTCGAAGAACAGATAAACGAGAGCATGCTTTTAAAAAAAAATTATTTATATGTTCTTTTCATTGAAGACTGAAATGTTATCACAAGATGACAGTGATTCATTTATTTCCCCAACCTCTTCATTATCAATCCCCAAAAAATACAAACTGATGTTCCTAATCCCTACTAGTAAGTACACTATATTTTTTCTTTCTTGGAGTTAATTTGAACAGTCCATGATTTAGCCCATTTTGATATAACATCTACAGAAAGTCTTCATTCAAAGAAGCAGCTGCTGTATACTACTCATCGTCTATAACAACTAATAAATTGTCTTTGAAAAAGTTTATGGCATCTTCAATGTCATTTACTTAACTATTTATATATAAATGTTAAACAGAAAGGGTTTTAAACTGAACCTTGAAGAATCTGTTCATGTATACTTTTAAGAGTTGATGGAAAGCCTTCTTAAAAACAAATTTTTTTGACGATCTGAAAGATAAATATCTACCCAAGATAACACCTGATCATTCAAAACAGACGGTTAAAGATTTAATAGAGTGAGTTATGCCAAACTTTATCAAAAGTTCTAGGTACATAAAAAAATACAAACTTTAAATACCACTTATAACGTTATCCATATTACTGTAAATTTTATGATTTGTTTTATTATATTCTAAATTATAATTAACTGAGTATCAGTAGAGCATCATGGCTTGAATCCAGATTGAAACTTTGTCAACAAGTTGTTACTCTACATAGACATATACGTCAAATGTTAAAAACGAATCTGTTTAATAATCTTACAAACAGTAATAGTAACAGAAATAGGACGATAGTTAAGAGATGTATGTGACTGCCTTTTCCTTTGACGCACGGACTGCAGTGAAATTATTGATACAATTTATCAATTGGGATTATACATATATTATCTTAAGCGGTGTCTCTTATTTATACATAAACCAAAATATGAATATACAGAAACAACTACATGAAAGAAGTGAAATTAAATCTGTCTACGAAATGATGGTGCCTAAAAAAGATATGTTGAAATGAACTACTTAGTATACAACAATCAGTTTATAATATCTGTACGAATTACAAAATGGTTGCACAATAACATTTTTAATTCTACTGTCAAAATTCTCCCTAAAAAGGGCAACCGGAATGTAATAAAAAGAAAAAGAATTTAAAAATCAATTTAAAAAGGAGACAATAGAAAAAGAAGAAAGACGACAAAACTGCAGAAACAACTTTAAAGTGACATGCGAAGATCTTCATAAAATTCAGTTAGGTTTCCAAACATTATGAATACAAAAATACGAGAACAATACGACTGTTTATAACTCAAGACACGAGCCTCCAATGATGGAAATCGCAGGAATCGGTCATTAGGTTATTTTGCTGGATTTGTTATAATAAGAGTAAGATTCAAGTTTAAAAGTAAGAAAATAAAGTAGTTGAAAAAAAACCCCGTCCCAACAACAAAAAAATAAAATAAAAAAAACCCAAACTAAAACACTATTTTAAGGAAGAGAGAACACACCGTCCTGAGAATAAACTTCAACTTTCATAAATTCAGAATCGCTTACCAGAAATAATTTGTTTGAAAAATATATCTTTCTTTATAGAGGATCTCTTAAATTTGAATGCTACCAGTGATTGCATTTGGAGGACATTCATGTATTTATGTTTAATTTGAACCAGATGTGAAAGATTTGTAAAGATCCTTTCAAACACCAATTATTCAGAGTCTATTATTTCCCATATATATTGAAACAATAAGATGAAAACAATACAAAGATTGAACAACACGAACTCATGCCGTAAAATCGCAGTGAATCGTTGCCTTGATTACCATTCCACGTGTAACACCCATCGTATTTTGTCCTATTTTTGTTATTGGATAAGTTGCAGTATTCGGAGATCAGACATCATACAGCGAATGTAAATGCAACGAATACATGAAAAAAATACAACAAACAAAAGAGTACATTAAAACAATACATTATTTGGTAGTTTATATAGAGTATGATATATACACTGAAAATATAGAAGGTACATATTCTACAAATATATAAAAATACAACGAAAATACTATTTTACACAAATTTTTCGTCAAAATGTCTTACAGAACAAGTCCCTCTCTCCATTGATAATAATTGTTTTTGCTGTCAGAATATTATAAATATTCAGGCATGCATCGACTTATGTCTTTATGATAAAACTACTTGTTCACCGATCCACTACTTTACTCAGTCTTCTACAAAATATTAAACATAAATCTTCATTTTTGGCTGTTTGTGTAGACATAGTGAAATAACGGTCTTTGTCAAGTCATATTTGGAAATGAAAAACGTTTTTTTTTCAAATTGTAAAATCAATGAAATTTTCTAAGCACAAAAAGGTTTATGAAATATATATTGTTCTTTTTGTCAGCTCTTTAAAGCACGTCAACGTTTTATTAAGTTTGAGATCTTCAAATATGTTGACCACGACCTCATTAGTGTTTCAGCTGGATAGACACATCTGCTAGGGAACTGCGTTAATAACACTACCGCAGTAGCTAAGTACGTTAGTACATGCATGAAAAACACATTATTACTTAATTTATTGAAATGCTGTTGTCAGGTTATGAAACCGAATAAAAACAACAGTTAAATCTTAAGACATGTTCCTATTGGGTTATCAACGTTTGGCCGTTGTCGGTTATAAAATGTCAACAACGTTCAAAACAGATCTCTGAATTTAGGATTTTTGGTCCCGAGCACCTTAGACGAGATGTAAATTACCGGAATGCGCATCTAGTTTAATTAATTGTTACCTATTTTGTTTTAATGCATTGAACTTTCAAAATGGTCCTTTAAAATATATTTTAATCTTATATGAAACAGTTAATATGCAATTCCAGGGTTACTCTAATTTCAACCAAAAATCACATTTTCAATTCGCATCTAACATTTAACGTTTACTCGAGTGTAATTTCGATATCCAAGTAAACATTGAACTTATTTTATGCTTATTATTAAGTTAGAGCTCGACATTAAGCCACTAGAATCATTTTAGAAAAAACTAAAGGATATGGGGTATCCATTCATGACACAAAACCAGTACATAAAGAGCAAAAAACACACAAAAAGCAAATGACGACATGAGTTGTGTTCATTGTTGAAGGCAGTATTCATACGGTAACCTATAATTGCTAACATCATGAACATCTATGTCATTTGTCTGTAGTGGATAGTTTTTTTAAATCATACAATATCATTTTACATTTATATAGATGTTCAAATAGGACGAAAGTTAATATAAACCTTTCGTGTTTTCTTTTGTCTAACTTTAATTCATCTGCAGATGCAATATAACTTGAACTATAATTAAAAAACAACATATTTATGATTATTACTCACTTTTACACCAAACTTTTATTATAATAATGTGGACCACCCAAGGAACAGAATACATTTAATATTGAAATATGTCGGAAACTCGAACTACAAAACTCCATTTCGTAACATTTTATTATTTTTGACATTTGAAATGTCGCTTATATCAATGATTCAAAACACAGAACAGTTACAAATACATTTCTTCTTTATATTTCAAACTTTTAACTAAAATATTAAAGTTCAATAAAGTTTGCGGCCCGTTTGTCTAACTTTAAAAAATTTTGAGCATTTAAATAGTTTTATCTAATGTTTGTTGTTTTTTTCTATAACACAAAAAACATTATGAAAATTTTGAAATATTTAAATGCACCCGGAAAGTTAACTTGAGACTTGATATATTGACTGTACTCGTCGTTTTTTCTAATGGGCTATCGAAAATTTAATAACATTGATTACCAAAGATGAAAAAATAAAAAGTTACTGTATGATTGCTAATGAGTCAACTTTCTTCCATGATTTAAATGACATACAAGGTGGAAACTATAGGTCACCGTACGGACTTGATTTTAGTCTTAATTTAAAATTGGACATTATTAAGGAACAAAACTAACATCGCTTTTGTTTCTTGAATTCATTATTTGTTTTCCAGTATCTCTAGAAAAAGGTAACTTTTGGTTCGGGTTTTATTTATATTTTTTTTATTAATTTTGTTTATTTCTCTTGAACATGTTGAATATAAACAATAAGTTCTTTGTTGGTACATGTAGTTTAACTATTTCATAAACTAAGAAAATAATAAACGACACTCATTACCGATTTCGAACAATTCATCTTAATATGTATAAATTAAGTATTTCTCTGTTACTAATTACAGTAAAGTATTAACATATTTACTGTTTGATTATCATTAAAAACTTTTCAATGTGTATATGATTAAATTAATAATATAAGGTAACAAATTCACGACCAACAGTAAATCATGTTGTAAAAGGATATTTAAGCGGTAGCATATAATATTTTTTGTTGGAATTAGTGTTTAAGCTAACTTACTTTACGAACATGAAGGAACGTAGTCGGCCACTCGATTCTCGCACTATCGTCATGCTCGGCGCTGTCTTGTGGGTATTTTATTATGCTGGAATAAAAATCTTCATCAGATTCGTCACAGTTTAAAATATTCAGGGATGGAAACTGCATAGAAGCGCCGCTGTACTTTGTTTCCCAGTTTGGATCATCCTTGATATTTGTCCTGTTATCATCTTTTCCTTTAAACCACTGAATAGTTGCACCATCTGGCAACGGTACCAGGATTTGGCATTCCAATGTGCAACCTTCTCCTTCTGTACTTTTGTAAAACGTTTTCTTGATGTTAAGTCTAGGTTTTTCTGTAAAAACATATCTGCTTAGCAATATCGTACAGCTAAAAAAACTATATGTATTACACATTTCGTAAAGGCATATTTCATCCATCTAGCTATTTTAGTCATTTTTGCGATCGGTACCCCCTCCAAGGGAATCTTTATTTGTTTGAACTTATTTAAGTTTTGTCATGAAGTGGCTTTTTTATTGCTAACTTTATGGTATGGATTTTCTCAATGTTTAATGCCAAATGGTTACTGTTTTGTTTAAATCCAGTGCATTTGAGCAATGAAGGATAGTCTATTGACAATCATACCACATTCTTCTTTTTCAAAATTATGTGATATTTTTGGAATATGCATTTATGAAGATTAATACCTTATAAAGTATGGCAGCAGTGTTATGTTGTCGCTACATGTAGTGATAATATTGCTATAAAGTAGCAAGACATGTTCCATGATAATCATGATAATAGCAAAGTGTTTCTATCATAAATTTAAATTAAATATTTGTTTGGTGAAAAATTGCTCCAATGGCCTGAATAGAACGGTTAAAAATTTACAATCACAATGGTAAACACGGGCTCTTGACCACTTGTAAATATTTTACAGATATTAGCCTGATGTTGAAAAAGTAAATTAACACTTATATTTTTGAGCTACTGTTACAGGGTGTCTGTGTCCTGTTTTGGCTTATCATACTTTGTTCTATTAATTCTTCTTAGTCAATGTTAATCACCTTGCAACATCCTAGGTAACTTGAAAAACAAAGATTAGAAGCTATCATTATTTTTAAACAACATAATAAGTGAACATATTTTAAATCATAGTTACCGAACATAATTTTAGTTTCCATAGCCTCTGCTTGACGGCTGCTTATGTCTTTTTGTAAAACAGCTCTGATGTCATCGCTGTATGCCGTGCCTTTTTTGTTATGGAGTTCAATTCTTTTTGCAATAGTTTGACACATTCGTCTTATTTCCATGAACCTGTCGTGGGTCATTGAAAATGAGGCCAAAATGCTGGATTTCATTTCGGATAAGTCGAACTCGTTCTATATCATCACCGATTTTCTTATGGACATCTTTAATGTCTTTAAATTCTCCACCATATGTTCCTTTAGTTGGCATATATTGACCAAATCTTCTAAGTTTTGCATATAAAAATGTTACATCACACTGACTCCTAGGTGTTAATGGCGCCGAATCCAGACATAAACGATCATAAAGAACATCAGTTAAAACTGAAAGTGAATTGATTGACAAACGCGTTGCATTGGTTTGTTCTTTTGTCAGTGATCTCTGAAAAAAGTGTAATTCAAGTTAAAAAAAGTGATCGGATTCTCAAATGTGGAAATGATTAGAGATAATAAAACTGATTTGATTCAAACGTCAAAACAATGTGATATTGTAACAGTTGCTGTTTGGAACGAATAACCTATATTATTATACTTCACGTCAAATGCCAGATTTAAATTGGATAATACGAGGAAGATAATTTACTTTATCCAATGGCTCAGAAGGAGACAATTTTTTGAATGTCACCCTTTCGTGCAGACTAATCAAAAATCGATTATTTACTTAAAGGACAATGAATTGAATTAACACCAATGAACTGAAGACAATGTTCATGGTCTTCGTTCGGGCCTCAGAAGAACCTTTTCGTAGACTGTTAAAATGAAAAAAAAAAATTGTCTCGCTTCCATTCTGTTGTTTTTTAAATAACTATTACGTTGTTATGTGCGTGACGTCATAGTTAAGTAGACTAAATTCAAAAAACAGTAAAAGACAATAATGATAGAACATTTAGTATAATAAATGAATAACAAAGAGCTGAGAGGGTGATAGAGCAGATTGGTACCACTAAAAAAGCATTATCAACCTCGGCTTTGCCTCAGTTTTCTCTGGGTAACAATCTGCTTTATCACCCTCTCAGCTATGTGTAATTTATATAATGGATTTCAGTCTTTCATTTTCAAAATTCTACTTAAGCGGATGTTTAATCTGAAGTCAAAATATGAAATCGGACTGAAGAGAAGTTTCGTATCAAATCAGATTAGCACAACAGGTAAGCAGATAAAATGTACATATTGTATGATCAGCTACTGAACCTCAAATTGAAAAACGAAATTATAGTCTTTATCATTATATCGTATTATTAGTTTGTCCTTCGATATTACTGTGGAATCATTATTATTCGTTGGATACCAATTTTCGTGGATTTCGTGGTTACAGGGAAACGACGAATTTAAATGTTCAACGAATTACAAATCTGCTGTATGATTATATGCAGATTTTTTAAAAACCACGAAATCAAATATCCACGAAAATGCAAGTTTTCCTCAATCCACGAAAATTGATACCTACGAAAATAAATGAATCCACAGTAATTTAAGGAAACATATTTACATGAAACAGAACTTCCAATCTTGTTTTTTTTATATGCGTGATGATCAAGATAAGGACTATGAAGTGGTAGATGAATAATCTACATGTATATGAACAAAAACTTAAAGGATTTAAAAAAAAAGTACTGCATGTTAACAAATAGTATAATGACCTATACATACATTCACTAACAAGAATACATAAAAAGTAATGCCTTAGTTTGATAAACTATTCTTATTGGATATTTGATATTTTATGTTTCTTCAATGATGAGCTTCGTTAAGAGTATGGATACATCCTTTATCGTGACCAACAATGCCACAAGCGGACGTAGTTGTTTATCTTTTAGCACCACCTTTTGTTATCCAGAGTAGAAACATAAATTCAATGCAATTCTTTTAGTTTTCACCAAATTGTTTATCTTAAAAATCGTTCGATCTGTATTGAAGTTTATTTTTATACCCTTTCACGACCACGTTTTAAGATTAACATTTTTTTTTCCCTATCTCCCCACTGGTATAGTTTGTTTTTGTTTTAAATACTTTTAAATGTAAAAAAAAAAAAAACCGAACGAAAGTAAAACTTTCTTGCTAGCAAAACTTTGACATATAATCAATAATATTATTGTTAATATTAATTATTGACATTAATAAATCAACTGTAAGCGCTGAATAACAGGGTCTTGAAATTGGTATGTGGCACATAGAGAATATAGTGCAGGTAAATAAAATTGAGAATGGAAATGGGGAATGTGTCAAAGAGACAACAACCCGACCATAGAACAGACAACAGCAGAAGGTCACCAACAGGTCTTCAATGCAGCGAGAAATTTTCGCACCCGGAGGCGTCCTTCAGCTGGCCCCTAAACAAATATATACTAGTTCAGTGATAATGAACGCCATACTAAACTCCAAATTGTACACAAGAAACTAAAATTAAAAATAATACAAGACTAACAAAGGCTAGAGGCTCCTGACTTGGGACAGGCGCAAAAATGCGGCGGGGTTAAACATGTTTATGAGATCTCAACCCTCCCCCTATACCTCTAGCCAATGTAGAAAAGTAAACGCATAACAATACGCACATTAAAATTCAGTTCAAGAGAAGTCCGAGTCTGATGTCAGAAGATGTAACCAAAGAAAAAAAAAACAAAATGACAATTATACATAAATAACAACAGACTACTAGCAGTTAACTGACATGCCAGCAACATGCTTGTAGGTGTTCAATCCTCAAAAACTAATCTGGAACAGTGATGTAACAACACGTCGTCGAATTGTTCAAATCAGCTGGAAAGGCTTGAACAGTATATTTATAGGAAGTTAATACTTCTTAAACGATTTGAGACAATCCTTGCCTTGCCTTGCAATTGGTTAATCAACATATGATTTGAAATATTATCTTCAGGATAAACAATACCAGGAAATAGCTTATGGTGATAAGAAGCTTCAATTGTTTGCGTTCACTCATAGAATGGAGTGACAACAATTTGCATAACACTTGTGGAAAACGATTTGTAATTAACTAAACGGTATTTAACTCAGTTTGCTTTATGATTGAAATCTGATTTTTGAATATAGATAAGATATCATCAAATGCAAAACTAATATGTTCATTATGACTGTTACGTTGACTATGAGATCAATATCCTTTATTTACAATATTCATGATAGAAAAACAGTATATGATATGTTCCCTTGTCCCATGAGATATCGTCATTTAGACCCAATGAGATATACTATCTGCTGCGTTGAAAACCGAACGGTTCACAATATTTCAATTAGTCATCTAATTAATTCCTTGATTTTTATTGTTGTTTCTACGCGTTCTTCACATAAATTGTTTGTGAACAAAACCTAAGTACGACATACTAAAATATGGCGCTAATGATTGCAATGAGTTTGGCAACCATTGGGTCTATACCGTCAATGGTTGAATTTTCGGTACCGATGGTATCACGGACCCAGTAGGCAGTCATGACAAAATATTATAGGTGTGGTCTTGTAAATATGTTTACCCATGAATGAGGAGTGATAATGACAAGATAAGTGCTCGAAAGTGCGAACCTTGTTGAGATAAAAATGACATGTGTCATGGAAAATTTAAAGGCTAATATAAGGTTTTTAAAATATACCAAAGCTAGTGTAGATACAGTAAACATGTTCTTGTAGGTGGAGAGGTGATGACAAGGACTTTGATCGACATACATACAATTTTAAAGTTGAAAGGTTTATAAATCTTAAAGAACAAAATGAACCGGGAAATCCTATTCATATGCACATCTATAGATATTAGATTGAACATGTTTACTAATTGTAAATTCCAATCGGAAAGTTTCCGCATCGTAATTACTGTTAATTATCTAAAGCAAAGATATCATCAAGGTAGAGTTAGTGCAAATTTATATATCAAATGGAATTAAACGGATCTTTAGTGAGTTAGGAAATTAACTGTATTCGTAGGAAGAACATGTATACTTTGGACGTAGCCATTGTAACCCTAGGATTATTTGCAACCTGTAAATTAATTATATTGTCAAAACATGGAACATACATATATGCTGTCGAGGGGAACATTTCTAAATCTGAGCATCCCATTAATTGTAGATACTATATCTACATGTATAATATTTACCCTTTTCTTTGAGGGAGATGGCCTAATTGAGTGGCAGAAAATACATTTACAATAAGATTATTCAAAAGACTTTTACCTAATTTTTAATTTACATTGTACAATTGAAGAAATCTGTTATACTTATAAAAATGTGCTTTATTTTATACTAAAACAATTAGGTGATATGCGGATAGAAACCATATTCATATATTTTACTTCAACTGGATCTGTTAGTTGATTGAATGTCAGTCATTGAGTAAACGTTTGCCTGTGGATATAGTTTCGTTTTTGTCATCTTTTGATTGTTTTTTTTTAAATTAAGTTTAAATAAAACAGATATACCTAGATATACTATAGCTAAAAAGACAGTTGCGTCTCCTATTACTGTCATGTATTTTTTGTATTTTATTCGGCCTGTTTGGTCCTCATACTCTAATACGAATATATATGTAGCACTCACAAACGTGCCCATCCCCCCAAACGTGTCCGATAACCCATATCGTGTCTGTTTTGCCCAAACGTGTCCTTAAAATCCAAAATCGCCAAAACGTGTCGGATCTCACATCCCACAAACGTGTCCGATAATTGTTATTCGCCAAAACGTGTCCACTTTAAAACGCAATAACGTCTCAAACGTTTTAGCGATAATATGTACTTAGTGACGTCAATAACGTTTACGGTAATTTAATGTGATCGGGGACACGATTGAAGACGTCGAGTATTGGTTGCTGTGGTCATTTGTTTGTTCAACGCCGGTTGTAGCATGATTGCAAATTTACTTGCAACACATAAATTGACTCCTGACTGTTGATTGCTCCAGTGGCAAATATGTCATGCATATTTAGAGCGAACACAACAATTGCAATTAATTAGATTTGTACAGATACCCTAAGGAACATTAAGTTAAAGTTTGAAGGTAATTGGCCCAGTAGTTTCAGATGAGAAGATTTTTAAATGTTAGCAAACTTGATGAACAAATTGTGTAAAATTGTCTTTAAAGGGCAACAACTCCTTAAGGGGTCAATTGACAATTATGGTCATATTAAATTTTTTGTAGATCTTACTTTGCTGAACATTATTGCTGCTTACAGTTTATATATATAATAATAATATTCAAAATAATAACAAAAAACTGCAAAATTTAGTTAAAACTGCCAATTCAGTGGCAGCAACCCAACAATGGGTTGTTCGATTCGTCTGAAAATTTTAGAGCTGATAGATCTTGACCAATTGAACAATTTCACCCCATGTCAGATTTGCTCTAAAAGCTTTAGTTTTGGAGATATAAGCCAAAAACTGTATTTGACCCCTATGTTCTATTTTTAGCCATGGCGGTCATTTATTTCTATGGATCAAAACTTCGGATACAATTTATAAACTAGATACCCTAAGGAACATTTAGTTAAAGTTTGAAGGTATTTGGTCCAGTAGTGTCAGAGGAGAAGATTTTTGAAATAGTTTACGACGACAGACGACGACGACAGACGACGACGGACGCCAAGTGATGGCATAAGCTCATATGGGGCCCTTCGGGCACCGGTGAGCTAAAAAGTCAGAATGTGAATATATATTTCAAAATTTCTTCATGTCATTTTTTAGTTACAACAAACCAAATAAGGATGTCAATTGAACCTGCTATGATATGAAAACTGCACTTGAATTTTCACTCGTTAACATTGTGTTCGCCAAGGAGATTCCGTTTATCGCCAAGGATATTGTAACGAATCACAATTTATGTCTCAAACCAACATAGACCCTTCGAAACATCATCTGATACAAACATTTAATAACACTTTTGGATATTTGGCTGATATTTTGGCTATTAATAATTACGGTTCGGTGTGCAAACTTAAGATATTTATCCTATTGAACAAACATTACATAAAGCTAATATTATAAAGGAACATAGCCCTTCTCTGGATCGTGATATATATCTCACTAAAAAGAATCATTATACTAAACGATACGATAAAAGAGTTAGACAATATACGTATAGTGTCTTGAAATATGAAATTTATTTGTATGAGGCTAAGAAACTGGGGGAAATGCGAGGTTCTACCGAGCATTTCCCCCTGTTTCGTGCCGAATACAAATAAATTTCATATTTCAAAACACTATACGTATATTGTCTTTATACTGAAATCGATAAAAAATATCAAAAAAAAATACGTAACAAATATATTGTTAAAAAGAAAAAAAAAGTGTTCAGAATTTCCCTCTTGGGGTACCATTGTTGGGTATTTCCCTTTATAGCGTAGTAATTCATAAAGTCCAGGCGAAAAGACATTGATATTTTTAGGAAATAGAAAGAGAAAATGAACTAGATTAATAACAGAGTGACATTTAATAAATATGGTATGTAAATCTACAATTTGAAGACATAAAGAGTTTGAATTTATAAAAGTTTGACAAATGTTACTACACGTTGTGATCTAACGGAATTTGGCGCGCGGCCATTACTGTTGAGGCGGTTTGTCCATGTAAACATTGAGGGAGTTGATGTGGAGAGTAGCGCCATAAAACATGGAATTGATACGGCTGGACATGTTGGTTTGCGAGGTAATGGAAGGTTCCATCATATCAAGGTTGTTTTGTTAGTTGACAGGCTGAGACAAAGATGAGAGGACCGTTGAAGCTGTTGTGCACGGTAAGTTTGGCCCGTTGGAAGTGTGACAAGTTTCCTGGCTGCTTGTATTACTTAACAAATTTGAAATTTTTCTCTGTTTGTTTTCTGAAATTGAACTGTAACTGTTTATGGAATTAACATTTTTGTGACCCGAAATTTGCATAATGTCCGTGTCAGGAATTTCATTTGATCTTAGTTTCTGAACAAGATACTTTCGGGCACTGTGGTTTGTTAAACGCTTGTTTTCATCTAACCCTCCTTCAATCTTCATGGTTTTAACTATTGAACCAATTTTTCTCTCTCCTATTTTCTGTCGAAGAAACCATATTTGGGAACGTGTGTCGGCCATTGAAATGGTGCGTGGCGCCAAGTACAATGGGTCCTTTGCATCACTGAAATTTTGTGGCCTCTTTGATTTATATACTTCATAGTACTTAATTGGATCATGATCCACTTTTGTTTCATATATTTTAGGCGACACTTCTCTAACGTCTGCAACATTTGCCCCTGTTCGAGTTTTTGTCTGCCTTTCATTTAATTCTAGGTATTTTGTGCCATCAGATGCTGTGTTTAAAGTTACATCTCCCCAACTGAAAAAAAAAACAACATCGTTATTATATTTTTCACAATTTGAGAATAATATTTTTTTTTATTTATGGACGAGTTACACCAGTGGACTTGGTCAATCGCAGTTAACAATGTCATGATATCAGACAATCCGTTCTTACTTTGCGGTAGATTGCCAATGAGACAACGATCAACCAGAGACCAAATTATGTGTATGAAAGCCTTCTACAATGCATAAACATCTATAAAAGGCCAAAATGTCATATTTGAACGAGAAAACCAAATGTCTTATTTAAATGTAGACTTTATTTCATGTTTGTTGTGTATGTATTCTTACATGTATGCATTATACTCCCTTCACCTTAATTAAATGACTAGTCTCATTTTTTGTATTTATTTTATTTTCAGAGATTCTGATTTGCTAGCTGCAAGAATTTGAACACCATACCATTCACTAACTAAGGAGTAGTTACATGTATACATGTCTGAATTTGATTCATATTTGTGAGTGATGAAGTATTGTGCTAGAATTATTTATAGAATTAAAAACTCCAAGCTGTGACAAAAACTTTTTCTACTATGATGCAAAATTTCACTCGCAGTAGTTTATTACAGATGAAAGATGTGTCACAAATATAGAGAATTGTACAGAATGAGCCGCTATTAAGTTTATTCATCAAGTGGATTTATATGCATGTATTATTCAGTGAAACAAAAGCGACAACCAGATGCAGTTTGTACACTAAATATGGACTTCGTAACTGTTCGCCACAAAACATGTATAACTATGTGGTCTGAAAGTGGCGTTAACCACCATGAATCAATCAACATATAGATGCATTTTATGTACAATGTATGTACATTGTTCATTCACCTGAAGATAGAAAATTTGATTACACTTGAGCAAATGTGCAGTAAAAATGATCCGTGTGTTTTCTACATACTTTATAAAAATAAAATGTGATTTATTCCTGTGAATATTTCAGCTTTTTTATGCTTGTTTAAAAGAAACGATGTGATGTGATATGATTGCAAATGAAACAACTGTATCGACGAGATCTAGGAGATAATGGTGTGTGATTTATGACGTACATGTATGTCATATCGCTTTAATATTGTTCTCTTTTTTTATGTTATTTTTTTGAAATTCTCTGATATTTTATTTTTGATATATTTTATCGATTTCAGTATAAAGACAATATACGTATAGTGTCTTGAAATATGAAATTTATTTGTAATCGGCACGAAACAGGAGAAATGCTCGGTAGATCCTCGCATTTCCCCCAGTTTCTTAGCCTCATACAAATAAATTTCATATTTCAAGACACTATACGTATATTGTCTAATTATTCCTGTGATTATTTCAGCTTTTTTTATGCTTGTATAAAAGAAACGATGTGATGTGATATGATTGCCAATGAAACAACTGTTTTGACGAGATCTAGGAGATAATGGTGTGTAATTTATGACGTACATGTATGTCATATCGCTTTAATATTGTTCTTTTTTTATGTTAGTTTTTTGAAATTTGATATCAATTTTTTATTGCATTTATCGGAACTTAAATATTATTTCATACAAAAACATACCGAAGTGAGTAATGTTCTGAGACGCCTCTTAGTCCAAATTGAACACAATTGTTCAGCCATACTGTGTTGAGGAGGGCTTTTGGAGAATTGTCACCAAGAATATTCTTGTTAAATAGCATGCTGATCTCCTAATCTGTTAATGGCTGGGCCCTTTTAGGTTTGTTGCCCTTACCTTTTTGTTTTAATAGTTTTTGTTTTGCCTTTAATGTTTCTCTAGTAAGGTGGAAACTCTCATCACTGTCATCTCCCATGATAGAGTGACCATATTTGTGACGCCTGAGTTTTCTCTCGACAGTACTTATGAAGCCACGGATAGTCGACGGTTCATACTCTTGGCCATCTTTTTTTTCGTACAGTAAGAACAAAGTTAGAAAGAAGAGAGTCAAGCCCAGCAACTGGTATTGTTTGTATTTCTCTAGTTTCATTTTTCTTTCTAAAAAACCAATGCTAGGTCATAAAATGATTTTTTTGCAGTGTTTTTGTTTTGTTGCTTATCAAGAAAGTTTTGTACACCAGTTTCATCAACATGTAAAAAATCTTCGTCAAACTGTTTATCTTCAAGTTCCATGTTTTCATGTGTTGTGTTTGGAACAGTTGGAACAGTTGCAATACATGTATTTGCAGTGTCAGATGTGTGTGTATCACTATCAAGGGAGTATTCAAGACCTATTTCAGTACTTCCTTGATCAGCCAGCATATCTATTTGGATGAGGACATTTTCTGGATTTTCATCAATATTTGAAGTTACATCTTGTTCATCTTCTAACATATTTAATGGAGACCACAGGAGATTGAAGTTTGCGACTTCGTCCGACATTTTTCTGGAAATTTTAGCAGACGAGTTTGGGGGGAGGGTTTATAGCATTGGAATATGTTGGCTTTTCAAGAATCAATTGAAAATGTCAAAAATTGTAAAAAACAAATATATAATTGGTTCAAGAAAACAAAACTATCGAATCTATTATTATTTTTATTATTAACACTGACAGTTGATCGACAGTTTAACGATTGTTGACACAATTGCCATGGAAGTGACGTGACATTGTTGAAATAAAGTAGTTCCGGTAAGTAGGCGTGGCTAATAGGTCAGTCGAGGTCATTGACGTATAAAGCTTACGTTTATACGTATAGCTTTATCTGTATAGTAAAATAGCTGATTGCAGTATAAATGATTTTTCATTTCCGATTGTTAAATATCCGTGTTTAGAGGGTGACGTTCCCTTAACACCATCGTATGGTGTTTATATAACTCACTTGCTCGATGTTTCAACGTATTTGATTTTAATAAAGAAATTTTGGTATTAATATTGAAAAGTAATTGCAACAGGGTTTTCGAAAACAGAAAATTGTCAAAGCTTTTACTTAATTTCATCATCGGTACAAGGACATCATTCGTAAATATAAATTAACATAAGGTCATCTTAAACGTTTAAGTATTTCACATCCCATCATTTATAGTAACATTCCATACAAAGCACAACAATGTTGTCATTCACATGAACAGCTTACCAAACCTTTAAGCAGACTTATTCACAAAGGATATAGTTACGATACTGTTGTTAAGTTATTAAAGATGGCATTTTTGGGAATTTATATTGATTCACTCATAGGATATTTACATCGGAAATAAACACAAGTCTAAGGCTTTTCTTTTTAGCATGTTTTTGATTTTTCGGATTATGTGCCTATTTCTGCAACTTTTGGTTCCAAACGCTCTTTAACTGGTTTATTGTCCCTAATATTACTCAAAGTCAAGAACTCATAATATGTTAACTAAAAAATTTCTGTGCCATTATTTTTTACCATTTACAAACTGTGGAGCTATCTAATGTTTGGAACGAACTTAATGTTCAAAGAAATTGTTGTTTATTATGAATTATAGACGTAAACTTGCCAGTTGTCAGATTGTTTAACCTTAACAAATTAAGGAGATCAAGTTTAACCAAATTGAAACTTAATTTTAATAAACATTTTGCTATACAAATTTTTAAAATGAAATTATTATGCTTACATCTTGAATCTTCCAAAGAAATTTCATTTGCATTTCCGAAACATTGAATGTCACAAGGTATATTGCATCTTTCGACAGGAAAGCCTTGTGAGTGTTATAATATTCCTTATCGCCAGCAAAATCCCATAAATCAATCTGGACGGTTTCTTCACGATCCAAAGGTGCCTTAGAAATTTCACCAAGGTCACGAAGATCTTCATCGTAATGGTATTCACTGGCTTGTACCTCTCCCTCCTGCATCTCGTTTGGTGTCTCCAATGGTTCATTATCATTACTAATTATCTGATTATCATCTACTGTAGAAATTATGTTATTGTTAACACTACCAGTTTCTTTCAGAACAGTTTGCCAGGGATTTCTTGTCGTTTCTATGATTGTTTTCAACAGTCTAGAGTTGACATCGTCCTGTTTTGTAGATTCTGAAATGAATTTTCGGTTGAATAATTTAATTATAACACGACCGTATTTAACAATAGAAATAATAGTTTCGTAATCACAACCTCAATTATGAATACTTAGACTTTACATTTTTGAGACTAAAACATTCAAATCTGTGAATAAAAGCAATCAAGGGAATGAAGTGGTGGTTAAAGTTTCAGTTTTGATAAACACTTCTTTTTTAAATTCAAAAATATTAGACCAACTTTTGTTCTGTTAACGGCGAGACAAGAAATGCCTTTTACAACATTTTTGATTTTATAAAAACTGGTAGTTTTAATGATTAAGTTATACATGTTATAGTCTTTGTGATGTTGCCTTGTTCCCTATTTGTTGTCTGTGTAGCCATTACGGAATGCAAGTTACCATTTAACTGACATGCACAACACACATGGTGTCACTGGTTTGTCAGCGTTATCTGTCGACGTGTTCTTCTGAGTGGAACGTGCATATATGGTTTTGTAAAAATATTTTTTTCTGTTGTATATCACTTAGTTATTTTAATAAAAACAGACACATTTAGGGATACATTACAAAAAAGTAATTTAAAAGCACTTAACACAAGAATATCGATACAATATGTGTTCAAAATATCTTCTACAACGACAAATAAAAAATGACGTATTGGAGAATAACTTGAAGCTAATTCAAAGTCGGACCTCGAAGTGTCAAGCTCGGATGAGTTGAAGTTATTTGTCGTTCCCGTTAAAATTCCCGTTTGAACAATGCATTTTACATCTGACGAGTCCAATAAGGTTGATACGAAGTTCATTTCATAGTCCCGTTGATGTAAAATAAATGTAAAATGACCAAAATGCCTTGAAATTCTTCTTTTAGTTGAAATCTTCACGTTGTTATAGTTTCTTATTTGAAAGTCGTCTTTTTTGTGTCGATATCAAAGTAGCGATCACGATACCTCTACTTTTGGCAATATCCACAATTACAATATAAATAAGAGGATGTGGTATGAGTGCCAATGAGACAACTCTCCATCCAAGTCACAATGTATAAAAAGTTATCAATTATAGGTCAAAGTACGGCTTTCAACACGGAGCCTTAGCTCACACAGAACAGCACGCTATAAAGGCCCCCAAAATGACTAGACTAAGTGTAAAATAATTCATACAGGAAAACCAACGGTCTAATCTATATAAAAACGACAAACGAGAAACACCTATGAACCACACCAACAAACGACAACCACTGAACAACAGGCTCCTTACTTAGGACAGGTGCATAAAAATACAAGTTCACTAGGATGCAAAAGATGTAAGCACTCATTGAAATGTGTGTTTCTTCATGTTTTATAAAGGACAGACATCATCATTATCTCTAAAAGTGCAACTAAAGAACTTTGCAAGATACTTTTTTCTTTTTGTCCTTGAGAAGGTTCTGTATCAAATTCTTCGTAATATGAATACAAAAACATTCGACAAGTAGTTGTGTCAATAAGTAACCATTAGAATACAGCCTGACTGATAACACTTTATTTCACCAAAATCAACAAATATCTTGTGAATTTAAAACATCCAGCATTTTGTTGACTTCATATGGAACTAACAATCGGGAATTTGATTTTAGTAGACTAGGAAAAACATTTACCTTCATGACATATCCATTTTCTGTCTCCTAGTTTTGCCTTGCATTTCAAGATGTGCACTTCTACTCCATTTGTGCTTTCAACTCCAGTAAATCTTCTTCTCAATAATCTTCTTATCAGACACGTTTTTCCTGATTTCTTAGGCCCTACTACTATTATTCGAACCTTATTTCTCCTTTCGACTCCAACCTCTATGCACTTTTTGTAAATATATACTGAATTTTTATTCATTTCTAGTAACTGTTGAGGGATCAGTTTTTGAGAGGTGTTGCATTTTCTAGATATGTTTCCGATTTTTACATACAACGACTCTAGATAAAAACAAATTATACCGATCAATATTTTACGGATGGTAGTATTTACCCCGGTCAATCTATATTTTGTGGAAAAGATTATTTGGTATTGTCACAGTGAACACGTTAAAAGCTATTATCATGTTAAGGACATATACCCCAAATGCAAAATACTGAATCCTTGTCCTGACTTGGCAATACTTTTTTTGTCGTTTTTTGGGTTTATTTAAGCTCTTCATTCATCATTCAACAGACATTTATTATCAAAATGCACATCTGGTTTAGTATAATTGGTATCTTGGTTGTTATTTGTTGTTATGACAAGAAACACAAAATATGAGAGACCTCAATAGAAGGCCCGAGAATACAGTCATTTCGTAATGCATTTCTTTTAGACAATAAATTCAAATTAAGAAAATTGCACCTGATTTATCTCAAAAAGATTTTTACAGTGTAGTGTACTACTTTTGGGACAAATAATATCAAAATTATAGAAAAAACTACCAGCTCTAACTCAAAATATGGACAATTCTATGTTAACGGGGTCTTAATTCAGTTTGACAGCTTCAGACATACTAAATTTTGACCTTTTTTAACTGGACCAAATCACTACTTTAGATAAAAATTGATCAGCCAAATTTTTTAAGCATGTAATTTTATCCCCCTACTTAATATTTCATGCATAAAGTATAAAGAAATAAATTTTAAAAGTGTATGAAAAAAATTTGCAAGTCATACACTGTCCACACTATGCACTATATTTGTGGACAACGAAAATCATCAAAGGACGATAACTGTATCCTCGGACTAGAAATTGCAGATTAAAAAAACAAAAAAGAAGGTGCCGAGCAGAAATTAAAAAAGGATAGAGAATTTATAATTGCACTTGATTGAGGTTTTAACGCGATATTTTCAATTTTGTTGTGCATGCGTTGGGTTGCAGGTTTACATTAAAAAGTTTATTTCAGAATGCAAATTCTGAAATAGTTCACTTAAAACTTGCTTTGCTATGTTTTGTTTTTCTTTTTCCGTAGTTCTTGCTCTTTCCATTACGGTTACGGCAGGATTGTTAAATATTACCATTCGTAAAAAAATTTTTTTTTTATTGATTTATTGATCAAATGTAATTGATTATTTTTTTCTGTTACAAAAACCTTCTTTTCGATCTATAGACCCCTTTTCCATGCAATACACAGATAACGGTTATGAACTGATGCTATTCAATTTCACAATGATATACATATTATGATCTATTTTTACTCAATGACTAAACTACGGTATTGATAATTTTCAAATCTTACAATACTTTACCTTTCTTCTTTGCTGAGTATGCCCCTTGTGGCTTTTGTATTTCTTTGTTTGAAAATGATTTTGCATCAGTGTACTACAAATAAAAAATAACAAATTATGTTAATAATAAAATGAAATCCATATGATAACCCTCATTATATGAAAATCGTGAGAATTCTTGGATAGAACGATATAAAGAGATCATCAATAAGTGTAAGATCTTTCGGCAAATCAAAAATGAAATAGTGTATTTTAATGTAAATCTTGAAGAAAATTTGGTGACTATGTTGAACGCATCTATCCCATCCCATGAGAAAATGATGAAATGAATATGATTGTAAACATTTGTATCAAATTTAGACATGTAAGGGGTAATTTACAAATAATAAAGCAATGACAAAGTCCATTAAAAGATCCCAAAAGTAAGGATAACCTTAAAAATATTTAGATAAAAAAAAAGAAAAAACACATATCAACATGATCAAGTGATGCACACTGGGGTATATGGTTAAATTATGAGAACGTTTCAAAGTATAAATAGAGCTTAAAGACAGAACAGATACAACTATATATTGTTATGTACGGTTATGACGAAGTTTACCTAATCCCAAAGTTTATGTATGAATTAAATGTCGCTGACAACATGCAATAGGAGGTGCATACATAAATCATATGAGTACGATTCTTTGACAGTGTCACACACTTGTAAAGAGAGGTTAAGAATCAGTTGCAGATACGTTGATGGGTCAAGAGAAAGAAAGAACTAACGAACGAAAACATCAATGAGCGGATAGGCGATCAGAATGACAGACAGTTAAAAGATGGTAAGGAAATTCCTATTACTTTGAAACATGCACACAAAACATTCACGAATTCTAAATAGAGAGGCATAATAGATAAACTCATAAGTCGAAAACAAACTGACAAAGTCATGTCAGAAAAAGAAATACGGAGATTTGATAAACAACAGAACATAAAACACAACGTAGATAAGGTAGGTCACATTAATTTACCGGATTTGTAATAACATAAGCAACACGACGGGTGCCACATGTGGAGCAGGATCTGCTTACCCTTCCGGAGCAACTGAGATCACCCCCAGTTTTTGGTGGGGTTCGTGTTGCTTAGTCTTTGGTTTTCTATGTTGTGTCTTCTGTACTATTATTTGTCTGTTTGTCTTTTTATTTTCAGCCATGGTGTTGTCAGTTTATTTTCAATCAATGAGTTTGACTATCCCTCTGTTATCTTTCGTCCCTCTTTTTTAAAGGAAGAGAGGACGGAATTGTGGTCACGACAATAGGAACATATCTGTCGTCATCTGTGAATCAGATATTTCATCAGAGTCAAACAAAGTGTGATGGCGTTCGTGAAATTTTTGAGGGGATGATTTAAACTTCACCACTTGGAACTCTTGGTTCAATAGCTTCTTTGTAAGTAGCAAATCTCTATTAATGAAATCATGATACATAATGCAAGCTCTGGCATAGCGTATCAACTAGGAGATGTATACTCCTATGTTGAAGCTGCTTGAATATTGTTACATAGAAGGCGAAATCATCTCTTTTGTCGTAAGTTTTGTTCTCAACCTTCCCAAAATGTCAATTTCAGTATAAGTCAAGATATGAGGCAGCATTCATATTGATATATTTGTATACTTTTATGTTAAGTTAGATAGGATTGATGCGTCCATCATAGTCACCAAACTTTGATTTGATTTTTTGTAAGAGAGGACGGACGTCATCTCTAAAGCGGAACTTGCAGTTAAAGGGTAAAGCTAGCTTTTTCATACTTCCTAAGAAGCTCCTGTCTGAATTCAGCCTCTTATGAATAAAAGAACAAGATGGTAAGAAGTCGAGCAGACTTGTTTTCTTTGGGGATGCCAATAGTCTGTTGAACAAACGTACAAACGTAACACATACGTTGTCAATCAAGAAATCACGCTTCTTGATGATGTCTTTTTCAGATTTTTGTTTGTTTGAATCAGAATGATATTTTTAAAGAACAATTTGTCCCTTAATAAGACAAGATACTTATTTCTATGCTGACCATTCCTTTTTACGATACAAAACATGACTAATTCTTTTAATATGTCTTTTAGTTTGGAATGAGGAACACATGTGTAAAGGGTAAAGTGATTAAACTTCAATGTAATAAAGAACTAGCATTTGTCTAGTGTATTTTCTAGATTGAAATAAAATAACAAGAATTGATCGAATGATACTCAATTCTTATGAGTTGATAAACCTATTTCTCTTACAAAAAAAGTGTAAGTTCATTGCGACGTCTATTTATCACCCTCCACCAAACGAATAGCCAATACAAAATCGCAATTTCGTAAAACACTGTACATAAACCATCTTTCGTATCACGTATTTATATCTCAATCCGTTTAGCGTGATACTAGTATAATATACATGCTGAAAATATTTAATAGGCCACCACCATAAGCAAAAATGATAAGGGAATACTATTTCTACTAACTTACATTTACATCATCGAATAGCAGATCATCGTAATTATCTTCTTCCTTTTTCCGAAAGGATGGATAACGTTCTTAGACAGAAGGTAAAAATAATATATGCTAGCAATGTGCAAATGATTTCAATGTATATTGTTTTAATAACGACATTATGATATATATGCAGGGTTTCCGCGAAAAAATAAAAATTGTGGCGATTAAAATTAGTTATTGGTGAAAGAATTTGGCGAAAGAAATATGACAGTTCGACTTCGTCCATTGTTTACTTTTTTCGGATAACTCAGACTTTTTCCCCGGTTACTCGGACTTTTTCCCTGATAAGACAATACTGGGAAGTCACCTTGAACTCGTTACGATTTTGATAGAAAATCAATAATCAGCTGATTGCATTTTATACCTATCGGCAATAACGGTGCCAATTTGTATGCACCAGGTGCGCATTTCGACAATTAATGTCTCTTCCGTGATGCTTGAGGCCGAAATATTTAAAAATCCGAAACCTTATAAAAACGTTGAACGAGCGATCAAAACAAAAAAGGACATAAATTTAAGCCACATTCGGACAAGGAATCAGATCATTGCATTATATATATGTTCATTTCAGATCAAGATTAGATTAGATCAGATCAAGTTTATTAAGTCTCTTCAGCAAACATGAAACTATATTTCAACACAAACCTTTTATTGTAAGCCAACATGTGATTCAGTGTTGGCATTACAATATCTTCAAATCTTCTTCAGTAATTGGGGCTTTGTGGTCCATAGTAGCATAACTCATTATTTGGTCAGTCAGAGACGACTGCCGTGAACATATTTTTTAGAAATTGAAATGTCATTCAAATATTTTGAAATCAAAATTTGTGATTGTAGAAATTTCCCTGTGATCACTGTCAGTTTTACGCGATACAGCCAAACAGGTTGTAGTTTGTTTTTCGCGTATTCTATGCTTTATATCGGTCTGATGAGTTAATATAAAAATAAAAAGATGTGGTATGATTGCCAATGAGACAACTCTCCACAGGAGACCAAAATCACACATATATTTGTAAGTATAGGTCACCGTACGGCCTTCAAAATGAGTAAAACCCATACCGCATAGTCAGTATTTATGAGTATAGGTCACCGTACGGCCTTCAACAATGAGTAAAACCCATACCGCATAGTCATTTGAAAAGGCCCCGAAATGACAAATGTAAAATGACTCAAACGAGAAAACTAACGGCCTGATTTATGTACAAAATAATGAACGAAAAACAAATATGATGTACAACAACAAACGACAACCACTGAATTACAGGCTCTTGACGTGCATGGACGTGGGACAGGCACATACATATTGTGAGTGTGGCGGGGTTAAACTAGTTCGAAGGCGCCAACCCTCTCCTTACATAGGACAGTGGTTTAACAGTACAACATAAGAACAAAACATCTTTAACTGATTAGTTTGTTAATGTTTTGTACTGTTACACCACTGTCCCAAGTTAGGGGAGGGTTGGTCGCCCGCAAACATGTTTAGCTCTGCAACATTCTATATTTGCCTGTCTCAAGTCAGGAGCTTGTAATTGAGTGGTTGTTGTTTGTTGCTATTGAATATCTTTCTTTTATTTTTGTTTATTGTTTTGTGCAGTTATTGTGTTGTTTTGTTGCACCTCTGTCCCAGTATTAAGGGGAAGATTGGGCTCCTGCTAACATTTTAACCCCGCCACATTCTGTATGTGCCTGATCCAAGTCAGGATCCTGTAATTCAGTGGTTGTCGTTTGTTGCTGTATATCATATTTGTATTTCGTTCATTGTTTTTTTACATAAATCAGGCCGTTAGTTTTCTCGTTTGAATTATTTTACATGTGTCATTTCGGGGCATTTTATAGCTGACTATGCCTATGACCACTGTGAATGTTGCTCACTCTTGAAGGCCGTATGGTAACCAAAAGTTGTTAACTTCCATGCCATTTGGTCTCTGGTGGAGAGTTGTCTCATTGGCAATTAACAAAGCTTCTGTACTACATAGACACATGGTTCTTCCGAGAAAAAGAAATCCAAATTTAAGGAAAGAATTCAGGCTCTGCTAAAAAAAGGTGAGAATACAAAAATGTTTCTGCTGTGCTATTTATTGAAATTGTTTAACCATAAAAAAACTAGAGTTTTAACATAATAATCATATTTATATAATGTATAATTTTCTATACACTTTGATTCATTGGTGGTATCAATGGATTACATATAAGTTAATGTATGTCTTGTCATACACTATGGTATGTAACATGTTCTGTATATTCTCCATTGATATTCATTAATAACAACACAACTTATATGATTTTAACAGCAAATATATACATGATATACTATTTATTGAAAATATTTAGTAAAAAATATACCTGTGGCAGCACTTTGGAATGAGATTCTCTAAAACAGAAAATGATCAAATATAGGTTAGGCGTTAGAAAAAGATGGGTAATGATGATCATATGTAGATGAAAAACCTGTAATACCCTTCTCGTGTAAGATAATTGAAAACAACTCTTAGCTATTATCGCATATCTTTTTCTGTTTGTTTTAAACTATGTCAGCAGTGTTCATGTGATTAAATATGTCCGTAAATTCGATTAAATATGTGATAACAGCATCCTTGTATTCAGCTGCGCTTGAATTTCTTCCATGCTATCTTTCCGTGCATCGAGCTATTTTCTTCACAACTGTAATACAATCAAAAACAATAACAAATTCCAGTGGTTGTTTATTAAAGTAGTACATAGACAAAAAACTGCTACACGTTATGTGATGTGTAAAATAAATCCTAAATGTTATTGCAAAACATTTTTTCTAAGTACATAGACACATATCAGACCATGAAAGTCATCATTGATTTGAAATGTGATGGTTTTATATACAATTATTCGAACATTAAGTAAACTGACTATTTTGACAGTATAATCGTAAGAGGTCCAGCAGTTCTTCTGGGAAAGTTCGATAATGCTATCAAATGTAAGTGGACATTTTTAGGGAATACTAGAAAGGATTGGACTTCGTGCATAGATAGATAGTGTGACATTATTACAGAATGCTTGGTTTTACAATTTTTTTTTTATGTGGTTACACTATATACTTTATTTGGTTAAACTACTGGATAGAAATACACTTTACTTTCCTGAAATTTGGCTCTTGATTGTGATGATAATACAAACTTTCAATAATGGGATATGTTTAGAATATGCTAATGTGACACCAACTATAAGAAACCAAAAGACATTTTGAGGTAAATATGCAGTCTTCAATAATGTATCGATATATATTATGACAGTTGTTATCCATTCGTTTGATGTGTTTGAACTTTTGATTTTGCCATTTGATTGGGGACTTTCCTTTTTGAATTTTCCTCGGAGTTCAGTATTTTTGTGATTTTACTTTTTTCATAGATATCAAGTTTTTTACAACACGAATATCTTTTAGTGCTTTAAATACCAGATTTTGTTTATTAACGGTCACAACATTTCATACTGGTCTGAAAGATTGCATATTGAGGCGAATATCTAATTATTGCTTAATATGTCTAATTTCATCTTATACCATATATATTTATTTCAAATGGAAAGAAAAATAAAAGGGGCACTAAAAATAAAAAATAAAAAGACAAACAGACAAATAATAGTACAGATGACACAACATAGAAAACTAAAGACTAAGCAACATGAACCCCACCAAAAACTGGGGGTGATCTCAGGTGCTCCTGAAAGGTAAGCAGATCCTGCTCCACATGTGGCACCCGTCGTGTTGCTTATGTTATTACAAATCCGGTAAAAGTAAATGAGACAACTACATCTATCTACGAAATATTAGAGTCGAACGAAAGATAAGAATTTAACTAGCGGGGTTCGAATTCACACGCTCAGTGATGACAGCCTAGTGATTGTGATATAGAAGATAGACTATTCGATCACATCGCAACCGAGGCCCTTTAAATTACGTAACATTGAAACGTAATATAGCATCTCAGTTGGACACAGCCAAATTCTTCACAATTTTAATCCTAACTTATGACTGAGATGAAGAAACAAAGAAATTATGTGATATATTTATTAAACAATCAATATATATAAAAATAAATTAATCAATACACAATTACAACTCTACAGTTATGTTTATCTTGAAGTTCCAACTATCATTGTACATATAAAAGTGTTTTCATTTCAAGTAAGCATTTTGTATAATATAAAATTTCTAAATGTATTGATTCTCAGCAATGCAAAATGAAACAATACATGAATGAACACTTTATTAATGTCATTCAAACAAATGTAAAACTTGTTTTGATTTTATTTTCTTTTGAGATATTAAAAGGTTGAGTCTCAAGTGCAGCTTATACAACCTATTTTAATACAACATGTATAAGATAGCAATCATATATTAAAACTGTATTTAAAATAGTAGAACTACAGTAGAAAATGCGTATTTACAATGTTAAGCACAAAATGGGTATTATATGTAGTACATGTATGTACGCGTGTAATTGTTTACTTCATAAGTCCTTGAAATCGCACAGATTTTGATAACATCTACAGAAAGTTTGCAGTCAAAAAAGAAGCTACCACATAATGATCTTCGTCTATAACAAATAATAAATTGTCAGCTACCAAAAGTGTAACGATATTGCAATTCTAAATCATTTATGTATATGAGAAACAGCTCTTAAAACTACTCATTAATGTACACCCACCTGCATGTATAATTTTAAGAGTTGATGGACAGACCTCTGAGAACACCTCATTGACGATCTGAAAGATTTATTCTTATCCAAGATAACAGTTGATCATTAAACATGTTAAAGCCAAGTAAAAGTCCTTCATGCCAAACTTTAACAATTTTTAGGAACACCACAATATAAAAACCTTGCAGCCCACTTTCAATCTTATCAATAATACTGAACATTTACGAACAAGAAGTTGATATATCTTACTCAACTATGTACCAAAAGAGTATCCTGGCTTGAATCCAGACTGAAACTTTGTTACTCTTCACACAATTATATCACAAATGTTTGAAAAGAATCTTTCTGTTAATCTTACAAATAAAAATAATAACAGAAATATGACAAATATGAACGACCTTTTCCTTTGACGTATTAATTTATCTTTAGCGGTGTTTCTAAAACATTTGTATCTACATGATAAACATAAACCAAAACACAAAAAACAGTAGAAAATACATTGAATAAGTAAAATTAAATATGTGTACGAAGTGATGATGCTTGGTACAGATGTAAGAGTTACAAAATGGTTGCAAAATAACCTATGCAATTTTAATGTCATAATGCTTCGATAGAGATCAACTAAAATTATTTAAAACAATAAATATAAAATCTCTTAAGGAGACATTTGAAAATGTAGAAGGACAAAAAAAAAGAGAAGCAGACACAACTTTAAAGGGACATGCGAAGTTCTTCATAACAATCGTGGTGATTATTTTTGTACATTATGAATACAAAAACGAGAATAATACGACTGTTTCAACTCAAGTCAAGCCTCCAATGATGGAACTCGCTGGAATCGGTCATTATGTTATGGTGCTAGATTTGCTACTATTATGGAAAGATTGAATATTAAACGTAAGACTATAAAGGTCTTTAAAAATTACGTCTCAATATCAAAAATGCAAAACAAATTTGTCAAGAACAGTCAGGAACCTTATGTTCAGTAGTTGTCTTTTGTTGATGAGGGTTATAAGTTTTTCTCGTTTTTCGTTTTTTATATAGATTAGACCGTTAGTTTTCCTGTTTGAATGGTGTTACACTAGTCATATTTGGGGCTCTTTATACAATGTAGCTTTCTGTTCTGTGTGAGATAAGGCTCCGTGTTGAAGATCGTACTTTGACCCAAATATAATGGTTTACTTTTACAAATTTTGACGGATGGTTGTCTCATTGGCACTCGTATCACATCTTCTTATTTCTATGAACACTTTTATTGGAAAAAGACCACTCTGGTACTGTGAATAAGCTACCACTTTCAAAAGATCAAAATCGCTCCCCAAAAATATTGTAGTTGAACAATTTTTTTATAGAGGATTTACTTATCTTAAAATCGCTTAAAATTTCATCTGTTGAACAGTTTCAAAGTGATTGCATTTGGAGGACACGCTTGTATCTTTGTTCAAATTGTATCATATGTGACAAATTTGTAAAGATCCTTTCAGATACCAAATATTTAGAATCTGTACCAAGTCAGGAATATGATAGTTGTTATCCATTCGTTTGATGTGTTTGAGCTTTTGATTTTGCCATTTGATTAGGGACTTTCCTTTTAAATTTTCCTCGGAGTTCAGTATTTTTGTGTTTTACTTTTTACTTCCCGCAAGGTTTGAAACATTAAATGAGAACAATTCTGAGATTAAGCAACACGAACTAACGACATGAAAATGCAGTGAACTTCGTTGGCTTGGTTAATCTTCTATGTGTAACTCCCATAACATTTTGTCCTTTTTTATTATTGAAAAATTTGCAATCTTTGGTGAGTTTCATCATTACACAGAATATGACATATGTAAATGCATTTAGTGTGTTTAAAAAAAAACATCAAACATAGAAAAACATTAAAATAGTACATAATTTGTAAGTTTATATACACTGAAAATATGAAAGGGTGCATACTCTATTTACAAATACAACGAAAAAAAAAAAAAAAAAATGGTCAAAAACGTTTCGTCAATATTTCGTCCAGAACGAGTTCCTCTCTGCATTGAAAATAAGTGTTTTGCTGTTAATTTCAAAATATTCAGAGATGCATCGACTTGAACCTTCATCATATATTAAAACTGTTGGTTCACCGATCAACTTCTTTACTGAGTCTTCTACAATATATTAAACAGAAATATTCATTGTTGCCTGTTTGTATTGACATAACGGTTTCTATCTTGTCAAATTTGGAAGTGATATACTTTTTTGTAATAATATCTTTATAAATTATGACCCCGACATCCTTAGCGCTTCTTCTGGGTATATACATCTGCGAGGTAACTGTGATTCCGCCGCGTGGATAACACTTCCTGTATCAGCTATATACGTTAGTACTGTCATAAACAAAACCCAACAAATTGTAACTTATTTTATTGAAATGCCGTTGTCAGGTCATAAAAACGAAAAACAATCTTAAGACGTGTTCATATTGGACTAAATACGTTTAGCCCTTGTAGGTTATATAATGTCTCTGAATATAGAAATTTTCGGTCTTCAGCACCTCAGACGAGATTTAAATGTTCAGAATGCGCATCATCTGGTTTAATTTAATAGGTTTCTGTTTTATTTTAATGCAATGAACTATACAACGTGTAAAGCAGTCATGAAATTTCAGGATTACTCTAATTTAAATAGAAATACATTTTCAGATCGAATCTTGCACTTAACATGCTTAATGTTGATATGAGTAAACATTTCGATATCTAAGTAAAATATAAACAAATTATAAGTATTAATCAGAATAAAACTCTACATTTGGCCATTTAAATAGGTGAAAGCTGACTACACGACACCATAGAAATACAAGGGATATAGGGTATCCATCCATGACACAAAATCAGTATATGCACAGCAAAAAAGAAAACACACAAAAAGCAAAAGACCACATAAGTTCTGTTCATTGTTGAAGTCACTACAACACTCCATTTCTAAACATTTTTTTTTATTGTTGACATTTGAAAATTTAAAAATATGATGATTCGAAACACATAACAATTACATATTCAGTTAATCTTTTAACTGAAATATTAGAATCCATTTCTCTTAATTTTATGAAGTTTTGAGCATTGACATACGTTTCTAATATTTGTCAATTTTTAAAAAAAAAACATAAAACAACATTGTCAAAATATTTAAATGCTAAACTGCACACGAAAAGTTACATAAAACCTAAGACTTTGAAGGTTCTGTAAAGGTTTGCTTTTGCTAATGGTCTATCGAAAACATACTTATATTGATAACCACAGAATTAAAAATAAGGAATTAATGCTTGATTGCTAATGGTTAACTTTGTACCAAGATTCAAATGATGTAAAAGGTAGCAATTATCATGATTATAGATCACTGTAAGAACTTGATATTAGTATTAATTTAAGATAATACATCATTAAGGAACAAAAATAACATCGGATTTGTTTCTTTAATTCATTTTATTTGTTGTTCTGTTTCAATTGAAAAAGTTACTTTTGGTTCCGGTTTTACATTCACCTTAATATTGATAAGGGGATTTTGAACATGTTGAATATACAGAAATAAGTTCTTTGTTTATCTACTATAAGACATTCATAACCTATTTGGAACATTTCTTCCTAATATGCCTTAAATAAGTATTTGTTACTAGTTACAGTAAAGTATTGACATATTAAATGTTTGCATAACATTTAAAACTTATCAATGTGTATACAATTCAATTACTAAAAGAAGGTTACAAATTTCCAAACACCAGTTATTCATGTTGTACAAGGATATATAAACGGTAGCATAGTACTGTTTGTTGATATGTGTGTACAAGCTAACTTATATTACGAACATGAAGGAACGTAGTCGGCCATTTGATTTTTGCATTATCGTCATACTCGGCACTGTCTTGTGGGTATTTTATTACGCTAGAATAAAAATCTTCATCAGATTCGTCACAGTTTAAAATATTCAGGGATGGAAACCGTCTAGAAGCGCCGCTGTACTTTGTTTTCCAGTTTGGATCATCCTTGATATTTGTCCAGTTTTCATCTTTTCCTTTAAACCACTGAATAGTAGCGCCATCTGGCAATGGTACCAGGATTTGGCATTCTAATGTACAACCTTGTCCTTTTGTACTTTTGAAAGAAGTTTCCTTGATTTCAAGTCTAGGTTTTTCTGTAAAAAGTTGTATGCTAAGCAGTATGGTACAGCTAATGTATTACATATTTTATAAACGCCTATTGAATCCATTTACCTATTTTGCTTTCACTTGGTTATCCTGTTGAAACATAATTTGGGACAAATGGCGTAGAACTTAACAACTATAGGTGACTGTACAACACTTAACACTGACCAAACCCCATGCCATATATTAAGCAAAACAGAGGCCTCAAATGACAAATGTGAAACCAGTCAAACTAGAAGAACTAACGGTCTTATGTATGTACAGCTCAATTAACTAAAATCAAATATAATACACAGCAACAATCAACAACCGCTGAATTACATGCAACTCGAGACAGGCAAATACAAAATATGGCGGGGTTAAACACATTTCCTGGCGCCGAATCCTACCCGAACCTTGCATATTTGGGTAAAAGTGCAACTGGAGAACACATTATCAATTCAATTCAAAAGAGCTAATTTGTCGACACAGAGCACAAACAAACAAACAAATACACAAAAATACGAAGACCAGATCTGAGAGTGTTTGCACTACTAAAAATTAAAGAAAGAAAAAAAAAAAAAACATGTATCTAAGACTAAATTATCAATATTCGCACATCTCCAACACTCAATTTGTTGTGTGTTTATGCTTAAAAATCTGATTTTCAATTCCCATAATTAACCTCGAATTAAATATCCCTTTGTTAGTGGTCTTCGTTGGGAGGGACATACATTTATATTGACAATGGAAAGCTAGAGGAAAGAGCAATTTAACTGTGCGTTGTGTGTGTAGCACTTAATTGTTTCGAATCGTTAAACTACCTATACCTTGTGATTAAGCTAAATACTTTTGCTTCCAAATGTTATTTTTAACTAAACATTTGTTAAAACGCCGATGTGTTACTTTCAATAACACTTACGGTACCAATATTTCTGCACCAGATGCGAATTCGAAAAATGACGTCTCTTCAGGGATGCCGGAGGTGTGTGTGTTTAGGCTTAAAAGTCTGATTTTCGATTCCCGTAATTAACCCCGAATTAGATATCCCTTTGTAAGTGGTCTTCGTTGGGAGGGACATACATTTATATTGACAATGGAAAGCTAGCGGAAAGATCAATTTAACTGTGCGTTATGTGTGTAGCACTTAATTGTTTCGAATCGTTAAACTACCTATACCTTGTGATTAAGCTAAATACTTTTGCATCCTAATGTTATTTTTAACTGAACATTTGTTAAAACGCCGATGTGTTACTTTCAATAACACTTACGGTACCATTATTTCTGCACCAGATGCGAATTCGAAAAATAACGTCTCTTCAGGGATGCCGGAGGCCATTATCATGCTTTGCATAGGCAAATGTCAATTTTGGTCGATATAGCACCAGTCTATGATTGACCAAGGAAAGCAGTTTGTATATAAAGTGTGTAATTTAAGAATTGAATCGGTAATTGTCAATGGACTAAAACAGTCATAGAAAGAAATGACCTAGTGAAATGCCACAATACAGGTATCGATTGATTACAGGACTGTAAATTCACAAATGTTTAACAGTAATATTTAGTTAGGTTTTAATTTATTGATTACACAATGAATATTTAAACGGATGAAAACAATATTCAAAGATCTAATTACAGTGTTTAAGGGTACTAGTAACCTTAAAAAAGTCCATTTGAAGGAATAAATGTACGGGCTCGGTAAACAACATCATTTAAAAAAAATGTTATATGCTATATATCTAGTTTTTTATCAGTTATCTACATTTACAGGTTGCACTTTGTAAATACAGCTGTTTCTCAAACCACGCCTCTTTTGGGGAGATATTTAATATTCATAGGTATGTTAATTTGTTAACGTACTGGTTCCCATTGATGATCTCTGTGTTTCATCTCATAGAGACATCACTTGGGAATGTAACCAGTATAGATAAACATGGTAGCGGCTAAATTTTAATTCTTAGGAGGTCCAAAAATGGAGGTAAGGGTAGTATAGAATTTTAGTATAAGTTTAAACTCTTAGAAGTTCAGGGCATATAAATGTTGAAAATATGCCGCACAGCCCTATATTTTGACCTTTGAATAAAATAGTAGTGCATATAAACTTTCCGTTCTGGGATATTATTTTTCACGAAACTTCATAGTAAAAGTGTCACAGTTTTAGCCGCAAAGGGAGTTCCTATGGGAAATTGCATTGTCTGTATTTACAGAATTGCAACCTATATAGGGTTAAAAAATAGAACATACAGAATTTCACAAAATCTGGTTTATCTCAGAGATTTTAAAGAATTTAACTCAAATATGAAGTTTTATAAATATTTCATGAAGATTGAGAAAATCCTGGGCCTTAACTATGATGACTCAGCATAAATTCACAGTTTACAGTATGCATGGTTTACTTAAAGCCCTGAATTCAAAATAAATTCATAATATATGCCTATTTGTAATTTAAATTGTTAAGAAGTGCTTATATTTACTCTTCACAGTAATTGCAACTCATTGATCCTTCCTAAATATTTCTGGTGGGGTGTTTTTGTCCTGTCGATAACCCAAAAGTAAGCCGTAACGCCTAAATGTGCTTTTTTGTGACTGCGGCATAAAAAAGTACAAGCTAGAATTACAAAAAGACCTCAGTAAAACTTACAATAGTGTGTTCTATCCTAAATATGTAGTAAATATTTCACATTGCTAGAAACAGGGAAAAAATTAGGAAATGTGAGGCCCCAGGGGCAAAAAACAGAGGAAAATGCCTACCCCTGAGTCATAAAACAGATAATTTAACTTGTAAATGCTATGATTTTTTTATTTTAAAGGTCTTTTATAAAGTAAACAATAACTGTGCTAGGAAGTTATGCAAAAATCAGATGTAAGCAGTCATTTCAATCAAACTTTAAGTGAATTTATGCACCAGACTGATATCTTCATAAATACATCTTTTGCAAATATGCCTTTGTTTAAACACTTCTAGGACATATATTAACTAACTTATGTTAGATATATGGTTAGGGATGATACTGTTGTGACAAGAATTCTAAACTGACCATTTGAGGCAGAAATTGTGAACTTTCATTGACAAATAGGCATACAGTAAGATGTGGACTGGAGACACAGGCAGGATTGGATACTTTGTATAATCTTGAATGTTGGAATGCTTAACTACTAAACAAAACATTTATAGTATTCTAAAATGCTTTCAATTTGTTATCAGAATAGTTTCAAACAGGTTTTAGACAGTTCATGTCAGAAAACATGCACATAGGGTAAGCTGGCAATAATTAGAGTCTTGTTTTCAAAATCTTTAAAAAATTGAAACAGGGGTAGGGGTATAAAATGTACTGTAAAAGGAGACTTAGAGTATATGCAGTGATTTCTTTAAGGCTATAATTCTGATAAATAAGTATTGTTGTGAGAAAAAGTGTTTTTAGAGAGTTTTCTATTTGAATAAATGTTTGTATAGGTTGCACTTTGTAAATACAGCTGTTTCTCAAACCACGCCTCTTTTGGGGAGATATTTAATATTCATAGGTATGTTAATTTGTTAACGTACTGGTTCCCATTGATGATCTCTGTGTTTCATCTCATAGAGACATCACTTGGGAATGTAACCAGTATAGATAAACATGGTAGCGGCTAAATTTTAATTCTTAGGAGGTCCAAAAATGGAGGTAAGGGTAGTATAGAATTTTAGTATAAGTTTAAACTCTTAGAAGTTCAGGGCATATAAATGTTGAAAATATGCCGCACAGCCCTATATTTTGACCTTTGAATAAAATAGTAGTGCATATAAACTTTCCGTTCTGGGATATTATTTTTCACGAAACTTCATAGTAAAAGTGTCACAGTTTTAGCCGCAAAGGGAGTTCCTATGGGAAATTGCATTGTCTGTATTTACAGAATTGCAACCTACATGCATATTGTTTAAGTAATATGGTTTAAGGTAGTTAGGTTGTCTTCCTCCATCTTGGATTCTGAAATACCAGAAAACAATCGGTCTAGATCTTTAATAAAATGTGCAAATTTCGAGAGTAGTAGGTAATTCATGTGTTATAATTTTTATTTCAATATAGAAAATGACATGTTTTATATTTATGGTTGTATTTTACAAAAAAACAGAATACTTTTGTTTGAGTAAATTTTTTCCAACTTTTCACATAAGGGGAAGCAACTTCTTATCTGAAAGCATAATATTAGAGCTGTCTTCTCATATGTTATCTCAAAATTGTATGGTGTAGTTTTCGTTTAATGGCAGAAAATTTGGTTTTCCATGCATATCTGTCAATTTTGCACAACCTGTAGCTTGAAAATAAGCCCCATGACCAATCTTTTTATTATTTTCTTTTATAAATCATGATATAAACTTCATTTTGACAAATTATGAAAAACATCTATGGCTTTTAATTTAGACACCCCATCTACATTAATCGCAAAGTTAGTATTTACATTTTTTTTTTACATTACGCATAAGGTAGGTGGCAATATAGATCTGACTTTTTTGATTTATACTTTCGCTTTTTCAATTGATACCTTAAAGCGAGATGTTTTCGCGTGTGTAATATTTCTCGATTTAGGGGGAACAAAGTTTACAAAACATTTTGGCGGTTTTTAAGTTGGTGAATTCTTAAATTCAAATTATGTATTTTGGCGGATACTGAAATTGTTGCAGTTAAAAAGGTGCAAAAATTGACAAACAAGTGTCTATTGTAATGGTTAATTGATTTTGTTCTACCTGAGTCACCTCTTATATTTTTAGTATATTCTGATACAATAAATCAATAGAATACCGGGGACTTAGATATTTGTTACAGGTTTTCAAACGTTTTGTAAATTTTAAAGTTGATTAGATACGAAATTTACCGGACATTTGATGTACGTATTAATAAGGTTACAAAGTTATCACAAGTATTTTCAATTCTTATATAGTTAGACACTAATTGATAATAATAATTACCTGATAAGAGTACATAATACTCTTATTCTAATTGACACTTATTCATAGGGGTATACACAACTGACATTCATCAAAAATACATGTATGTACATTTATGTTGAACATACATTTGTATACCCTTATTGACATGCCGACCGGGAAAAAATCCTTTACAAAACGTTTTAGCTATTGGAAAGCATCCACCGTAGGCATTAACTTTTGCGGATTTTAATTGCGATTTTCGTTTATCTGCCAAAATAAGCGAAGTTAAACACCCCGCGAAAATAACCCGCTATACGGTACTTCATATAACATTTCATTTATGGCAACATTGTTTAAATGTGTTTTGATTTTCTGACTTTCTTATCATCATTGCTAGATCAGAATATTAACTACTTTACACTCTATTTAACAGAGGGTATGTTTAAAGCGTCATTGGTATATTTCAAGGTTGTAAAATTTATTATTATGATCTTTAAGCTTGAAATAAGAATATATATATATATCACTTTTTTTGCAAACATCATTTTAAAAATCTAAATAAATTTAGGTAAAATCTGTGTTTGATGAAAACTTGCTCTAAATAGCATGAAAAATACGATTACAAATTTACAATGACAATGGTATACTTAGGTTCATGGCCACTTGTAAATATTTTATAGATATAACCTGATGTTGAAAAATGTATCATTTATATTCTCGTGCTACTGTTAATGAGTGTCCATGTCATTTTATTGTTATACTCTGTCTATTTAAAACTCATTGCAATATCATAAGTAACTTGAAAAACAAGTATTAGAAGCAATTTACTGTTTAAACAATACAACACGCGAACATATTTTAAATCATAGTTACCGAACATAATTTTAGTCTCCATAGTCTCTGCTTGTCGGCTGCTTATGTCTTTTTGTAAAACAGCTAGGATTCCATCACTGTATGTCGTGCCCTTTTAGTTGTGAGGTTCCATTCTTCTCGCCACATTTTGGCACATTCGCCTTATGTCCATAAACCTATCGGAGCTCATTGAAAATGAAGGCAAGTGTTGTATTTCATTTCGGATGAGACGAATTCGTTCTATATCATCACCAATGTTTCTTTGAACATCTTTGATATCAGGGATGGGGTAATCGTAATCTGTAATCGTAATCGATTGTAATTGATTACATTTTTTCCAGTAATCGACAGTAATCTGTAATCGAAGATATTTTCGATTACATGTAATCGTAATTTAATCGATTACAGCAAAAATTATGATGTAATCATCGATTACTTTTCGATTACATTTCGATTACTTTGGTAAAATAGCTTGATGAAATATAATCTATTTTATATGAAAGTATGTATGTATTTATCACTTTATAGTACAGATAAAAATAAAATGTATTGATATGACTTAAGAGTTTATCAAATGCCTTGTTTCTATCTATTGGCTCCAGCTGCTTCAACCAGATCTATCAAATTATACTGTATATCTAGCTTTTGAAACAAATGACTTTTCTTGCTGGTCAATAATTTAAGACCTTTTATATAAAAATAAGAAAATAGATTTAAATAAGAAATAAGTCTTAAGTTAAAATCTGTACTATATTGCAGTAGTAAGCTTATTTGTATTAAAATTCCTTAAAGCATAATTTTCAATAATAGTTGGAATTTTAGCTTAGAATAGATAAACATTTCATTCATTATAATGTTATGACATAAAAATTACAAAGTACACGAAATCCTTTTGACAATGAACCAATGGCTATGCATTAAAATTCTTGTTCAGAAATAGAGATACATGTATCCAATTTTTGCACAAAAAATATAAATTGTTTATAATTTTGAAATGAGAATACAAAATTCTCAATAAACTTCTTGTCTTTACTAATCAGATGAACAAAGACTTCTAGTCAATAAGATGAAGACTTTGTTTTGATTTCAATTATGTCTAATTAAGAGGAGATTTACATTATATTGCCCCAGGTTATAATTGTACTCCATTTGGCAGTATTATAGCCTGTAATTAGGGAGGTTGTCAAAACAAAAGGATTAATTCATGCATGTAATTACAAATCAAAAATTTTCATCTCTAAAATTAGCTGAACTAATTAATTATTCTACTTTTTCATAGTTTTTTTTTCAGAGTAAACTTTCAACATTGTAATGAACTATATTCAAATATAGCTGTTAATAATGAGTAAAAACAAAAAACTTAACTTAAGTCAGTATGACAGCAAAAATTTGCAAAAATATGGAGATAATAACCTAAAATATAAAAAAAGTGATTGATGCAATGTGATGCCATTGCAAGAACTTTATCACCAATCATTCATATTGAAAACCAAAATTTCTAGAATTTTTGAATATTTTGGATCCTTAGACAGTAAGAGCTTCCATCTAGAAAACAACTGTCAACATAAAATTTGGAAACAATGCTTTAAATGCTATTTTTGTAAAGTTCAAAATTTCCACTATACATACATTGAACAACATAATTGACTTTGTGTTTAACTTACTTTATTTAATTTGTAATTTTGTAGCATGTAATTGACAGTAATCGAAAAGTAATGTAATTACTTTTGCTAAAGTAATCGATTGCAATCGATTACATACAACAATCAGAGTAATCGATTGTTAATCGATTACACAAAAATCCTTCAAGTAATCGATTATCAATCGATTAAATTTGTCAGTAATCGTGCCCATCCCTGTTTGATATCTTTGAATTTCCCACCAAAGGTCCCTTTAGTAGGCACATGACAATCAAGTCCTCTGAGTTCAGCGTATAAATATGAAACATCACACTCATTTCTTTGTCGCAATGTCGATGAATCAAGACATAGACGATCGTAGAGAATATCGGTCAGAACTGAAAGAGTAATGATGGACAATCGTGTTGCATTGATCTGTTCTTTAGTCAAAGATCGCTGAAAAGAGTAAATATATTAATTTCGTAATCATTGAAAATGCATTGATATTAAATTGATTCTTAATTTGTTTAGGAGAATCAATATAATGATATTGGTCTTGTATATGAGGTCGGATTATCGATGATGAACATGATGATACAAGACACACCTGCCTGTAAAACAACAATAAGACACTGTAAGACCGGAAACACAGTGATTTCGTATCACATTTCTTTTAGACGATACATTCAAATAAAAAAAAAGTCGCACCTGATACATCTCAAAACGATTTTCACAGTGGTGTGTACTAATATTAGGTCAAATGATATCAAAATTAGGGAAAAGTCTACCAACTCTAAATTCAACAAATCCCTTTTTTTTTTTAAATATAACCTCTTATTATATTTCACCGACAGTACATTCGGAAGAAAAACAGCATCTAAGTTCGCTCCCACTTTTAACAAGTTTGTTATTGGGCTCATGATATTGTTTGCATTTAATCGTACTATTGCAAGTTTTTCTTAGATAAGGAATTGTTTTCCCTCTTGGTAATAGTCTGGGTTTTTATACTGTAAGCTCCGGAGAAAAAAACAGAAATTAGAGTGTTTTCGAAAATAAAGGCTTAAAGTATGTAATTGTTAAATTGTCTTCTATGGCAATATAATTGTCAAGCACAGTATATACAACACGTATTACAAATTCGTCTATCATTCCTTTATAAAAAAAAACTTACTGTTTAAGTTATCTGACCTGAAATGGCCATATTGATTTAGCTGAACACAAATATTTTGTATTTATTAAATTAGTATGATTTATGCCAAAAATCACTTATTGTTCCTTTACTACAACTAACAGTTAGCACATTTCAGCCAATCTGCCTCAAAATTTTCAGATTTAAGCAAAGAACTAGACCAATTGTGAACTGCTATTTCACAATCCAAAATGGCGGAATACAGTTAATCCAAAGAACATAAGTCTGTATTCGAGGTAATTTCAACTTACTTCAATATCTATTCCGATCCAGTCAATATACATTTCAGATGTAGAATGCACGTCGTTGTGGTGTTTACAAAAGAATTGAGATTTTTGTTCCAGGTCCTCTATATGTACCATTCCAACAAAACTATTAAATTCGGCTGACGAACATTTCAATTTAGTTTTATATGAGATGTTCATTTGAAAGATCCTGCTTAGGCGTTGGAGAAGTGATTCAAGTTCTTTTCTCAAAGGATAATATGTTCTTTTTTGTTCACCCCATTTCCAAATCTGTATTTCAATAATGTTTTTGAAAGATGCAATCAGCAACATTTCGTCTTCATTATCTTTGAGATGAAACAACGCAAAATCAATATAAACGATAGGTTCACCTCCACTTACATTTTGTGGGAAAGTTGCAACACTCCATTCCCTACTGTAAGTAACTAATATACAACTTATCAATGGAGGTGGTAGAAAGTCAAATTCAATGCATAACCATGAGGATTTCAACTTGCATTGAAACGAATTGACAATTTCGCGAAGGTTCTTTTTTCGCATCATGCAAGGTACAAAATAATCAAGTTCTTGTACTACTTTCTGTGATTGCAACATTACCCGTGGACGAACAATGATATCAAATTTCTCCATCACTTTAAGAATATGATCCTTGTTTTCTTTTATTTCTGGTGACTGCTTTGAAAACAAATATTCTAACAGCTCCTCTGTGAGTCGTCCAGATGCTCGGTAGTTTTGCCATTCTTTTAATATAGACATATCAACGTAAACTATATCGGTTGACACTATGCTTTTAAACGCATCTGCGAGCCATTGCGGATATAAAACAACATATTCCGGAAGGTCTTCAAAATAAATGTAAGTACCAATGTCATGATGGTATAAAAGGAATGATTCTATTTCTTTATCTTCCGTGATCGGATGGTTTGTAGCTGCTGCAAACTTACGTATTTGATCAATTGATAAAACAAATTGGCCACTGCTTAGTTCATCCAACAACGATCTCTCCAAATAAATCCATGTAAGAGGCAATTTTCTGTCCCACTTACTTGTACTTTCAGCCACCCGTAAAATCTCAATTCGTAATTCTTCAAAGCTTTCATCAGAATCATCCGTAGAAGAAACTAAGTAGTATTTTCTTACATGCTTTCTTGTAATATCATTCTCTACAGCTTTTTCAACTTCGCAAACTAATTTATCCCAACATTCTTTATAATTGCCCTGAAATGAATGAATAATATTTGCGTCTTAGAACTTAATATAAAAAATACTTGTAAATCTTTTTGGTATTGATTGTGCAGTTAAAAGAAGCAACTAACTGCATAAAACGTTAATTATATTTGAAATTGCAAACAAATATATAAGATACTACAAAGAAAAGACATGTATATGTACTACGGGAATATTTAAACCATTGTTTTTCATTTCCGTGGTAAAAGTTAATCTTAATTCTAATTATCAGTCGTGTTATCACTTTATTTATTTTAGAAGTTTATACATCAGATGTGGATTAAAATTATACAGCTACTGCTACTAATAATGGTATTGTAATGAGAATATGTTTATACGATGCTAACTAAACTAGTATTACTGATTAGGCTACTGTGGTGTTTCGTATTTATATATGTTTGTTTATTGTATCTTTTATAGTGATCAATGAGTTTCCAGTATTTCGACTTTTTTATGTTTTGTTACTGTTGCTCAATTAAACAAACCTCCAACATAATGTTTTCCATCAATTTATACGTTTGGTGATCAGAGAAAACTTGTCTATCACATATCAAGTTATAATGTTTATGGTGAAATGATTAGTCTACATCAAAACATCGTTAAGATATGAATAAAAATACACAATTCAATATTTTCACTCTTTTCACTCTCTTAAATCATTTCCGATGACCCATCCATACTAAAATTATCCCATGCAATACTTCATCGCTTCTATTTTTGATGAGCAGATTACTTTTGTTTCTCTGAACAAATCATTGTTTTTGAAAGGGACATGTGTATCACTTTGTGCGTTTTGTTTTGCACAAAACGATATCATGTCCCTTTCAAAAACAATTATTTGTAAAGAGAAACAAAAGTAATCTGCTCACAAAAAAAAAAAAACAAAAAAAAAAACAAAAAAAACGATGGATTATATGTTTAAGGTGGTGAAAAAATTTCAAATATATGAAAGAAAGCGGATATGCAGATAAAAGATAAACACTCCCTCGAAACAAATGGCAAAGAACATGGTTTGATTTAGCTGTTTGGACCGTTTACGTCGTTTGGTCTCTAATAGATAGTTGTCTCTCTTTAGAAATCCTAACTCGCATTCATATCGATATGTAATGGTCAACATTGACCCCCTCTCCCCCCCGAAAAAAGGCTTACTACCGGAAACAGAATGTTCTTATATATGGCAGTACAGTAGTTTGATAAACTGTACTAAAGGTTTAAACAGGAGATACATAAACAAAGATACAAAGATGTACATAAAAAAAGCAATGCACATGGCTATAATTAGCAAAGGGAAAATACAAAAAAAAAAATACTTACCAAATGGCAGTATGTGGTTACGATTGTAAAAATTGCTCTTTAGATTGTAATTATGGGTTGCAATTACTGCCAAGTATGAACGGGAACATATCAACTGTTTTAACCTTTTAATTCATCGGTTATATCTAATGTGTCCTCACATTATTTTATTATTAAATCGATGGGGATATCGGACATAACAGAAATACATTAACATGTATTCTCGCCTATAGTCAACACCAGTGTCCATACTTTCAAATCGAGTCCAATGTATATGTGTAGCAAGGTGCGTAAAACGCGGTTAAGATTGCATTCATATAACTAATAGAAACAAAACATAATCAAAGACGTCAAATGTTTTTTCAAATGTTAGATACGAATGCTACTAAAAGCAATACACTGTTACTAATTATAATTTCATATAAGACACGATTGACAACAACCCATTCTAGTATGCATTAACAATATTAAAGTGAAAGAAACCAAAAACGAAAAATGAATAAAAGACAAACAGTAGTAAACAAAACACAACATAAAGAAATGAAGACTAAGTGCACTCACTCAACCAACAACCACGGTTGATTGCAGATATTCCAGAAGGGTAAGAAGATCCTGCTAAACTAGTGGCACCAGTAGTCCTTCTCTAGTGGCACCTGTAGTCCTATAGTGGCAATAGAGGGACGAACGATGCCAGAGGGACAGTCAAACTAACAGATCGAAAACAAACTGACAACGTCATGGCCAAAAATAAAATGACAAACAGACAAATAATAGGACAGATGACACACCATAGAAAACTAAAGACTCAGCAACACGAACCCCACCAAAAACTGGAGGTGATCTCAGGTGCTCCGGAAGGGTAAGCAGATATCATCTGTGAAACGGTTATTCTATAACGGTCAACCAACTCGTGATGGCGTCCGTAAAATTTACGAAGAGATGATTTCAACTTCACCATTTGGAACTCTTGGTTTAATAGCTTCCTTGTGAGCAGCAATCCTGTATCAAAGAAATCATGATAGGAAGAACAAGCCCGGGAATATTGTATCAATTAGGAGATATATACTCCGTATGTAGGCGCTGCTGGAATGTTGCTACATAGAAATGGAAAGTTCACAATTGGGAAGCTGATATAATCTCTTTTGTCGTAAAGTTTTGTTTTCAACCGACCCTCATTATCAATTTCTAGATGTTAGTCAAGATATGAGGCAAGCGTCGTTAAGTTACATTTTATTTTATAATTTACAAGTTCTCAATAACTATCATTGGGCTAATCTAAAATACAGGAATAAGTGTTCTCTTAAAAAACGGGCGGAGGAATTATCAGTTGTATGTCTTTTTTCCTAAAGATTATGTAAACTTATTCATTGATTCGTGATATTTAAATGCAACCAGTAGCTCCATCCCCTCCCCCTTCATGTTGTTTATTGTAAGTTTATGATACCTATGTATTTAAAGTGTAATTATATTCAGAACATGCAACATATAGATTTTACCTCAAACATGTCCTTGTGAGTTCCAACTATAAATACTGGTGGATCAAGTTGCGCCATATCATTGCTTTTATTTTCATTTGTACTATAACACCTTATTGTTTCTAGCTAATACTTTAAATCGTCTAGAAATAATAAATGAAATCAACACTTCATAACTATAACATGATTATCTAACATCTGTTTGCTACTGTATTTTGTGTTCACTTTTAATCTTTTTAATCGATAATATTTACAAAGAAGAATCCTTTACTCTTGTCGTTGCTAAATGTAATAGTAAAGGACGCGATATGTGTCAACATCGGATGGTTTATGTACATTGAAATATAGTATTGAGTCTTCCACTTTTTTATCGTAAGTTATCAGATTAAAATTGTATTTTTTATATTGGGTATGATAGCAAACAATATAAGAGTATTGGTCATGAGCTATTTTCTTATATTTTGATACAACAGAATATTTTTTACTAGTAAAATTACTTTTCCTGTTCAATCCCTATCCAATGCTTTTTTTTTTACTTAAGAAAAGTACAAAACTTAAGGTACATTCAATACAGGGGAAGTACATGAAAATGATGAAATCAAACTTTGACTATATCAACAAACGGAACGAATACAATAAACTGTTATATCCCTGACTTGGTAAAGACATTGTCCCGAGAAAAAGTTTTGGCAAACCTTGTTTCACTTCAAATGTGTATAATATGGATGGACATAGCTTTGTTATTTTTAGCGAAGTGTGAAAAGATCGTTTAAAGTTTTAATATATCAATAAGTACTCTTAAGATTCTTTTATACAAAATAATGTCAGAATATTGCATACGATACATAAATAAAGTAATTGAAAGTAATCAGATGAGCTTACATCTTGCATCATCCGAAGTGATGTCATTTTCTTTTTCTGCAACATTGAATGTTACAATGTATATTGCATCTTTTGACAGAAAGGCCTTGTGCGTATTATAATATTCTTGATCACCGGCAAAGTCCAAGAAATCAATCTGTACGGTGTCTTCTAGATCAAGTGGTGCCTTCAAAATTTCACTAAGGTCACGAAGATCTTCGTTGTAACTGTATCCAGTGTTTTCTGTCACATTCGATTTTATATCTGCAGATTTAGGTATATCATATGCTTGATGAAATTTGTCAGGTTCGATGCAGATTTTCTGTTTATTGTAATTTGCTTATATGGCCTTTTTAGCTTGCTGACCAACCAACCCATCTGTCTCGTCAACTCCTTTTATATTTTTGGCGGTTTCTATAATTGTTCTCAGAAGTCTAGAGTTTACATTTTCTTGGATCGTAGATTCTATAATTAGTTTGCACAAAACATGATCTAATATACATGCAATAAAACTTTTCAATATTACAAACACAATAGTCAATGGAATACCTTTTCAAAATGCTGGGTACAAACATTACATTTTTATCATAAATCTTTACTTTTTAAAACATTAAACTACATTGGGATAAGCCGGTTCACACAGAACAAATACATTAAAATTCATAAAATAAGAATCGTACAAAAGGAATCAAATGCATGTAACGTTTATGTTCAGATTGTTCTTAAACTATTTTCCGGCATTAAGCGCCTAGTTAAAGGTCTAGTTAAAAGATGGTTGTATCTGGGCTACTACATGCGACCTAGTAGAATGATATACGCTTTTTAAATATTACATAACCATTCTAGGTGGGGAAGGGGTCCGTAGTTGACTTTGTTCAAGAAAAAAAATTTGCTCTTATCAATCGGTCTTTTTTCAAGTCAAGTGTTCAAATATGTTGCCTTTTATTCTGTTCAACCTACTGTGCCGCATTTTTCTATCGTACTAATTGTTTAATTTGCTTTAAATATTAGACAAGAAGAAATCAGCCAATAGCGTTGTGCTATAATCTTATGAAGGAGATTGATACTTTGTAATAGTAAGATTATAAGAAAATAGACTTAACAGATCAGAACATCTAGGTGGCGACAGAACAACAAGAAACATTATACATGTTATATTAGCTCTATGAGTTTTATGAAATGCACCAGTGGTATTCAAGTTATGCTTATGACCTGGCAATAGGCATGGACGAATTAAACGAATGGTAAATACAAGTGTATTAACAGCGTATGCATTTCAATGGTAGCAATGTCCATACATAGATAATATTGCGATATGTAACGTATTAAAACTTCCCCGAAATCGGATCTTTAGATCAAAAAGGAATGTTGAAAATAAATTTTTGTAGTCTTCATATCATTATCATATAAATTAAACTAAATTATGTCAAGTAACAACAACCAATTTTTAATAAAAAAAAAACAGACGTATTATCTATGTAAAGTATGTTAAGATTTAAATCTATTTATTCTTTAATTATGATATAAAAATTAAGACGTGGTATGATTGCCAATGAGACAACTCATCACAAGTGATCATCATGACATAGAAATTAACCACCTTTGTCACCGTGTCCAATCTTTTGATGTGTTTGAGTTTTTGATTTTGCCATTTGGTTATGGACATTTTCCTCCGAGTTCTGATTCTTTGTTATTTTAGGTTTCGCTCTTAATACAGTTTGATGCAACACTTCATTTTGACAAATTATTAAAAAAAAACTATGGATTTTACTGAAGTACCCCAGTCACCTTAATGGACGTTTTTTTTTACAAATAAACAAAAACAATTCATATGCATACCTTCGTGACAGATCCATTTTCTGTCTCGAAGTTCAGCTTTGCATTTCAAAATGTGTATTTCTACACCACTTGTACGTTCAACATCATCAATTCCTTTTCGTAATAATCTTTTTATAAGACAAGTTTTCCCAGTCTGCTTTGGCCCCACAACAACTATTCGAACCTTCTTTCGCCTTTCAACACCAGTCTGTAAGCATTTGTTGTAAATATCGACTGAAGATTTACTCATTTCTCGTAACCGTTTCGGAATTGTGTGTTGTGAGGTGTTGTGTATTCTAGAGGTGTTGCCGATTTTTTCATACAACGAATCTTTTGAAAATAAAATGAAAGAACGTTGTAAAGGTAACATATTTATAAACTTTGATTTTTATTTCCCTGCTATGGTAACACAAATACTTTGATACATTTGAAGTAACTTTTATTCAAATTAAAACCGAAAGTTCAATCAAAATTGTATTGGGGAAAGTTTTGCTGTGTAATTCGATTGGACACAATTATAGAATAAAGGCATAAGTTACCGTTACTCATACATCTAAAAATAAACGCCTTGCTATAAAAAAAAAGGCCAACAGACAAACAGAAATCCACTATACACAATAGCATATCATCTTTTTATGTCAGTAAACTGAATCTAAATTTTCAGATGCACGCTTAATAACATATTCACATTATGTCGATCGATAATGAACATTTACTATTTGTTATTACAAATATACTAAAGTCTCTTTTTTTTCTTCAATTCCGTTTCAAAATCTAGTAAAACATGTATCAGCTGCAACTCATATAAAGCCTTTTTTCTTTTTTTTGATTAAAGCTTGAAATTTTCGTTCTGAACAAAGAGGTGTATGTTTCGGAAATAAAGTTTATCGACAGGTTGTTGGCATTCACATGGTCAACAGTTTATCAACTTTGAAAGAGGTCTTGTTCATGCGCCGTTGAGAATCCAAGTGTATGACCAAACTCAGTGAAGACCCGTATAACATGTATAAGTTCCATTTAATTGATAAATTCAACAACATTTACCGTTACCATAATGAAACTTGTTCGTTAAATTATCAAGAATTGTCGAACTATAATCCAGGCATTTATCCAAAAGAACTTATTTCCATAAATCAAACTTCTCATTAGAAACCGTACACCAACATTTACGATAACAAAGACGATTGTTGTCCCCTCTTGTTAATTGTTCTTTTCTGGACGGAAATATTTCTTTGGAGAAATTTTACGATGTTTATATATCATGGATATTCCAATACGTTCGTTATGCTCGTGTCTGTGACGATGGTTTTGTTTTTAAGGAACGTAATTTATGATTTAGATTGTAAACTGTTAAGTCAATGATTTCCTCAATTCAGATACAAATCGGGTAAAAATTGTCCTTAAAGGGCATACGATACAGTTTTGATCCCATAATGAAATTTGATGAAAATTTTGCATATAAGCTATTTTTGACCCAATTAAACCAAATATGAAATAAAAAATATACCTTTGAGTAAAAATGAGGTCAAAATTTCAGAACTTGCTGAAACCTCGGATTTGTGGACGATTTGTTCCCTTCGAAAGAAATACATAACTTTTTTTGTTTTAAAAGATAAACACAAGCTTATTTTTGATAAATTATTTGTAATTTCTGTTTCATATAAGTATCCATTAATTTATGCATTTTTTTTAGAAATAAGTCATATTTATTAAATGTACAAGAATTTAGAAAAAAAGGCATTTTTTGCTTTATATTTATCAAATTTAAAATCGTTGCATTGTTGAATCTTTCATGAAAATTAGTACAAATAATCCTCATACGTAATCAAACCAAATGGCATTGTAAAGAAGAGGGGTCCATGAACTCATTTTCAGGTTAAATCAGTTTGAATGATAAAAATCAGTTGAAAATGCATCTTTTTTCGATATGTCACAGTTTGACGTCGCGAAAATAACATTGTAATTTAGCAACGTCCTTACTTCCCATGTAACTGTATCGTATGCCCTTAAATGAACTTCTTCTAAAAAGTTACCAATTCAACATTGTGATTAGAATTTTGAATATTGTGTGTTTTGATATTAATAATGTTTTTGATATCAATAAGCTATAGCTCTACTACCTATTATTGGCATACACAAATTTATGTACAAGCATGTCCGGAAACCTGTCGATACCTATATTTTGGCTTTCCAAAAGGTCATATTTTTTCTCTGACTGTTAATAACGTCTACATACTGAACCAATTTCAAGTTGTATGTGTACTGATTACTATGCTATTCTTAGATAGATGACTTGATATAAATTATTATTGGCTTGGTAGTGGTGTATCTCATCTCTTCACTTCTTTTCTATTGTTTTTTTTTATTAGTTATGATATGCTTTATAATGATCTGAATAGGTAAGCACTGCAACACTAGCTTCTTCTTATGATGTGTGTTTATCCCACTGTTCCTTGTTTAGAGGAGGATAAGCAAATAGGCAAACACGTATAACTCCAACACAGTATTTGTACTGGAGCCTGTAATTCATTTGTCGTGGTGTGTTATTGTATAACATTTTGTGTTTGTTTATTGTTTTGTTCATAAATCAAGCCGTTACTTTTCTCGTTTGAATCATTTCACATCTGTCACTTTGTGTCCTTAATTGCTTACTGTGCGGTATGATTTTTGTTCATTGTTAAAGGCCTTACGGCGACTGTAATTGTTAGTTTCTTATGACATTTGGTCTCTGGAAGAGAGTTGTCCCATTGCGAATCTACTATCACGTTTTTTTTTATATTTGTGTTTTGTGTCTTATACTGTGTACCTATTGCTTTAGAAAATTTGAGGGTATATTCGCTCTCATATCGTCAAATTCATGTTGTCAGCAGCATGTTTTTGTATAAGAAATTTATATTATATGTTTCCTGTGATCAATTAATATTATCTTTTTTTCTAACACCTCTAAGTAGCATTTGTTTAATCTCGAAGTTACATGTATTATCTAATATTTATTGTGGTCACATATATCTCACCTATGTTTCTTACCACCCTACAACATTTGTCAAATACACGTTTGATCAACATGATAAATTTAAAAAACAATGATCTATCTAAAAATTATTTTCTTAACATATAGCATTGGTTTGATGAATTCCATATATTTTTACACACCTCTGTTTTCCCTTTTAATCGTGTATACGTCTGTTTTGGAAACTAAACTTGCACTAGGTTCCTACAATTTAAAATAACACCTTTCTGCATATATTGGTAATATATAGTCAGGATATACAGTATGTACAACATAAGATATAAACAGTGATCGGTTAATGAAAACTATTTCCTCTAAAAAGAAAAAAAAACCAACAGGAGCAATGCACGAAACTTTTTATAAGATACGAATGCTGCTAATAATACAGAATAACAAAGTTCTACCTGTTTTAATGATCATGTTTAATTGTTTTTAGAATTTATAGATGTCTCATATGACAATTGTAAACATTTGAAGTTCTACAACGCAGATTACAGATTCTGTTGATAGAGAACAAGGATTATGATTGATTTTAATTAAATTGGATTATCATACAGGACAATTTTATCCACAATATCTTAGGGTGTTCAATTATTTATATTCCGCGCGTAGATTTGTTTTTGTTGTTATTTTTGAACATGTGTTGCTGTCCTTGTCATGTTCTATTTCACTTAAAACCAATTTGAGTGTTATTATCTAAAGGCATATCGCTAAAACAGATTGTCAAAACTTTCATTGCAAAATAATCTTTATATAACATTCAATACTTGTATTTAAAATTTTTGAACCGAATACTTTCATTAGTTATTAGCACAAAAAAGTCATGTAATATGAATGTTTGAATTTAAAATAAAAAAAAATAAAAGAAGCATTAATCATGTAAATGCACGTGAAATCTGTTCGATGTATTGGTATTTATAAATAAACAAAATAAAAATGTAAATGTGGATGATACATTAGAACTGATATATAAGTTCTGATCGAAAGACATAATTATTTAGATACATAGAATATTACATTTTAATTTCCTTTATTTTTATTTATTTCTGAAAAGTACGATTGCTAATTTTATGTACCTTGTTTAATATGAAACGAAAAACAAAGTCATGCACATAGATTTCATAAGATATTATTAATTATTTTAATGACTCACATTTTCGCGTTCCAAATCATCGTAATAATAATTTTTCTGTTCAATATTTTCATCAAGAAATGTGTAATGTTCTAAAAATGTAAGAAACAAACAAAATGAACAGAACAAATAACTGTTTGTATCTGCATTGGAATAAGAATAAAAATGAAATAATGAAATAAAAACAAAAATGAATATAAGAATATGCACTTGAATTATAAATGTCAAACATACACCAATGCACGAGTAACATTTTTCTAAGAGTAAATATGAGTCCTTAAATATTGATCAATTCAGAAGACAATCCAAAAGACATATTACTGTTTAAACAAGAAAGAAGATTTAAACATAAATGAAAGAAGCAATGTTACAAACAAATCCAGGACAAGTCTGCAGAATGTAAAAAATATTCGAGACTGGATGGGTATGGGTAATAACATTGAAAATGGAAATGGGGAATGTATCAAAGAGACAACAACCCGACCAAAGAGTAGACAACAATCAAAGGCCACCAATGGTTCTTCAATGCAGCGATAAACTCCCGCACCCGAGGCGTGCTTCAGCTGGCCCCAAAACAAAAATGTATACTGACTTGCCTGTCCCAAGTCAGAAGCCTGTAATTCAGTGGATGTCGTTTGTTTATGTGTTACATATTTGTTTCTCGTTAATTTTTTGTACATAAATTAGGCCGTCAGTTTTCTCGTTTGAATTGTTTTATATTGTCATTTCTGGGCCTTTTATAGCTGAATGTGCGGTATGGGCTTTGCTCATTGTTGAAGGCCGTACGTTGACCTATAGTTGTTTGTCATTTGGTCTCTTGTGGAGAGTTGTCTCATTGGCAATCATACCAAATCTTTTTTCTTATAGTTCAGTGATAATGGACGTCATACCAAACTCCGAAATATACACAAGAAATTAAAATTAAAAATCATAAAAGTCTAACAAAGGCGGCAAGAGGCTCCTGATTTGGGTCAGGCGCAAACATGCGACGGGATTAAACATGTTTTTTGAGATCTCAACCCTCTCCCTATACCTCTAGCCAATGTAGAAAAAAAAAAACACACAACAATACGCACAATAAAACTCAGTTCAAAAGAAGTCCGAGTCCGATGTCAGAAGAGGTAACAAAAGAAACTAAACAAAATGATAATGATACATAAATTAACAAAGGACTACTAGCAGCTACTGACATGCCAGTTCCACCTTGGTAAGTTGACATTTGACAGACTGAAACTTCAGATCATAAGGCATTTGTATACCAGGTATGGTACATCTACGTTTCTATCTTTGGTTAAAAATCAATTAAGCAGTAAGAAATGCCATATACGGAGTAGTATCCCTATGGCTCGCATTCTGCTTCTTTTATCGATGGCGAGAGACAAATGAACACATTAACAGATTAATGGTGTTAAGAAAAAGACATGATTAATAGTTTCATACATCCGTTTCGCTATTGATTTTCTTTAATACCTGTTTTGTTTTGAATTTTTTTTTTCAAATGTCATAGCCCTTTATTTGTGTGATATGTTCGTCTGTTTGGTATTATGCTTAAATACATTGATTATAAACTTTTTAAAATCAGAAAGATTTATAATCGGCATGTACAAATGTTTTTTATTTCTTTTTTCTTTTATTTTTTCTTCTTGTGCTTCTTTGTTACATGTTTGTTTGTGTAGTGATTAAGATATTAACACAATGTTGACTGTTGTAACCATATTTTTGACATTTTTACTTATTATGTCTGTATGTTTTATTTACGCATCAATATGAAACAGTAACTATAAAACCAGGTTCAATCCACCATTTTCTACATAAGAAAATGCCTGTATCAGGGCTGGAATATGACAGTTGTTTTCCATTCGTATGGTGTTGTTTGCGCTTTTGATTTTTCATTTAATACAAAAAATATTTTCATTTTTCATTTAATCCATTTGATTAGGGACTACCCCTTTTGAATTTTTCTCGGAATTCAATATTTTTGTGATTTTACTTTTTATTAAACAAAATAAAAAATGAAACATATATATGATTTAATGTTTAAACGCAAGTCATTTCCAAGGCTTCTCCGATGTCATGGATGTCGCATAACAGATATTGGCTCATACAAAGATTATTGTAACAATATGTATTTAAACTATAGAAACTGCTGACGATGAAATAGCACCTTTAAGTAAGTTTTTTTTAGGAATTCAGTTTGTTCAAATTACAGTTAATGGGAATATATCATGGTATTTGTTCATGATATAGAAATATGGTATATATTTTATACCCAAATCTGTATCAGTTGACATAATATATTTTAATCTATTCTTGCTCAAACATTTTTTTTACATATCAAATGTGCCCCAATTTTACATTTACATTTAACAATTTGACAATTTGTTCGATAAACCAATACTTTATTCCATTCCTGGATTAATTATTAAATACACGTTAAATGTGATTAAGAAAAACATACCTTTTACTTCTTTTTTTCTGAATTCAATTTTCTAAAACATTAAATGATGAAACATTGAACACATAAAAATGCTGACGATAATTGTAATGTTTAAAACACATATGTCTTAAATACGGAGCCCTAAATAGATAAACGTATTTCTGACATTGGACTCGGACTTCTTTAAACTGAGCTTTACTGTGCGTATTGCTATGTGTTTCTTTATTCTAAATTGGCTAGACGTATGAGGGGAGGGTTGATATCTCACAAAACATGATTAAACCCACCGCTTTTCTGCGCCTGTCCCAATTCAAGAGTCTCTAGCCTTTGTTAGTCTTAATTGTATGTTTCTTAATTTTAGTTCATTTCTATGTTTTGTAGTTTAGTGTGAGGTCTATTTTTACTGAACTAATACAAAATTTTATTTAGGGGCCAGCTGAGGACCATCTCCGGGTGCGGGATTTTCTCGCTGCGTTGAAGACCCATTGGTGGCGTTCGGCTGTTGTCTGCTCTTTGGTCGGGTTGTTGTCTCTTTGACATATTCCTAATTCTCATTCTCAATTTTACAATACCATCTTCCCTGATTTATATGAAATACCTCTTCCCTAAAATTTTATTTGATTCAGAAAAAATGTTTCTTTTTGTAAATGAATTTGGATGTAAAAGTGTTAAGACATTTTGTATTAAGCGCGATTGTTGTTAGCCAATCAAACTAAGGATGCTAGTATGTTTTGTATCAACATTGTTTGAACAGTTACATAAAATTGAGAATTGAAATGGATAATGATTGTTGTATTTATGTTTAGGCTTATAACTAAATGTTTATTGCTTGACCCCTATTCTTGACATATTCATTTGTTTTGTATGTTTGTTTTGTTTAGACATTATTGTGGATAAAATGGAATTTTATGTGACTGTCATAGAAGTGATAGATTTAGTAAGCTATAGAACCAGGTTTAAACCACCATTTAAGACATACTTGCCTGTACTAGGTCAGGAATATGATAGTTGTTTCCATTCGTTCAATGTGTTTGATCGTGAGATTTTTTTCATTTTATAAGGAACTTTTCGTTTTGAATTTTCATTGAAGTTCGGCATTTTTATTATTCTATCATTTTATTAATATTAAGCATAACGTCCTTGAGTCCTTGATTACGACATGTATACTGCGTTTTGAATTTGACGAATACCATATTGAGTCCTAAATCATCTAATATAGCGTAGTAAATACATTTTCATTATCGGTTCTTGATCGTTACAAATCATGAGGTCATAATACTGAAAATGTGCTTGGTTAGCTGTATTTTTATAACTTCTGAGTTTAATTCGATCGACGACAAAACCAATTTAACATACCTTTACATATTCAGCAGGGAAAAGCCCTCTCTTGCCGCTTATGTCTCCTAATTGCTATCTTGCTGGCTTGTTAAGTCTTATTCCAAATAAATGTTGGTATTCGAACTTTCAGGATCATGATCTTGTTTATCACACTGAGTGAATGTAGAAAGTATGATAAGATTGTTCGTTTTGTCCCTGGAACTCAGTAGTTAAAACATAATATAAATCACTCTGATTAAACAATTGAAAGACATTCGTTTGTCAGATTAGCAGTTTTTAAATTTTTGAATAATGTCATAATTCTTTTACATGTTTGTAATAGGCCTTCAAACCTCTTGCCCTAGGTCAAAAACTGCCAAAAAAAATAGCATAATTTTGATCAGATTCTCATTTAAAGGTTGAATATGTTTATGTGACTTTAAAGTGACTAAATGTAAATATTAATGTATATTTTGTCCAAATAAAACAAAATCCATGTCTTACCTTTTTATTTTAATGAGGAAAATTACATACATTATTAAGTACTATATTGAATAAGGTTTACTCACACTTATATGGCTTGCAAGCATTGATGGTGGCGAGTTCCTATATCTCAAAAATCTAAATGAGTTATGATAAGGTATAATAATATAATATGTATAGATACATACATGATATACAATATCTATGTATATATTTAAAATTACGAAAATAAAAGTCCAATATGTGTAAAATTAGTAACTGTGAATTCCCATCCTTTAAGAAAGTTTCGAAACACTTACTCATTCCACGAAAAGGAGGGTTCTGATGGGAATTTTGCTTCTTTTTTTTTTCGTTTTCCCGAATTTACTGTTGACATACAACTTTTGCTGTTAGGAATTTTATTGTCGTATTTTTGAAATTTCAAATTGAAATAATGCATTGAAATAAAAAAAAAAATGTTGAAACACAGATAAATTTATTCACTTTGCTCCCGTACTGTAGAATAAGAATTGTTAGGCAATGTAATACATATATATAAGAAATATTCTATCAAAAATGTTTTTGTTTCAAAACAATATATCAAAAATATTCAAAATTTATGAGACGAAAAACAGAGTCAAAATTATATGATTAAAAGGTAATATAAAAACGTCATTTGAGTAATGCTAAGTATTGAAACACGACAAGTCTTTCTTATTTCTACATTTAGTATAGTCATGTACAGTCACCATGAATATCTCCATTATATGTTGAAGTTAAGGTTAAAAAGAAACAAAAGAAATCTGAACAGCATATTATTCTACAGCAAAAAAAAGGAACATCAAGAGTTGTTAACATGAAAACATGAAAAATTACACAAAAGTGGGGTCTAAAAACGCTATACACAGACGTGCTGCTGGTATTGGTTACTTTTTTAAATGTCAAATACATTAATGGAGTGTAAATTCTCGTAGGTAACATATCAATGGTAGGAATACACGGTGGGTAAGGTTGTCCTGCGAGAGAATGTGCTGTGCTGGTGATTCGGTCCTGACTGGTGCTGGTGGGTCCTGATTCTGTGCTGATGGGTTTGTTTACATTGTACCAGAACGGCCATTTAACAACCGTTCTGTTGCTTAATTTTTCTCTGATACTTCCTAAGTACCATGCGAGGAATATTACAACGATTTTTTTTGGAAAAAGTCGTGCAAATTCGCCAAACGAAATTGTCCTGACGATGTGCTGGTGATTAGAAAAACGGTCCTGGTTCTGTGCACTTATGTCCTGGTTCTGTGCCTTTATATTTTAGTTAAAAGTGGCAAATATTCAAGATCATTGATGCAGAAAATTTGTATAATTGATAGAAAATATACCTAGCATATATTTGGTGGGTATATCATATGAGCCAAGTTGAGTCTGTTTTTTTTTATTATTTAATTTTTGAGAGGGGATGCTAGATCTTGCTGTTGAGGTGTTTTGGCATTTTTAAACTTTTGTTAACTGTTATTTTGAAGATTTATGTGCTGTTAACTGTTATTGACTAATTAGCTGTTATTCTTAAAATTGACATTGTTGTGAACTGTTATTATGAAAAAAATAATAATACCCCTGTTTACTGATTTTTGAATTCACTGTTTTCTCATTTAAGATGATTTAAAATGCTGTTATCGGTTATCAATTTTTTAAATTTACTGTAATCTGATTTGAGCCAAAAAAAAAAAATATTGACCTGTTAATTGAACCCCTCTTGCCCCCCTTTGAGATAAGAAATTATTCATACGATTTGCGGGATAACGATCCTTTTGCATGACCATCAAAATACGGTGTAAAATATCCAATACCTATATAAAAAAGATTATCTGGTATGTTTGCCAATGGACAAATTTCCATCAGAAACCAAATGAACTAGGTGTTAACAACTAAACGTCACCGTACGACCTTCAACAATGACCCGAAAAATCAAAATGTAAAAGGTTTTGCATAAAAATGGAGAATAAATATAGAATAAAGGATTTTTTTTCTAATAAAATTGAGAATGAAAATGGGAATAAGGAAGAGGGAGGTCACGGTGAAAGTTAATCAGCTTAGAATAGTTTTGAAATTCTAAAACTGTTGATAAAAAATAATTTGATGCAGATGATCAAGAACGATTTTATTACTGCAGTTGATAGATTTTCTAAAAATGAGCACTTATGTGTTACGCTTACTGAAACAGTTTAGAGGGTCACATTTGTAATTGTTTGCTTATGAACCCATAAGAAACAAAATTTAAACATCCCAACTGTTTCCTTCCATTTTTTATGCAAGAAAACGTCAACATTCGTCATTTTCGTCTTTGTTTACATATTTTTAAGGATCACTAGCACCAGTCAGGACCGAATCACCAGCACAGAACCTTCTCTCGCAGGACAACCTTACCCACCGTGGAATTAATAAGTCAGTCTCAATTAAGATGTTTGTAAACATTTTGTTCTGATTTTTTTATCTAATAATATGTAACGCATAAATGAGATATCACGATATTTGGGAAATACTAATAAAAGGGTTGTGATCTTCCTTGTGGATTTTATAAACTCCAGCCGAAATTCTGTACCTAAATTTATATGTGAACCCCCCCCCCTTTTTTTTGACATAGTCATATCATAGCTGCTGATTTATTTGTTAACACTTTTTAATAAAACAGATGTTAAGTCATTGACATGATTTACTTATATAATAGTTATTGAAAAAACTGGTCATTATAGTTATATATAAACTCATCATAGATACCAGGATTGAAATTTTGTATTTACGGCAGACGCAAGTCTCGTCTTCAAAAGACTCATCATTGACGCTGTAATCGAAAAAAGTTAAAAAGGCCAAATAAAATACGAAGTTGAAGGGCATTGAAGACCACAAATTCCAAAGAAATTGCCAAATACAGCTAAGGTAATCTATTCCTGAGGTAGAAAAACCTTACTATTTTGATAATTCAAAGTTTTGTTAACAGTAGATTTATAATTATGACAATATCAACATATGGACTGCCCACAGGACAGTGGTATTTACTAAGACAGCGATAATGACTGAGCCGCAGGCGTGGTCATTATCGGTGTTGCAATCAATACAACTGTATTACGGGCAATCCGTGTATCACGATAAACGATAATGTCCATTTCTTCAATGACTATTATGTTTATTTCATTGAGGAACCATGTTTATAAAAATGTTCATAAATTCAAGTTGTTGAAAGCAAACTCAAGTTATTGTACGATTTCTATAAGAAGAGCAAGTATTCGTATATGCATTATTATACAAATCCTTGGGAATAGTAAAGACCAGTCATAGTTATAACTATAAGTCACTGCCATTTATTTAAGTGCAATTTTTCAGTAAATGACTACAAAATAAAGTTTTCTATAATTTTATAATTAACGAAAACATATGGTAAACAATCCAACAACTTCCATATAACATTGAAAACAGGAAAATGTTTTATTGAAGGGACATTTCTCTAAACAGATAATTCACGCCAAACTGGTCATTAACATGTAAAAGTCCATTAAGGACCAGTTTTCTGGTCCGTTTTTTTTTCTGTTAAAGGCCGATGGAATTTTTTGTTGACGAATAAATGCTTTCATGTGGCCCCCTGTCTTTATTAAGTACATGTAATTCGTAGGCAATAACCTGGTTATTGTATTGTCTATAATTTATAGAACGTCTAAATCATTGTTGTTTACTGATTTTACTTCCCTTTTTTTTGTTTTTTTCGGAATATCTTTATTTTATTTGTAGTATCTTGAATATGCATTTCGCTCCATATTATCTATATAAAATATGTAATCAAATCAATTTTTCTATTGATATTATTTTAAAAGCTGTTTGATTTTAGCTTTTTTTTCTCAATTCATTAAACTCCATTTAAACGCTGACCAACGTAAAGCGCACTCTACAATATGGTGCATCCGAAGCGTTTTTACTTTGTTTTGTTTTACTTATTAAAATCAAAGGTTCTTCAACCAAACCCTTGAACACCAATGATGTATTAATACTCAATACTTGCGAAACTATGTTTCAAATTTGACATATAAAACATAATCATATCAATCAGGTCAGTTTGGCATGTAGAATGTTATTTTCAAAATGTTGTATCTTGACTTACATGAAATGCCTCGGTAACATGTGATGAAAAACATGTCTAAATATATCAGTTTGATCATAAACTACTACATCTTCTACAATGAGATACCCCCTCCGCGTCGACCCTGTATGGTTATCATATACCAGAGAATGGAATAGATTCGTGGTTATTTTTAGTATTTCTTAAAAAGTTCACTTAGCATCAATGAAAAAACAATAATGTGTCGTATCTAAATAGCGATGATACAATGTTGTCTATATATAATCTACATTAATTGTTACTGTAAGGTCTTTGTCATAACAGAATACCAAATCGAATAAAAATAAAAAACTTTAAATAGTGCACCTGTAATTGAACTTTTAAACGTCAAAGAAAACATTGTTTGGTTATTTAATTTAATGATAACAACTGAAAAAAAAAAAACGAAAAAAAGAACAAAACTGAATCATACGTTTATGATATTAAAGAAATACAAAGTGACGAAACTATACACCCTTATCAAAATGTGAAGGCAAACAATAAACATATGTTTGGACTTCTTATTAACTACGGTACAATATAATATATGCTTAAAAATTATTTAGCCGACATATTGATATGTTATTAATAAATTTGACAAGTCTCAATGAAATATGACATATTCTTAAATATGAAAAGTACAATACAAAGAAATACAGCAATAGGTTAATTAAGACATTTGTGAGATTGCAAATATATGTATCACTCCTTTTTTACATTGACTTAACAGAAAGCATTTGAGAAAATTAACCATGCAGATCTATAACATCTATATTATCTTAAAATGAATCAAGCACTAACTATTATGGCGAAATTGAGATACTAAGAGTAGTATTATTGACAAATGCAGGTTTTCCTTCACGCAAACATATTACTTAGCATATCGATGTTGATGTGTCCAAAAATATTAATCACATATGTGTAAGGAAAGCTAATTGCACTCATACTTAAACTCACATTTAAAACACAAACGTTTAGATGAACATGTTTGTATATTTTCTCCTTTATTCAGTATTCAGTATTCCTGCGATGGTGTTTAATTTCAATCAAATTAAAGATAAAAACACTACACTCTCATGATGAGTTATTTTGTAGACGAAACGCGTGTCGGGCGTACACAATTTTAATCCTGGTATCTATAATGGGTTTATTTCACGGATATTCACAATTCTTTACGTAAAATTGCCCAACCTGATGTTCAAGAAGTCCTAAAAAGCAATGAGTGTCTTTGAGTTCCATCAAAATGAAGATATAATTGTACTTTTTGGCTTTATAACTGTTTTGATCTGAGCGTTACTGATGAGTCTTATGTAGACGAAACGCGCGTCTGGCGTATTGAATTATAATCCTGGTATCTTTGATAACTATTTGCACCACTGGGTCGATGCCACTGCTGGTGGACGTTTCGTCCCAGAGGGTATCACCAGCCCAGTAGTCGGCACTTCGGTGTTGACATGAATAACAATTATATGGTCATTTCTATAAATTTCCTGTTACAAAACTTTAAATTTTTCGAAAAACTAAGGATTTTCTAATCACAGGAATAGATTACCTTAGCCGTATTTGGCCCGCATTTTTGGCATTTTGGGTCCTCAATGCTCTTCAACTTTTTACTTGTTTCGCTTTATAACTATTTTGATCTGAGCGTCACTGATGAGTCTTATGTAGACGAAACGCGCGTCTGGCGTATTAAATTATAATCCTCGTACCTTTGATAACTATTATTTAACACAAACAAGTTGTAGTAGCTTTATCCGTAGATAAATCACATTTTGTGAACAAAAATGAGTAATTTGAAATGATTAATAGGAAATACACTATGAAAAGAAAAAAATATGCATTTTGTATCAAATTTAACAAAAATTTGATATCTTTTCCAAATTGCATTGATATTTAGAAAAAAAAATATGAGCATTTTTAAACAATGCGAACATTATTTTAGGTTCTTTTCCCTGATATTTAGCAGATAATATATCTATCAACCTCTCCTGATGTTGAAAAAAGTACTAAAGTCAAATGACAGTACACAATTTCAATCTAAAAGAAGAAACAAATGCAATCATATTTTTGACAAACTAACTGTGTAATTAAAAAAAGTGTAATTGTATGGATCTTACTGATATTACATCAACACTCAAGACATTTACCTGTATATATTTTTGTGTTTTGCGGCTTTTTTGTACAAGGTTATCGTTTGTTTTTTTTTAAATGTTTAGTATCTCACAGCGGTATACTACTGTTACCTTTTGTTTCACCCCTTATTTTATTGATTTTGTATTTACATTGTATCATAGGTAAAATTTATTCGTTCAGTGTATGTTCACTTGTGTTAATATGTCTTTTCATTGAGTCAAGCCATTTCAATTGATATTTTATAGTCTGTCTTTCTATGTTGTGATGTTACACTATTTTTTCAGATAATGATGAAGGTTGGCACCTATTAAAACGTTTAAACCAGCTGCATTTGTTTGCAACTGTCCTAAGCCAGGAATCTGATGTTTAGTGAGCCAAAGCTCCGTGTTGCAGACCGTTCTTTGACCTATAATGGTTTACTTTTACAAATTGTGACTTGGATGGAGACTTGGTACTCATACTACATCTTCTGATATCTAAGTATTACCATATATATATTTACTCTTAGCATGATATACTTGCAGTTCGTATTACTAGAAAGATCTTTTTTTTTTCTTCTTCCATATACAGTTCATACCACCATCTGGTGTATTTTCGAACTGATGCGTGGTGCAGACAAACCAATATTTACAGTGCAGTGAAAAATAGTATGTACAATTAAAATCGCGCACAGTTCTAAATACAACTTTGTCTTCTGCAACTCACACTTGAATGTGTCAATTGAGTTGCAGGCTACAGTAGTTGGTGACAGGCTGTTCTATAATCTGATGGTGTCTGGGAAGAACAAGTGCTGGTATAGCTGCGTTCTTGCAAATGGAACAAGAAATCTTTGGCGGTGTCCTCTTAATGTTGCTGCTGTTGGAATTAGGCAAGATGTTGGTATTGCAACCAGGTGATTAACTATGCGGTACATCATTATGCCTTTGTTCGTAGCTCTGTGTTCTTGTAGGGTTGGCCATTGCAGCTGGTGTAATAGGTTTGTTACGCTGGTGGTTCGATTGTAGTCACCAGTAACGAATCATGCTGCCCTACGTTGTACCATTTCCAGGTTATGAATGTTGTTTGCTGTGTGTGGATCCCAAATGATGCTAGCATGATCCATCTGTGGTCTCACAAGGGTCTTGTAACGAAGTTCCTTGGTCTTTCGTGGGCATTGGTATATATTTCTCTGCAGAAAAGCCCTGCTGTTGTTGGCTTTCCTTACTACTTGGTCTATGTGAATAGAGTTTTATCGGCAATTCATCTTACATATATATATTAAAAATAACGTAAGAGTACCGAGTACCCAAATTGCTCTTATCTTCCGGAGCAGATGAAATCACCCCTAGTTTTTGGTGGGGTCCGTGTTGATTTTGTTCACCTATTTGTGACATTTTGTTCACGCATCATTGTCAATATAATAAAAATTGATGCGACTGTCGTACAAGTGAGAGGTTAGGCGTTAAAAAAACAGGTTCAATCTACCATTTTCTACATTTGAAATGACTGTACCAAGTCAGGAATATGACAGTTGTTGTCCATTCGTTTGGTGTGTTTTATCATTTGATTTTGCCATTTAAATAGGGCTTTCCGTTTTGAATTTTTCTCGGAGTTCAGTATTTTTGTGATTTTACTTTTACCTAGCTTAGATACCAGCGGAGATTTTGAGATACTAAACAATTTGTATTTTAATGATTTGGCAGTATGCTCGTTTTTTAACATAGCTAAATATATTCAGATATACACAAAACGGACTCAGTATTTATCAAGAAATGAAGTATTCAGTGAAAAGGTAAACGCTACGGAAACGTCACCATGCAATGTGCACAAAGAATCTTAACTTTGAAAAAAGAGCAATTAAAATATGCGACAAGCATCCATATCTTTAAAGAATAATAGAAAGCATGGACTATTGTAAAATTGTTCTAAATATTTAAGAAAAAAGACAAAATTTTAATTATTCTATTTTACGGATGTGAATTTAATCATGGATGCAATTTTAAGTACTCCTCATTACAGAATTATAGGTGGTTTCGAGGTCGTTTCAAATTAATTTTTCTATAATTCAATATGGACTCAAAGTAAAATTGGTGGGAAAAAAAGAGGGACAAAAGATACCAGAGGGACAGTCAAACTCATAGATCGAAAACAAACTGACAACGCCATGGCCAAAAATTAAAAGACAAACGGACAAATAATAGTACAGATGACACAACATAGAAAACAAAAGACTAAGCAACACGAACCATACCAAAAACTGGGGTGATTTCAGGTGCTCAGGTAGGGTAAGCAGATTCTGCTCCACATGTGGCACCCGTCGTGTTGCCAGTGGAATTATATAGTATATAATGATACATCTACAAAATAAACACAGAACGGCAGCTTTCTTCTGGATCATACACATAAACGAAAGGTAAAAAACTAGGTGCATGGCCGTTGAAAAACTTTCTACAATACAGGTAGATTCATGTTATGGTTATAAAAGCCTACATACAAATATTTGATACGGATTACATAACTGTTTATAAATAAATGTTTATAATATATCTTTTAATAGATATTTTATTCTCCTACATCTACGTGCTATTTGCATTGCATTTGCAATACATATTATATTACGGTATTCCTTTTTGAATTTTGTTTGTGATAATCATTTATCTCAATTAATAAAACAATTTTGTTGACATAAAGTATAAAGGTTAAACTATGGATGTGATCTATTTGCTTAATTTCTTTCTTAGTAAGTGTAGGAATCACGATTCGGTAAAAAAATAATAAAAAACAAAATTTGAAAGCTTTCTCATTGACAACATCCTTTCGACATGTTATAAAACTAAATTTTCCATTCAATTGTTAACTGATATTTCAACAACAGGTGACCGTACAAATCTGATAAGTCTTATATTTTGACCTTAATTTAAAAGTGAGCATTCTATATGTGTCTGTCCCATGGCAGGAGCCTGAACTTCAGTAATTGTCGTTGGTTCATGTCTATCATATCTGTCTTTCGCAAATTTGTTTTGTTATACATTAGGCCATTGTTTTATTGTTTACAGTGTTATCATTTTTTTCATGTTGAAACCTGTTATAGTACACTGTATCATGTGTACGGTATTGGGGTTTTCGCAATGTTGAAAGCCGTACGGTTGTCTATAAATGTTTACATTCACTTCATATCATCTCTAGAGAATATTTCTCTCATTGATAACTACCAGTTATTCTTATTTCTATGTTATATGTTTTGAATATATTTATTGTTTATAAGATAATTTATCTTTTCAAAAATATAAATTTTGTTTTATACCCCCAGTAATAGATTGCCGAACAAATTGTGAATTTATTTGTATTCTTAAATGTTCTTGAAGTTTAATTTGGCCTCTGAAAAGTTTCGTTTCACCATTGATGAGTCCTCTGACCTTCCGCTCGTATATTTGATGGTTTTTGTCAATTGGATTATGCCACTGCCATTGGATTAAACCCCATTATTTTTCTTACCATCCCAGGTTGAAGTATGTAACATGATGCTGACATAACATATCAATTAAGGACGTTATGATAAAGTTTTTGAAAAAGAAAAAGTAAAACAATGCCGAACTCCGAGGAAAATTCGGAAACTCCCTAATCAATTGGCAAAATCTAAAAACCAAACATATCAAACGAATGAATAACAAATGTAATATTTCTGACTTGGCACGGGAATTGTGTACATGTTGTATGACAGTTGCATAAAATTCCATTATATTGACAACAATGTGTGAACAAAACATAACAGTTAAAATGTCAAAAGTAGGGGTACAGCAGTCAACATTGTGTTATAATCTTAATCACCGTAAAAACAAACAAATTTTTCATCAAAATAATCATAAAAAAACCCAGCACCATGCCAAATAATCAAACGACGAAAAAAAATCAAGAATTTAAACAAAAAATTGAGCAAAAAACAAAATATGAGAGAACGGAAAAAAATTGTCGTCTTGATTTCAATTATTACCTGCCACTAAAAATAAATACATGTCGGTTTTGCAGTGATTTAAAAATAAAATTGACAATACAATTATAAGTTTCAAGGTTACCTATTGCATTGTTGGCTAAATTAAAACGTAAAATGAAATGCGCTTCTATGAATTGTAAGTTAAATTGTGTCATAACGTTGGAATCAAAGATAAATCTTATTAATACAATGCGGGCAGTGAAGTTAAATCATCACACCACTGTAGTAAATGATATTCAATATGTTTTGAATAGGATAAGAATTTCGATCATATGAATGACATCAGAATAACTCGTTTGTATTTGACAAATCAAATCCACTCAGTTGCTAGTACTTCCGTACTGAAAACATATTTCTTAATTACTTTTAACAAATGATCAAGTCAGTAATTATAAAGAAATTCTCTCACAAAAAGTTAATCTTAAATGAGTATGGATATTCTTGTATGTTCATTTTGGTTAAATGGCTCCTCTCAGGTTAAGGTCGACGTATTATTACACTATTTTATAAAAATGGGATGGGGTCGATGACGGTTCATTTAAAAAAAAATGTGCTTGATGATACTGATGTTTCCAAAGCTAAAGAGGGCAATTTTAAACTCATATCTTACTTTGGGCTTTTAAAGTAGGCTTTACTCAGCAACATTGGCAGACTGCGTTCAAAAGAAAAAAAATCAGGTTATATTGTAACAGAGAAAAAAACTTGAGATACAATGCTTTTTAAAGACATTTTTTGGAAATTTGAAAATTCCGAAAAAAAAACAACAATACAAAAATATGCGAAATGTTACAGATATAGGATATATATGTACATACTGTCTTTTGTAAGAACGTTTGCGTTTGCGTTTGCAGTTCGGATGTGTTTGCCTTTTGAAAGACTCGATTATGGGCTTTTAATAGAAATCTCCAAGAGTTTAATTGGTTACTTCATTACTTTGTTTTTATTTTTCCAGGATACGAATTTTCTTAAGACTAGAGTTCACATATTTTAAACTTATTGAACAACACATTCTAAATCAGTTTCTTAAAAAGGAACTAGGTCGATATAAATATCTTGTTTGAAGATTAAGAAAAAATCATGCATTTTTTAGTAAATATTGAAACTCGTCAAAATGCTAGATGTTTTTTTTTTTTTTTTATTTTAACAATATTTGTTATTTTTCGACAAACAATGGGTATTCCTTTTTGGAACCCAATGTGCTCCTCTTCTTCCGAATTGTTCCTTTATACGGACATCATACTGGAGCATCCAAGGACAAAGAAAATAGCTAGCGTTATTCTTTAATTTCACATATCGCCATATACATGATGTCCTCCAACTAAATACTTTATTTTTTTGTTAACATACTGACTGCATCAATCCAGTCGACATTGAAATAAAGGATACCGTTAATCCTTCCTCATAATTAAGCTGATTTCTAAAAATTGACGATGAATGTCGGTTAAGAATACAAAATCACGACTACATGAGTCAAAATTAGCGTCTGCATATGGTTTATCAGTTCATAAGATATTACAGAATTTGTGTGTTTTCTCACGGGTTCCATTCTAGATGGTTGATCGGACGTTGTTGAACAATGGTTTTCAAGTGTTAAAGTTGAAGTAAGATTTTTGATAATTCATTGACAACATCAAGAGCTAGTTGATCATTAAGTTATGGATAACCAGGGACACGGATGGCACACATGACCATTGATCTTCTCAACCACAATGCCGTTATCATTTCCTCAATTATCACATCACCGAATAGAACTTGTACATACTATATATGCATGAGCCTAAACAAAGGTGCCACATTTGGAGCATGACCACCCACTATCCTTGAAAACCTGATACCACCCGTTACTGAGTTGTATTAATAAATTGTTTGTATTGTTCGTGCCTTAAGTTTCAGTGATGTACTTTTTTGCTTCTGCATTGCCACTTGATTTCTTTCTCGTTTTCATAGAATATATACGAGTACAACGCTTCAACTATATAGAATGCTAAACATATTCGTTTTTCCTAATGATAAAACAATTTCACGTGTACATCCTTATTAGACCCTTATTGTTTCAAATGCTGCAATGTTTAATCACATTTCAACACATAAGGACTGTATATTTATAACATAGTATTGAAGTTCTTCAAATTAGTATGTATTTTGACATGAAGAGGTATTTAACAGAACTGCATAATTCGTTTTAAATTTTCTATTAAAACTTATAATGTGTTTTGTATTCATGCTAAGATATGATATCATCATTGTTTATATTATACCGGATATGGCTCAAGTTTAATTGTTATTGTGTTCTAAATTCATCTAATTTTCTTATATTACATATGATGTTGGAAAACACACGATTCGATTCGATGAGCCAATCGCACTTTTGCAAAAATCTGTAAAATTTAAAAAGCACGCATCCGTGGTAGAGTGACTATAAAAAGCAGATATATTCCCGTTAGACAACAAATTTTGTTTTTGTTAAAAACGAGGAGGTATGTCTATCTTTACGTTTCCAGGTAAGTAAAAAGTTCACAGTTTCCTAGCATTATACCTACCTAACTAACTACTTTTCGGTGCACTAGTATTATATCGTAATACAAAAATCAACTAAACAAATCTGTCATTTTCCCCCAACCAATTGATCCCTAACACGTATGTTGCTTTTTCTTTTTATCTTACCTCAGATAAAAACACTTGTGGCTTACTTTACACATTTTAACAGAAAAAAATACAATCTTATAGTCTTTTTGTTCCAATTTAACTTAAATGAAAACAGTAAGTAAACGAATTCCATGTGTGACATACCTGCAAATCTTTAACATAAACTATCTGGTTATTTAGTCCGGATTCGTGGACCTCACAAAAGCATGTTGATGTAGTTGTGGTTTAATTATTAATCAGCGTAATTGAAGGGACTACTTTCGTCTTGATTTGTAAATTCCGGATTACATATTTTCCATTGATGTAGCTTGTGCGCATCTTATGAAAGTACATGAATTAAGATATTAAAAACCGGATTGAACACCTTTGCTCCATGAAGAACGGGAATATATCTGCTTTTTATGGTCTACAACATGCTGAAAATGATTATTGGAATAACTATAAACGGCGATTACTGACATATTTCAATCATCTTTACTTGGGATTGTTTTCAATAAATATGGTAAACGTACTTATATGGTGAAAAAAAAAAATTGCATCCATTGTAAACGACACATTGAGTATGTAAAAATGTAGTAAGTTGTAAGTCAACTGGTAGTTTTAAATGCTTTTAAAATGTTTATATAAAAAGACCCGATAACCATCTGCGCCCGAAAACAAATGATCTTATAAAATTGAAAGAGCTATGATTAAACCAATAATATCACAATCATCCCATTCTTCAACATTTTGCTCAAATCATCCTGGTTCAGCATGTAAATGAACAAAAAAATATAGGAACATTTAAAGTTACTTTTAAAACAATTAATTATTTTCATGTCATTGTTGAAGCATTGTCTCAGCTGCTTGCACTTAAACAAGAGATTTAGCCTCACGTAGCTTGATTTCAGAAATACTCTTTTGGAGAACCGTATAGATTTTTATCTTTTTCCATTTTCTAACATTAAGAACATTTTTTGTTTTCATTTTATTTTCACTGGCATTTAAGTATTAGAATAAAAACAAACTCCTGCCAAACAGAATCATAATATTTCTATTGTTGAAGGTTTTTTTTATCTTACCAAGTCGAAAACAAATTTCTAATCCGTTGATTTGTTCTTGTATGGTTAAATTTTCATTCTAAAACAATGCAATCCATTTAAATTCATAGAATCAATATGTAAATTCAAAAGCATTTATTTCGGTTTTTTTTTCACAATATCTCATTAATGAAAATAGCCATTGTAAGTCTAATCAATCCTTATCTTTCTGAGCTGAAATTTATTTTTAATGTTCTCATTTTAAACTCACTATTTTCTCTTGTTTTCGCCTTAATTGTTGATTTTCAATTCTGGCAGATAATTTGGCATATTGACTTTGACAAACATTGTTTGTTTTTCATTGATGGTAAATTATCTTTGTATATTTCCTTATATCGTGTTCTATACATTTGCAAATTTACTAGTGATCTTTTGAATGTTGAATGAATTGAATTTTGGTGTTTTAACGCCACTTTTAAGCACCGCTTTAGGGCTATTTCATGGCGGCCAGTTTTTATTGGTGAAGGAAGCCGGAGTGCCCGGAGAAAACCACCGACCTTCGATAGTAAAAACTAACGATCCTAGTAAATTAAGATTGGAGTTGGGGTTCGAACTCACAACCTCAGTGTTGACTGGCTAGTGATTGAATGTTGATAGGCTCCGTTTTATGCTAGAAACAACACACATTTAATTTTAATTACTTTAAAATGATTTGAAGTTTATAAAACAAATTAAAGTAAAATACTATGCGTATTTTTATGCCAATGCCGACGTAATAGTTACTAAAGTAATGAAACCCCAAGGATCTAACAGTCAATCAGCAGAGATATCAACTTTTAGAGCTTTGCATAAGGAGGGCATTTTCCTTTATCTAAAATGATTTTGAATGATACAACAACAAAATTGAATACACCACGTCCGTAATGGCATGTCAATGCTAAAATAGTTCAATCGTAAGTACTCGGCCATTATCTCTACGTCTATTAAAGGCGTAACGAGAATGGCCGAGTAGTTACGATTGCAAATTATTTGCAACCGGGATGATTATGCAGTACTTGCAACCTTATGTTATTTGTGACGTGTACTTGACTGGTGAGTAGATGATTAAAGGAATACACTTTTGTTTATTTATTATTTGTGATGCAGTCTATGCTACAGTTCCCGTGAATACCGTAAGGGGTGTATCAGTTAATTAATTATATGCACAGGTTAGACTATTACATATATAACTAACATCATTATTTTTAATTTTCCGTTTTTTGGATGATGTTGTTCTTTGGCAAAATCTTACGGTGTTTATATATCACAACTCGTTCGCTATGATCGTGTCTGTTGTGACGTTTTGGATTTTATTGAACGTAATCTATGTATAACGGGTAAATTATCAAGTCAGGGATTTCGTTACAACAAATTACTTAAAACCTTTATTTTTACGGAGATGTTGTTTATTTGTTTCCTCTGTATGACGTCTTTACACTAAATTCATTGGATGTTGGATGTGTACTGATTGATAGTTTAGGCTTAGATGCATGATTTATTTTTATTAGTTGTAGTTTGCTGTCAGAATCTGCGAGTACTCTCAAATCTGTACTTAGTGTCTTTTTGTTGTTGGGATGTACAAATACCCGGCCACGTTCACTCTGTGTTTTTTGTAAGATGTATTTCTACACGTGTCTGTATCCATCTGATGAGTTAAGCCTTTTTCATCTGATTTTGATAGTTTGTTCTTATGTTGATCTGTTACACCACTGTCCCAGATTAGGGGAGGGTTGAGCGCTCGCTAACATGTTTAACCCCGCCACATTCTCTGTGTGTCTGTCACAAGTCAGGAGCCTGTAATTCAGTGGTTTTCGTTTGTTGCTGTGTAACACATTTGTTTTTCGTTCATTTTTTCGTACGTAAATGATGCAGTTAGTTTTCTCGTTTAAATTGTTTTACATTTGTCATTACGGGACAATTTATAGCTGACTATGCGGTTTTTGCTTTGCTTATTGTTGAAGGCCGTATAGTTGTTAATTTGTGTATCATTTGCTTTCTTGTGAAAAGTTGTGTAATTGGCAATCATACCACATCCTCTTTTTTTATTATGTAAAACAAACTCTGTCACATAAACAATGCGATAATCGCTCACCTCGACCTTTGGTATATAGTTACTAATAAAAGAGGTCAATGCGCGATTTTCATCAATAAATGCATTTTAATCTTTAGGCTTCTAGATTTTCATTAAATCAAGACATATGTGTATATACAATCATTAATAGCATGAATGATGTTGTATATTATAGGCTGTTTGAGGTAGATTTTCTGTATACAACGATCTTGGATTGAAAAAAAGATGTACAAAATGAATCTAGATCTATGTTTAATCTTCTAATTTTAAGACAAAATGACACTTCATATGTTAGATTTTGTATTTAAAAAAGAGAAAAAAGTTATTTATTGCATTATTTAGACTGTTTCTTTTTCAAATGCCAAATAATTATTTTTGTTCGATTACACTTTCAATCTATTCTATACAAGTATATATTACTCATATAGAAAGAGTTGTAAAAAATCGTTATACCACTGTCCCATGTTGGGGAAGGGTTGGGCGCCCGCCACCATGCTTAACATCGCAACATTCTGTATGTGCTTTGTGGTTGTCGTTAGTTGTTGTATATTATATTTGTAATTCGTTCATTTTTTAAAATAAATCAGGCCGTTAGTTTTCTCGATTGAATAGTTTTACATTCGTCATTTCGGGGCCTATTATAGCTGCCTATGCGGTGTGGGTTTTGTTCATTGTTGAAGGCCGTACGGTGACCTATTATTGTTATCTTCTATTTCACTTGGTTTGTAGTGGAGAGGTGTCTCATTGGCAAGTATAGCACATCCTCTTATTCTTATATTGATAATGAAATTTCCTATTTTAATTGTAGCAAGAACACAAGTTCTATGACATTTTTTTTTTTTTTTTCGTTTTATTTTCTAAAACCATATCACAGAATCTATCTTTTCGCAATTTATTTCGAAATTATATCGAAAAGTTTCTTTCTATTCTCAAAACAGTTTCGTGTTCATGAATAATTTTTGCAATACCTGGCTGTTTTCCAAAGCTTGAATTTTGAAGAAAAAAATTGCACGGTAATTTTTTTTTTATAATATTTCTAACAAAAGCAAGGTGAATCTACATTTAAAGAATGCACATTCTAGCTTTTCCTGGAAGAATAGAAACCTAAAATTATTTTAATAGTTTTAACTTTTGATGAATATGAGATAAATTGAAATGTTTGGTGTCCATTCATCAAACATCAGCAAGGGAGTACTGACTAATGGGCCAATGCTATCCACTGAGACTTAACTTCTATCAACAGTCCCATCGACCTAGTACATGATAAACTCTTTAAAGACATCATTTATGTTACACACCAAGCGCACACGTTAAACTAAATGTAAACTAGACTCGTGAAGATTACAAAAATAATTCTGATGATGAAATCAAAAGCAAAGATGAGGAGTTAAAACAAATCTTTAAAAACATCTTAAACTCATATCAGCAAAATTCAAAATGATTCTTTGCTTGCTTTTACGTTATTCCCTTATCATTTATAGTGTCGAAAGAGCAACGGAAATGGAGACACGAGATCTATATTGGATTATAAAAATGTTACCTGCAGCAGATAGTACTACCAAATCAAAGTATTTTCCACTGCCATCTGAAACAGACTTGAATGTAGGTAGCAATTGTTGTTAATTGCATATACTGTTTTCAATTTTAATCTGGTAGTTTAGAGCTGGTTGTCAATTTTCTGTTTCACATGAAGCCACAAAGTAACATTAGGACGATTGTTTAAACAAAGCTGTGTTCTTATTCAAAAACCTATGGTATTAGTGAAACCATTATCGCTATTAACATTCTGTTTTTGATCTCTCTCATTTTGGTTGATTCTATTAGACATGTCATCTTGTGATCGTTCTGACATATTGTTTTCGTCAAAATTACATAAGTTTAACAGATTTTATGAAATAATAAAAGCAAGATATTTGTTATAAATTAACAAGTTGACTTTTAAATATTTCACTTGCTTAATACCTGGCACTACAATAACTCTAATGTGAGTTCTACGTCTGGTTTAAGAACATTATGTGTAGATTTTAACATGGTTTTTCATTCAGACTGTATAATGAATTAAATTACTCATCAAGTTAATAGTAAATTTGTTTTGAAAATATAAGTTAAAGCAATCTTATAAACTAGAAACACAACATATAAAAAGTTTTCTGTTTAAAGGAAACAGTTGTTTACAATTTTCTCACTTTTAATTTAACAGAGACAAATATAAGTAACGAACACTTAAACTAGAAGAGGCGCCTGAACTCTAAATAGACGAAACTGGGTAGGCCAACATGATCAACGTCTTTTGATGTGGATCCATCACCCATCAATCATATTCACAACCAGTTTAAATGTTAAATTAAGAAACGTAATATAAATCAGTTAAATTAGAGATCGGACGACAGACTGGCACAGGCAAATAAAGATGTATACATGTATAAGACCACAAACAAAGATCCTTAATGAGCCGAGTCACAAACACACTGTTTAGTCAATTAATAGAAATAATCGACAAGTTGATAAAATGTTACTGTCATTATGTTTTCTCATTACTCTGTTAAAGGAGTTTCTTGTGTAACGCGTACATCCGTGTTAATGAAGTCCGTATATTGTGAACATACACGAGTGTAGAAATATATAAACGCAATAAGACGGATCAAATGTTATGCTGCTATTGGGAAATGGGAACTTGACAATTAAAAAGTAACAATCACAACGTTTGCCAAAGGTTTAAGTCACATATAAGCGTTATTAAAAAATACAGTGTTTTAATTACCAAGCGTAAACACAAATGAATATAACATGCAATAATATTAATACTAACCATTCAAATACAATTACACTATATTCTATTGTGACTTAAACACGTGTACATTCTTTTTATTCTTTTAATTAATTTTATTAACAGCAACTGTTTGGTATATCAAAAAAGGTTGAAGTCCATAAAACCTGAAAAAAGCAAGACAATCCGTCTGAGACACACAGATTGTTGAAATTTAGAATGATGTCTTAATTGACAACTTTTTTTATGATACAACCTGTTGCCGATAATATCAGTTCACCATAACATTTACATTCAGTTCATTTTAATTTCTCAAGCGTTAATTTACATTGTATCAGATATGTCCAGGACTTAAATTACACTTTTTTCAACTTGGCAAGGTGCTCAGAATGTTTAAAACATTTCTTATTCTGGTTATAGTTTTGGACTGATTGATTTTTTGAAGAAATGCAAATGGATAATGATCAGGAATATGCACAAAGTGTGTAAGTGTCGTTAGTAACGGTAATCGTATAACATACATTTTTGTAACGGTTTTGTGTTTTTAGTTATAGTATTTTTTTTTTCGGAGAAACAATACGTTTCTTGATTATTGTGATCATGATAAGTATGTGCATATAAGGTATAGTGCCATACGAACATTAGATATTGCCGTTATATATGGCATGTGAGGTTACATTCACTCGTGTTTTGTTGAATAACCTTTTATTCACTCTGAAGTAAATTTCAATATTAAATCAACACGTATTATTCAATCAATGTTATGCGGATAATATCATATATATAACATTTTCATTGATGTTGTCTCTTTCCTAATGACAGCATATTCCTGAAAATCGGGAGAGTACACAAAATCTGCAGCTTTAGAAAGGAAACTTTAAAGATAGGAAATGGTTACTTAAAATATATATAGAACTAAAACTGAACTTATTCATAATTACTTAAACTTAATAAAAACAAAAAAGATGGCAACAGAAAAAGTCAAGACTATATCATGTATTGACTACGGCAAAAGTCGTAAACCCGTGTTCAAATGTCGTAAATTGATTATGCAGAGATATGATATGCACCTGCGGGGATATTGTGAACTTAAAAAGGAACGACACTGGTGCGTAAACATTATAAGCGTCTCCTGCTATGCATGCACCAACCGCGTTGCGAGAGCCCACTTTACTGGTGATTAAAGCTATAGGACTATGACACATGTCGCTACAGAGTTAAGACATCGACACATTGTATCGATCGACCAACTCGAAATGATGACTAACAATATATGTAGTTTCGAGTTTTGTCTTTTTACCTAGAACTCTGTTGGTGATGTTTTTGTTGTGTAAGACAGACATACACAAGTATCAAATACTGTCTAAATTCTTATTCCCATTGTAGACACGAAGAAATAAATTACAGCAGCATGCAAAATGCAACGTCGTCTTCGTCAGTGCACAGAAGTGGAATTGAGGTTGGATTAAATTATGAAAAAAGTATATTATAAATATAAAATAAAAAGTATTTCAATTTGAAATTAAACAGTTTGACCTGTAAACATGTTATACAATAAGATCTTTCCTTCCCGACTATCGATGATAATAGTTATGTGAGTCGAAATAATTAAATTATGTTCATTATTTAACTTTTTCAAAAGGTATATATCATGACTTTGAACAAACTATCTAACCTTTGATGATGTAGACTTCCCAAGAAAAAAGACGTTGTGTGATATGATATTATGTAATAATGTACGATGTAGGGAACTGTGAACGATGCTTGTGGAGTGTTTAATTATTTTAACACATTGTTCGATTTATACCAGATAACTTGCATTTAGCAATTACCGCAAAAACGTTACATTAATTGTGGTTGATTTTGAATGATGCATGCACATCATGTATTATTCAAATGGTAAAGAGGATGGGGAGGGATGTATGGTACTTAGTGTTTAGCGTAAAGGTGTAGGCCTTCCTGTGAAGTGATGTATAGAGTAAAGTTGTAAAATTTAAAAGTTAAAAGTTTACACCATTAATGAACTATTTTGTTTAATCTGAAATATCAAGAATGTTGTTCTTGCTGTCCGTAAATTTAGAAAATAACTTTTAACGAGCTATATGTGATTCGTTTTGTCTTCTACTATATGGGTATGCATGCAATACATGGACAGAGGAACGAATGAACGGACGGATGGACCCATTCAACTACCACTATATCATGTATATACCGTCTAATTTAGAAAGTGGAGTATATAGTAAATATTTTGAAAAAATAGAATGAAGGCAATAAAAAAAAAAATATCCTCCTGACCCGAAGATAAAAACATTAACTTCGCCATATGAAAATTTAACACCACTTTCAACACTATCGTTGTGTTCTGTTTTGTTGGTGGAGGAAGCCTTGACAACAAAAGAAAAAGAGGCTTCCGTACCTTTGCCAAAACGTAAGTTTAACATGCTTGATAATGTCCAAACGTTGTAATCTTTAAAAAAAATTAATTCGATAACCTCTCTTTTTCGAAAAAAAACTTATAAAAGTTGATAGATAGTAAATGTCAGGGAAAATGTGAATAAGAATAATTAATTCACTTATTTTAACGGGTTTTTTTTTTGGTATTGTCTCCTTTCAACATTACATTAAATTGCCAGTGACCTTTTAGAAAAAATATACATAGAAAGATGATCAAATTGAAAATAGTTTATTGTCAAGTACACACTTTTCTAGTTTGGTTTATTTTTAGAATTTTACACTTCTGTGTAACACATTTCTCTATTCTAGAAAATGATATAAAATAAGGAGATGTGGTATAATTGCTAAAATAGACAACTATGTAACAGAGACCAAAACTATATGTGACGGTATGACCCCCTACATAAAGCAAAAGCCATCCCGCATAAAAGCTATCAGAAAGGCCCCGACATGACACTTAGATTTCATTTAAATTTTTAACTAAACGAACGTTTTGAACAAAGATTGATGTAGAGTAATAAATCGGATTCGGATGTGATTTGATTCCTGTTTTTTTATATTCATTTAGTTTGATCACTTTGCAGATTTTCCTTGTAGTCGATCAACACAATAGTAAAAAATAGGGGAACAACGATCTTAAACTTAATCGATCTCTACTATGAAACAATGCAATTTTAAGAATAATGATCGTGTTTTGCTGGATCCTTGACTTTGTATTGCGGAATAAGTTGTTACTTTTTTTTTTGTTTAAAAAAATCATCTCAGCACTATCAAACAAACCAATACAGGTAACTTTAATGAATAATTATCTATGCTTTTTTAAGATGGTCCCCACTATAGACTGTAGTGGTATTGGTATTTAACATCAGCGTCAAAATCGTATTTACTTTTCACACACGTCTATTGGAAATCATACCACATCTTCATAATTCTTAGGTAAAATAAGCTTTATTATCTAACTTTACACACAGATGTATTGAACATGTTCTTTTCATTAACAATACGAACTTTTCTCATTTGGTCCCATGAACTAGATAAAATAGACACCACATATACAGCTTCCTCTGAATCATTTTTAAATATAAAGCCCGAATTTGACTACAGTTGTAATCTTTTAATACGAGAGTATGACAAACGAGATGATTTCAATTTTGAAATTATAAAAGTTCCTTACCTTAGCAGCGATTTACCAACGGCATCCGCCTATGAAGTATACATTTCTGAACTTTCTTATTTTCAGGAGATTGCAGCTGATACTCAGATCTAGTTTGTAAAACGTTATCAGTGCCTGCGGAAACAATTAATTAAGCAGGGTTTAGGGTTTAGGGTGTTGGCTCTGTGTAGTATTTTATATACTTTACAGTTTTATCTTTATTTGTCTTTGTACTATTATAGTATAATGTTTCATTTGATCGTATGCCCCATACCGTGTTTCGGTATATGTGCATCCAGCTTTCAGATTTTTGACTTTTAGCGTTCTTTATGTGGGTTGGTCCAGATATGCGATAAGGACACATGACTTTTTGTTTAGCGTAGTTTCATTTTGTATGCCCTTGTAATATTATAATTTTTATCGGGTAAGTTTAAATGCCGCACATTTAAGCTGGTGCGCACTAGTTTGAAAAGTCATTCACACGACATCTAAAAACTAGTGCGCATAACTTTCAAATTCTGGTGCTCTCGACTTTAAAAATTGTGCACACGAGTTCGAAAGTCGTGTGCTCCAATTTGAAAGTTATGCGAATCAGTTTGAATGCCAAGCAAACAAGTTTGAAAGTCATACACACAAGTTTGAAAGTTATGCGAACAAATTTCAAAGTCATGTGCGCCAGTTCTTAAAAGTCTTGCACACCATCATTGAAAGTCGTGCGCGCCAGTTTAAAAGTTGTGCGCAACATTTTGATAGTCATGCGGTCAAGTTTCAAAGTCATGCGCACCAGTTCGAAAGTCGTGCGCACGAGTTTTCAAACTGGTGCGTGCAAGATTTAATATCCGGCAAACGAACATATTTATATTTACATGACACGTAAGGGGCTCCTTAATTTTGCTTTACTATACTGGCGGTATTATCAACTACATAATCTTTTTTGGCTGGCGTATTTGATTGATTTGATTGTAAGTGTGTGTGATCGATGTGAGCCAAGGCTCTGTATTGAAGGCCGTACTTTGACTATAATGGTTTACTTTTACAAATTGTAACTTAGATGGAGAGTTGTCTCATTGGCACTCATAACACATATTCTAATATCTATTGAACGTTAAATTAAGCTGTTTTGTATGTCTGTGATGTATGCTACTGGATGCCAGATATGATCACGTAAACCAATTGATTATGTTAGTGCTGCTCCCTTAATTTGGCAATATTACGGAACATTAAACAACTGTCATACAAGTGGGCGTATAAGCAAGTTAGAAAACCAGATTTAACCCACCATTTGTTTAGGAAAATGCCTCTGCAAAGTCAGGAATATGACAGTTTTTTTTTTTCTGCTATTTTGTTTTTAACAATGTTTTTTCTCAAATTTTTACAAAAATCAGCAAGGATCTTCGTTTTATAGATATGACTATTTATGAAAATTAATGTACATCAGATGAGACAATCTTAAACAAAACAACCTAATGCAGGACGGACAGACACCCTTATAGTGTTATCAGAAAACTAGTCGGTGTGGTATTATCAAAATACAAATCCAATGTGATTGAACCATTATAGCCTTACTTACAAACAAAAGTGAAGCGGAATAAGTCATGTAAATCCAATCTGTTGATATACCAATTACATGCATAAATAATCATATGTTTAAAGACAGATTCGAACGTTTTCGTGGATTTTTTTGTAATTAACGTATAAGCGGAAACAGATCTTTTACGCTCATTTTCAAAATCATCCAAATGCGGTCCCCGATCTTTCACGATCCGTGATATCAATTTTTTACAAATATAACCATTATTTTTAATAAACTAAATCAAAATAAATTTAAGAACTAGTTCAGACAGTAATATTGAACGATATTTCTAGGGGAAGTTGTAGTTTATGCATTAACAATCACGTTTGTTTACATTTTAATTTTTCTGATATTTCAAAGAGCAATCTGCCTTTTGTAATTTTTGTAAAAACGGTGTATATTTAAGTCTTGATTTTTTTTTCGGATATTGTTGAACCATTTTGACAGCCAGTTTTGTTTTTCCATTATTTTTCATAATAATTGATAAGATAAGATTATTTATTGACGAATCATGTGTCTTCTCGATATTTTTTCATTCACAATTCTGTACCAGATCTTTCACGATCTGATCGCAATGCTTGACCACCATTAGTTGTTTCATTTCTTTCGATAACCCGAATGAAACCATTGATTATGTTGTAAGTTTTCTCAAGCCTAAATAAAGTGCATTTTTTTATGAAAATACTTAACCTGATGTAAATGTGCAATAGCGTGAACAAATATCCATCAAGTTTTTGTGGTAGGTTAACTGATAACACAATGTAACAAATACTGTGACAAAACAGAAATATTGAATTTGGATCTAAACCGATTTGTTAAGAGTCTCCAATAAAAATTTGTTTAAGTGGTTTTTTTGGTTTGTCTGAATACATTGTAAATTTAAAATGATAAATAAATGGTTATAGAACTCAATAAATAAATGTAAATTAAGAAATATAATGCTAAGGAGTACCTGTTCGATTTCATGCATCTTTACATTTTGAAACATTTCAAAGGAGTGTGACCTCATACCGTGTCGCATTTGTTTGATTGTTCGTTCAACTTACGAACACACACACACACACCTTTTAGAATTAAAGAAGAAATTAGCAATGTCAATCAAATTAGTAAATTATTTAAAATATTAAACTTGATATTTTTGCTGTGACGCACATTCAGCATGTGCTTCTGATTGTTTTATTATTTCCTATTTTTAATTGTTACTTTTTTAATAAGTTTCAATTTTATTATAGCAAGAAGAACTTTTTCATTTAAGTTATTGCGAAAAAAGTGAATATTACTTCAAGGGTAAAATGCCTATAGCGGCCCCTCGGTGACCGAGTATTTTATCTAGTTCAACTACTATTATATCACTAAAATGTTACTACTGGGGATGTGAGTTCAAACTCCGCACGTGGCAGGTGCATTTGCCTCTGATCTCAAAATTGTGTGCAACTGAATCTTTGAAAATATACAAATGAAATATATCTAACTGTACAAATTTTGTTTTAACTGTTTGATGGGTCTCTATTTTCGGTCCTAGATATTAGCAGTCAATGTATTTTTACACCAATACCACATTAGTTTAAATCCTAATGGTAATTGAGAAGGATTCTTAATATTTTTTTTACTGGTGTTTCTTCTGGCTTTCAAATTTCCTGAACTCGTAAAATAACATACAATAGAAAGGCAGTGGGTTGTCAAATCATTACCAAGATCTCAATACCTTTGAAATAAATCCTCTTATGGATTTTAGAGGATAAAAAACTTATTTCAGTCCACACACACCATAACAATCTGATAAATTAATAATAAGAGTCATGGTACATTTTGTATGTACAGTGTAAAACATTACCTGTTCATTTAGTACAGTATCAATTTGAGAATTTTTTTATTGTTGGTGCGAATTCTATCTAGGAATACTTTTTTGTTATGACATGTTTGCTTGCAGTGATATCTTCGACGTAAATATTTCATGTAAATGTTAGATACAAGTTATCGCTATTTGTATTCTCGGTCATTCATTTGGTATCTAAACCGAAATTAACTCTATCCCATTACACTATATTCATCGTCAATGTTTTTCAGTAAGTTTAAGAGCACTTCAAGGGAATTTGTGTTTAAAATGTGAGATATCATTTCTTGTGGTTGTGGCCTGTTATCTTCATGTAGCATGAAGATATTTTTGTCATATCACACTACATATAGTGGCATACGAACAGAGAAACGGACTATACTTTTAATTCATTTCATTATCCAGCATAAGGAGACGATATTGCTACATAATCATTGGCTTTACGTTATGCGATTGCTGTATTTCAAAGGTCAAAATGATGTACTATTCATCCATGGCAACCGATTTATGTGAATTGTTGAAAAAAGTACAAAGAATTAACATTTTTCCCCTACGAATCTTATTTTTGTGAAATGATATTACATTCTGATTAGTGTTATATTTTCAAAAATGTTTGATGATAAAGTTTGACACTAGAAACGGACATAGGACGTCATACTGATATGCTCAAAAGACTAGATCACAGTCACGTATAGTTCTTTTAAACACATCGTAATTGTTTAACATAAGAGAAAAACTTAGAACGTTATTTAATTAAAAGAGAAATAAATAAAATCACCGAAGGCTCAGTTATACATGTTATAATTATAATAAAATTAAATTACTCGATTTAAAATCAACCTATATAATTCTCACCGTGAAATCTTTACCTATGCATGTTTTAAAGACAAAGTCTCCACAGATACTATGCACCGAAATACAAACCGATATGTTTTTGATTCATTTTCAAAACTTCACAGATATAACATAATAACATGTTTGTTTTATAATCTTATACATACTAAAAATGTATATAACTGTTGATGAAAATGAAAAGACTTTAAAACAAGAGTTATAAATCAAAGAAACAATAAAATAAATGAACAATCTTTCTCAAAGATAATAATCAATTGTTACAAATATGTAATGCAGAAAAAATGACAGTTTACATTAGGTGAAGCTAAAACTTATAAGTTATCAAAAATCATATCAACCCACAATACGAAACTCAATGATTGGTTGACACAAGAATGGCAAGAATATTTCTGTTTAAAGACGAATTCGAAATTGAGCTAAAGTAAAAAACTAACACATCTAGAAATAATTCAAACATGTTAAAAGAAAGCTGTATATTATTACGTGTAATATTTAAAACGTGTCGAAAAATTAGTAAACGTGTATATAACTGTACATGTGTTGCTGTATTGACTATATTCTACTGTATAATTGCCAAGAACTTTGGCCCACATATTCGGAAGATTTGTTTAGAAAATAAAAAAAAAGCATTTTTCTCATTCCGTTGCGCACTGTTATAAAGATATCATGTTGTCTCCAAATAGTTCATAAATTTTCTGCCAAGAAATAAAGGGTTTAATCAGCTAATTATTACATACTCAATATGCTAAATGTGTGTGAATGTATTCGTTGATTCGGTATTTTAAATTCCATACGTTTTAAATCAAATTGTATCCTTTCACCGGATCTTAATAATATCATTTCACTTTTCTTAACTACTTTAACAATTGTATCTTCTGATAAAAAATGTGTGGGTTTGGATTACATTGAGACGAAAGAGCAAGTTTGTTTTTGACATAACCTGTTTTTAATTAAAAGCATACTTACATTTGCAATTTGAAGATACCATTACGCCCATTCGAAATGATCTAACTATCAACAATGCCTGTATCGCAAGGTAAGTTTAAAAGAACACTAAGCAGAGATATGTTATTCATTTTTAAACTCAACGTAGAAAAAAAAACCCAGATAATGGGTAATCTAACAATAATACAACAATAAGGTAACCAATTGATTCGATATTAATTTAAATATTGATTTGCATTTCCTTTTTTCGACAGATAAAGACTTATAAGGATTATAAAACATTCAACCACTCTGTGGTCATATCTGAGGGTATATTCTAGATTTTACAATTTATTACATTCAATAAAGACTATACTTGCCGTTCACAAGAATCTACACTGTATTTTTTGTCAAAATTAAATATGTTTGCGATTACTTGAATTATTTAATTACGAGTGAGTAACAGTTCAATCTATACAATGTGTTTTCAGAGAGGTAAATTTAACGAAATTGGACTATAAACGAATTTTCTAATTTGCTGTGTCAAATGTAGGAAATAATTTTAGAAATGAGTCTATCTCCATTATGAAAACCTCGGACTTTCTCACTGTGGTTGACTTTAATTTCTCGCTTACAATAACACAGATATTCGAGAACTTGTTCGCATTACAGAGATTGCAATACGAGAGACATAAGAAATCCCACTGCTATAGCCATAATTCATTGTTAAAACAACAGGTTCTTGGATTCCTAACAACCTTGTAATGTTTAAAATCGGCCAAATATCAAATCATTAATTTAAAGTTATACCGGAGTACTAATGAACGATCCTAGCCTGGAGACTTACTTCCAAGTTGAATGATATGAAAGATTGTCCAGTTGGGTCCTTTTTTTATATTTGAACATTTTTAATAAGCCTTAGTCGTGACGGTTATAAATGCTTTAAGGAAAACAACGTCCTGTCAATATACATGTTTTGATCCGGTTTTTTTTTTATTAAATAGTTCAATTGTTTAGGAAATAACAAATTTCTGTACATGTTTTGCAAACCTGTTTACTTTTGCAGTGTTGAAGATAAAAATTCAGAGCAAAGGGTAACACCCCAAAAACAATATTCCCCAAAAATGTTTACATCATCCTTTGACATTTTGCAAGGACTAATTAAAATCCAGAATAAAATCATCTAGCAAGATGTATAGATGTCAAGGATTATCGAAGCTAGTTTACTTCACATGCATACTCTAAGTCTGACAACAGTATAAATGGATATTATGATATGGGGAGTGTATATATCTTGCTCAAAATTTATTTGACCGTAAAATGATATATATTTCAAGTCGATGCAGGTCTGAAATAATGACTACTAGGCTGGGGATACCCTCATTAGACCAGTGGAAGCCTAAATCAAGCAGTTTTAAAAAAGTGTCAAATGATTCAGACTTAAATACGACAAGCTTTAATCAACAAAATAGTGGTCAGTTGGCCTTTTAATCGAGACAGTTGAAAGGCACAATCAAATAAACAGTAGCAGCATCGACACATTTGAACAAAGAAATTATTGTGCATAAAACATTTTAGATCATCTATATCAAGAAATAACAACACCTTGTTACAGAAAATGACGTATATATGACGTTTCACGTCCATAAAGTAGCCTGAAGAATAACCTGGTAATACTATCGATGGCAACATATTATTCTTCAGGGTTACAATCACTAATGTGCCTCAAATTGAGGAACTCATAAGCAGTGCGTAAACAAGAATACCAACGCAGTACCACACACTAGTGTCATTGGACATGTTTCAATTAACCGTACTTTACAACTTGTGCTGACTTAGAGAGCAGAGGACCATATAATAAAGGTGTAACAACTATAGAGTTAGATGTATGCATATAACTAAATGTTCTTAATGGTTGAAAAAAACCAATTGTATTTACTAATTGAAAATTAAGCTGAATAAAATCATTTAAGACAGCAGAGAAGATAATTCTTTATTAATTGTTTATTACTCAGACTTAAATAAAGAGAGAGCTATTTATACTGTAAATTTATGATGTCTCTGGTCTGGTCAATGGGTCAGAGCTGTCCTAACTAATGAAACGATAAACTGTTGAAATTTTAGAACATTTTTTCTCGTGCAGAGAAAATTCACTTGTGACCAGAGCATGATTGGATTACATCTTTCTTATTGGTCAATGATCTTGCGGGGTCAGCACGAGCTCACGTGTAAGTGTGGTGTGGTCATTCCCTTTTATCATCAGCCTTTGGCGTGTTAACTTGTAATTTTTATCAAACAATTTGTGAATAATTTAAATTTGATGTATATTTTTGGACTGGAGTAATTTCCTTTTGCAATTTGAGGTAAAATCGAACTATACTTTTATGTTTTAGCTATTTTATGCTTACATTCTGGACAAACTTACAGTTACTTTTGACCATTCTTTCATTCGTATAGATTACACGATTTTGTTGTATGCAATACACGTAGCAGTTGGTCAAATTCATCTCTTTGTGATAGAGATATTGGTGTAAAATTAATTTTGGTGTTGTTGGTGACACTGTGCGTTTGCGATCAAATTGTACTTATTTACCATACTTATGGAAAATTATAGCTGATGATAAACCCGATGTTGTATTTTTACAAGTTACTGAATCCTTAATAGCATATGTCGTTGTACATTTAAATGTAAAAGGCATCCTAATGTTTGCAGAACGTATAAGATCCGCCTGACGTATCTGTATGAGACATGGTTCAATTAAATAGAAATACAAAATGTTATGGGCATATGCTCATTAACAATGAATGGTAAAGACCTATTTCATATATATATATGATAATAATAATTATATGCTAATAATAATAATAATAATAATAACGATATTAACACACATGATAGAATGAAAAGTTACATACTTATATATGATATTATTAACTATTCCATACATTTACACTCTTATATGAAAGTGGCAGACAATATAAGTTTTAAGGCTAAGCTATGGTTTATTGTTTTACAAACCAATTTGCCTTTCTTGTTTTGGGTAAGGTGGACGATATTGTGATTGGTGCAGAGGGCGTGGTTGCTTGTACTTATGACCTCTGTGTATTTGCTTTTGCAAATATATTTTGTGTAGTGTTCATTGTTTTGTGCTATTTCACGAAACTCATGCTACTTTCGTAAATCTCGTCATGGTGCTTGGTTTGGAGCACATTTTTGTAAGTTAGTCTATTCGCCAATTTGCCTGTACTGGCCTGTTTGGGTAATGTGAACTATATTTTGATTGTTGCAGAGGGCGTGGATGCTTGTACTTATGTCCTCTGTGCATTTGTTTGTGCAGAGGTCGTGGTAGCTTGGACTTATGACCTTTGTGTATTTGCTTTTGCAAATATGTTATTATGTAGTGGGTATTTGTTTATGCTTCGTCATGAAACTCATGCTACTTTTTTTGGCAGAGGTTGTGGTAGCTTGGACTTATGACATCTGTGTATTTGCTTTTGCAAATATGTTATTATGTAGTGAGTATTGTTTCATGGTTCGTCATGAAACTTATGCTACTTTTATTCGCAGAGGTTGTGGTAGCTTTGACTTATGACCTCTGTGTATTCGCTTTTGCAAATATGTTATTATGTAGTGGGTATCGTTTAATGCGTCGTCATGAAACTCATGCTACTTTGTTATTTCGTCATGGTGATTGGTTTGGAATAAATTATTTTGTAATTAATTCTTTCGCTAGTTTCTCATGTTTGTCAGTATTTTAATACATGTTTCTAATGTATTAGTTAAATTATATTTACTAGTATAATTCATATAGTTTGGGTTGCGATGAACTTAATTGATAATTTTTATACCAATACTAAAGCAATGTAAGGTCGTATGCTTTTACTTTATAATAGATTTACTATTAAAAAGAACAATGGACAAGACATACGTTATCAATACACTGATAATATTTTAAAGTTCATACTCTCCTTTTAATACATGATATATATGTTTTATGGTTGATTGATTGAAGAAAAAAGAATTTAAAAAAAAAAATTAAAAAAAAAATTATCGCATATTATACCTTGACATGTGTTATGTTTGTTGTTTTAGATTTAGATCGAGTTTGTTATATAATGTGACAATTTTTGTTTTTCATTATTTTACATTTTAATTTTGTTTATTTCATGTTTTAACTATGGACGAAGAGAGCTGAGTCTGGTATTTATCTACGAATGGACTTTCGCCCATTGAAGGAGTTATGCAATACAGCGTGATATCAACAATTTACATGTACTTTTATATATCAGTGGTATGTCATAGTTCCGATAATACAAACAAACGAATGTTGATGGGTTGCTGTTTCACTGACGTTTATGACGCAAACGTGATTTCGAGATTAAAATTTTGATCTGGACGTTCGAGTCTTCATCAACAATAATTCTTGACTGGCTAAATCTACTTTGACTGTTTTATCAATACTAATTTACAAAAGGTGTCTTCGATCAGCATTTGGATACACAACTGGACCCTAGTTCTAATGAAAGTTTGAAGCACCAGTTGCACGCTCTTATTTCACCATCTCTTTAAAGTTTGCTCTGTCGTAAAATTAGTTTCGACTCTCGGTACTATACAGCACCTAGGTTTAGAAAAAAGACTTCTGCTGCAGCTCATGGATTGAATTCTCGTATCCGCGATTCAAGGATTGAAGTCAAATGCGTTTATTGAATTTTACAGGATAAAAATGATTAAGTTAGTAACAGAATTTTATGCTTCAGCTGTTTTGTGTCAGTCTTGCCTTCCAAAACTTTTATGATCTTTATTTCATACAATTACAACCATCTTGTTTTGGGTCAGCATTGGCTGCCAAAACGTTTTATGATCTTTATTTCATATAATTAAAACTATCTTGTTTTGGGTCAGCATTGCCTTCCAAAACGTTTGATGATCTTTATTTCATACAATTACAACTATCTTGTTTTGGGTCAGCATTGCCTTCCAAAACGTTTGATGATCTTTATTTCATACAATTACAACTATCTTGTTTTGGGTCAGCATTGCCTGCCAAAACGTTTTATGATCTGTATTTCATATAATTAAAACTATCTTGTTTTGGGTCAGCATTGCCTACCAAAACGGGTATACGATCTTAAGTAAAAAATGCTATGCTTCTGTTTTGGGTCAGCATTGCCTGCCAAAACGTTTATATGATCTTTAGTAATAAAATTCCATGCTTCTTTTTTGGGTCAGCATTGCATGCTAAAACGTTTTTATGAGCTTTAGTAATAAAACGCTATGCTTCTGTTTACGGTCAGTATTGCCTGTCAAAACGTTTATATGATCTTTATTTCATACAATTACAACTATCTTGTTTTGGGTCAGCATTGCCTGCCAAAACCTTTATTATCTTTATTTCATACGGATGGGGTCATTATTGTCTGCCCTCCTGATGTCTACATTTTGTTAAGACTGCCAACTTCATGTATGTATACATGAATTGTTTTAGATCATGTTATGATTGTCAGCGTTGCCTATTTTATTTTAGTTTCCAATTTATCAAATTATATATATAAAACGACTTGATGGTTTATCCCAATTTTGTACTAAATGTTATGGTCTTTAGAGGTCAATCTATCAAAAACCAGTAATTTTATTTACCTAAACTGGTTATTATTTAAAAGAATATTTTTCTTTCGAGAAAGATATTAGAGTATGTGTCAATAATTATAAATATTCACTAGGTTTAAAATTAACATCTCGTGGACTTTTAACGCAAGGTAAAGAAAAATAATACAAAAAAATCATTAAAAGCTGTATTTAGATTTCAAAGATATTTTTCATCTTTTAACTTAACTACGACCATACAATATAAACCCTTTTATGGCATTCAAATTACAAGTATGTTCAGAACGATCTCTTTAGCATGCCAGGAAAAAAAATGAATATGAATATGTATTTCAATAATTTATAGCAATGATATTCATTAAATTTATTTTTTATTCTAAAAATTTAAAATTTAATTTTTTTTTTTTTTTTTTTTTCTTTTATAGAAAAATCAAATTCCCGATATAAATGAAGTGATTTTTAAGTGTAAATGAAAAGTCTTCTAGCTTAGCAGTGCTAAGTAAATTTGGTAGATTCCCGTTATTTTTTTATAGTGGTATTATCAATATGAAATATTACTATTAATATCGAATGCTGGTATTAACCCATTCATTAAATTTCTAAAAAGCTGAACATTCAAAATTATTATTAAAGCTTATTTTTTTTATCAAGTCCTGAGTTAAGCAAAATTTTCTAAAGTCTCACATCAATTGGGAATACAACAAAAATTAACTCAGAGTAAAACAGTTCTAAATTAGATACTTATTTCAATTACAAAAACTTGGTTTCCTAAAGAAATTTATTTGTCTTTGTATAATTTCGATTGAAAAATGCCAAATGTAAAATGAGAATCAGTGACCACGATCCCATAATAGAAAGAGTCAGATATAAAACTTCCTATTTAGAAAGAAGTCAGGGCTTTGTAAAAATGTACTTTTATTTTGTTTGAAGATTAAATATGAACAACATTTTATTATTAGTTGTCCAGTACACAATGATTATGGAGAGATATCAGATCACTCAAATGAGGCAAAAATGTTTTCTGTTAATTACTGTACTAATACTGATTGTCTGTACTAAAATATTTAGGGGATAATGTTATTAGATGTTGAGATGTAAGACGAAATGTGAATACATATATTAAATAACGATGATTATTGTAACTTTATTGCTGCAGTCCTGTCCGTAATAACATTTACACCTTCAGTCATGTTTATCAGCAGAGATAATTAAAAGGTAATATATGTAGGTTTATTATTATATGAACTTTTAATATATCACCTGAATGTGGAAACGTTTTATAAAAACATAGTGTTATTTTTTGGTGTATTTGAGTGTCATGCTTCCAAATTCTAATAAGTTATATATAAATTGTATTCACGTCGCCAGAGTCATCGGATAGGGATCCACTTTTTCAACCTCAGAGTGGATTTGTGGCAGATTTTGCTCCCCACATTTGCTATTTTTTGTCATTTATTCAATTGATATGATTTTAGTTGATGTAATTTCGTATTAATTATGTATTATAATTTCATATCAATTATGAACTTTTATGTCAAATGTTTTATTTGCAAAATGTATTTTTTGCATTTAATGATTTTGAATAAATGACCTTTTTTCGTCAATTTAGATTTTATATCATATAGCAAAACAAGCCCAGACTCTTGCCTGTGTATACATTAGTGTGTTTATGGTATCTAGCTGTCTGTCTTAAAGAACTTTTTAACCTATCACAAGCCGCATCACAGAAGGCTTTTCGGGGTGTTCTTAATTAAGGAATCTCACTTCATACACCACAAATGTAACTACAAAGGTGAAAATGTCTCAGCTTCGAAAAAACCATCATACATATTCAAGTTTTTGATAGGGGCAGAGGATTTGAAAAAATGCTACCATCACTGCTAACCTGAAATGAATTGCGCATATTGACCCATCACGTTATCATCGATATATGTGGTAAATTGATAGCTCGTCGATACATATGCTAAAGGATGACAAGCTTCGAGAGAGATAATGAATTATAGTCAGATTCCCCGCAGTTGCATGAAAAAAAAACTTCAATTCATATAGTTGTAAATCGGATATATAAGCAGAAATAAAGACAATGATATATGCCGCATTCAAATTTTTGTTTTATCGAAATATGTATGTGTTGCTTATATATCATTAGTATTGGAGATCATTGTTGTTTGGTTAGCTGTATGTAAAAATTTCACAACTATCTTTTAATTTCTTCTCTTGGGACAATAAATATCAGTTTCCCATGTGATGGATCAAACAGTGAAAAATATTCATTTACCAAGAATGAATATTTAACAGCTTGAATGTGATGTAAAATAACATTTTAAGTTCGAGAATAAATAACAAACACACCATCTGCGACACGAAAGCTCATCATGCGTTTGTTCTAATTTGCAAACAGGAAAAAATATAATCTTGCTTTGGCAATGATGCAGTTTTTTATAATTATGATATAACAATAACATCCGTTTTTTTAATTATTTTGTATATCAATCCTGAGCAAATTAAACGTGTACAGGTCTTAATAGAGATTTCCAATAAAATGACTTTACTCGACATAACCGACCTAACTCAACGTATATCGTCCTATTGCATCGAAGCATGACGGAGGGGAGCATACACTGCATGCATATTTTGCTCTTTGAACACGCATTTTTTGCTTATATAGACTTAATGTAAAAATCAACCCCAACTAATTTTTTTAATCTTTAAATATTTTGTTATTAAATTTTCAAAGATTTTATTGACAAAAATATTTTAATGGAATAAGTAAGCTAGCAACTTGTAATCAAATACACCCATCATTCCTTGTCATTCCACTTGACCCATATTTCAGTTCTTCTTAACATATGAATTTAAAAAACTACCAAGTAAATATTTAGCATGAAAATATTAAAATAATGAAATCCGAAGCGAGAAGGTTATCTCTTTTTTTGTTTTTATAAGTTTTAACGTTTAAAAAGTGGATTCCAACACACCCGAATGTAAAAGGTGTACGCGACTAACTTTAAAACAAAATATTTTTCTATAATTTAATTCAAGATAATTTGACGTGGGCAGAAATTCATACTATTGATACATTTATCAAAAAGTGCTTTTTAGTTTTGAACTATAATAAAGCATGGGACGAGGTTTTGATAATGTATACCTAAACGTGCATTCGCAGATACAGGGGTAGAGGGCGTACTCCCCCCTTTCAATTGCCAAGTAATTTTGAACATCTCACATTTTCCACGTTATCTATACAAATGTTTAGTATAAAATCGTCCAATATTTTTTCGCGTTGCTTCGCTCGGCAGTATAAATTCAATTATCGGGAACTACGCCCTCTTTCAAATATCTTGGATCCGGCCATAACCACAAATTGTATAGCACAAAAAAAAAGTATTAAATGATTGTCGTTTGACTTTGATAAATACGTTTTAAAAACAACAATGTTTAAACATTAGACATCTCGCACGAGATTTAAAAGTTTAAGACTACATACTGAATTGAATTTTTTCCTCGATTAAGAGCTCACTTAACACGGAAATGTGATACTGGCGTGTAATCTAATGTACACATATTCTTGTTTCTGATGTTTCTTTTAATATAAATATTCATTCATTTAGTTATATATAATCCCACTAACTAATAATTATGTATCTTTTACTGATAAATTATCATTACATTTTATAGAAACTACATATAATCTGTTATACAGTTATGAACACTAATGGTCCTACAGACTCTCTGTGCTTTTAAAATGACACACGGTCTTGCTTTTCTAGAGTGTGTATGTACTTTTTTACTCAATTTGTGATATGTACAAAAAAGAAGATGTAGTATGATTACCAATGAGACAACTCTTCACAAGAGACCAAATGACACAGAAATTAACAACTATAGGCCACTGTACGACCTTCAACAATGAGCAAAGCCCATATCGAATAGTCAGCTATAAGAGGCCACAAAATGACAAATGTAAAACAACAAAAACGATAAAACTAACGACCTAATTAATGTACAAAAAATGAACGAAAGCACAGCAACAAATGATAACCACTGAATTACAGGCTCCTTACTTGACACTCACATCCATACATAATGTGGCGGGGTTAAACATGTTAACGGGCCTGGTGTAACAGTACGAAATAATTGATTAATATTCTAGACTGCATAATTATTCTGTATTTATTAGTTGTAGTTGTTTTTAAGATAGTGTTCAGTAGCTGTGAATACTCTAAGATCGGTACATGGAGTTTATTTTGAAATACTAGTAATTGCTGTTTTTGTGCTTCGTTTTAGTCGGACGAGTCAATCCCTTTCTTACTGTTTTAATTATGAGTAGATATGATCATTTGATAAACATACTTCTATGATCTCTATAGGCTTTAACTTGGACATTTATACAAATTATGTAGCAAAGAGATGCATGCATAAAATAAGTTCTCGACATAAATTGGTTAAAATATCAGATAAGAATTTAGCCTCAAGCTATAAAACTTACAAGCTATAATAAATACGACGAAGATTAAGCCTCAAGCTATAATACTTATGATGATGATGATACTGATGTATGTCTTATATCCAGCGACACATATTACATATATATTAAGGATGATGAAATGAGAGCGATTCGCTGGATCTAATTGTCCAACAAAATAATTGAACCCGTAATCGAGGCTGGCCTGCTACCAGTCAATTCCATATTTAATAAAAACCTGTTCATATATTTTATGCTTTAAGTGCATATAAAGTGCATATATTATTATTCTAGCAACACTTGTTTTGTATTGATATCACTTTTTGTTGCATAATTTGTTTAATTTTTCTCCTTGTTTCTTTGTATCAAAAAGCTTAGTTTTTATTGTAAAATGGTGTTCCACAGCTTCCTTTATCCTTGTGACTTGCTATTGTACTGATATCCAGTAGGCATGCAATTAATATTCTAAATAGTAAAGAATATTTTTTAACAAGTAGAGATTACCCCGTTTTGATCCAGACTTCCTTACCACTAGCATCTAAGATACATACACTGACAAAATATTGTACCCGCACTCATATTACAATCATCCTGTCTGTCCGTTCAACAAATATTTTCAATTTTCTCTTCAAAACCATTAGTATGCTTAGCATGCATTCTTTTGTCGATTTATTCCTAACATTCCTGGGGTCAAACTATCAAACAGAGTCCAAATGGTGTGAATTACGACTACAGTGGCTCGTGCTGTCGTCAACAATAAGCAAATACTCATACCGTATTATCAGATACTAGTATATAAGGCATTGACTTTGAAAAATGTAAACTTTTCAAACGAAAATAAACATTTTTACAAGAGAAAAATTAACACAAAAATGACAGAAAGTAACCAACGACATCCACTGAAGTGAACGCATCTGACTTGGGAAAGCCAATATAAAATTTGGCCTGATTAAACGCGTTTACCAGCGCTCAACACTCCGGTGTAACAGCACAATATAAGAAAAAAAAATGTAAAATTCAGTTGGAAATATCTCAACTAATCAATATTGAATTAAGCCCAAAACAATTACATTTTTATGATGAAAGACACGTACGTCGAGTAAGGTACGTATGCCATTTTATTGGAAATCTCTAATAAAGTTCAATCTTTTAATGTTTAAACATCGAACTTTTTTTCTAAATATAAAAAAGAAATAATTAAACAGTTATACCATTAACATGAAATCTAAATACAAAACAACTCAAATCGACACTATATACAATATATGACATAGACATGCAGATGTAGTCTTAGATCTGTAGATTCCCGATCAGTCGTCTTATCTGTAATTTTCAGGTGTTTTGTTTTGTTTCCCTTGGCTTTTACGTTGCGGATGGTGTATGTAAAGTATGAGGTGCTTTGTCTGTTAACGCATCAGTGCCGTTCTCTTTCCTGTTGGAGTTCTTGTTATTCCCCCAACTAGTTTTTGTTACCTTACAAAGATTGGTACCTTTAATGTTATTGATCATCCGTCAACTATTGTTGCCTTTGTTAACAGTTCATTTTGTGTCCTGGATGTTATGAACAATAGATTCTAAGGAAGAAGGAACAAAAACTTAAAGAAACAAAAGTCTTATATTTTAACTCAACATTCCGCTACAAAGCTAATATCCTTCAACACCTTAATAAGACCTAGATAGTGATAACAAATTGATAGCATTTACCTCTTGAACTTTAAATTATTTAGACTGCTCATATCTTCAATCAAATCAAGAAATTGACATAGAGGGGTTTGTATAGATTTTTTCATATTTTTTACTGTATGAGGAACGATTTCGATTGTAAATTTCTGTAAGCAAAATTTATACCGCGCCTGTTTGACAATTATTTAGTATATGTTGATACGATATACAATGATTTGTGTTTTCTATTATGATATCCGTTAAAGAGGATGTTGGAAACAGTGTAACTCTTTAACCGAGGGGTTGATTTCTGATAATACATTAAAAGCAATGTCTTCAAAAATATAATCATGATCATTTGGACTGTCATTGTCTACCGATGTCACGGATAACCCAAGATATGCTATATTGTCGTTGACAAATGCAATCTTTTTTCTTGATTATGATATTCCTGGATGCAATATATCACAACACATTTCTTTGCCATGAGTAGCGAAGCAGCCATTTTTGAAAGTGCAACTGCTATTAATGATAAACTTGGTATTCTGAATATTTGTCTTTGCCAATTTACAAAGAACACTTTGTCATACATAATTTAGTCTAATAAGAATAAAAGGAAAAGAGGGAATAATCAATTCTGGAATTTTTTCGAAAATTTTTTCTCTCCTTGTGTCGATTCTCGCAGCACTAAACCTTATACACGTATAACATTTGGAGATGTGGTATAATAACCAATACAACAACTATCAATCTGAGTTAAAACGAAGTGAAGTAGAAAACTTGTTTGATACATAAGTATTTGTTAACAATACGTCTTTATATATTTAGTACATTTATACATAGGAATCATATATAGTATGTACAATTAGCTTGCACAACAGACATGTTTTTGTGTAAAGATCATGAAACCAATAAAATTAACCCACATTTCAGTTGAGAGTTAGTAAAAATCGGAATCAATATGGACCATTTTTAAGTATCGTAGAATGAGCCTTAAACATTGAAACTAGAACAATCGATACAGATCTCTCTCTTTCTCTCTCTTTTTATCTGACATTTTGTACAATAGTAGGCGATCATATAAACTAAGTATGTTGTATTTCTACCAGACACAACTTTTCCATACATTTCTATTTAAAAGTTGAAGGAAGTGACATCAATATTGAAGGGAATCATTCTCTAGCTCAAAACGTTTATCTGATTAGCAATTAATTTGCATCCAGAAAGTATATACCTTACTACTAGGACACTAAAATGACTGACAGACAGGCAGACTGACGTACTGGCTGATTTATGGACGGGTGGAAATCTATGTACATGTACCCAACTTCTTTGTAAATATTTAGACAATAAGAGCTAGATTAAGGTAATGATATATAAATTTGCAAGTTACCAAATAGGAACAAAGGTGTTACGCTACAAAAAAAGCTGGAAGTAAAAATGCTGAGTTATTTTGTCTTGGAAAAAGTTGTTTTTTGTTAATAGTTTGGCGTCATATTCATTATCTTACACAATATTTTCGGTAATTGAATAGCTAGCTCTTGCAATAAGATGCGATTTGCTTTACAAAGATAGAAATGCCCTGTCAGGATCATAAATACTAGAAATCCGCACATTTACTTTGGAAAAAAGCTTATATTTCAATCAAACAACACATTAAAATTTTGAAATATATATATATATATATATATTGATTTGTTGGTTATCTATCTACACAGCATTTAAAAATGAAACGCTAAAACTTAAACCTGTTCTAAATCTTTTACTTGAATTAACTTGTCAAATTATGTCAAATTAAACTGACTAGAAAAACACAGATAATTAATAGCATCCTTCAGTGTCCCGGTACTGACATGCTTTCTAACATATTTTGGTTCATAAGTCAAGAAATTTACCAACTCTCTCAGAAACTTGAGTTAGTAAACCGAAAGAAAATCATCATTCAGAAGAAAAGTGTACAGCTTTAATTATCTTATTGTATCTGGTGTGTGAATGTATATAAATAAACAATGTATCCCTCCAAACAACAGTTTAAAGGGGTAACATATAGAAACCAAAATCGTGTTGACAAATAGCATTTTGCAGCAAACATACAGATTGACTATTCGCAGTGTAAAGTTCTGTTCCTATACACAGGCTTTTTTATATCATAAATCCATCATTTGTTCATTCTTGTTTCCTTGGTTTTTTTTGTATGTGGTTCCTGCAACAGGGATAAAATCCATAATTATAAAAACAACATTTTCTTTTTAAAAAGAGTTGTACCGCTTTGTCCGACGATAACTATTGATGAAGAATTAAATCACGACTTGTATTTCTATTTTCGTCGCCTAAACGCGTCTCAACATATCTTTACAAAACTTATATTACTTCTAGATTATGACACGATGGACATCCTGAAAGGTATTTTAGTTTGGGGCAATCTACATAGGAATACTCTCAGCAATTAAACCAAAACACAGGCATTCGGTAAAATAAGCAAGATACAACTTCTATTGGTATGCCCGCTAATTTTTCTAAATATTTGATTTTTATTATTGGCATCATACATAAAAAATACATTCAGCGGGCAAACGATTCGTTTCTGTATACAAAGGTGTATGATGATAATGTTATGGGCTGACCAGGTCTGTTAAATTAGTAGATATAAAATACAGTTAAACAAGTAGATCTAGACCAACACAACGCCAAAAAAAAGCTTGTGAATCAAACAAAATAATTTATTTACATTCCTAATAATAATTAATTCAGTTTAGAAAAACGAAAATGTATTACAAAGTATGCTCTTCGAGATGAAATAAATTGCATTATTCAATTGAAATTAAATGTATAGTTTCTGTACTCTTTTTTGTTTAATTTTATGAAAGGAATCATTTACCTTCTTTAGTTTGAACATTTAGTTTGAAAAATCCTACGACATGTGTTACTGTCTGTATTCTTAAGATACAATAATAATCGTCTTATCAACATTTAAACAGATTACAAATTTATTTGATTTTTAGTAAAAGCAACTATATGCACAGAATTTATTTGTTTTACGCAATTTGATTTAGAAGAAAAACTCACATGGTTATAAAATACAAATAATCACATCATTACTAACACATTTCTGTATTCATATTCTTGTAATTGTTAGAAAATACATCAAATAACACCATTATAAACTTAATCCCAATTTTATACTCTATCTTTAGAAAATTACATGTGACGTCATTTTTTTTGACGCTGAAACATTCATATGACGCACAGTTCATTATTCTATTGTATCGTATTTGTGTTCTGTCGTAAATCAATTTAAGGTGTTCGTTCTATTTTATTGTGGTTTACATGTTGAAATGAACTATTTTATTATTGATTCATTTATTTCTCTTACCTGAATAGTCTTGCATTTATCTGTACTGTATTCCTGTCACGTAATGTTGTCATTTAAACGGTATTTGTAACATTGCCATATAAGCTGGAAATTTGGCTTGCCATAAAACCAGGTTCAATTCACCATATTTTCTTAAAAAGTCCTGTACCAAGTCAGGAATATGGCAGCTGTTTTCACATATTCCGTTTCTATGTATGTTGGCGTTTGTTTTTGTAGCCGTTCAGTGTTTCTGTTGTTCCGTTTTGTGTCCTCTTATAGTTGATGTGTTCCCTCAGTTTTGGTTTGTGACACGGATTTGTTTCAAGTTAATCGATATATGACTATTGAAAAGCCTTTTTATATCTCTTCAGATGATTTTGATAGTACGATGACCGTTTAATACTACAATTACCGTTTAGTACTATAATGACCTTTTAATACTACAATGCATTAATTAGTGTTCAGAAAACATGTACTTTCTAAGATTTGAACGTTGTAATACACATTTGTTTTGGCTTCTCTTCGCCAAACCCTCGCCAACACCTATTTAAAAGTCCCGAATTGTATGATGCCGTTTTGTACCTCCTTTCGCGGGGTGTTTCCCAAATGATTGTTTTTTTTGTTTTCCCTTCCTTCGGAATTTAGTTATTACTCCAGCAAAATTATAAAACAAATATCACAAGTTTTGTTTTAACTAAGATTTTTAGAACTTAGCAAAAAGATTCCAAACTTGTTGAGCTTGTGCATCATTCAAGTTGTTTATTATAATTTTGTTTTAATTTTCCTTTCTTTTTTTTCAATATTCACTGCACAAAAAAGTTGAGCGAAACCATTTCTACATGAAAATAAAGCAATTCAAAATATTTGTGTTTTCAATTTTCTAATCATTTGCGTACTAAAAAATCCTACAGTAATGTTGGTTGAATTACAAACACTAATCATGGTAATCAAATTGAGAATGGAAATGGAAAATGTGTCAAAGAGACAACAACCCAACCAAAGAACAGAAATCAGTCCAAGGCCATCAATAGTTCTTCAACACGGCGAGAAAATCCCGCACTCAGAGGCGGGCGTGAGCTCGCCCCTGAACATAAATTAGCACTAGTCTTAGTGAAAAATGACGTCACACTCCAAAACTCCAAAACATATTATTGAACTAAAATTTATAAAAAAAAAAAAAAAAATAACAGAGGCTCCTGACTTGAGATAAGTGCAAAGATATGACTGTATTAAACATATTTTTAATATCTCAATCCTAATCCTATACCTCTAGACAATGTAGCATAAACACAACGTTATACACACAGTAAAACTCAGTTAAAAAAATCGAGTGCAATGTCAGAATAGGTAACAGAATATAAATATGTAAAAAAAAGACATTGATACATAAATTAACAATATACAACTAGTAAGTACATGCCAGCTCCAGACCTCGTTTACAATGACTGAAAGATGATGTCCTGTCCATCATATGAACATCATGTACAATAACTTCCGTAAGGCGTTAAGTGTCATACCGTCATAAAATATATGAGAAGAACATAACCCGTATTATGCCAACAACTGGTTTTTGAATACATGTGTTTATTTCCGATGCAATGATTCTCTGAGTGAATCAATATTAACATGATCAATTCCATTCATAACAGAGTACATATACATATACATCTAATCATTCACTCAACTAACTGGACATGGTATACCGCAAACATGAGGTGCAAAACATGTGTACACTGTATCCGGATTTCGACAATTAATGTCTCTTCATGATTTGAGGAATCGAAACGAAAAAATATAAATAAGTCTAAATTGAATTCAATTTAGAATTATTTATATTTTTTTCGTTTGGGCTTGTATTGTATTTGCCTTCGGGTTTATATGATCGTTCATCCTATTTCGACTCTTCAATATTCAAGAGTCTATCCTAAATTGAGGTAAATATATGGCCTTCCAAATATCGATTCCCAACATCACTGAAAAAACATTAATTGTCGAAATCCGGATATGGTGTACAAATTTTTTGCACCTCATGTTTGCGGTATACCATCTTTTCCGCAAGTTTATTGTTTTCTGTTTGGTATTAAATTAATAATAAAGATCTATTTTGTTACATCGTGTGATCCGTTTATTTGGCAATCGCCAATGGCAGTCAACAGGGTTTAAGAACATCCGTTGTTCGACCTGATAGTCAAATGCGGTTTGTTTGAATATACTTTTTCACTTTTTTGGTCTTTTGGTTAATATATATATATATATATGCATATAAACTAAATTCTCGAACTACAGCTGTACTGTTGGCTTTGAAATATTTGGCTTCCGAGCGTGTTTGATCAAGATCAATTCAAAAAAGCGCCTCGGACGCATAAAATTAACACGTGTTTTTTTTTCATTTTTGTAAGCGTTATTTTTATCCAAAATAGAAAAAAACACATTATCTTTAAGTATACTTGATTATAACAAGGAATACAATACGGAGAAGGTAAAACTTTGAATAATTGATATATAACACAGAAAGTTTACATTTTACGGTGAGAAATGTTTACTATTGCATTCAGCATATTATTGTTTTTAATTTTAAGACAAGCTATTGATTTCTTACAATCTTTAGCCATTCGAACGCAGTGAGCATATGCGGTGATTAAAATTGGTATAAGTACCAATTACACAATCAATCAGAGTTCAAATAAAGTGGATGTAAGTATATATAGGTCCCCATATGACCTTCAAGAATGATTTTGACCCATTTCGTATAGTCAGTACAAAAGACCATGACATGACAAAATGTGACAAATATCTAGTTTCAATTCAGATTTGGATCTTCTAGCTAGAACAACCCAAACGAAGAACAGGAATCAGTCCAAGGCCATCAATGGTTCTTCAACACGTCGAGAAAATCCCGCATTCGGAGGCGGGCGTCAGCTCGCCCCTAAACATAATGAGCACTAGTTTCAGTGAAAATGGACGTCACACTTAATTCATTAGTTAACAAATAGTCGGAAAATATCAGTATTTCCACTTAACTTCACTCACTTTACCATTCTATAATGAAAACGATGATTTGGGCATACTAAGTCATATAGTCAAACGGATATAAAATTATCTTCAATTTTAAGAATTAATGTTAATTATATTTTTCATTTATAGAACAATGCTCTTTTGGTTTCTACATATACCATTGTTAGTAGTTATACAGGCATGAAATGACTACAAACTAAGAGAAATAGCGACACAATTAAACTGCTTTACTTGCTTTAAAGTCATATGAAACTTCAAATTTAAAAAAAAATATGCATATTTTTTTTTTTATATTTAAATGGCTAGTTTTAATTATATATTATATGTACATTTACTTTTTTCTGAAGAATATTCTTTATTTGTCGAAATTTTAAAGAAATTTCATTTTTTTTAATTGTTGGCTTCCAAATAACACTTTGCCAACATGTTTTCCTTATGCAGTTACTCGGCGTGACCTTTCTCGTAAAAATTCGGTGATCGCAATTACGCAAGTGCGAAGGGGAAAACCAAATGTGCAGAGAAAGTCAACAAACGTAAACATCACTCCGTCATCGAAATAAACTATATCTTGGTTTACATGTTATACACGTGCCTACCTGAATATCCAATGGCATGCTTCTTTGTTGATTGTTTATAAAGGTGACAATCAGTAAACTTCGGCTTCAAAACACGACCATTGATAAGGTGCCATATTTTCACAACAACACTGGCTGAGTGAAATATTTGGTTGACGATTATACGAAATGAATGCGTGAAAAATGATAAAATCGTGCACATAAGTCTAAGTTTAAGAGGTTCAAGAATTGGATTAACATTATTTTTCACCAGTCACCCGTTTCATATGACTTTAAGTATTTATAGACAGACAATAATCGTGTTCAAAAATATATTCAAAATATTAGTCTTTTTGTATTTATTCATTCACCCAATCACTATTTATTGTGACCATGTTGACGATGTGTGTGCTCCGTTTTAATTGAGCCCTCCAAAAAAGGATAATAAGCCTTTTTTGTACACCTAATGCACATCATGCCCATTACGTCGTTTTAAAGACGTCGCAATCAAATTTTCAAAAACAAATTTTACTTGTGAGATTCTAACAAAGATCGAAATTCAAACTGTTTCAAACGAAATCTTGCAAATCCATTTGAATATAAGTAATAAAAATAATACATGTAACATTTAACTGACAAGTGATAAGCGTTAGCTGCTTTGAATGCGTCATCCATCAGTTAACAATGTTCGGGAAATGTAACCAATCGGTCAACATACAGATAATTCGCCTTTTCCGGTAACTGAGCACCCATAAGTTCAACACTAATTTTGAGCTGATACAAAGACAAATAGAATCGGTCAATCGATTCAAATTTGTGATTATAATCGTAAATTGTATGTAGTGTTTGTCATTCTAACTTGTCTTTGTTCAGTTTTATTGTTATTTGCACAGCCTCGTTAGGAAACTCATAAAATTGTATGAATGCATGTGCGTAGCATACAAGTTGAGATATGTTATAGTCGTAGTATTAAAGAGAGATTACAGTATGGATGGAATGGGAGTTTTACAATGGTTAAAATGCAATTAGTAGTTAATTCTATACAGTCTGAAAAAATATTCATCAAAGTTTTGGTTGCTCTCGATAGAGGCTTTAAGACAATTGACTGTGCTGTAGACTCTATGTGTGTTAACCGAGTCTAAACTGTCCGTGAGTGTCTTAATCTCAACTTTTTTCTGAGTCTAAAATATACTTCATAAAGCTTATACTGTGCTGCATTAAGTCGTTCTTGTATTTACTGGAATTCGGATTGTGCTTAAATCTTACTTTTCTTTACGTAGTCAGAATCTTACGGCACATTTGCCGCTTTTAAGCAAGTCAATTTGCATCTTTGACTTTTCGTAGTTTTGAATCCAATTATGTAGAATTAAAAAAATTTAGTATATTTAAATTTTTCTTACTTTTATCCTAATTTTTAGTATTCTTGATTGATGAAATAGCATGATAAATATCATAGTATACGGATTGTAGTTGTTTTGATTTAAATTGCACATGTAACATGTATAATACTCATATCTATTTGTGTATATTTGCATATAATATTTTACAGGAAATACTTGTTAAAAGAAAAAAAGAATCAATAGAACCTGAATGGCTTATCATCATTATTTCGGTTGACAAGAAATATTCAGAGAACCCTCGGAATGCCTCTTTATCATCATTCTGGTCACCATGGTCATATATCGTAGAGAAACCTACAATGCATCATTCCTGCATGTAAAATTACCCATATTATGTAAGAGTCGAATATAAAAATGAAATTACCAAAGAAGCTATTTCATCTCGAAAAAATAGAGGTACAGATTCAACTGACTGACTATTGTTTTTCCTCAATAAAAACAGTTAAGTAATTGGGAAAGACCTTTTATACACATACATCATGTTAGTCGAGTTTAAAACAAATCAGACAAAGGTTGAAGAGAAGAAGTTGACGTTCAACATACGATTTTCGAACAGTTATTAAAAATTGAAAACAACACGTTTAATAATTTCATCCATTGATTAAATGTGCCAGTTCATATATTAGAGTCTCAAAAAAATTAATCCAATATTAATTACAACATTCAGCCTTGTATCGGCAGAGAATATATATTTTGGAAATTAGCGTATTACACTTATAAATTGCTAAGCTGTTTTTTCAGATGGATATCAACTGAGAATTGTTTCACTACTCCCTCCGAAATTTAGTTCTATTTGACTCTACAGTTTCAGAAAGGAAGGTTACAATGTTAATATTGTGAGGGGCTAAATCGGAACTAAGTGCTGAAAATGATTATTCTTTGTAGAGGTTCTGGCAATCATTAATGTTGTAAGTTTAAACACATATAGTTTTGTCTTATCGGAGAATAAAAATGGCTTTGTAGAATTAAATTTAGCCTTGCAGATTCGATTTTTTTTTCGTCAGTAGGAACTTTATATCTAGTATTTGTAGAGATAATCATGCTTTAACATTGGTCTCATGATTTTAGACAAGCAGATATAATGACGATTTTTTTCTCACACAATCGACGACAGAAGACATCTTAGGTCGTCAAATGAAGGAACATATTTCATGTTACTGTTTAAGCTTAGTGTGCTAAAAATTAATAGAAACTTTTGGTCAAGACAAAAAAAAAAAAAAAAAACATTTCAAATATTCAAGAATTACAAACTTGCATGTGTTATTGCATAACTATATGCTGTTTTCAAATATAAGATATATATTAATCGTAAATACAAATAGATTTAGTGCATTACATATGCATTGACAGAAATTAGATTTTGTCATGGTTTGAAAGGTAACCGTTATTTAGGAAAAGAATATTAAATGGTTCAACGCTATTGTCGCACAAAGCGATAAAATTTTTATCACGAAAAACCCTTTTAAAAATACATTGTGGAAACGTTTACTAGCAATATCGAAAAATAGTACCTATAAGCACGTTTTCTGGCTGTTGGTATCAATATTCAAAGCTAGATGTATTTCACGATTATTTTATTGGAAATCCCTAGTATAAGTTATTTTTATTGGTTAATATGTCAACCTATACAGCCTGCTCATTTTTTATTTTTAAAAAGGAATAAATAATTACGAAAGATAAACTCTTGTTTGTTTAACAATGTTAAAAAACATCTGATAATACAGCTCAGACTTTAAATTTTACATCTGTGCAGATATATAATTATAATAATTTGTAAAGGCATCACATGCATTAATAATAACAATTTACCTGCATGATGATTTATGAGGAAAACTACCGATGTTTGAGATGAGCATGCAGTAGATATTCAAAAAAGTATTCCTACTTCACAATTTCTAATGTAAAATTGATAATAAAATGATGCTTATTCTTAATACTTAAGTGTTTCTACTTCCAGGAAGATATTATTGAAGCCGTATCTGGTATTTCGGTTTTTAATGCTCTTTAATATCGTAGTTCATGTAGGTTATTTTTTTTTATTGTCACTGCATGCTCTTAAAGTACTTTTGTAAAGAATCACTCTGATTCAAACAAAAAAAAAATGCTCTGAACCTGACATTATCAAGATGCTTGATTTGTTGATTGACAACATATATGTTACGTTTGGAGGACGTGTTTTTCAACAGACGGTCGGAATTTCAATGGGAACCAATTATGCCCCTCTTCTTGCCGTCTTGTTTCTTTATTATTATGAGGCTGACTTCATACAGAACTAGAGATAAAGGATACTACAGATACAGTTAAGTCTGCCTCATATCTTGACTTACATCTAGAAATTGACGATGAGGGTCGGTTAAAAACAAAACTTTATGACAAAAGAGATGATTTCAGCTTCCCAATTGGGAACTTTCCATTTCTATGTAGCAATATTCCAGCAGCGCTTGCATACGGAGTATATATCTTCCAATTGATACGATATTCCCGGGCTTGTATTTCCTATCATGATTTCCTTGATAGACGATTGCTGCTTACAAGGAAGCTTTTAAACTAGGAGTTCCAAATGTAGAAGTTGAAATCATCCCTTCGTAAATGTTACGGACGCCATCACGAGTTGGTTGACTGTTATGGAATTACCGTTTCACAAATGATATCGGATATGTTCCTTATGTCGTAAGTACAATACCCTTCCCTTTTCACGAATGTGACCTACCGAATTACACTATTTACCGGATTTGTAATAATATAAGCAAACGACGGGTGCCCCATGTGGAGCAGGATCTGCTTACCCTTCCGGAGTACCTGAGATCACCCCCAGTTCTTGGTGGGGTTCGTGTTGCTTAGTCTTTAGTTTTCAATGTTGTGTCATCGGTACTATTATTTGTCTGTTTGTCTTTTTTTTTTTTGCCATGACGTTGTCAGTTTGTTTTCGATCTATGAGATTGACTGTCCCTCTGGTATCTTTCGTCCCTCTTGAAGAATTTAAATGCTCTTAGAAACAAATTTCAAGCAATTTACATTTTTACTACTGTAAGATAAGTGTATGTTACAACATCTGTGAATTACAATCAGCACGAAATCAAGGACATGGCAAGTTCCCATTAAAGAGTAATTGATAAGGTTTGATGTCACATATGGTGGACGGTAAGTCTCTGCTGTTAGATTAAGAAATTACAAAGAAACTCCCTAAACCTAACTTCATATAAGTTTTGCTTATTAGTGTGGGTGTGTTTTTATAGATAACTCGTGATGCTTCTAATTGACTTATTCATACATCACTGGCATGTAAATGTTCGCGTTCGAGTAATTTTAGTTCGAGGGAATTGCAGAAAAACATTTAGATTCTTATAAGTCTTGGCTTAATTACGGACTGACCGTTCCAGATAAAGACACATCTATGAAAGAAGGACGAAAGATACCAGAGGGGCAGTCAAACTCATAGATCGAAAACAAACTGACAACGCCATGGCCAAAAATAAAAAGACAAACAGACAAATAATGGGACAGATGACACAACATAGAAAACTAAAGACTAAGCAACACGAACCCCACCAAAAACTGGGGGTGATCGTGCTTCGCACACATGACATTTATAAAGTGTTATTATCGTTTGGAAATAATAATAAGCAGTAAAAAACAATAGTTTTTAAAATAACTTGCCTATAAATTTTGCTCTTATCACTTGTTGTATTATTAAAAGTATTACGGTTATTATCCAAGGCATAGACTTCTTTAACTCTATTTTTGAATTTTTAAGCTTGATGCCCTACATTGTCTTGTTTTATATGGTCGTCCATATATTCTTTTTTCGAGATCCACTGAATACTCCTGTTCAGACAATTCTCGCATTTAGGGTACCAAATTATATTCATGGGATGTTTTATAAGTTGTTTTATTTTTCAAAAACATATCGTATATTAAATTATAACCCTGATCAAATATGTCAAAATTTAACTAACTTGTATGCATTAATGCAATTCATATTTGATTTTTTAAAATTTAAGATATATTAATTGTAGATTAAATATACAATAAGTGCATGACATATATCTTGATACAAGATATAATTTGTCATGATTTTAAATGTCTTCTTCACTTGAAAAACAACGTCGATTAGACACTATTTTTGAAGTATGCGAAATATTCTGTTTTCATTGAAAACTATTTCAAAAATACATTATTGAAAAATTTAAATGGTAAGTACGCACTTTTTGGTTGTCTGTGAAAATGTTTTAAGCGTAGATCTATTTCACGATTATCTTTAGTGAAATCCCAAGTATGAAATTATTTGTGTTTATTATGATTACAACCTTCACATTATGAACATTGTATTTAAAAAGCTATTGATTTTCACAAAAGTTATAATATAGTTTGGTAAAAATTATAACAAGAATATTTGATAATAACATTTAGTTATTACATATTTCATTTATGCAGAGATATAATTATGATTGATAGGCATCACATGCATAATTAAAAACGATTTACCTGCAAGATATTTTAGTAGATAAGACATCGAATGATTGAGGCGAACATTTTATGCGAATCCACAACTCATTAAAAAAAGTCTTAAAACGTTCTATGCTTACATTTTTGAATCACCGATTTTTTTAAATTTCAAATACAGAGAGCTATTTGTTAATAATAATCAAGTTTTATATATGAAACTGAATTATATAGCAACGCGATATAAACATTTTCACTGGAAAATATTTAAAAGATTCATCGTGGAGTGTGTGTTTTGTGCAATATCTAAATAGAAAACATAGTCAGCACATTTATACAATCGGAGTAGTACTATTAATGATGCTTTTTATGTTTAACTGTTTGTTCATAAAATGGTGAAGACATTAGAGAAATCATAGGAAAGCACTAATCTCTATCAATACAGGAATCTGGCAATCACAAGTTAAAAAGCAACAAAACAAAACAAAACAATAACATGGTAAAATAAATTCATATTAACATGTGTTCTGGATAGACCCAGAATACCTCCATGTGTAGGTTGTTACGTGTATCTTATTACAAACCATATCACCAGGTTGTGATCTCACCTCTACCTCCCATGACGATTTCGAATACAATTGATCAATGTTCTTCAATCAACAATGAATGATACGTTGGTTTTTCATGAACGATTTCTTGCAAATTTTTAAAAAATCTGTTATTCAACTATTAAAAAAGTTCTCTCAGCTCCAAAAAAAAAAATAATTGTTTATATCATTAACGTTTAATTGAATTTTGAATTAAACATGAAAATTAAATGTTTAATTCTCAAACAAATTCCAACCCAGAACTAGTTATTAATGTTTGTTTCGTAAAGATATTCGAGAAAAAAAAACCAAATGTTTAACAATAATGAACTGAACATAATCATTGTGATGCATGGTGGACTTTAAAAGGTTTTCTACAACAAAGAGATATTTGTAGTATTGTAATGAACACTTACACATTATCATTTAAGATTGATTTCAAAGGAGATGTGGATATAACTGGTAATTATGGGACATTTTACCTAAAAATAGATGTTTTATTTATAACCTATTATATTTGTATGCAGGCCATTTTTAACACAGCTGCAATAGATGATGTGACACGACAAAAATTACTTTTCTGTTTTATGTTATATTTTTTTTTCTTTTTCAACCCTTCGCGAGAAATAATTGCACAATATTTTAATTACAGCATATCAAATTTGCGTTTACATATTTAATAAAGACCGTTATCTGAAATGACCGGATATATTTACATAGATGGTATGTCTGTCATAAATGACTGGAAATTGTCATATTAGATTATAACCCTCTTTTATAAATTTAGTAATAAAGTAGCCTTTGCGAATTATAAGATTTGTGTTTATTGATTTTTTTATGAAATATGAAATCATTCAGAGTACTATAGTTTTGTTCTATCTCAGGTTTAATATTAGTTAGCCATATTAAAGATATGCAATATCGTATGAATAATCCATTGCAAGGTTCAATTAGGATAATTATAGTCATATTTGTATAGTTTTGTCTTAAGGGCTTAAGAACAACTAACACTTCAACAAAACTACGGATACATTACATCATTTTGTTAATGTTCTTGTGTGTTACTCAATGCGTGGCGTTGCAAGTCCCTTATAAGAAAGCGATTTTTTATTTTAAATTCAATTCACTGTTCAGTTTTAAATAACTTTTAGCCGTGGTGTTGATCTTTCAAGACTTGTGGTACATATGTAATCATTGTGGTTACCATCAATCTGCCGTCCCCCTTGGTACCTTGACATATTGTACCATTGGAAATATAAGCATATTCTACCTTTACTATTGACTATCAAAGTCATTCTTACTTGTCTTTTTTTCAGTTTTATCGTTATTTACATAGCCTTGTTGGGAAACCCCTAAAATTGTATGAATGCATGTACGTAGCATATACATGTAAGTTGAGATATGTAATAGCCGTACTACGGAAGAGAGATTACATTATGAATGTGATGGGAATTTCGCGATGGTTAAACTAAAATTAGAAGTTAATTCTATCCAGTCTGAAAAAAATATTCAACAAAGTCTTGGTTGCTCTCGGTCGAGGCTTAAAAGTATTTGACCGTGCTGTTTACTCATTGTGTTTCAACCGAGTCTAAACTCTACTTGAATGTCTGGACCTAACTTGACTTAATCTCAACTTTTCTTGTCTGAGTCTAAGATATATTTCACAAAGCTTTGACTGTGTTACACTAAGTCGTTCCTGTATTTACTAGAATCCGGACAGTGTTTAAATCTTGCTTTTCTTTACCTAGTCTGAATCTTACGGCACATTTACCGCTTTTTATCAAACTCAATTTACATCATTCTGTAATTTTTCGTAGAGTTAGAATTCAATTATGTAGAATTAATACGATTTAGTACAATAAAATCCTTCTTAAGTTTTTGTGTTCTAGGTTGATCAAATAGCATGATGTTTTCTGGATTTAAGTTACACATATGATACTAATATTTAATTGTGTATCTTTGCATGTTATATTTTACAATATATAACTTGAAAAAAGAAAAAAATAATTCAATAGAGCCTGAATGTATTTCCTATCATGATTTCCTTGATAGAGGATTGCTGCTCACAAGAAAGCAATTAAACCAAGAGTTCCAAATAGTGAAGTTGAAATCATCCCTTCGTAAATTTTACGGACGCCATCACGAGTTGGTTGACCGTTATGGAATAACCGTTTCACAGATGATATCGGATATGTTCCTTATGTCGTAACTACAATAACCTTCCCTTTTCACGAATGTAACCTACCGAAATAGACAATTTACCGGATTTGTAATAACATAAGCAACACGACGAGTGCCACATGTGGAGCAGGATCTGCTTACCCTTCCGGAGCACCTGAGATCACCCCCAGTTTTTGGTGGGGTTCGTGTTGCTTAGTTTTTAGTTTTCTATGTTGTGTCATCTGTACTATTATTTGTCTGTTTGTCTTTTTATTTTTGGCCATGGCGTTGTCAGTTTCTTTTCGATCTATGAGTTTGACCGTCCCTCTGATATCTTTCTTCCCTCTTTTATCTTGATTATTTCGGTTGACAAGAAATATTCCAAGAGTAACTTCAAAAAGGTCTCTTTTTCATCGTTCTGACCATCATGGTCATGTATCGTTGAGAACCTACAATGCATCATTCCTGTCGTATTTATCTGCATGTTATATTACCCATATTATATGAAAGTCGAATATAAAAATGAAATCACCATAGGGTTTCCGTGGAAAAAAGCTATTTCTTCTCGAAAAAACAGAGGTACAGATTCAACTTGCTGACTATTGTTTTTCTTCGATAAAAATCGTTTAGTGATTGTAAATGACCTTTCATACACATACATCATGTTAGTCAAGTTTAATACAAATCAGACAAATAGCTGAAGAGAAGAATATGAAGTTCAAAACATGATTTTCGACCAGTTATAAATGTGCTAGTATACAGTAGAGAGTCTCAAAATAATAAATCCAATACTGATTACAACATTCAGCCTTGTATCGGAAGAGAATACATATTTTGAAAATTAGCGTATTACAAATACAAATTGCTAAGTTGTTTTTAGATGGATATCAACTGGGGATTGTTTCTAATAACCTCTATTTCCCGCGACATTAAGTTGTATTTGACTCGACAATTTCCGAAAGGAAGGTTACAATAATAATAATGTAAGGGTTTCAATCGGAACTAAGTGCCTACAATGATTATTCTTTGTAGAGGTTCTGTCAATCATTAATGTTGTAAGTTTTATAAATTTCGTATTTTCTTATCAGAGAAGAAAAATGGCCTTGTAGAATCAAATTTAACCTCGCAGATTCATGTGTTTGTGTCAGTAGGAACTGTATAACTTTTATTTGTAGAGATCTTCATGCTTTAACATTGATTTCAGATAAGCAGATACAATGGTGAATGTTCACAGACAACCGACGACAGAAGACGTCTTAGGTTGCCATATGAAGGAAAACATTTCATATTACTGTTTATGCTTGGTGTGCTAAAAAATAAAAGAAACTTTTTTTAAAGACGAGAGAATTCATTTCAAATATTCAATAATTACAAACTTGCATGTGTTATTGCAATTACTACATGATGTTTTCAAATTTAAAATATATCAATCGTAGATAAAAATAGAATAAGTGCCTGACATATACCTTGACACAAACTAAAATGTGTTATGATTTGAAATGAATCCTTGATTTGAAAAACAACATTGAATGGTTCAGCATTATTGTCGCTCAAAGCGATATAATCTTTCCCACAAAAAACCCCTTCTAAAAATACATTGTGGGAAAAGTTTATTTGCAATATCTAAATATAGTACCAAAACGTTTTTGGTTGTCGGTATAGATACATGAAATATTCAAAGCTAGATCTATTGCACGATAATTTTATTGGAAATCCCCAGTATGAATTATTTTCATTGGTTTGTATTTAAACCTTTACAGCCTGCACACTGTTTTTAAAACAGGAATGCATTTTTACGAAACATGAAATTTAGTTTGTTTAACAATGTTAAAAAAAAAACCATCTGGTAATATAGTCAAGACTTTAAATTTTACATTTGTGCAGATATCTAATTGTAATGATTTATAAAGGCATCACATGCATCGATAATAACGATTAACCCCTGCATGATGATTAATTAGGAAAACCATCTGATGTTTGAGATGAACATGGAGTAGTTATTCAAAGTGAATTTCTACTTCACAATATCCAATGTAATTTTTTTGATAATAAAATGGTGATTATTCTTAATACTAAAGTGTTTCTACTTCCAGGCAGATATTATTGAAGCCGTTACTGGTAATTCTGTTTTTAGTGCTCTTTGATATCGTAGTTTATGTAGGTTGAAATCTTTTTTTTGCCACCGCATGCTCTTTAAGTATTTCAGAAGAATTTTAATGCTTTCAGAAACAAATGTCTAACCAATTTACATGTTTACTAAGATATGTGTATGTTACAACACCTGTAAATCACACCAGCATGAAATCAAGGAGATGACAAGTACCCATTAAAGAGTAAATGATAATGTGTGATATCACTTGTGGTGGATGGAAAGTCACTGCTGCTAGATTATAAAAATAGCACAGAAATTAAAGTTCTAACTCCCTCAAGCGAACCTTACTTCATATGAACATGATGAAATTTGCTTATTAATTTGGGTGTGTTTTCGCGATGTTTCTTTTTGACGTATTTATACATCACTGGCTTTTAATTGTTCGCGTTCGAGTATTTGTGTTCAAGGAAATTGCAGAAACGCAGTTAGATTTTTATAATCCTTGGCTTTCAAAATAACGGATTGACCGTTCCAGATAAAGACAAATCTATGAAAGCGTTTCGCACACATGACATTTATAAAGTGTTATTATTGTTTGGAAATAATAATAATAAGCAGCGAAAAACAATAGTTATCTAAATAGCTTGCCTATAAATTTTGTCCTTATCAAATGTTGTATTATTGGAAGTAATAAGGTTTTTTTTTATCCAGGGCATAGACTTCTTTAACTGTAATTATTTAGCTTGATGCCCTTCAGTATCTTGTTTTATATGGTTGTCTATATGTTCTTTTTTCGAGATCCACTGATGACCTCGATGCAGAGAAAACTTGCATATAGTGTACCAAGTTATATTCTTGGCATGTTTGATGAGTTGTTTTATTTTTCAACAACATATCGTATATAATAATATAACCCTGATCAAAATGAATTGTCAAAATTGAACTTGTATTTACTAACCTGTATGCGTTAATGCAATTCAGGTGTAATACCAATATTGATTTTCCCCTATTAGTCTTTGTTAAATTTGCACTTTTCAAAAAAATGTGCAGAATCTATGTTTGTTTCAAATAAAGAGATACTTGGCATAAGTAACGTTTTATCCTGTCCAGTACGATAGAAAAAAATTCACATATAAGAAAATAACCATCACTGGAAGTTAACCAATCAAATTTTCCCCCTTTTTGAACCTGTAAACAAGCTTTAGTAACCATGTAACCTCAAGTTTCCAAAATATTCTATAGAAACCCCAAATAAAAAAAAATGGTGCTTTGAAATACCCAAGATACATTTTTATGACCCAGAAATGTTTTACTGCAATGAAATGTCGGATCAATTACCTACAACTTCAAGGGAATATTTTTTTTCGACCTATTTTCGTATGCAACCGGATGTGACGTACTATGATTTGGTGGTATTACACCTTCATATTTGATGTTTTAAAGTTTTAGATATATTAATTGTAGATAAAAATAGAATAAGTGCATGACATATACCTTGACACAAATATAATTTGTCATGATTTTAAATGTCACCCTTCATTTGAAAAACAACTTCGATTGGTTAGACACTTGTTTTGAAGTATGGGATATAATCTATTTTCATTAAAAACTTAAAAATACATTATTAGAAAATTTTAATGGCAAAATCTAAAAATAGAACCTTTGCAAGTACGCACGTTTTAGTTATTTGTGGAAATGTTCAAAGCGTAAATCTATTTCATGATTACTTTTATTGAAATCCTTAGTATGACATCATTTTTGTTGGTTAAGATTTCAACCTTCACATCATGCACATTGAAATTTAAAAAGCTATTGATTTTCACAAAAGTTATAATATAGTTTGGTAAAAAAAAAACAACAAGAAAACATTGTAGTAACATTAAGACATTACATATTTCATTTATGCAGAGATAAAATTATGATTAATAGGCATCACATGCATAATTAAAAACGATTTACCAGCAAGATGTGTTAATAGATAACACATCGAATGATTGAGGCGAACATTTTATGCGAATGCACAATTACCTGAAAAAAGTCTTAGAACGTTGTGTGCTTACATTTTTTAATCACAGATTTTTTTAAATTTCAAATACAGGGATATATTTGTTTAAGATAATCAAGTTTTATATATCAAACTGAATTATATAGCAACGCGATATAAATATTTTCACTGGAAAATCTTTAAAAGATTCATCGTGGAATGTGTGTTTTGTGCAATATCTAAATAGAAAACCTAGTCAGCACATATATACAATCGCAGTAGTACTATTATTAATGCTTTTTCTGTATAACTGTTTGTTCATGAAATGGTGAAAACATTAGAGAAGGACATAGGAAAGCACTAATCTCTATCAATACAGGAATCCGGCAATCTCTTATAATATTTACAGTTATGGTGTGCTTGTTCATGTCAGAATTTCTCATATTAATACACCGTCAAAATTTCATGTTTGGTTAAATTTCTTCAAAATACTGGTCTGGTCATCTGTTTTGTATATTGCCCTTTCATACTATTTTACATTGCAGTAATACATATCTTACATATATTTCGATGTGCCCCGTGCTGTCTATTATGTGTTGTTTAGTTTTGTATGTATTGTCTATCATTTGTTGTTTTCGAAGTTATTTGTCTTTTGCTGGGCAATGTATGACAAATATATGTTGAAAAACCTCGCCCGTAATTATAAATTATGTAATTCATTGACCGCTCCCAACATGTGTAACTTCAAGGCATATTTTAGCGCCCGAACGATGTCTTTCAAAAATACTGCACTTTTCATGTATAACTGGTGCTTTCGACTGAAGAATCGTCGTACACAAGCATCGCACAAGTTGGCACTCCGAGGCAGGTGGGGAGAAAGAAGGTGAACTGTGGTTTATTTTTATAAATAGTACCGCTTAAGTCGACGCTAGGGGCCGCCTTGACCTTGTTGTAGGGTATGAATGATTCGTTCATTGTTGAAGACCCTACATAAACTGTCAAGATGAAGAACATGAATACAAGCCCTGTTCATTGATAATGTTCTATGTTTTCCATGTATTGAGTGCGATTTTGTCCCATGTACGTTTACCCTATATCCTTTCATTTTCTAATCACAAGTTAAATACAATAACACAAACAAAACAATAACATGTTAACATAAATTCATATTAAAATGTGTTCTGGATATACCCCCAATACCTCAATTTGAAGGTTGTTACATATATCTTATTACAAACAATATCACCAGGTTGTGAACTCACCTCTACTTCCCATGACAATTTCGAATACAATTGTTCTTCAATCAACAATGAATGGAACGTTGGTTTGTCGAGAACGATTTTTTACGAATCTGTACAATATCTGTCATTTAACTATTAAAAAAGGTCTCTCAGCTTCAAGTAAAGAATATATTTCTGTATATCATTAAAGTTTAATTAAATATTCAATAAAAATAAAAATTAAATGTTCAATTCTCAACAAATCCTACCCAGAACTAGTGATTAATGTTTATTTCGTAAAGATATTCGCCAAAACTTATCATCAGAAGCCATTTAAGCAATGCTTTAAAAGAACAACTGTTGAAAAATTATGAACTGAACATTGTTATTGTGATGCATAGTGAACTTTAAAAGGTTTTCTGCAACAAAGAGCTATTCGTGCTATTGTAATGAACACTTAACATTTAAGATTGATTTCAAAGGACATGTAAATAGGACATTTTACTTAAATATAGATGTTTTATCTATAACCTATTATATTGTATGCAGGCCATTTTTAAAACTGCAAGAGATGATGTAAAACTACTTTTCTGCTTTATGATATATATTTTTTTTTCAACCCTCCGCGAGATTTTTTTGCACAATATTTTCATTACAGTAAAGTTACGTTTACGTATTTTTAAAAAACCGTTATCTGAAATGATCGGATATATTTACATAGATGGTATGTCTGTCATTTATGACTAGAAATTGTCATATTAGAGTATAACCTTTTTTATAAATTAAGTTAAAAAGTAGCCTTTGCGAATTATAAGATTTGTGTTTATTGATTATTTTATGAAATATTAAATCATTCAAAGTACTATAGTTTTGTTCTATCCCAGGCTTAATATTAGTTAGCCAGATTATATATACGCAATATCGAATGAATAATCCATTGCAAAGACCTTTAGGATAATTATAGTCGTATTTGTATAGTCTTGTCTTAAGGGCATTCGATACAGTGTTGATCCAACGGTGAAGTTTTAACGAACATTTGCATACAAGCTATTTTCAACCTAGTCAATTTAAATGTGTTATACAAAGTATACCTTCATATGATACTTTTAGAGATATATCATGTCAAAAGTTTAGACATTTGCTCCAAATTTTGATTTCTTAGAATTTTTATCCTTTGAACGGACATACCTTAATGTTTTTGTTTTAAAAGATAATCACAGGCGGATTTTTGTTAAAACATTTGGCATATCGTCTTAACATAGTATACCATAAGTTTATGTAACAATTCCTTTATTATTTTTTTCGGATTAAAAAAAAAAAAAACTTCGTTTTTCGCTAGTCAAATTTGTATTCTTGAACGAAGATAAATCGATAGAGTAATTATATCCTGTAATAAGTTACTTGTATACTTATTCAATTTAGAAAAAAAATTCCATCTAATGTCTTGATTAAAATCAGTCGAAAAATGCATTTTTTCCCAATATTTCACTGTTTGACGTCGCGCAAAATATCTTGTAGCGTAAGCAACGTCATCATCCCCCCCCTATACCTGTATCGCATGCCATTATATCAGGCCGTTTGGTTTTTACATTATAATTTAACAGTTTTTAATTTACTATGCTTACGCTATTGATTAATCTTTATTCACGTATAAATTTTCATTCGAGCTAGCTAATTTAATTAAACGAAAATAACATTAAATACATGACGGTTATCACTAGCAGGATGTCATAAATCTTCTGGAACACCTGAAAATTTCCCAGTTTCAGCAGTGCTCGTTTTGCTCATTCTCTAGTTTTGTGGACTGGCTTGTCGTTTCGTCGATTTCCAAATGTTTTCCATTGTCAGTGTCAGTTTTTTGCGACAAATGAGTTTGAATGCCCTTGGTATCTTTTTTTTTTCAAAATTCACAATATGTAAAAATGTTCCAATGTTATAGAACTGCATTAGGCGTGAAAAACGTTCAAAAATAGGACAGTTTTTTTGGTTTTTTTTTTTGGAGGGGAGGGGGAGGGGATAGTAGGGAGGGCACCTTGCTTTCTGTTAATACAAAATAAATGCAAAAAACATTAACGGTAAATATTTTGATGCATCATATGCAGATATATCATATGTGTTTTAATTAATGTTCAGTGATGCACAAGGCCAAAATAATGGAAACTAACAAAACTAATGCATCACCAAAACTAGACGAATAACAAAACGAATACAAATGGTTTTTTGACTGTAATTACTAAAGTTTTTTAACTATTGTTCTGATTTATTCTTTCTGTTCTCCATTTGAAAGTTAGTTAGAGTGTGTTCTAATATCTTTTAAGGTTCTTTCATTAAGAAAGGAAGATCTCACTGGATTCTTTTGATTATTTTTCTTCCTCAGAACTGTTGCTTTTACTTTATCATTACATTATCATTACATTTCCGTATACTTGGTGTAAGCTGTCCTCGATTAATATATCCAAATTGTTCTCTGCGAAAAAATGTCTACACAAATGAACGATTTAATGATGGAATACCAATGACGTTTACACATATAGATACCATGACGTTACAAAAAGACAGCACTAACGCATATAAGTACATGTATAATTCCTGCGGTACTACGATTTCCCCTCACATGTACAGACAGTTTCAATCAAAATCTATTCGGTGTAATTAAACAGAAATTTGGGACCAAATTTCCCTCGCCTAGCGGCTTGGGTAATTTCACACTCCCTTGACTGGTATTTTTCGCAAATACCCCTCCATAACATGATATATCTGTTCAAAGAACCTTGGGGTATTTTCTTTAATAATTTGGATGTAGTTTTTTCTTTTGAAGATCAAGTAAAGTTTTCTGTACACATTTTTAGTGTGGAAAATATTGCTGATACTGAAAGCATTAAAATCTTCATTTGCGAATTATGCCTTAAAAAGAAACAAACTACGTATTCATCGTCTTTGGAAGAAGTTATTACGTAATATAATAATAAATATATGGGGTAAGCAAAGTCAATATTAATTGCAACAAATATGTACTAAGCAGGTTTTGAACCAATACCAAAAGCGTTTCTTAACCTCTTGGAATAGAAAGTTGAGCTTTGATAATGATATGAAAACAATTTAAATCAGGTATTTAGAATTTTGTTTGGCTTTGAACAGAGATATCAAAACATCCATAAATAAAGTGTGAACTTCAAATGAAGTATACTTTGGATGGCCGAGACTCGTATAGCATCGAACAGAGCAAATTTGTTGATACATTTTTATCACTACAGCTGGGACTATACAAACGTCTTACACCATCAATTATGAAGATGCCTCCATAAGGAATAGCTGTTCACGAATATAGTTGTTTTACTCGTTGTAAGTGATATAGTGTTCTGAAGTGATATCATTGGTTGAATAATAGATTGTACAGGTAATCCTGTCTGTCATTGTAAAAACGGAATGACCAGGCTATATATAGTGTTGAAATGAAAGTTGAATTGTATTCAAGATCATTGACAATAAACCGGTGATTTTACATTATGTCTTTGTCATTTTTCACTGTCATCGCTCAATCCACAAAGTGTACACAATATTAAGTGCACTACAATTCGATTATAATGACTGCGTGTTTACTACCATGTGGTATTCTTTCAAACATGAAGGCAGGAAGCGTGATGCGTATGTGTATTTTACACAAATCGTAAGAAATTATACTGAACCCGCGCGCTTTCTAATTTTGAAGGGAAATTATTCAATGGTATATATAAATCGCTTTACATTTGTAAGTATGACTGAAACTGCAATGTACACGCGTTTAACTGCAATTTTCGTATTGTTATATAGTAATGGATAGGTCTATAGTACGGCTTGAAAATGATAAAAACAACACTTTATAACTTTATGCGTCAAAAGCGCTTTCCAGGATTTACCTGCATATGGAAAAGCCAATTTTTTGCTATTTTATATTACTACTTTAACTCAAATATAAAAACGCACTCATAAGTCAACATAATAAAATAAATCAGCCACAATAAATCATAGAGAAATACAATAAAAGAAGAAAACTTAATGACAAAAATAAAAAGAGTAGTGTAAAACCATGGCAAAAATCAGATAACTTTATAATCTTTTTTAGAAACGTTCTAGAATATTTTAATACAATTTGAAACAATGAGTAAACTACATTTTTTTTGTAAGTTGTTAAAGACTGAAGGATTTGAAAGCAATCGTTGACTTGAGAATCACGAACATTTAGATTTATCCAAAGCATAACAAAAATGATCACTTCAACGGACTTGCCAAAATTGGACAGATTGATCTACATTAGGTATAATTACATTTTAAAAGGTATTTACTATGACTAAAAATAAAATGAAAATTTCACGTGACCTCTGCATTCTTATATAACACAGCGAAGGAAAACTATCGACGCACTGAAGACAGACTATATGGAAAAGGCAGTAGAATATATCAAGAGGAAAATACAGAATTGTAAGTCAAATATTTCTGTAAAGTAAATGTATTTGCCGTAATATGTATTGACAAGTATAGAAAAATATTAAACGCATATCAAAGAAAGAAAGGTAAAAGACATAGTTCTGCTCTAAATGAAATAACATCTTTCTATACATAAAAACCTTTGATAACATTCGTGAATCACGATTCATGAATGGGTAACTGAATTGATGAATATTTGTTAATGAACGTATTTACATATTAAAATGAATTGTTAAATTTTGACTGCACTTATTTGAACTTAGCTACATGAATGTATACATCGCTAAACAAATCCCGAACTCCCTGAAGTTAACGCGTCAATATTTTGCATTGATGTCATTAAAAAAATATGAATCTATCAAAACAAATATTTGATAAAGATTTTATTGTTTTTTATCATAACTGTTCAGCAAGTTATTGTTTGCTAATTGTTTGAAAATACCAAATAGTTAATCCAACTTCTGGTTTTACAAGGAACAACAACGAATCATAATTATCATGATTCGATATTTTCGAAGAGAAGACACTTCTATCTATGTCGAACATTTGAATTGATGCTTAATGAAATAAAAATTGCGAAGGTTATACACATGAATATTATATATTATTATTTTTGCCTAATTACACGTTTGTCTTCATGAGTGATTTTTTAAGTACATTCTTTAACATTGAACCTATGACTATTGATGTCGATGTTACTACCCTCTTCAAATCAATGTTGTTAGTATCGTTGTATTCAGTCTGTTTAACAGCATATTGGCCAATATTGACATTATCAACAAGTAAAGTGCTAGAGCATCAAACACAGTCCAACGAAACAGACATGTTTTAAGAGTACAAAAATTGATAAAAAGTTTTCGTCGACAACAAGAAATGAACTAATTTAAAAATAAATAATATACAGTTTAGGTTTTCCATTTAAACATAATTACAACGATGACTGTAATAATTTAAATTCAGTGGATACATACAAATACGAATAGCAACAAATCAATACAAATGATTGACTCATTTTCAAAATCATAACATACAATGCGGGAAAATAAATACTGTGAAGTTGAAAATTTAGTTTGAACCTTTATTTCTGTTTTTTTCGTGGACAGATGTAATCAAAAAAATTAAACCCAAACGGAGATTTAATCAATATTGAAAAATACCTTCGTTCATATACGTCAAAGTAAATGCACGCACATGAAACATGTTGTCTTGCAGTTTGAGTTCAATAGAGGCTATTCTTACATGCTGTAAAACCGTATTCTTTCAAAAAAATGAATTGAGTGATATTAATCGTTCCACTTGAAAACCTATTTAGATATTTGATTTTGGAAAATCTCATTGATATTTTTGTATTTTTAGTCCCCATTATAAAGTATCGGAGGAGTTTGCATGTAGAAAAGGTTACCATATCTGGCTTTAGTTAAAATAGAAATATCTCGGAAATGTGAAGTGAACTATACATCGATGCCTTTTGAAAAAATAAATTACTGTTTTTTTTTTTTAAATGATATACCAAAACATTTTGTTTTATCCTTAAAACATTGGTATTGATAGCTACTATTTGTACTAACCATAATTATTTCCGTATGGACAAAAATCAATATTTGACTAACCTGAGGTTATTGAACATACTGGATTTTTAAAGTCGTCCGAATTTCAAAACCCATAACAGATTTTTTAAAGTTTTTTTTCTTTGTGAAACAACTCTTTCAATTTATACATGCACCTACACCAGTTTTCTAAGACTGAGCATTACAAATGAGCCTGGCCATAAGAATGTTGCAGACAGGAATACGTAAACGTGCTGTTGCTAGACACTTTCACTTTAAAAACCCGTCATACTGTCCTTACAACAACAGTACAGACAGACGAGATTTGTTGGTTACCACCCATGCCCGGATAATTGTGTAGTGACAACGCCAAGTAAAAAGATTTTGATAACGCAAAGTCATTTGCGAGACATCTTTACGGCCACAACGTCAAGTGCTACTGTAGTCGTCAGATCCACGCCATAATTGTTTCCCATATACTTAAATGCCAAATAATCGACTGCAGCAAAAAAATATTCAACGCCCTAAAGTTAAAACCTCATAATTCTAAAAACATTCAATAGAGAGTTGGACAGAGGCTAAATCAGAAGGTACATAACATGCCAACCGAATTGGTTGACCTTTCAATCTTCATTTAGGCGTTGGTTAAAGGCAGTCATTGTCTACAACGGTGACACATACATTGATAAGGTGAAAACCAGGGATTTAGGGCATACCTCATTATTTTAAAATCAAACATGTCGTTAACAATTCAACTTTCGAACTCCAAACTTTTTAATACAATGAAGTAATGAACGAAATGATAATTGTACCATCATTTTATAAAAATTGCATACTAATTATGTAAAAATGACGATTAAAAAATTAATGTTGTGTTTTGTTTTTAAAGTCCGTCAGTATATTACTATCAATTTGAAAGGCGCTACTGGAACAAAATGAAAACAGACACAACCCTTAAATACTTCAAATTGTACGCAATGTTCCCTAAGCTTAACAGTTCTTTATTCGTTAGAAAAGGAGTATTGGAAAAATACGGCATTCAGGTCAGAACGGAGTTTTTCAGGGACAGAGTAAACCGGCTTTAACGTAAACAAAACAAGTGCAGATATTTGCATTGGTCAATGATGGGAGAACACCATTCAAACAGTTTGGGCACATGGAAGCTGATTCAGTTTCAATCATGTCAGTTATGTATCAAGGTTTTTAAAAATATCATGACAGATTTTTAAATTGCAGATATGAAATTCAGAACTATGAGAAATAAAGAATGCTCAAACAGAAGGAATCTTCCTCATTTCATTCTGTTAAAAGGATAACTTTTTGCTTTCAATTCTAATAACTGCAAAAATAATGAATTTGAAGCGGCTATTCGCTGAATCATCTTTTTTGGAATTACCCCCATTTTATAAATGTAAAATGTCGATAGCAACTATTTATTTACAAATAACAGTTTATTAAGTTTTTTCTTGTCGATAGCTCTCACGTTGTCATTAATGTAATAATTATGATTCATGGTTGCCATTAAAAGGCATGCTAGAAAAAACATTTATTCGTTATAATGCAATGAATGAATACACACTTCACTTTTACATTTATTACAATGACAACTTAAAGAAATTCCCATAGGAAAATTTTTCACCTAAAAATAGATGTTTTATCGATAATTTTAGAGTTTACACGCAAGCTATTTTCGTTATAGGTGCAATAGATGCCCTTTAATACTTTTTAAAGCTTTGTATAATCAGGTAACCATTGAATGGATATAAAAGTGAATAGTTTAATAACAAAGTGTCAACGTTTCGTTAATATATTTGATTACTAACCAAATGTGACCTTCATATTTAATCTCCTTTATCTTGACTGTATGACTCTTCATTAGTCAATAAAGATTATGCTAGATAAATCTAACTGGTTTTTAATTGAGAAAAGTCCTACATTTAACATGGCAAATCGAATCATCATTAGAAAATTTCCTTTAAATATATATTTCAGATTAAGTAGATAAATTGTATGACATAATTTCTTACATGAAAAAGCGCTTTTTCGTTTAAGCAAGCTTAGGGTGATTGTCCAACATTTACGTTACCTTGTCTAAATATTATATTTAGACAGGGGATTATCAACATTGAAAATAAAGTGCATTTAGCTTTTTCGTCGTATCCTATTTTGATTAATTCTATGGTTTGTTCAACAAATCTTAAATAACGTAGTCTTTGTTTTTCTATCCTTATACAACACATCACAGCGTGTTTGTTTTCAAGTTGGAATTATGCAGAATTAGATAATGAAACTTAAATTTGGATTGGTATTCATGATTGATTTATAAAGAATTAAATCAAATAACATAAATGTTATCAACTTAAATGTACAAGAGGCGCATTTCAACAGCTCTGTCTCTTCATTGATGCTCGAGTCCATAATATCAAAAAATCCAAAACCATAAGCGAACGTTCAAAAACTCACAAATGACTAAAATGTATACAAAGTCCAGATAAAGATTCAGAGCTCAGCTTGAGATAAATATACTCTTTAATATTGTATAATCTACAAACTTTATAACAGCAAATTTCATTTCAACAATATCGGTATTTTCGTTCAAGTACAAGCTATACTGAAATAGTGATACCCTAGGAAGTAAGCATAAAATCCTTTTATGTGACCGTAGCGGTCATGCTTCAGAATAATAAAATACCATTATAGTCGCTTCCATATTAAACACAGTGAGTTCAGAGACTTAAACAAATTGTCACTCATATTTACATGACGACCGTTGACATCATAGCATCATAAATAGCTAGATACATTTCCTGTCAGAATGGCGTTCATTTATCAATTTTTATATCTAAGGTTGCGCTTTTTGGATTATCAAAAATCTATGAATACTATTAGTATTCCCTTCTGATTTGATTAAATTTCAATCAACTGGAAACAACTAATGTATGACGTAATCGATTAAATTATTGGTACTGTATACACTGGGACATAGTCTGATTATTTATCAGTATCCCCTATCTCTTGCATTGGATGTCAGGCATTTATTGGGGGTCATAAACCATGAACTGCTAGGGAAGTTAATATTGCTACCTGCTGGGTCAATTAACAGGTGGTCAACCAGGTGTGTAATTTTATTGCCACAGGTTGACAATTTTGTTTCATATTTTGTGCATGCAGAGGTTTGTGATTTTCTCTGTTTTATAGTTGAACTGAAAAATCAATAAACACAGGGAAAAAGATATATTTTGTATAATTCAAAATGATATTTATTAGTTGTACATTTTCAAAAATTATATAGATCATATTTAAATGCTAATTTCATTTTCATTACTTTCAAAATGATCAAAAGTATTATCAATTAATTGATGTTATTTATATATGCAGTATGAAAGGAATAAGGTTTAAGGAAGGTTAGCTAAATGCTATAAAATAAGATATCACATAAAACAAAAACCAATGATGGTGTCTGTTGCAATTGGAACGGGGATCCAATTATTTCCCCCATTACTTCAATGCAATTTTATCATAATTGAGGGGCAGATTTTTTTATTCCCTATATTAGACTGCAAATTTTCAATTACTTTGTCATACTAGTAGCCCCCTCAATGCTTTCTTGGAGAATTCCTGAAGGTTCATGACCGGCATTTAAGAGAGCAATACTATTTTGAGTATAAATAGGGTAATTTTTTTAACTTCCTGGTTACAATCGAAAATAAATGTTGGACCATTTACTCACACAATCATCCACCCTATACATTTCAGATTCACTTAAAATTTAACAGAAGTTGAAACTTTAATGCATACCCTTTAGATAAACTACAAATTTAAGTATCTTTCCATAATTTTCATCTCGGTACAATATCCCATTTAAAAGATTGTAGATTTATTAAAGGACTTCATTCGTGGGTACCGAACTGGTATCCCGTAACTGGGATCCCATTCCTATCAGACTTGATGATCATCTCAAAAAGAAGAAAAATCATGTTATTTGCTGAAAGAAAGCATTTATTTTCATTAAAATAAATTTGTTTTATGTCTTAGTCTTTGCTTTTGCATTTTATAGCCAGAAACAATAGGCCATCCCTTCACACCAAAAAGAGCATATTTTCAGCCAAAATTTAATGTTGACCAGAGAAGTCTCAAAATTATTTTTTCTTAAACCATTCAATTTGTCAGCTTTATAATGACTTTTTTCATGAAGGAAATGCTATATAAAAGCATTTTCTCTTTATTACAAGCACCAAAAACCTAATTTTAGCTTCATAGATATGCAAATATATGCAAAATGAGATAGTTTTTGAGATATGTATACAATGGCTTAAATCTCTATTTCTCTTCAAATTCAACCAGGGAAACAAATAATAAGTCATACATATTTGAAGAGTACTACATGTAGTAAAAAGTAAAATCACAAAAATACTGAACTCCGAGGAAAATTCAAAAGGAAATTCCCTAATCAAATGGCAAAATCAAAAGCCCAAACACATCAAACGAATGGATAACAACTGTCATATTCCTGACTTGATACAGGCATTCTCTTATATAGAAAATGGTGGATTGAACCTGATTTTATAGCTAGCTAAACCTCTCAGGTATATGACAGTCGCATCAAATTCTATGATATATTGACAACGATGCGTGAACAAAACAAACAGACACAATAGGTTAAAATGTCAAAAATAGGGGTACAACAGTCATCATGTTTGTTATCATCTTAATCGCTATAAAAACAAACAATGTAACATGCATACATGATCAGTGGCAGAATTCAATATTTACATGAAAACTTAATGAAAGAGTGTATTGGATTATGTTACAATATGATAGAAATCGGTTGCGTTGCTGTAGAAACAATAAATATGCTTTAATTTACCATTTTGTTTGCCAACATTGAATATTGTATGAATGAAAGAGTCACATCAGCAAGTCTTGCAACAACAAAAAAATATTTTCATAATTAGAAAATGGAGCATTCTCTCAATATATTGACTATTTTTACCAAAATTATCAAAATTTAGCTGAATTTTCATTGACCGTCTCATATGAAATTGCACATTACAGGCAAACTATGACTTTTAAGTATAAAACTAGGACTGTTTGACCCTAACTATATATCAGGCTTACCACAAAATTGTATAATTTGTGGTCCAAAGTTGCCTTTTTGCATCATTTTGTTTGTTCGGTATCAAATTACGCACACTTTATACGATTAACATGTTAATAAATAAGGGTCAACTGTACTTTAAATGAAAAATTTAACAGAAGTTGAAAGTTTAATGAATATCCTTTATATATACTACACATGTAAGCATCTTTACATAATTTCATCTCGGTACAATATTCTATTTAGATGATGGTAGATTTATTAAGGGAATTCATTCGTGAGTACCGAACTGGTATCCTGTAACTGGGATCCTATTCCAATTCCTTCTATCCCTTTTAACCACATGACAAATGACAACATTGGAAGTCAAGTTTAGATACATGTTTCAATATTTTATTTACGTTTTTTTCTTCACTAATTCAAGATAATACTTTTTAACACTGAAAGTCATAAGACAAAAAACTGACAGCTCTGTTTTGAGACAACATTTCTTTGATAAGCAAACAATGTACATGTATGTTCAATATTAATTTTTGTATTTTTCTTGAATGATAATACATTATATAACTTGGTAAACAAAATTTATAGTACAATCCTTAATCAAAACTATAAATTAAATAAGATAATGAGTTCTTTATATCATCAAATAAAAACAAAACAGTATACCTTTTTAACAGTAGAAACAGTATATAATAAATTGGTAAAAAATTATTTATTTTTATCACATGTGTATGTATGTCATAGCAATTTTTCCTTCTTTTTATATACATTTTGTATATATAAATGTAGTATTGTTTTTTTTAATCCAACTACTTTGGAACTATTATTCATACTGCGAAAGTTTGATTTATAGAAATTTCAGATACCATGTATATTAAAAAAATGAATGAAATTTAAATTATAACATATCATACTAGGAATATTGAAATCAACAAACGCTTCCTAAACAAAGTTGTTTAAAATTCATTTATCTTGATTTTATCTGTAATGTTTTGTTTTTTTATCTCTGTTGTACTTAATTATCCTTAATTATTTTATTACCTGACAATTTTATTAAACCTTTTTGTCACCTCTTCTCCTAATCACAACAGGTGATCAGAGCATGTACCTAAATGCCCAACATGTCAGACATACAAACAAATGCTCAGCATAATTCAGATTATTCCTAGTTTGTACTGTACATGTATCTTGAATGACACTTTCCTACAACTGTTTCAATACAAAATCTAATAAATATGTGTATGGATATAATGAAAACTTGCATTACTTAAATGCAAATGAAAATCGATGTATCTGTAACCTTATTTCGGATTGAAAACAAATCTCTATGAGAAGCTTGTAACTTTCAATTGAAAAGGAGGCGATATAAAAAAAAACCTACAAAAATGACCAAAATTTACAGATTGACTTAATTGTTTAACACTAGAATAGTGTAAAGAAATAGTTAACTTTAGTTAGATGAAACATTTGAATTTATTTAAGATACAACTTTTTATCGTCTTATACGGTTGCATAGACAGCTACCGGTTGATTAACTTTTATCATTCTATTTTAAGACGTAGAATATTAAGTACAATCAAATTTTAGTTTTTAAATGACACAATTATCATAATTTCAAAATTAGATAGTTGAAAAGAACTGTTTTCCCACCTGATATAATCACTTTTGGTTCTGGCTAAATAACCTCTAGATGTCAGTTTTAAATTTTATTTATATTAGTTTATAGCTATAGCACTACATTTGAATGACTTCGACATATTGCTGCTAGAACATATGAGAAGAAGGAACAAAGAAGATAATTAAAGAAGTGTAAGTTGAAACCCTTTAATTATTAAGTGACTGTCTTTTTAGTTAATATTTCCGCAGTAGATATATGCATAGCTGAAATATAATACTGTTCTTCCATCAAGTCTAATCGAATGTGATCATTTTTGATACTGCAAGGCCAATAAATGCGCATATATCGTTAGGTAATCACGACTTAACGGATATATTATGAAAATGCCAGAGAATCTTGATTTATAGACAAATATCATTTACAAAATTCCCAGCTTTAACTTGGGTTTGAAAAAAAACATTATTTATCATAGATCGGTCATTGATATTCAAATATCATTCAAATAACAAATCCAAAAGACAACTAATGGTGCGGATCTATGGCATTGGTAATTTATGTTTTTCTTATCTTTCACTGCTTTGTTAAATTTCAAAAGCTACTTGAATATTAAACGTAATCGGGTTATAAATAAGATAAAGGCAACAGTAGTATACCGCTGTTCAATAGTTATAATTCGATTAATCACAAACAAAAGCTTGGTCTAGTTTACCATAAATTTTGGAATTAATATTTAAATTGGAAGCTAATTTCACAAGTTCTAACAGTAAACTGATTACTATTATTAATATGTATTTAGTTACAGTTATTTGTGCTGAATTTGTTGCATGAATTGCTGGTGGTTTTTAGGAAATTTGACATATATGACATCGGCTTAATACAATGTAATATATGCATGAACTCTTAAGAGTATCAGCTTTTTTATTCAGTGAAATTGTGATTCAAAACACTTAAACGAAAAGAAAACTGTTTAGAAACAAAGCTTTTTACAAAACACCTGAACATGGCAAAGAAGCTATAAGTTTATCGGCTTGTATTTATTGACCGATACGATATGTCTGTTTCTAACCGCACTATTTTGGCACAGTTGTAGATCTGTACATGTAAGGAAAGACGTCTAATCTTGTAGTTTAACGATTCTGTCATAATTCCGATTGGGACATTTTGACTAAGTGTGGATTCACACAGCAGGCAAAACGGTCTCTCTCCCCTAATTTTTTTTTTTACAATACCCATGATTTGTCTTCTTGATCCTTTTCAGAGATTTGAACATTGGTAAAACAATGTCATCTTAATTAAGAAACCATAAGAAATAACAACTTTGTAGAATATAGGTCTTACGGATTGGTGCTTTATAAATTTTAATCGAGTATATTAAAGTAACTTTATTCTGCATTCACCAAAACACGATGAATACAGAGATTGTTTTAACTGGTCGTATAAATCCTTTGTATATATATATTACAGTCTAAAATGAAAATAAATGTATTCATTCGGGTATCCCCAAGTTTATTTGAACATATGTTGAATGCAAAGACCACTGAATACTAACAAAATTTACTTGTTTTTTAAGAACAATCATGTTATGAAAACAGGAAGAGATCTGAAACAAAATTGATATGATTTTCAAGTCATTTGACATAAAAACAAACACTTAAAGTGAGCTTATAAAAGTTAACACATTTGAAAATAACTTTTTAGAAAATCCTCTCAGCAATATATTTTTATATAACAAGATCCACATATAAACTAGAGGCTCAATTGTTTAAACAAAACCCTCGATAAAAGTTCATAATTTAGAAAAGACTTATCTTTTAATATAAAAACGTATAATGTATAATGTACAAATATACAAAATTTTGTATGTGTGAGGAGGGAGGGGCGTTTCAATTGTTAACATGTTTTGTACGATACTCTTTGATTTATTCGTTCTTGTTTTGGTAACAATTGTTTACTTAAGCAAAATTAATTTTAAAATTTGACAAATACAAGTCATGTTTCACGTATATTTTTAGATACTGGAAAATCTCAATCATTGCAGTATAAACGTGACTGATCATGACCTACTGATTTTATTTAAAAATCGACAAAAAATGATGAATCATTTTACATGTGACTCTCTTGAATTAATTTAAAGTTCTTACTTTTAATGCTTGAATGGGAATTTGTTCATGTGCTATATATTCTGACGTGGATTTCGAGGGTTGTCTTTTTACCGGACTGTTCGATCTATTTATAGTTATATTGTAACATAACTTCCCAAATCATAGGTATTAATCCCACAACAGTTTGAAACTCGACTATTATTCAAAATAAATTTTGAAATGGAAACTTTCAGAATTTAGTTTAATTCTTGGTGTCAAATGAAGAAGTTTTTTTTTTATTTGTTATTTTTCTTGTAACATTGTATTTTAAATAGAAAGATTTCAAAGCCCTTATGTCTTGCATTTGTTCACCAACATGAAAATTGTGTCAAGGTCAAAGGTCAAGCTCGTTTTCTTAATTTTGCACTCTGCTTGTGTGTGCATCTTATCTAATACTATAAAAACTATATATAAAAGAACTGATGCAAAATGTTTGGGGTGTTGAGACAAACAAATAATACATTTAGTCCAAAGCGATCTGATTATACCTTATAGGAGTTACTGCCCCTTAAATGTTGAAATTTAAGGTAAATCAAAAAGAACTTCATTCTGGTACATGATGAAGCCATACTGTTTTTTTCAAAGGGTTAGGTGACACATGACCTTGAAAAATATTAACCGGAAGTGATCTTGTGCAAACTTGAAGTAGTTTTTTTTTCCACTGATTGAAGGAAAAAATACGTATAAACTATATATTTTTTAAATCAGCATACAATAGCCTTGTAAATGACACCGGAAGTCGCCTTCTTTAAATTGGAAATAGCTTATTATCTCATTTACTTGAAGGAAAAGTATATAGAATAGGGACTTTGTGGGAACTTCACGTCAATAAACTCATATCTACCGTAATGCATAATTGGTGTTATCGACGTTTGTAAAGATAACAAAAAAAAACTTTTTCATTCGATGTCAGTTAAAAATAAAATATCACAGGAAACTTGATTTTTAGTTCTTCAAACTAGTCTAAAAGTTATAGACTTAACGTTTTTGTATCTGTATTTTATAACAATGTGAAAATCGGTAATATTATCCACAACGTTTATTTTTCGCTATCATATGCAACAATTTAATATCCTATCGGGACCTAACGCTATTTATAGAATCGTAAACAGACATCAACGTTTTGCATGCATCATCCTCAAGTTGAGAACAGTAAAAATTTTGTAGGTATCTTAGTCAAATTTCGTCAATAAGGTGTCTAATTTTGAAGAAAATCAACACAATTTAGAGTTTCCCCCCGAAAAGATACCCCATGTTTACATATTTTTCAAGGATCCATCGCTCCTCGCAATCTACGTCATAGTATCTTTATAACAATGTCCAGTTTATGTAAATGTGTTACGAATTGACGAGGCGCCAGTGAGTCAAGGACGGCAAGGTCCAGCCTTAAAAGAACAAAAAAAAAGCGCCGTAACGTTAGATTTATTCACTGTTCACATCATCATACAGTCAGTTTAACTTTCAATTTCTGCTAAAAAAAATTCACTGACGAACGTAATGGTTGCGTTATTCACGATCCATTGTTGTCAAATAGTTTGAGGTACTGTGCAGGTTATTCTGTTCACATGAATTCACATAACTTAATAAAAATTGTAATGCAATAGTGAGAGTTAAGTATAAATAATTTATTAACTCAACAAATTAATACTTTCCTTTAAAGAAAAAAAATATTTATCATTATAATTGAATTCAAACAAAATATGCAATACAAGCGACGAAAAATTTTTCTATTTCAAAAATCAGAATGGTCCAGGTTTTGTAAAATAAATGTTGAAAAAAAACTATCCCCATCCCTTCCAGTTTTCAAAAAATAAAACACAAATAAAGCATGACGAAAAAGAAAGGTCAAAATGATTGAAAGAAAAATTAAAATGAAAACAAGCAAAAAAGAATTAACCACTTCATGTTTTATCTCAAAATGATGTGGATACAAAAAAATAAAAATAAGGAGATGTGGTATGATTGCCAAAGAGACAACTATCCATCAAAGTTCAAATGAAGTGGATGTAAGCAATTATAGGCAACTGTAGGGCCTTTAACAATGAGAAAAAAAATGGTCGGCTATAAAAGCTTGTTATTAATTGTCCTCAGTTATTACCATTCAGTTTTGGTTAAATTTGAAGGAAACAAGTATAATATTTATAATAAGCATTTGATTCAACATTGAATTTGTGTCACGGAACACATAATACATGTAACACGTCTTCTTTAAAATATAGAAAGTTACATCAATGCTTCCAATCAAAAAACACTAAACCACTCACTAAATTCATTTCGAAATTGCAAAATTGCTGCACTTTTTTTAACCAAGCGTATGTCAACGTGTTACATGTATATGTTTAAAATCTAACAACATTTATCAAGTTGAATTTAGATTTTTTACTACTGTAATCACTAGCCAGTCAACACTGAGGTTGTGAGTTCGAACCCCGCTCGTGCGGGTGCACTCGACTCCAATCTTAATTGACTAGGATGTCAGTTCTATCGAAGGTCGGTGATTTTCTCCGGGCACTCCGGCTTCCTCCACCAATAAAAACTGGCAACCACGAAATAGCCCAAAATCGGTGCTTAAAAGTGGTGTTAAAACACCAAAAATCAAAATCAAATCAAACAATTTATACGCATTTGAAACTGACACCGCCTAAGCAAATATTTTCCAAGTAAGAGTTATCTCCCCTAACACTGTTTGTCTTGTTATTTCTAATACTTCACAACGGTAGAAAAAACCGACAAATTTAATTTTAACCGAAGCGGTATAGAGATTCGATGTGAGAGTTATTTAATCTTCTGTATTTGATATAAGTGAAATGTATTTGTAACTGGCAAACCATAAGTGATAGAGACCTAGGGTCATTGATTTGAGGTCATTTGTCCATGAAGAAGAAAATGAGGTCAAGGTCAAATGTCAAGGTAATTTTCAAAATTTTGACTTTGGCTTGTTATCACTTATTTTCAGAGATAGTATAAGATATCGACAAAATATTTTTACAGAATTGTTATTTGCAAGATGTTGTACCACGTAAATTTTAGTTGAAACGTTACATAGACACTAAATGGGAGTTTTTCTCCCCTCTAATATTTAAGATTAGCCATATGTTGTGGTGATATAACCCATTTACCATGATTTATTGTTCCTGGTTTATGATTTAGAAATTAAGGTCGAAGTCATATGTAGTTTTTAAGTTCTATATTTTGACCTTTGCTTTTTTCTTTATATGAACACATGATAAAGCCATGGAACTTTTTGCATTAGGCTGCAACCCATATCTATATATAACCATATAATTTTGAAAAGGGCAACCGGAAGTGACCTTTTTGTAAACCGGAAAAAGCTATTTTTTGTACTTATTTAATGTAAAAGTATCTAGAACAAAATATTTTAGAATCAGTGTCAAGTAAACTATCAAATACCGGAAATGATATTTTTCAAAACCGGAAGTAACAAATTATCTTCCTTATTTCACACAAAAGTGAATAGGAACCATATATTTTTGGAAAAAGTATACAAAAAGCTATAACTTGTCATTATAGATAACATGTTAAACTGGATTTAAATATTTTCATATGAAATATATCTATTCGGGTGGAAGGACTTCAATTGTTCTCTGAACAATTGGATTTTAATTATTATTAGGTCTTTCCACTTTTTTTGAAAAGACCTTTTGGTTCTGTTTTGCTTATTATAACTATTTTTTTCTTCTTCCGCCGAACCTATTCTTGCGGTATAAAAATGTTTCGCAAAATGTCGCTGAGATATTTTAGATATTATATCAAACAGTTATTGCTCTTTTAAAACTCATCTTTTTAAGCCGAAGACTTTTTCATTGTAAGTGTTATCTCCCCAAACACTGTTTTTTATTGTTATTGTATCACCTCCGTAACCAAAAAAGATAACGACGAAATTATTTTTGTCACAAATTAATTTGTCGTAATGTTTTTGTAACTCATAAACCAAGAGCCGTATAAACCTAGGGTCTTTTTATTTGAGGTCCTTGGATCCTAACTTAGAAAATGAGGTCAAGGTCAAAGGTCATGGTCATGTCCTCATTTTTGTCATTTGCTTGTGTTTGCATTTTCTCTGATACATTGGGTCTGAAATAATCCACTGACATCTTATAGGAGTTATTGCCCCTCAAATGATTTATTTTAAGGTAAATTAATTATTACTTCAGATTAGTACATGATAAAGGCTTAAGGTTTTTTACAAAATGTAAAATGACACATGACCTTGAAAAACATCAACCGGAAGTGACCTTGAGTGAACCGAAAGTAGTCATGTTTGCATTTATTTTATGCAAAAGTACCTAGAAACCATATATTTTTTAAATGAGCATACAAAAACCTTTCATTTAAGATCAGAAGTGACATTTTCTAAACCTGAAGTAGTCAATTATTTTCATTTTTAGAGGCATACGTAAATAAAAACTATATATTTATGGAATCATTGTAGAAAGAACTATCTTTTGAGACCGGCAGTGACATTTTCTTAACCTGAAGTCGGCAATTATCTCCCTGATTTTAGGCAAAAATATATAGAAACCGTATATTAAATGAATCATTACGAAGAAACCTATGACTGAACACCAAAAGTAACTTCAAATAAACCAGAAGTAGCTTCTTATCAATTATTTTTAAAATTGAAGTGGAAAGACCTCCAATTGTTCTCTGTACAATTGGTTTTTAATTATTATTATTATTCTTTTTTTTTCCGCCAAACTTTGACAAATTTTCCTCCCGTAACCTTCAGTTTCACTTGTATTGGTGTCACAAATACCCACCCAGAACTCATCTTTCGAGAAGTAAAATTTTGTCTGTCCGGAGTTATCTGCCCGAAACCTAAAAATTTTGTCATCAAACACCGTAACCGTAATAGGTAGAAAAAACTAAAGGGTGGAATTTGTTCAGGACCAGACCCTGGTTCTTCGTTACATTTGGATCGAAAAGATTCAAAGACTCATTGGAAGGGTTGTGCCCCTTTGAAAATTAACCGATGTCGGTTGGCCAATAGGAACCGTAAGTTGTAGCCACCTATGATCTTCCCCAATAAACATCAATTCATGTGACGTTGAAAGTGTCAAATTTGTATTTTGACCTTGACCTTTGACAATACACCTTGTTATGGGAAAATTTCAGAAACCATTACACTTACAAAAGTCCTGAATAGTGGAAAATGTTCGGTACATCACGTAAGGGGCATGACCCCCGTTAACGGTTTCTTAAAAGACACAAATTAGCTTTTAAAATTAAAGCAAAGATAGTCGACCCCTGAAGTAACATCAGAGACCAATGACCTTGACCAATGTCACAAGTTCAAAGGTCAAGGTCATAACCAAGATTTCGAATTATGTGTGTTTGACCTTAAAAAAAGGATATTTAGTGTGTTTAAAAAACAATTGGGTTGACCTTGACCTTTAACCTTACAATTTTTTATTGGATATCTTAAAAATCATTATATTTACAGAAATAGTGAATAGTGTTTAATGTTTGGGTCATATAGGCGCAACTTTTTGTTACGTTTGACCGAAGAGATTTGACCTATCCGTAAAGGGCATAACCCCGTTAACAGTTTCTCAAAGTTGAAAACTAGCTATTACTTTTAAACCAAAGGTCCTAGAGCCATGGAGCTTTTGCGTTGACATAAGGAGCCAATGCCCTTGAAAAAGGTCACAACGTCATAGGTCAAGGTCATGTGTCATGATAGTGAATTATGTGCATTTGACCTTATTTAAAAGAGTTTAGTGTGTTTTAAAACTTTTTAAGGTTGACCTTGACATTTGACCTTACAATTTGTTATTGGATATCTCAAAAACCATACTTACAGAAATAGTGAATAGTGAAAAATGTTTGGGTCATTGAGGCGCAACTTTTTTACATTCGACCAAAGAGATTTGACTTTGCCGTAAGGAGCATAACTCCAATTAACGGTTACTTAAAAAAAAAATCAAAATAAGCTTTAACTCTTGAATTAAATGTCCTAGAACCATGGAGTTTTGTGCACTGACATTGGGGACCAATGTCACAAGATCAAAGGTCAAGTTCAAGTCCCAAATAACTAATTTTATGTTTTTGACACTATTTTAAGGGTTTTATGTGTTTCAGAGAATTCAATGCATGTAACGCCTATCTTAACATACTTTACATTACAAAAAAAAATCCCTCTCAATTGTTCACGAAAAATTGACATTTTAATTATTTTTATTATTATTATTATTATTATTATTATTATTATTATTATTATTATTATTAGGTTTTTCCACTTTTCCGTGGAAAGACATAATGACATTGTTCATTGTTCTGATTATTTTATAAATTTTTTTCGTCTATTTTTTTTTTACTTTGCTGTTTGGCTGTTTCACATAATGTCGCTTAGATATTTTGTATATGATATCGAACAGTTTATACGCTTTTGAAATTGGCACCGCTTAACTAAAACTTTTCCATGCAAGAGTTATCTATCCGAACACTGTTTTTCTTGTTATTTCTTATACTTCGCAACCGAAGAAGAAACCGACATACTTATCTTTCCAAATTGCTCGTTATATCCTCAGGATGTTTCGTTTAGTTTTCACCGAAGTGGTATAGAGATTCCATATGAGAGTAATTTCCTCTTCTGTATTTGATATTAGTGAAAAATATATTTGTAACTGGCAAACCATAAGTGATTGAGTCCTAGGGTTTAGGTCCTTGGTCCATATAAAAGAAAATGAGATCAAGGTCATAGGTCATGGTTATGTTCAAAATTTGGATTTTCGTATCATATATATATATTTTTACAAAATTGTTTGTTGCGACAATTCGTTACACATACATTTTGATTGAAAGGTTACGTTGACATTTAAAGGGAGTTTTCTCCTCTCTTATATTTCAAATTAGCCGAGTGGTGATATAACTCATTTACCATATACAGTAGAGTCCTAGGGTCTTTTCATTTAAGGTCTTTGTTTAGTGACCTTGTAATTGAGGTCAAGAGCATAGCTTGATTTGACGTTCTAGCATATTTTGACATTTGCTCTTACTTATTATTGGTTTAAGATAAAGTCAGAGGGTCTTATTTATTTGGTAACAGATATATGACCGAATGTGACCTTTTGTAAACCGGAAGTAGCCATTTTTGCATTAGTCTCATGTACAATTTATGAGATCTTGGTATCTTTGGAATCAGTGTGAAATTAGGTTAAAATTTATCTGGAGTTAAGCTGTTTGTAAACAGGAAGTACCTACTTATCTCCCTTATTTTAAGCAAAAAGTATATAAAACCGTATATTTTCCGAATGATCATAAATTAAGCTATTATCTGACACTAGAATATTTTTTAAACTAAAATTTGATATTGTCCTGTCTAGATAAGTCTATTTGGGGTGAAAACACCTTCAATTGTTCTCTGAAGAATTGTGTTTTTATTATCATTTCTATCATTCAACCGAACTTTGACGAAGTTAGCAGCCTTTACCGTAGGACATGTCGCCTTCAGGTTCACACTTCGTATGGTTGTTACGAATACCTAATCGGAACTTACCCTGTCAGTCCGGATTTATCTGTCCTAAAACCTAAAAACCTTGTTTTCATTCATACACCGTAACCGTAATAGGTAGGAAAAACTAAGGGGTAGAATTTGTTCTGGACCAGACCCTGATTCTTCTTTACATTTGGACCCAAAAGATTCAACGACTTATCGGTAGGGTTACGCCCCATTGAAAATTAATCGATGTTGGTTGGCCACTTAAACTCAGAAACCGTCGTAGCAACCTATGATCTTCACCAATAAACATCAATTCATGTGACTTTGAAAATGTCAAATTTGTATTTTGACCTTGACCTTTGACCTTACACCTTGTTATGGGATAATCTCAGAAACCCTTATATTAAGAGAAGTCCTGAATAGTGGTTAATCTTTGGATCATTAAGGCGCTTCTTTGTTACATTTTAACCGTAGAGATATTTGACCTTTCTGTTAGGGGCATAACCACTGTTAACGGGTTCCGAAAAGACAAAATTAGCTTTACGGTCTTTTGATTTGAGGTCCTTGGTCTATAAAAATAAAAATGGGGTCAAGGTCAAAGGTCAAGGTCATGTTAAAAATTTTGATTTTGGCTTGTTATTACTCATTTTCAAAAATCGTATAAGATATCGACAAAATATTTTTACAGAATGGTTAGTTACAACATGTAATACATACATTATAGTTGAAAGGTTACGTTGACATTTAATGGGAGTTTTCTCCATTCTTATATTTTACATTAGCCGTATGGTAATATAAATTATTTACCATATATAGTAGAGACCTAGGGTTATTTGATTTTAGGTCCTTGTTTAATGACCTTGAAATTGGGGTAAAGGTCAAAGTTTAATTTCACGTTATAGATTTTGACATTTGCTCTTACTTATTATTGGTTCAAGATAAAGTCAGAAGGTCTTTTACATTTGGTTACAAAAATATGACCTTGAAGAAAGTCAACCGGATGTTACCTTTTGTACACCAGACGTAGCCATTTTTTGATTTTTTTTCATGTACAATTTACCAGAACTATCAATCTTTTCCCGCCAAACTTTGACGAAGTTACTAGCCTTAACTGTAAGACATGTCGCTTTCAGGTTCACACTTTGTATTGGTGTCACAAATACCTATCCAGAATTCATCCCTGTGAGTTGTAAAATTTTGTCGGTCCGATGTTATCTGCCCGAAACCTTTTTTTGATTTGTATTTTGACTTTGATCTTTAACCTAACACCTTGTTATAGGATAACCTTAGAAACCATTATATTTACAGAAGTTTTGAATAGTGGGATATGATTGGGTCATTAAGTCGCTACATTGTTACATTTTGACCGAAGAGATTTGGCCTTTCTGTAAGGGGCATAACCCCCGTTAAAGATTTCTGAAAAGGCAAAATTAGCTTTTACTATTAAACCAAAGGTAGTATGGGGACTTTTGCAAGGACATCAGGGATCATTGACCTTGACAACGGTCACAAGGTCAAAGATCAAAGGTCAAAGGTCAATGTCATGTCCCAAATACCGAATTATGTGTTTTTGACTTTTTTAAAAGGATTTTTGGTGTGTTTTAAAGTTTTATGGTTGATCTTGACCTTTGACCTTACAACTTTTTATGGGATATCTCAAAGACATTATACTTACAGAAATTTCGAAAAGTGAAAAAAATTTTGTGTCATAAAGACGCAACTTTTTTTTAGATTATGACCGAAGAGATTTGACCTATCCATAAAGGGTTTACCGAAGGGATTTGACCTATCCATAACGGGCATAACCGAGTTAACTAGCTTTTACTTTTGAATTAAAGGTCCTTAACCCATGAGGTCTTTTGCAGTTACATACGAAAAAAATGACCTTGACAAAAGTCACAAGGTCAAAGGCCAAGGTCAAGTCCCAATTAGCTGATTCTGTGATTTTCACACCATTTTAAGGATTTTATGTGTGTTTTTGAGCTTTCCAATAAATTCTACGCCTATTTAAACATATATTTTACATTACGAAACAGAAAAAACCTTAATTATTATTATTTTTATTTTACCGCCAAGCTTTGACGAAGTAAGCAGCCTTCAACGAAGGACATGTCGCTTTCCGATCCGTACTTCGTAACGGTGCCACAAATACCTATATGGAACTCACCCTGTGACAGGTAAAATTTTGTCGGTCCGGCGATATCTGCCCAAAACTTAAAAAGCTTGTTATTATTCAAGCACCGTAACCGTAATAGGTAGAAAGAAACCAAAGAGTGCGATTTGTTCAGGACCAGACAGTGGTTCTTCGTTACATTTGGATCCAAAAGATTCAACGAATCATTAGTAGGGTTATGCCCCTTTGAAAATTAACCGATGTCGGTTGGCCACTTAAATTCAGAAACCGTAAGTCGTAGCCACCTAGGATCTTCTTACATAATCATCAATTCATGTGACTTTGAAAATGCCCCAATGGTCACATGTTGACCTTGACCTTTGAACCTACAACTTTTTATAGGATATCTCAAAAACCATTATACTTACAGAAGACGTAAATAGTGAAAAATGTTTTGGTCATTAAGACGCATTTTTTTTTACATTTTGACCGAAGAGATTTGACTTTTCCGTAAGGGGCATAGCCCCATTTAACAGTTTCTGAAAAGACAAAATTACCTTTAACTTTTGAACCAAAGGTCTTAGACCCATGGGGTCTTTTATAGTAAAATTGGGGACCAATGGTCTAAGGCCAAACTCAATTTCCAAATAACAAATTTTGTGTTTTTAACTCTATTTTTAGGGTTTTATGTGTGTTGTGGAGATTTCAATGCATTTTACGCCTATTTAAACATACTGTAGACCAACTAATTTTCGCAAGCGATTTATTGTCGTGTCTTTCGCGAGTAGAAAAAAAAACTCGAATATAAATCATAGCGAATATGTTAAACTTAGATCCTCTTTTATATTGATACATCGATGAAATTACGACATCGCGAAAATAAATCGAATAGAAACGGCTAAACGCTAAATAAAGTATCCGTGAAATTAAATTTGTTTGTAGTATATTTTACGATCCGAAAAAGAAAGACCTCTCAATTGTTCATGAACAATTAATATTTCAATTATTATTACTATTATCATTATTAATATTATAAGTAGTAGTACTAGCAGTAGTAGTAGTAGTAGTAGTAGTAGTAGCAGTAGTTGTAGTAGGATTATTGTTATCAGTAGTATTTATTTCGCTTCCGCTGTCGAATTTGTCTATTGCAAAGTCCTCTCAATAACTTACATTTTTATCTCTTCAAGCAAAACAAGTACCTTTTTATTTACTAACTATGTTTACCATTTTTTACAGAAACTATCCTTTTTATGGAATTTTCTACCTTAGCGTCGCTTTAACAATGAATCAAAGAAGACGCCGTCCACCCTTTGAGAAAGTTGGTAATGTCAATTTAAAGCATACGCATTTATAACTTCAGGATTTTAAATTAAAATGGCAAGTAAAGGACAACTAAATGACAAGCTCATAAAGTAAAAGTAACGTTCATCAAATAATTTATATTTTAGAACTGGTGCAAGTAATATTAATTTCTAATAATTTAAGAGAGAAGCATTTGAAAATTCACACTTATTTTCTAGAAACATTTATACATTAAATTAGAAAATTTACTGATTTCTTAATGTGTTGATTACTAATGTTTCTCTGTGACATTTAAAGTAATATTTTCCAGATTGTCAAAGCCTTATTGCTTTAGGTGTGAATTTCTTTGGATGGCTAAGAAGTCGGAACATTATGAATAAATGTAAGCATATTTGAAACAAGACACATATTTTATTATATTAATTAAAGTTCAAAATAACAAGAACTCAAACGCAAAAAAGAAAATGTATTGATAAAAATATGTGGTGAAACATCAATGAAACGGCACCCATAAGATCATAGAAAACCAAAACCCTCTCAAGATCAACAATCTTAAACAATAGACACGTGAATGGCATAAAATGAGTCATTGTAATCCATATCTTTAACCAGCCATCAACTAAAAGTATAATATAGTACGGTATATGAGGTTTTGTGTAATTCTATAATGCAAGATGTGAAAATTTCACAGCAATGCTTCCTATAAAATGTGCATTAAATATTTAATTCCTACATTTTGCTTTTTTTTTTTGTCTTTTTTTTTTTCATTTAGGGTCAAAGAAATTTGCAGTGTTATACAAAGGTCATGTCTATATTTTCAAGAATGAGAACAGTACAAATCACTTTAAAGAAACTTCTTTCTCATTGTATGGATATAAAAGGTGATTCTTTAACATCATTAGTTTTTCAGTAGTAATTATTATATGTTCTGCTTTTCAAGTAAACTAAAAGGTAGGGCTTATGTTCCTTGTATTTTATTCCAACAAATACAATTTAAAAACCACAATATTTTAAAACCAACCGTTACTTGAATATAAAACAGCGTGAAGTATACACGTTTAAAAAATAAATATAATTTTACACTAAACAACAAAAATGATTAATACTTCTCTTTGCTGTTCAAGACTTATTGAATGTGTAATACCACAAAATCATAGTACGTCACATCCGGTTGCATACAAAAAAGGGTAAAAAAAAAATAATTTCCTTGAATTTGACAGTTGTAGGAAATATTTTCTACATTTCATTGCAGTAAAATGTCGGAGTCATAAACATATATCTTGGGTGTTTCAAAGCACCATAATTTTTGTTTTTGGTGTTTTTATAGAACATTTTAGAAACATGAGGTTACATGGTTACTTAAGCTTGTACACAGGAAAAAAGGGTTGACAGTTTGATCGGTTAACCTCCAGTGTTGGTTATTTTCTTATATGGAATGAAATGCTATGTGAAATTTTTACATTAGTACTGGACAGGATAAAACGTTTAACTTTACTCATTCCAAGTATGTCTTTATTTGAAACAAAGATAAATTCTGCACAATTTTTTGAAAAAGTGAAAATTTAACAAAGACTAGTAGGGGAAAATCAATGGTGGTATTAAACCTGAATTCAATATCCCAATTCGAAAAGAGTATGATTTTCAGTTAAAAATTTTCTATCGACATGGATGAAACTTTGTACTTCCTTAACTTGCACAAACAATGAAAACAAAAGTATTATCTGGCAAAAAACAGCATAATAGTCAGGGTCTTCATTAAGTCAAAACATAGACCTCTTTTTATCTTATCTTATTATTGGCAAAGATGACCCCGGTCTTTATGGGGTTGGTGTTGCGCAGTTTTTCAATTTCTTTGTTGTGCTCTGTATACTGTTGTTTGTCTTTTATTTTTGCCACGGCATTTTCAGTTTGTTTGGGACTTATGATTTTAAATAACCCTTTGGTATATTTCACCCCTCTTTTATCATCTATCTAATATAACGATTGGGAATTTATAGATATCATATTTTAATATTTATATGATTATAACGACACTCAAACCAGGAATATCTTGTAAACTATCTATCATATTATACCGGAAGTGACACTCTCGGTGATTTATATTCCATAAGCAGGGATGAGGGCGATTACTTTAAAAATCTAATCGATTAAATTATAATTACTATGCTAATTTTATGTAATCGATTACATAAGAATTACACCTATATTCAAATGTAATTGGTAACATTAGATTACTTTTCTTTAAAGTAGTTATGATTACTTAAAATTACTTATGATTACATTGGATATTGTGGTATTGAAAACAAATTTAAAAATGCTATCTGCACATTGAAAAAGCTAATAAAAATTGTGTTGTTAATATTTCAAGTATAAACATGTTACGCATAAGAACTAAGAAAAGGAGCAGTGTGATGGTTGTATCGTTTGATAACATAGTTTATATTATTTTATTTGACATATTTACTTTGAATGTAAATGTCTCTGTGCTCTCTTTTAAAGGAATAGCATTTTCTATTAAGAAGACAACACTAACAAATAGTGAATATTTAATAATCAGATAGCCTTTGATATAATTGAAACTACAGTGTGTTTTTACAGTTGTAACTTACCACTTCAAATTCTATACAAACAATAAGTAAGCTTGGGTAATTAAAATGAATTGTTTTGATTGGAATAAACAATTAATTTGTATACAATATATTGTTATTATATACATGATTGTAAAATTTATATTTCTATACAAACATATTAAGAAAACACATGATAAACAATTATGGAATATTTGTAATACAAATTGTGAAAAAAATAGTTGGTACTAAAATCCATTATCATTTAAAGTCAAACATCAAAATCAATATAAAGAGCAAAGTTTGCACTTAATCTTAACAGTCCGAGAATTTTCTGCATGCTAAGACAATAGCAAAGTATTTAAAAAGCAAACACCTTATATCACAAGGGCTAGATCCCAAAATGAAACTTTTGGAAAAGTAAATGTATGCAGTAAACTGTTCAAAAAGCCACACATGTACACCTTTCATACCTTTAAGCATGAGTGTACTAAAAACTGAAAGTATAGAATAGTTAATGGGATCAATCATGTTGAACCAAGATTATTCATAGTGAACGTTAGTTTGAGGATTATTTTTATTTATTCTTGTATATACAAAAAATTATGTATACAATGTGTAATCAGCAAGTAATCATTTGAATGTTACCTAAAAGTAGTCTTAAAGTAATCATGATTACATGTACATCTGTTTTTGCATTGTAGTCGATTTCATTACGATTACTTGTAATCATAAAATTCATGATTACTGGCTACATGTAATTACACTGCAAAATGTAATCGAATACAGCTGATTACGATAACTGATTACTATTATCCCATACCTGTCCACATGCAGCAATATTAGTTGAGGTATAGTGAAATCCTGAGTTAATTTGATAAGTCAACGTTTTGCATTGCAAATAAAAGATCATATTACCACTATTTTTACAGTGTTCAGCTACCAATACTTGAAGAAAATGAAGTTTTATGGGTTTTCAAACTAGTCCATTCGGATGCTGCTAAGTCGAAATGTTTTGCAACGTCTTCGGAGATAGAGTTACAAGTACGTATATATGTGCTACATGTAGTATGGCAATACACAGAAGTTGACATTATTGATATTAGTCAAGAGAAGAAAGTATAAAGCCAATGGTTTTATAAAATATTCTCCCGAAATATTTCCCATCTTACATTAACAATTGACAAGAGGCTAAGACAGTTCAGAATTATGCAAGGTTATCTAAATTTAGAACATAACAACGTCAGTTTATACATATAAATGAAATACAGTTACTCAAAATATAAAGATTTTAATGTTTATGGAGAGATTTGAATGATAATTTCATGTTGATTTAATACATTTTATTTTCATAATGCACTTGTGATGAAAAGTTCAACTACATGTAGGCATCATGCTTAGCGAGTCATTTTCAAAATCCCCCAAAAAGATGTCCAGTTCAGGACTAACTGTACACTTACGTAACATGCGTAACGTGAGAAACTGTTAATAATGTATAGATATACAAATTTCATATTGTCTTCCACTTTCATTTCGTCCCTTAAATCTAACCTTGAATGCGCAAAAATATCCCAAAAAATAAAAACGCAAAACAAAACAGTTTATTCTTTTTTTCATCAAAATCAGCATATGACCAAATATATACATATATATGCTATTGCCAATATAAATACAACAATACAAATATGGATAACGAATAGTATTTTTAATGTACCTATCTAAAGGGAAACATTTATAAACCACGATATTGAAACTACGTAATGGTTAGTTTTGTAAATGCACTGCTTTTATCAATTTAATGAGCTGATTCGTAAAGTGTCTAACTGAAGCCAGATTCAAATTAAAAACAAAAGAGATTCGTTTACAGAAGTGTACGGTGTTTTCAATCCTGCGTAACTTATTTTCAATTGCATATTAAGTTTGTTAACATATTCATCGTAAAGCCTAATAAACATATCTGGTTTACACAGAAACACCTCCGGTCACTTATCCCTTTGTATTTTGTTCGCATAATTCTTCTTGTCGCGTATGTAGAATGCATAACCATTTTTTATGATTGGTGATGATGTCACAATAAACATGCTAAAATGTCTTCACGACACCAACAGGCTCCCATATCACAAACTCGACATGAACTTTGTTTATATGAGTAACGTATCATTTTATTCTCTTACCTCTCCCTTCAAAACTTGATCCGTGGATAACCTACTGCATCTTAAACAATGTAAAATAAAAAACAGTAAAAGCGCTTATCCCAATAAATAATAAACAACAAGTATAATATACCGATTAAAAGCAACGCTTAACGCTATTACAATATACTTAACTTGGAAACGAAACATCTTATCCTCTAATTTTCTTCAAAATGATATCACTAGATTCTTCCATTTTTCTTCAGGAATGGACAGACAGGCTTCAAGAAGGAATCAATTTTGCTAACGACATGCTGTAAGTACACCAGGTCGTTTTAAACTCACGTTTAGTTACTGCGTTCTTACTATTTTAGTAGTATTTTGGAAATATTAAAAATGAATACCCAGTTGAGAATTAAATTTATCCTCAAAATATTAATTGTATCGCAAAATCTTTCCGTCAGCTGGTGTGAGAAAATCAATGATACTAGCTATTGCTACATTCTAAAGAAATACTGCCAATCATTTATTAATAAAGAAAACATTACATAAAGAATTTACAAAATAGAACCTTAGTCATGTCAAAATAGAAATGTGATGACATCCGCATAACATTCTATCCTAAATTGCAGTTAATTCTATATGTATCTCACTGAGGCTTTGCGGAAAAAGTAAAAAAAAAAAATACCGAACTCCGATGATAATTCTAAACAGAAGGTCCCTAACCAAATGGCAAAATCAAAAGCTCAAACACATCAAATCAATGGTAAACAACTATCTTATTCCTGACTTGGTACAGGCATTTCCTTATGTAGAAATTAACAGTTCACTACATGAATTTACTTTTCCAAAAGTTTCATTTTGGGATCGAACCGTTTTGATATAAGATGTGTGCTTTTCAAATATTTTGCTATTCTCTTATAAAAAAACTTTTCGAGAGGAATTTCGGTTGCCCATTGTTTCACCCTTCTACCATATCAACTTATTAAACAATTACAGATTAGTTCTACCAGTACAAAATGACACACAAATGTGGAGCTTACTCAAAAATTCACAATTTACAATTGTTTATTTTGCTTTACGATATATTTTCATATACAAGAAGCAGACAATCCTACGCAAACTGGCCAGACAGAACAACTAGTCAACTTGATATTTACGATGGTGTAAGACGTTCTCAAGAAGGAGGTATTATTAAAAACACTTTCCGCTACTAATATTACTATTAATATAATCATACATACCAAAACAAAGATAATGTTGAACACTTCTTTAATGTATATTTGGTTTCATGTTTGCCAGCCGCAGGCATTATTTTATGGTACATCATCGATCCTGGTCAGTTAAGATCGAAGTCAGATGTACAGTACATTTTAAGTCTTGCTCCTATAAATGTCCCTAAGCGACAAGAATTCCGACTAGTCCGACATATGGCGGACTGTAGTTAACCCTTGCAATGATATTACCTGTGTAATACTTTGCTAGAAAGTCGTAAATTAATCTGTAGCTGTGATTGGTAAATTTGTAATCTTCCTGTAAAGATTTTTAAAGATTGATAGATGATATATTCCTGTAACATATTTCACTGTTTTAATATAGAAAATTAGGGATAAAAAATGGCACAGGATATTATTTGTTTTTAAGATAATAACTATCTAAAAGGGAACTTCGAAATTGTGTATTTCAACTATGCTTAATTTATTTCAACATTCTAGTTATAAGTCATAGACAAATCAATTGCATTTTATTCAAAACTCGGGAAATTATTCAGTTTAATAACACAAAACATGTCAGCCAAATCAATTGTGCAGATAAAAGATTTAGGTAACATATTAAAGAAAATTACGGATGAAAAAAACGGAACGGGATATTATTATAAACTCTTAAGACAAACTTCGAAATTGTTCAATCATCCTGAGCTTCACTTTTTTCGATATTCTTGTCATTCATGTACATAATGTCAGTGAATAAATCAATTGCGGTTTTTAATCAAAACTCGGAGAATTGATCAGTTCTAAAAAATAAACTTTTATTTTTTTTTCTTCCGACAGTATGTTTCCCGTAAGAGCATTATCATTTATTCTTCTCTATCAATTATTTCACTCTCTAATCCTGGTCATCACAATCACTCGTGTTTACTGTCAAGTTATTTCCCGCCAATCTTAGTTCGTGCAATCGGCAGGTTTTTGTAAAATGTTGGAAGCCTGTTCTAATTTTTTTTAGAAATTAAGTGAGGTCAAGCTCATTTTACGAATCAATCAAGGGGTTTTAAATGATATTCGTATTAATTGAATCTATTGGAATATATGTTTCCAAATGTTAACAATGCCGTTCAGGCAGAATTCTACTTCGTCAAAATATATCCCAATTACGCCACCTATTTCTTATAATCGTAAAAATGGAAGCCAGTGTAGTGATGACGCGCTGTGAATTTAGCTCTTGAAAACCGATAAATTTGTCCACATATTATAAATACGATCCTTGTATGCCTGTTGTATTTTAAAAGTCAAAAGTATCTACTAGCTTCACATGTACTGAGCATCATTTCATGTAGTTTATGCAATTGGTAAACTTAAAACTATTGTCTTATCGGTTGTCAGGGGGAATTTTCGAATGCTCAAAAACATATTAAAACCTTCCAATTAAATATTTCGTGGAAGGGCAGACTAACAGTGTTGAGAGGTTGAAGACTAATTACCCTAGATGACACACAAAACAAAATTAGATTTTTTTGAAGTTATGCATTTGTAGGATCCTCTTGAAAAGTCTGTCGTCAAGTACTTTCAGTAAAATGTTGTTACTCGAACACACCTTCTCTGTTGTTATGACTCATTAGAGAGGTATTTCAGATGACCCATATATATTTTATTTTTAGTACTGTAAATTTCTAATGTTATTATATCAACCTAGAGCTTAAATAAATTAAAAAACATAGAATCTGAAGCGAGATTATGTATCAAATATTTTTCTTTTATACGATTTCAAGACGGAATAGCCATCTAGAACACGCCTGAGCATAAAAAGGTGTACTCGACTTTCTCTTTTTGATGAAATGATTGCCTATTTTGGGGATTTTTTCCTAACAAACTCTCGCCGGGTGCAGAGATGCAAATTAATGCTTTAAAAAGATCAATTTGTTATCTTTCTTTGAATTTTTTTCGGCGGAATTTATGCTTATGCACAAAACAGATCCACATGTATTTGTACTTCCACAATCGACTGTTTTGTAAAAAATTGCCTTAGATTTAAAGTTTACAAATATCTTGAATAATTTAAGTAAAGACACGTACAAAAGACGCTAAAACCCTATATTAGGTACATTCATTAAACTTTTAAAGCCCATAGAAACAGATGTAAACAATTAAAATTTACCAACTTGGTCTTTTTTACTTTTTGTAACAAAGAGTTCCATTCCTTTTGTTTAATTTCAACTGGGTTTCCGCCTGCGTTAACATGCGTCTTATTTATTCCTTTTTGTCGTCATTCGTTTATTTAATTATAAAATAACAGCTTTGTTTGCAACCGTGTCCAAAATTATTTCGTATTCAATTTTCTAACGGTATTAATGGATTGTAATGCGTGATTAATTTTATGGTTGTATTTGAAATGTTACTTAACAAAAAGAAATTATACTTATTTGATTGTATAAACTACGTAGAATTGCATCTCTTTTTCAGGAAATGTATGGCGATGTGGAGATACATGAAACACATAAATTACTCATTTAATTAAAGAGTGGCTTTTCCTTTCGGAAATATTTTTTCATGTGTCATCGATTTATAAAAGAATGAATAAGCTATAAATATAATAAATTGATCATGACATCACAATTTAACTAATAAAATGTATCTATATAAAATAAGCGACACAAGAGAGAGGTAATGCTTATTTCGAAACAGAATAATACCGGCAACGAGGTCTTCTTGTGTATTGTGTAATTTGTATCGTAGGCCTATTAAGTTAAATTAAGATTGTTTAACTTTGTTGATTACATATTTGATTTTTTTAAACTTAGAATAAATAATAATAACCATGCACCATTTTGCTCTCGTAAATACAAATATAGACTTTGAAGTAGGATGGATGGTTGTTTATCCCCAGTGGTAATTTCTACATATTCAGGACAACGTTCTTTCTCTTTGTATTCAGATTATTCAGTTTGTTATGATTACGAATCTTGTTCTCATTTTTACCTTTTCTGGTGAAAAAAAAAATCTTATTTTCGTTATTATTCTTACCATTATACAATTTGAGTTGAACGTTTCCCATAACGACAACCTTTTAAAAGTTCATTCAAAATCCCTTGTATTTCCGATAATAATAATGAAAGAATAATCAAATTTTAATAAAAGTTATAAATATATATACAATATATAAAAAGAACTATATTTTGTATCCGTATCATTCTTATTCTCGGAAATGCAATCGACTTTTTGTACCTACACAGGAGAGAGAGAAAGAGAAAAAACATCACTGGTACGCATTGTATGAAATGAAATCAACCTAATTATCGAAAATTAAAACAACTACGATGTAGGTGTTCTATATCCGGTCATAAATTACAGTCATGTAAAACTTCAAATTAAAAAAAAATTGAATATAATTTATATACTTGAATGGCTAAGTTTTACTATAAAAGAAGTGAACGTGAACTTTTTTAAAAGAAAATCATCTACATTATCAAAATCTTCATAAATGTACCGATATTGAATTATTGACTTCCCAGACACTAATTCGCCGATATTTTCCCGTATACAGTGACCTTAACAATGAGACCTATCGATATATTTTTGGCCACCGCACTTCGCAAGTTCGAGGGGAAATCCATGCTTTTAAAGGTACATAGTAATAACAGATTCTTAAAGAACAAATTTAATACAGCAAATCATTTAACAACTGTTAAGAACTAGTTTAATTAATAAATTGGAACTCATTGAAAATATCAATACAAATGTCATGGCTCTCTCAATTCACTTATTTGTCAAGTTTTCCACGTGCTCTGTTTTTATTGTTTATCATGTCACGATCAGGTAAACTTCAGCAACTAACTCAAAATATAATTAGCTTGCGATCAACAACCACTGAATGAATTATTATTAGTCGATAATACGTTATAGATGTGTAATAAATATAAAAAATGTGATGCAAGACATAGTTTAGTATATATAGAAATAAGAAGATGTGGCATGAATGCCAATGAGACAACCTTCCATCAAAGTCACAAAGTTTACAAATTAAATCCTTATAGGTCAAAGTACGGCCTTCAGCACGGAGCATGCATTAGTTTCAATAATTTCGATAACATTTAACTCTAAAGAAACTCGTTTCATACATGTATGACTTTAAATTATATGGGGATTGACGACTTTGGTTTTATCGCTATATATGTATTGTATACTCGGACTTCTCTTGAACTGAATTTTAGTGTGCGTATCGTTATGCATTTACTTTTCTACATTGGCTAGAGGTATAGGGGGAGGGTTGAGATCTCACAAACATGTTAAACCCCGCCGCATTTTTGCGCCTGTCCCAAGTCAGGAGCCTCTAGCCTTTGTTAGTCTTGTATTATTTTTAATTTTAGTTTCTTGTGTACAATTTGGAGTTTAGTATGGCGTTCATTATCACTGAACTAGTATATATATTTGTTTAGGGGCCAGCTGAAGGACGCCTCCGGGTGCGGGAATTTCTCGCTGCATTGAAGACCTGTTGGTGACCTTCTGCTGTTGTCTGTTCTGTGGTCGGGTTGTTGTCTCTTTGACACATTCCCCATTTCCATTCTCAATTTTATACTAGAATTGAAGGACCAGAAATAAATACATATTTAATTAAAAATAATTTCTCCATTTTTAAATTTTATGATTTATTTACATTGATTCAAACGTGCCTTAAAAAGTTATCATATTAATTATTTAATGTTTGTAATAAAGTTACATTAATATCATTTTCGTTGATTGCATCCAAAAAGAGAATGATTATGTAAAAAACTATTTACTGGTCAACACGGGTAGATTAAATGCGTTGAACCGTAACAGAACAAAAAACGCGCGCTGTCTTACATTGGAGATTAAGAATGAAAGGGTTTATGTACGGTGCTGTACTTGTCAATTATTTAATTTATGACTACATGACATATGTCTGAAATGAGATGACGGACAGGTTAGATGTACGACTATCGTCGTAGCAAGACTCAAAATGTACTGGAACAAGCGAGGTTACAACTCACAAGTTCATGTGGACAGGCTTTTGATCGAGCTCCGCTTTCAAATTGGATATGGAATTATTATTTAACAATGTTAATTACTACGTATGTCATTAAGAAGGTGTGTACACTTGTCGGCACAACAGATCTCCTTCATTGGCAATATCCAATGTGTTATATTTTTTCATGCTGATTTGAATTTTCCTTTGTATTGGCGAATAACAAATGTATTTTCATTGTTTAAAAAATAATCTCTTTTTATACAATCATTGTGTCATTCGACATGTTTTTGTTTGGTTTTGATGTTAAGATAAAAATTGATGAACGGTTAATGTAATAATAACACAATAATATTCGAAAGAGGCTTTCGGATTTTAGATGTGGGCTTTATTGTACAAAAACGGTTTATATTTGAGTGAGTATCATTTGTTTTTAAACTTCAAATATTTTTTAAACTTCTTGATATATTCAATAAAAAAAATCTAAATATCATTTTAGGTCGTTATATGTATGAAGGACTATCAGTACATAACGGGCAATCAATAACACCGTCTTATTCCCAGATGAACATTGATTCTAACAATGTGGGTTCAGATGTTTATGAAGGTGAGCTCAATAAATATAAATAAAATAGCATATTAGATAAACTCATCAAAGATACCTAAAATTTTGTACGCCAGACGCGCGTTTCGTCTACAAAAGACTAATCAGTGACGTTTGAATCAAAACAGTTCAAAAGATAAAATAAAATACGGAGCTGAGTTAAATAGCATTAAGGACTCAAAATTCAAAATGCTAAGGTAATATATTCCTTGGGTAGAAAATCCCGACTACAAATGTACTTCGAACAATTTTCAAATATTATGGCCTCAAACTTCACCAAATAGACATTTATTGTCGAAATGGGCATCTGGTGCAGAACAATGGGTACCATTTACGTAATGACCGGAGAGAGATATTATGTTAATGTATAAAACTTAAATAAAATCTTCCTGCAAATATGTTCATGCAAAATTCAGGAACAAAAATTACTATTGGTTATTGTGAAAAATTAGACTACTGGTATTCGAATTCATAAACAAAAAACAAATGTCCTTTATTATGAAAGCAAACTCTAAGAAAAACTATTAACTAGAAGTTAATTAAGTTTTACTTTATTATAGAAGTAAATAGGCAAAGTACTGCTCCTATTGAACGTCCACCTATGTTACCTCCGCGACCAAAGAAGGAAAACAGGACGCCGAATAATTACATAGGTAACTTAATATATTTATATGCTACAAATTTATCATACGGTGTACGAACACTTGTGTGGAAATGATTTTATGTCATATTTTTTTTTTATGTTCATGAATCCTTTAAGTAGAATGAGCTCTTCAATAATAGGGATATAAACTTTATAAATGTATCCTCTATAACTGATTAAACTTAACTACACGTCACCAATATGACACTAGAAGGTTTTATATAAACCTTTATACTGCACTCGTTCTATTTGAGCAGTCAAAATGCGTTGACTGTATATTTCTATGTCATATACGGTCACTGACCCGATATCACTTTTCCTCATGAATATCTAAATAGTAGAGCCGGAACTATTTTTTTATTGACCTTTTCAACCAGTCCTTGTTTCCAATGTATACAACGAAGCGTATAACGACTGAAATTTATTTCTTTTACAATTGTTGGAAAAACATATTTCGCTTGTTAATATCTTGTGTTTAAATCATTATGTTTTATGCTTATTGTTGATATTTTAGTCCATACTCAAACTAATTCGTTCACCATTGATTTGTTTTAACAGGTAATGTCCATTTCATTGTGTTGTATATTTCTCTGCCAGATATGAGGCATTTTTAAAGGGAGCTTTTTACAAATATTTACATCAAACAAATAACAATAACACAATAAACAACAATTAAAAATGATAGTTTTCTACATTGCGGTATAAAGACAATAATAGTGTATTGACTTGCCATACCAACGATATAAGGATTCGGCCCGAAACGGGGAAAAGGCTTGGCAGAGCCTCGCATTTCCCCGTTTCTGAGCCTCATCCTTATATCTTTGATTTGTCAAGTCAATACACTATTATTGTCTATGTAATAATATAATACAAACTCAAAGGAATCAAAAATCATTTGACTTTTCTTATTAGTATACTAGTTAGAAATACCTATTTATTTGTTGATATGGAATTGAATTTGGAAAAGAAATAAAATGGTAGTTTTAAAAATTCAAATCCTAAATAAATAAGGATTTACACATGAGTAAAACTTGTACTTAGACGCGCAGCAGAATGACATAATTTTATAATCCACATCAAGAACAATGCAAATTAAGAACCATTTGCATTTGCGATTCCCTAAGTTCAATGCAACAAAAAACGTATTTTGAAATCAATATGTAGAAAGTCCGATTCACTCTTCATGGATTATGGCAACATTATCTGAGAATAAAAATTCATTTGTCTGATAAAATATGCTTAAAAGTCTAATAGATATTTGTAAACAAAATGCTCAACCTCGCGCCTGTCTAAAGTCAGGAGCCTCTGGCCTTTGTTGGTCTTGTATTTTTCTTTTTTTTTAATTTTAGTTCATTTATATGTTTTTGAGTTTAGTGTGCCTCTATATTCACTGAACGTGTAAACATTTTTGTTAAGGGGCTAGCTGAAGCCTGCCTCCGGGTGCTAGATTTTCTCGCTGTGTTGAAGACCCATTGGTAGCGTTGGGCAGTTTTCTGCTCTTTGCTCGGGTTTTGTCTCTTTGACCAATTCCCCATATCCATTCTCAATTTTAGTTGTAATACATTAAAAGACAATAGTTAAAGAAAAAGAAATGACAAACACTGCATTGCATTTTAACCTAAATGGTTGTAAAACACCTGTTTTAGCATTGCTACTATATGAGAAGAATAAATAACAAAAGTTGAAAATAAAATTGTTTCAGTGTTTTAAATGAGGGCAAATCCAGAACAAAAACGCCTCCAACGAACAACTTTATAAGTGTTATCGTCATTTTCTAGCAATTGTTTGATACTGCTGTTAGCGAAATATTAGATCCTGGTGGTTTAATCAGCTAAGTAGTCAGAGCTTGGTCTGACATCATTTATAACACACTTTTCTTAAATCTTTGGTCTTTTTCCTGCTTTGATTTGAGCATTACTGAGTAGTCTTTTGTTAACGAAATATGCGTCTTGCGTACAAGATTTAAGTCTTGGTATCTATGATGAGTTTGTCCCACGTTGATAATATAAGAAATTATTTTGGAACTAAATTTCCAATTACCAATGAGGCAAAGTTAACTTTAAGTAAATTAAGCTTTTCATTCAAGTCCAGTTTGTTCATTTAGCTCCTAGTGTGTTTGCCTATTTGTTTTAGAATGTTAAGGTGTGAGCGCTGCTGAAGTCGGTATATCTAGGAAATAGCTAAGAACGCACTTCATTTATTTAGTGTTAATTTCATTTATTATATCATTTAGTAAATATACAAACTTACGGACTGAAAAACGCTGCCAAATATAGTTAACTCAGTTTATAAGCCTAATTAAAAGGACTGAGCTAACAATCTCAATAATCTCAATTCACTTAATCGTGATTTGACAATGTTTTATTTAAATATAAGGAAAATCTGCAAATTTTGCATTGTTTTTTTCATTTGTAGAGTTAGAAAATCAACCGATTGAATCTGGTAAGTTTATCAAGTGAACAGTGTTATAGGAAAACTAAATACGATGGATGTCATTAATTCCAACTAATAATTAATATAAATGTTTATAGACTTTCTTTAACTTCCCGAATGTTGGTGCTTCTTTTGCGACAAACCTATATATATTGAAGTTCAAACTTTTTTAAAAGCGAAAGCAAGACAGTTTACTGGTTTGGATTAAAATACTTTGACTGTATATTGTTTGTATTTCCAGTGCTTCAATAACACTTATCCACCTGATATGCTTCAATGCGTCTTACAACTCAGTTGTACTCACCTTGATAAGGAAGTTCAACAGGGTATAGGTACAGTTAACATTGGTAGAAACAGAACACAAATTTTCAAACGAAAATGGAACATTTAATTTTTGTTTTTTTCAAACAGAATCATGCAGTGATTTTGAAGATGATGACGATGATTCGTCTGAAGGATATTGTATCTATGAAAACACGAATGATGTACACTACTACAATGTGTCCGCTGACACAAGTGACGTCTGTAAAGGAGGTAATATGTATTCTAATTGGTCGAAAATTTACCAATGAGTGGGATGATGAAAGCCTTAATTTAGCCCGAAAATTTTGACTTTCAAATATTATGTATAAAAACCAATATCTACGATTTATCTATACACCTACCTACCTATCTATCTATCTATATATCCATTAAAATGTTGGTGGTTTGTATAATGATGTTATGCAACGTCTTTTGATAGTATGGTAGTGACCTTTTCTTAAAATGCCAGTTAGTGAGTCTGACGCTGTGAAGAAATGTTAAAGACAAGATGTTTTAAAACGGCAGGAGATATCGAAGGAACTATCAAAAGTCATAAGTAGGAGATTTCTGGCAAGGTCATAAATAAATACTAGAAACATCGAAAAGACAGTCTACTTAACTCTAGATATAACTATCAAGACGAAGTAACATGCACCCCATTATAAAACTTTATTAAATGTGTAACAAATTACACATTGCTTATGATACCCACGACCGTAAATTTTGTTATCGTTGTTACGAAATATCAGAAATTGAAAAGGTTTCCGTTTTGAATACTCAACTAAATTAAAAAAAATTCATGCACTTTACGCATAAAAAGACATAAGATACAACATATTAATTTAAATTTTAGAACAATGTGAACAAATTGAATTTGCTTCCTTCTATTTCAGGGAGCTCGGAAGATGAGGAACCGGTAACTAAAAGAAATGTGCGAAGGAAAACACAACGAAGGACCCTAGGTGTGTAAAGTAACGCCTCAAAGTCTAACAATACAAAGCGTTTCCTCACATCTTTTCAGTGGCGAGTGTATTTTGTGATAACATCCGAATACATTTTCTTCTCTTCTACAGATATTGTTCCCACTGCAATGAGACCTTTAAAGACAGATTCAGTCGTTTAAAAAGTATAACCCTCCAAACTGAAGAAACCAAAATCAAGAACATTAAAAACATTTTGATACATGCAAACGAGATTTTGTTTGAAACGTTCATTTTATCCTTAAAATAAGTGGTGAGCAGAAAAGTATTATGTTTTTGTTGTAGATTTACGCGATAAAACAACTTCCATGAAACATGTAAAATGTGTATAAGAATTACTAGTTATCGATAGGAATTTGAACATAATCAGTTATTGAATAATTACATCTGGATGTTTTCACCTTAAACACAAATGTGTTAATGTTATGTATTTGAGACGTAAATAGTTATCAAAGGTACCAGGATTATAATTTAATACGCCAGACGCGCGTTTCGTGTACATAAGACTCATCAGTTACACTGAGATCAAACAAATTATTAAGCCAAACAAGTACAAAGTTGAAGAGCATTGAGGACCCAAAATTTTAAAAAAGTTGTGCCAAATACGGATAGGTAATCTATGCCTAGAATAAGCAAATCCTTAGTTAACAGGTGCGAAATTCTTATAAAAACTTAATGTTTGGTATTCATTTTGCATGGATAATTATTTCGAGTAAACATTAAATTATATATTACTCTTTATTATATAGCAAAGATAGAGATGTCTGAAGAATCACGTTACAGTGTCATCTCCATTAAGTCGTACAAAGCCAAGACGAGCGACGAATTGGATTTCCCGAAAGAAGTAAAATTTGATGTTATTGGCCAAGAAACTAAGCGGTGGCTTATTGGGGAAATAGGTAGAAGGAAAGGATTTTTTCCTGCAGAGTATGTTAAGGTAATTGATAGACACGAAAAGGCATTATTAACGTCATTAAAAATCCTCAATCTAGAAAAGCGCTTCTATTAAAAAAGGAAACAATTGAATAGCAAATAAACAGTAAAGTCGAAAAAAGATTGAGAAATAAAGATGCAATTAAAACAGACAAATTTAAGTAGAGACGGCGTCAAAATCGAAATTTGATACTTGAAATTATATCTTTTTACAATAGATCTACACAACTCCATGTCTTTCTTCCAGCGTCTCTTTCAAAATTCATAATGATTGCTTTACTCAAAGCCTTCAAATATGTAATGCATTTCCATGGACCTGAGCCAATGTAAAAAAATGATATATAGAATTAAGGTAGGACGAGTTAAATGCAGAATACTATTATGTTTTTAAAGCAAACTGCTGTAAAAAAAAGATGATAAATTATGATTTTATCTGGAGGGGACACGTATTAATTACAGACATAACACTCCTATGGACATAATGATAACTATCTCTCATCGGTTATCTACTTTTGGGATCTTCTGAAGCTTCATATTTCCTGCAACACATAAGTATACAATAACTTTTTGATAATCTGGAAAGGTTAGTTTTTGACATAACTCTTTGTTAACACGAATGAGCGCGTAATTTGTCTGTGTTTACCCGTGCCTCAGTTGGATACAACAACTTAACATCCTCCCCCAATATATACATTCTACAATACATATATTACGTTTAAACAATAACAGTTGAATACGACTACACTTTAAATAATATACAGCAATATTCATCAATGAATCGTTTTGTATGATGTATATAACTATGTATATTTCTGAAAAGGATTGTGTTTATTTCAAAAATAATTTCGTCTGTTCCAAATAGAATATGATCTATGAAAATAGCACCTAAATGTTGGATATTTTCAAAGGCTGATTTCTAAGATATAAGTAGAGTTGGACATTCTAAGAACAAAATGAATCAAACCTTCCAATGAACATCCACAAGCACACATTTTTCCTATTTCCAATAAGATTATATTTAGGTACCAAAAGTCATTTCCCGGATTGTATTTGTGAAATTTCGTGATGATTGAATGGATCTAATATTTAACGGCTATAAATTCCATGCACGAATTGAGGACGGGAAAAAAATTAAGAATATATGTCCAATATCTTTATTGAGAACGGTTTCTAATATTATGATTGTTATCAATTATTATCTGCATAATCTGAGAAACAATCCATTAGATATTCTGAAACATTATTATTGTGTATTTTATGAAATAAACATAATTTACGTCTATTTGTTCAAGACCTCAAATTCTCCAATCCGGTTTCAAAAATTAGGGATTCTTTGCTTGCAAATTTTGGGAGTCCAGTAATATCGTCGTATCAAAAATGTGTTTCATCCATTCATTGAAATATCATGGGACATGCTCAAGCGTAATCAATTGATAAGGAAATAAACTAATTAATTCAAGGATATTAAACCAGCAGCAAAAACAAAATCAAAGTGGCAAAGAAAAATACTGCAATTGAAAGAAAGTTACTGGATTCGTGATATACCACACTAAGTCATTTCTTTTTCGTGTTTCCATTTCGCGTAACCAATGACGAACGTACTTTATTCCCAATTCCACTAGAGGCGTGCAATTACATCTAAACAGCGCCTGACTTCATCAATGGCTACAACTGATCCAAATTATAGTCATAGGATACATCTTAATGATGTAACGTAGAAATATTATGACAGTTTTAATGCAGACCTTTTAGCAATAATATATTCCATAACAGAGTTTCACTTTGCATCTTTTCCCCTAGAACATATCCTAATAATTTTATCCATGAATATTTTTACAGTAGATTTACTCTAGAACAGTGCAGAGCTCTTTTATAACAGATTATGTTAACCGTTTTGAAGATGTGTTTGAACTGACCCCAACAGTTTAATTTCAGCTAAGGAAAACATTGTCAATTATATGCACGTAATCCTTTTTATAAGTATTATTTAACAAGTTTCTTCTTTTTTCAGAGAATTCAGTTGCCTGGTAAGTTCCTTACTTAGTACACAATACGAAACATATACGTGGAATATGAAATCAGAAAAAAAATGTAGATTAGAAAACGCAAAAATATACACACAAGAAAAACTATCAATAATATCCGTAAAGGAATAAGAAAAAGACCTAAACGTTCGAACTTCAAGCATAACTGGAAAAGAGTGTCAGTGCTTGGCAAGTGCAATTTGTCAATTAGCAATATTCATTTCTAGGATGTTTGTATTAGAAATTACATGATATGAAAAGTAATGTTAAAGGTTGAAGTAGCGAAACACTTGTTGCTCTTTCAATTAAAGATATAATAAAACGTACGTACGTCGACAATTGAACATTTTAAAAGTATTTTAAAAAGCTAAATGTATTATTGAAAGATATGATTTTCTATCAATAAGTTATGTACTTTTGACTTACTTTCAATACATTTTGGATCTTTTTAAAGTTTCATCTTAAGAAGTCAACGGTCAACACTCTTTCACTCCTACCACTAATATTGTTTACTGGAATCTTTAATGAATATAATCACGCACGCTAACGTAGGCTTAAACATTAATTTAAGTCTAATTTAAATACCTTTATTATTCACTGAATCTTCTGTTTTTTGTCTAATTAAACATCTTTGGTGTAAGGGCTTGGTTAGCGTTTTATCATTATCAAATCACCAATCTTTATACAGTGGGAAAGCCAGTGACATTGAAGAGTTCCTTTTGTCAGTAACGCGGGAAAGGGGACATAATCGAAAAATTTCGTGGTGGCGCTGTAAACGGCGTGTAAACAAAATCGTAGCCTGTGTTTCAGACGATAAATTTATCAAAACGCTATATTATTCAACAGTTTTTGCGGTTTAATTTTCATCAGAATAGATTTTATAACCCGACTGCCAAAAATATATTAAAATAATTGCTTCGTTAATGAAATATGATAAATCAAAAGACGACCTCCGTTGAATACCGAAAAAATCACGGGTAATTCCCCGCGTCTGAAAATAACTGAAACAATTGCATCCTAAAGCTTTTTATTGGTTGAGATATAAATAAATGTGACCCGAATCATTTAGGCACATGACTATGTAAAGAATTTTTCGTCACTCCTTCTTGTTTACATAATAAATGCTTGAACCGGAGGTCAAAATTCAACATTTTTCTAACGTTTTTGGAGTTATTTCATTGCAAAATGGAGCATTAGATGTTATGGTGGCTGGAGCGTCTTAATTAAAACTGATAGATTTTTTTAATAATTTGTCATAATGAAGTTTTTATTATGCTTTTTTCAAATATATAATAAAAAGTAAGGGTCACCGGACTTTTTTTCACGCTATAGGTTGTGCAAAATTGTCAGATTTTGTATAGATTATGCATTGAAAATCAAATTGTGTGTGATAAAAAGAAACCTACATAATAGAATTTTAAGATAAAATGTGAGAAGATAGCTCTCATAACATGCTTTCAGATAAGAAAAGAAAAAATGGGGTCACCGAACTTGTTTTCTTGCTATACATTAAAATAGGTAAATTCACAACACTTTCTATTATAAAAATTACTTTATCTGAGTTATCTCCATTTATTTGGCAAAGTTGAAAAAAAATTAATTAAACACAAATAAGGTGTTTTTTTTTTTAAGAAATTACAGTCATAATTATTATAAAACCCACAATTTTTTTATACTAGTATATACATCAAAAGTCTTACACATAAATTACATACTACTCTCAAAATTTGCACATTTCATCAAAGATCTAGACTAACGTTATCTGCTATTTCAAAATCCAAAATGGAGGAAGACTCCCGAGCCATATTAAATTTACCAGATTTTAACCAGGGAATTCATTCAGAAATGAAGTGTATCCATGTTTTCTGGTTTTTAAATATATTTTTTATAAAAATGGTGACAGGTTGAAGGCTTTGCTCCGTCTTTGATCTTTTCCATGTTGCTCAGACTCCTCGTATCAGTAATTTTCTGCAGTTATTTAATTATACTGCAGTTAATAACAGATTTATGTAGTGCATTGAAACTGGTTTTGTCTATGAATGAATTTTCACATAAATGACTTCAGTTTTCTGGAAGCGTCCCCCACCCTTTTTCCAACTTTCAAGAAATATCAGTGGGGTAATACAAGATTTTTCTGTAATAGCAATACTCTTTCACACATTTTTTGTCCATTCTTCAAAAATTGATATAATAAAAGCACAAAATGATTTGCAAACTCATGTGATTACATATATGAAAAGACCACTTGAGCATCTCATTCTTAATACTACACATGGAACAGGATCTCCTTACTCTTTCAGAGCACTTGAGATCATCTGTATTTTTGTGGGATTCTAGCTGCTCAGTTTTCATTTTTCAATATAAACTTTTATTTCTTGTCCGTATTTTGTTCTTATAACGAGTTTCAGAGTCTCGATGTGTATAAGTTATATACATTTATAGGTTTGTCTCAAATTATAGGTTTATTATATTATTATTTTGTTGATGCACGATTTGGTGATCCATACATGTAAAATTGAGAATGGAAATAGGGAATGTGTGAAAGTGATAACAACCCGACCAAAGAGCAGAAAACAGCCGAAAGCCACCAATAGGTCTTCAACACAATGAGCATATCCCGCACCCTGAGGCGGGCTTCAAATGGCCCCTAAACAAAAATGTGTTCAGTGAAAAATGGACGTCATACTAAACTCCAAAACATATAAATGAACTAAAATTAGAAATCATACAAGACTAACAAAGGCCAGGGCCTCCTGACTTGGGACAGGCGCAAAAATGCGGCGGGGTTAAACATGTTCTGTGATACCTCAACCCTCTCCCTATACCTCTGGCCAATGTAGAAAAAAACCAAGCTTAGAGCAATACGCACAGTAAAACTCAGTTTAAAAGAAGTCCGAGTCCGATGTCAGAATAGGTAACAAAAGAAACTAAGCAAAATGACAATGATACATTAATTAACAAAGAACTACTAGCAGTTACTGACATGCCAGCTCCAGACCTCAATTAAACTGCTTGAAAGATTGTGTCTTCATCATATGAAAATCAAGCACTATCCCACTCGTTAGCTGTTTAGTATTATACCATCATAAAATATATGAGAAGAACATATTTCATGCCAACAACTGGTTTTAAAATAAATGTGTTTATTTCCGATGCAAAGACCCTATGCGTGAATCAATATTATTATCCAAATATGCCATCTTTAATGACCTGACAACAGTATTATCACTATATACCTTCTGAATAAGTCTGTTTTAAGGTTTGGTTAGCTTTTGAGGTGAATGACGACATTTGTGTACTTTGTTTAGAATATTACCTTTAAAGATTGGATGTGAAATATCTGAACGTATAAGATATCTTGCATGTTGATTTATATTTACTAATTATGTCCTTGAACCGATGGTAAAATTATTAAAATGTTTTGACTAGTTTGTGATATCAAAAACCCTGGTGTAATAATTTTTCAGTAATACAGAGATTTCTTTCGTTAAAATCAGATACGTTGTTACATACACGAGCGAATCGAACAAGTTGAGATATATAAACACCATAAGATGGTGACAAGCATGTTTCAAGTTGAATATATATAATATTCAATTGACTTTCTTAAACTTTTGAAACCTGATTGTCCTTTCTTTTTGGTAAATTGTTCTATAATAAATCATAGATGTTTTACACATCTATATATTTGAAAAGATTTTCCTAGAGTTATGATCTGTGGTAATAATAATCTACTACAAATGTCTATGATTTGACGATATTACATCTTGTGTTTCGCATATCATTTAGGTCATATTCGACCAAGGCCGTACATTCTCTTCAAGAACCCTAGCCTAATTTATTTTTATTTTACTATAATATTTGATTATAATTACTTTTTAGTTATGATCAATATATTTTTTATCGTTTAACGTATCAAATGCAGTTACATTTTCAGGGCACTTCACTGGGTGAATCTGCAATACTCTTAAAGTTTAATGTCAATTCCTTATCTAATTACTTTATTATTTTGCTTACATCAAATAATCCTTCGCATTCTTGTGTTTACGATAAGTATTATATGCAGTCTGGGAAGTAGATGTTAAGCGATTACGTCGTCTTCAATCAAATGGCAGTGTTTTCCTATTCGTCCTCCAAACTGCTTAAATACAGGATTAAATTTCGTTGCCAGGACTAGGGTGGACTTTTTTGTTTGTTTAGAGTTTTTTTATATCATTTTCCTTGAATCCTATACGTATAAGCTTGTGTATGAATAGTTTGATCTGTGTGTTGAGATCATTTTTGGTATTACACAACCGAATGAACCATGTTATTTGACAAATAATAAATCCCTTGAATACAGAGGCGGGATCGATGAGCCCATGAGTAATCAAAATAATAGTATTTATCCGTAGTTTTTCTATATAATTTGATAACTAATAATTGTTTAGTTTTAAATCTATCTCTTTTAAATATCGTTACGTCCAGAAATTGTATTTGATTATCTGAAATTTCAAATGTGAATTTTAACAATGGATGAATACTGTTTTCAAAGTGGTAAATTTTAATCAACTCTGATAGATTGCGTTGCTAAATAGTTATCAAAGGTACCAGACTTATAATTTGATACGCCAGACGTTCGTTTCGTCTACATAAGATTCATCAGTGACGCCCAGATCAAAATAGTTAGAAAGCCAAACAAGTACAAAGATGAAGAGCATTGAGGACCCACAATTCTAAAAAGTTGTGCCAAATACGGCCAAGGTAATCTATGCCTGAGATAAGAAAATCCTTAGTGTTTCGAATAATTCATACTTTTACAAACAGTAAATTTATGAAAATGACCATATAATTGATATTCATGTCAACACCGACGTATTATAATATGCGTAGTATTATATTTTACGATCAATTTTATATGTAGAATTTTCAAATTCTAAACCAGGAATTGCGCTTCTGGCATACCATTATCATAATTCATAATTCAGCAACTTGATGTTAAAAATGCAAGTATACCTGAATTCCTATCCAAAAGTGTATCAATCAAAAATCAAAAGTCGAAGGAATAACCGAATATACTATGGAAAAAACAATACATCCTGTACATAGATTATCAACTACTTTTGCAACACTACCCTGATCAATTGCATGCGATATGAGGTTATCCGACCAGGTGAGCTGACTAGATTCAACACGTAGCATCCTACTTGTTGTTTATGGTAAGTACAAATTTGGTGATAAGTCTCGGTGGTTGATCTCACAACCAAAGGAATGAGGACTAGATTGCGTCCAGTAAAAAATGCCACATAAATATCAACATTAACATAGACGCAATACTTCTAAAATACGCAGCTCTAAATTTGATCATTGATGAAGGTACTCTAACGGAGTGAAGTTATTTCCGCATATAATGAATATAATTATTTCAGATAATGAAACTGTTACACAGAATTTAACATTCAGTGTTATCGCTTTGCGATCATACAAAGGGCAATCGTACGACGAAATAAGTTTCCGGAAAGAAGATAAATTCAACGTCGTTGGTCAGGAATCTGAACGCTGGCTTGTTGGAGAAGTAAATGGCAATAAAGGACTTTTCCCAGCTGAATTTGTCAAGGTAAAACAAACTGATATATATATATATATATATATATATATATATATATATATATATATATTGTTTCAATAGGACTGCTGAATCAGCAAACACAAAACGGAAGAGGACGATGGTACATTTGAGAAAACTGTTCCGGAATCTAGAGATTTAAGATCGCGAAAACATGTGGTATGGGATCTTTCGTGTTTAAATCAAATAAATCCATTAATAAGATGAAAAAAATCAAGGTAAAAAAAAATGAGGGAATTGCACGAAGTTCTCATGGAGCAAGACTGGATGAGTCGATAGGTATGCATCTCATATAGTGCTTGCATCTGGGGCCTTTTAAATATAATTCTTGATTTATTTAAAGAGGATTGCCACCAACTAAAAGTTACGTGTGGTCTCCTCAACAAGAATATATACAGTTTCACAATTGAAAAATATTGTTACAAACATGTTTATTAGAAGACAAGACAATATCTACAGGACACGATATAAAGATGTAAACTTCATATTCATCATACCATTCACTCATTCTTACTCATTTTGCTCAGACGCACACGACTTACGACTATTTTGAACTCAGTTATATAAAGTAATGATAAAGATTATGAATAGAATCAGGTCAAATAAATAAAAAAATAGTTAATATATAAATGTATGTATGTGTTTCGTACATGATGTATTTTGGTACCAATAAAAAAGATAATACAAATAAGTTATTGATATATCTAGAAAAAACTGTTTAAAGATTTCATGTATAGAAATACAAATTAAAACAGCATCATCCGACAAATATTCTTGTATTAAAATTTTGCTCAGGTAGCTAGGGACATAGATCCCGCAACATTGCTATATTTAGTTCTGAACAAATCAGATTATTAATACCATAAGCAATATAAGTTCATATAAGTTTTTTTTTAATCAACAAACAGTCTAAAATTATGTCTTTGAAACACATTTTATTCTATTTCTTATTAATTATCATTTCTCTAATGTCATACAATTACTTTTGAGTGTCATCGTATATACTTTAACTTATGTCTATCGTGTAACGGATGAGCATACACAACATACAAATACAATCGAGTTTAATAATAATTTAGACTTGATAATCTTTGTAGAAATGCCAGATAGTTTCATCCAAAACATTAAGCAAGACCAAAAGACGGGAGAGCAAGGGTAAATATTTGTATGAATTAGTTAATAGGAAACCAAATGTAATTAGCCGATAGCAACGTAAATAATTTATTTTCTGTTGTAAATATTAGAAGAATTCATTACAGGTATTACATCATTATTCGCTAGGCAACAGAAAATGGTGATTATTGTTCATACAAAATAGTGCAGAGAGTATTTTAATTTATTGAAAAGCTATGGCGTGCTTGCGCATACCAACCTGTTTTATTTGTTATCACACTTTCTGGTTATCAGATATACAAATTTGTTAGAAATCAAATGCTTATTTATTATATTTTAAGAAAATTACAAAGACGGAACTAAACACTGGAAAAGGTTTGTCCAACCTCCATGTTGTTGAAGGTCTTTTGGTGCCTTCTTTATATGACTCATATCGACCCCATGACCATTTGTGTTATTTTATGTAAAATATTATATATTTTTTGCTTAAATGCATTACATGATATGTCAGATGTGGCTGCAAAGAGCTTATACAATGTATAATGGTGATAAACTATAATGTTGTTTTTTTAACAGACAGTACAAGGCAGTCAAAATATTGTGTCATAGCAACAAAATCATATAAAGCAAAAAACTTCTCACAGATAAGTTTCCAAAAGGAAGACAAGTTTATCGTGGTTGGAGAAAAGTCAAGTGGATGGCTCATTGGAGAGATAAATGGAGAGAAAGGATTATTCCCATCGGAATATGTCAAGGTAAAAATGATTTTGGACTTATATTTATCTGGTCATAAAGTGCATGTATTTAGATATAATCTTTAAACACACTCATTTCAAAACATTCCAGTAGTATTTCCTTGATGCATTTTACCGTAACGATTTTATTCTAAAACATGTTTAAATCTACGATAAAAAAATACTGTATCATGAAATAATGAATAGCTGTTTTAATGTATGCAAACCTATTTCTGTGCGCAACATGCTCGTTAGCAATTAGTCGGAAAACAAAGGTAATGGTGAATAAGTATGTTTTTTTTAACCTAAGAAAATGTTGAAAAAATTATAGGAAGGAATTGTATACTTATATGTATGTTATGGTTTGTATATAAATAAATACTTATTTTAACATGCAACATTCGTTTTACCGTTTGAAAAATCCCTTTGAGAAATAGTATTAGGGACGTTTTATTCAATTAAGTTTTAGAAACAAGGTTACACAATGACAATATATACCTAATGAATATTCATTGTCACTCGAAAACGAACTGACAGTAGTAAGGCAAAAATGACGATAAGATTAATAACAGTATACAAAACACAACACAGAAAACATAAAACTGAGCAACACGAACTCTACCAAAACCGGGTATGATGTCAAATGCATAATAATTTGTGGCAGCTGTTTTAAAACGAATACATTTCGTGAATGCTCTTAAAAATCCTTTCTTGTATTTCAGGCTGTAAAACATTTAGGTATGTATTGTTCTTATGTGGATATCTTACATTATATCTCGTTTGTATAAACAAGACTTTAAAATAAAAAGAGATATCGTTAACCCTTTTTCATTCTTCTTTTACGTGAGCCATTAGTGTTTTGTTACGCTGTCGCTCAAGTTAAATGTTAAACAATGTGTGATTATCAGAAACGATATTACTGCATCAATAAACAGACGATAATAGTCATATCATTTTCCATTACAGTAAAGAAATTATGTAGGAAACGTAAAAATACGACATTTTGAATGACTAGAATATTGGCTTTTTCATCCGTCTTTCTTTTATCGAAGGATATTCAAGCACAAAGAATAACTATTTCCTGTGCAAGGGCCTTCTTTTGGTACTTTATAACATTAAAAGATTATTCTGATAGTTCACTCTTTCAACCGCTTTGTACCACTTTGTTGTGTTTTTTTTTCAGGTGTGCACACCTCTGTCTAAACAAAAGCCTATGCGAAAAGTGGATGTTATCAGCATGATGGTACACAGAGAATGTTATATACTGTTATATATATATTTATATATGACATGTGCTCATGTGTTTTATTGTTATTGGACATGTGATACTGTATTCTGTTTATTTGATCTATGATCACGTATGCATGTTCAAAGATTATGTTACATGTTAACTTGTGTTTTAAGTTTATGTTAAACATAACCAATTGCTCTTTATGCATATGACATGTTGCCTTGTGTTTTAGGGTAATATCACATGCTACTCTGTGTTGTTGATTAATACTAGTTTGGAATAGACCCATCTGTATTTTGCCTTTTTAATTTACTGAGAAATGAAAAAAAGACGGAAACCAATGTTTTTTTTTAAACAAGGAATTTATGAAGATACTAGTAACAGATTAGCCTAGACGAAACAGTTAGACAGTGTCTCTATTAAACATGTTAAAGTGAAGTCACAATTAAGATCTTTCATATTTTCATCAAAAATAGGCTTTTGCATGGGTTAATTTGTTATTCACACTGCACACAGAGTTGACAAACAAGATGCTTTCCTCAGTGATCAGAAAACACAAACAACACAAAATACACTCACTGTGTTATTGTCTGAAAGGTAGTAATCAATATGCATAGTTTCTTTCTACATAACTCATTTAACTGTCACTTTATGGAACTAAAACTCTAGACAAATTATACATTTTACGTATAATTTGAATAAGCTTTTTTTAATTGAAGTATGTGTTATCGTTTTTAGGTCTCTTGTATTTATACTATCTTTTCTGAATCTTGTTTTTTACTCAGCCTGATATTTGTTGTAAAATAAAATAGGTTTACAATGTAGATTTCAGCCAGTTGCAATCTATTTAGTAACTTTAAAAACTCCTCGAACTTTTCTTCTTTTTTTTTCTTTTAATCGTTGAATGCATGCTATGATAATAACAAACACTCTTTATGTAGATGCTCATTCTGAAAATAAACTTAACGGATATTGATTTGCAACTAGAAATTGTTACACAAATTATGTTTTTGCTATGGAAACACTTGACCTGATTGCACGTTTATACAAGTCAATGACATTTTTTTAATTGAAAGTTGTAAGTTGACATAAAAAACATGAGTGAAAATGTCTAAAATTTGCGTTGTGAATACGATAGTTAAATGAATGTTTAATATTGATAAAAAACTTTCTCTTAAAATGCACTTACTTCATACTAAACAGTTAGTTTGGTACTGGTCTGTCCGCTACCTTTTCTTATCCATTCATTCCAAAACATAAAGGTTAGTCTCAGGACCATAGAAAATAGACCTTCTAACAGAGGTTACCTTTCAAATGCGAATAAAAATGAAAGGGTATAAAAAAGGCTAGATAATTCGACTGTTACCTGTAAAGACAGATTTATGTCTAATAATAAACTCATCAGAGATACCAGGATTAAAAGTTAAAACGCAAGACGAGCATGTTGTCTGCAAAAGACTCATCAGTGTCTCTCGAGACAAAGACGTGAAAAAGCAACATAAAGTAAAAATTAAAGTTTTCCTTTTTAGCAGTTTTGACTCTATATAATCCTGAATAATATTGATCAATCTTCCTCAATCTTCAATAATTAAATATATATTATGTTGTACCTGATGTAATCCGTTTGACGGATCACCTGACAATCAAAAGTAGATATCCGCAGCAAGTTAAAAACTGTACAAACAAAACATGAAACAAAACCGGCTTCAAATCAAGGTCAGCTATTTTAGCAGTTTTAAGCATATAGACGAAAGATTACTTGTAACTTCCGCATTTCTTTAAATTAAAAACTATTATCTTGATTAAGGATTTTGATGCGTGTTCACCGATTGAACGTTGTCGGAAAAAAACAACAATTTATCATTTCGTTATGTACATATGCATTTAAAAAATATATATTTTTTGATTTTAATTTACTGATAACAAAACTATTATCAATACCAATAAAACCAATATTCAAAGATCTATTTACAGTGTTGCATCTCTTCGTGTGGGAAAACGATAATAGGCCAAAACATAAAAGAAATATCATTGTAAATCTAAATTAAGAAATCTATACAATAATTAATATAACTCGGCAATAAGGGAAAATAAAAAAAGTATTATTATCAATCGAGAAAAGCGTTTAAAGAAAACAGAAACATAAAAAAAATCTGAAAAGCAAAGTAATGGACTGTGTTCCAGTATAAACAGAAATCAATTTAAATCCTTGTGGCTTGATATATCTTAAATTGAACACTGAAAAAAGCAAACATCCAAATTTTCTTCCAAATCAAACCTACCAAAGAACTCTACATTTATATGACAACAAATCATCAATATGCCAGGTTTATAATTTTGTACGACATACGCGCGTACGGTCTTCAAAAGACTCTCCATTGACACTCAAATCAGGCAAGTTAAGGGTTCAATCAAATACAAGAATTGAAAAACATTACGGACCATATATTTCCGAAAGGTTTTGGAATATAAAGCTATATTTACGGAAGTAGAAATACACAATGTTAAAGCAGTGAACTTTATATGACCATATTATAGTATAATACAAGGAAAATAAAAATAAAAGTAAAAGATTGCACATGACTGTTAACGTTTCAGAACGATATTTGATTATATCATTGTTTGCAAACCAATGTTAACATTAAATGAAGACATCGGATTTTTATGAAATGATCTCCAATAACAGATTTCAAGCTTTCATTTTTATTTTTAAATCTTAAAATGGTTAGTTTCTGAAACGTTGAAATGGGATTGTGTGTAATATGACTGATTGATAATAGTGTACGATGTAAATAATGTACTTAAAAACAACCAAATAGAGGTTTATACATCGTCTTATTGAAAATAACTCATATGTAAAGTTTTACAGATATTTCATGAAGATTGGGAAAATCATATGCCTTAACTATGATGACTCAGCATAAATTCACAGTTTATAATATGCATAGTTTACCTAAAGCCCTTTATGCAAAGTAAATTCTTAAATATTGCACATCTGTAATTTCAATCGTTAAGCAGTGCTTATACTTACTCTTCCGAGTGTTTGATATTCATAGATCAGTGATGAGTATTGTTGTTTGGTGTTTTTGTCCTGTCGAAAATCCAAAAGTAAGCGTAACACCTGATGGTGCTTTTTTGTGACCGCGGCATAAAAAATACTAGTATAAGATTCATAAATACCTCAATAATACTAACAATAGTGTGTTCTATCCTAAAGAATGTACTAAATAACAGCAGATTTTTTGTTTGCAAATTTGAGGCCCCAAGGGCAAAAAAACAGTGAAAAATACCTAGCCACTGGGTCATGAAACAGATAATTTAGCCTGTTAAGGCTATGACTGTATTATCAAAAAGGTCTTGTGTATAGAAAACAATACCTGTGCTTTGAATTTATGCTAAAAACAGATTCCATCACTCAGTTCTATAAAACGTTTAGTGAATTTATATATATGAGACTTGTTCATTCATACATACAATTTATGCAAACATGGCTTTGTTTATACATTTCTAGTCATATATTAGCTAAATTATGGTAGGTGTATAGTAAGAGATAATATCATTGTGACTAGATTTATAAACTGACCATTTGAGGCAGAAATTGTGAACTTTTATATAGGCATACAGTAAGATGTAGACTGGAGATAGAGGCAGGAATGGATACTTCATATAATCTTGAATGTTGTATTGATTACCTACTAAACTTTACATTTATAGTATTCTGAAATGTTTTCAATTTGTTATCAGAATAGTTTCATACATGTTCTAGGCAATTGATGTCAGAAAACATGCACATTGAATAAGCTGACAATTATTAAAGTCTTGTTTTCAAATTCATAAAAAATTGAAACAGGGGTGGTGGAATAAAATTTACTGTAAAAGAAAAGTTAGAGTATATGTTGTTATTTGTTTTAAGCTATGATTCTGATAAATAAATAATGGTGTGCGACAGAGTGTTTTTCTCTTGAAATAAATGTTAGTTTTGGTTGCGTTTTGTAAATACAGCTGTTTCATACACCACGATATTTTGGAGAAATATATAATATTCATAGATATTTTGTTTTGTTTTCCTAGTGGTTCCAAGATATGAGCTCTATATTTCATCTCGAAGAGACATAACTTATGAATGCTACGAGTATGAATATACAATGTATCAGCCAATCAAAATCAAGAATACTTAAATTAAGTTGTAATTAAATCTGATATAACATTCAACATACTCACAGGAGCATCAGATCAGGGTCGTCGTAGTCCTTTCACTGTATAAATAACTATTTGGAGAAGCATTTTGGTCATTTAACAACATATAGTCTGCAGATCAATTTTTTGGAACACATGGTGCTATTCATATGATACAGAATGAGTTCATAATTTGAATAAATAGCAAGAACATAACGTTTAACTGATGACATTAACAAACACTTTAAGATTAAACGTACGACATGGTCATATTGGAAGATAGTCATAATTCATTATAGCTACGATTGTACACCAATAAGAAGGTTACTTGTTTTTAAAAATAAAAATAAACAATATACTACATTTTCGCAAAATATAAAAGTTATAGCTCTGAGATTAGTATTATTCACACATTACTTGTGTCAACGTTATCTTGCATACATGGATTAGTAATACAGATTATGCTTTTGAATGTCCGTTATATTTCAATGATATCCAAAGTTAATGAACATGCGTTAACATTTAAGTCAACTGATCGCGATTAAATGGGAACGGTTGATAATACCATATTAAGTGAGCACGACCTGTGTTTCTGATTTTCCTCTCATCATGTCTATAATTGTACGCTTGAAGCTTAAAGATTGGAAAATGAAAAACTAAAATCGTTTAAATGAATAAAAAACATAACATAGCAGCTAAATAAAGGCAACAGTAGTATACCGGTGTTCAAAAGTCATAAATCGATTGAGAGAAAACAAATCCTGGTTACAAACTAAAACCAAGGGAAACACATCAACTATATATAAGATGAAAACAAGTTAATATATGCTTGGAACCTTAATATTTTTTAAAATAAAAAATTATAAGTGTATGAGTTTAAGCATAGCGATGACGAAGCGCTATCTGCTTTGCAGATGGTTTAAGGCATGATTTATCATTGTGTTTTTAAGAGTTGTCCCTAATGAAAAAAAAAACATAATTGTATTTATCAAACCAGATTATTTCGATGTTGTTAAAACAACTGTTAGAAGGGAAAATGTTGCTTGAACTTTGTATGATATAGGGTAGGAAACCTACGTCAGATTTAGGCCGTTTCATACAAACAAACATATCAACATAAACACACGCATTACGGTAAGTTGTCTGCATATTTCTCTTGAGCACATCGGTATCAAACAATAATTGTTGTGCAGAGTACTTAACTACATTATAGTTATCAACTTATATTATAAGAAAAAAAGGGACAATATTTGTGCAAACTAGAATCTATAACAAACGTGATGATATCACATTTCCAATTGTCATCTTCCTACTGTTCAGCAATAACATTGCCTCTGATCCGACGCATGGCGTTTATTTATCTCAGTCTGTGTTATCTTTGAAACAGCCAAGGAAGGAGGACTCCATCTGATGATGGAACTGGATCAGCAATCTTACGATGTTTACAAGGTAATCATGTTCTGGAAACCCAGTGACTACAAGGAAAGTCTGGTTGACGACTGTGATGAGAACAGTGGCGACCTGGAGAGACAGGAGGCAGCCAGGAGAGACTGGTACTTAGGGCATTAGGCTTGACTGGCCAAAGTACATCTGCCTTCTATATTGCCATATACAAAAATGTACAATTGACAAAATTCAAACACCCCTACAATTTAAATACAAAAGCATTACTTCGTGTGGGATCATTTATCTCATTACAAAGTCTCCAGATTCTGAAAACTATTAGTCATAATTTGTATGAATTTTGTCTTAACATTTTGAAAATTCTTGAATTATTCTGAGCTCACTTAACGTTGTGTCTTTGCAGTGTTTACACTGTCTGATGTTGTCTCAATACTGTCTCAAGAGTCTTAAAACCGTCGTTATTTGTTTCAACACATTCGTGACATCCAAAACACATTCGCAACAGTCTTTACTCTGATATTGTCTGCAACATTATATTAGTCAGGATACGTGTATTACCTTATCTAATTTCATATCTGCATGACCACAAAACTAATGTTCAGTTAAGATATCATGTACATTTTTACATACATACAAGTAAGAGTTGTCTCATTGGCACTCATACCACATTTTCCTATATCAAGTTAAGAAACTTTTAAAAAAATTCTCTCCGAGAGTATCACCAAACCAGTAGTCTGCACTTCTATGTTGACATGAATTATCATTGACATGGTCATAAATATAAATTAACTGTTTACAAACCTTTGAGTTTTTTCGAATAACTAAGAAGTTTCTACCCCAGAAAAGGATTACCTTAGCTGTATTTGTTTTTAAATACTAAAAAAAAAAAAAACGTTGCTTTCACGTTACACTTTGTGCCCGGATTTCCCTAAAGATCGCCCAATTCGGACTAAGACCGGTGATGAATTTGTTATGTACGTTCATATCCGGAGATATAGATATTTTAACACCCTTCAGTACCCATATCTACAGATATGAACGTAGATAACTTATATTATTTATGTTTTTTCTAGTAATTTTTTACAGCATATTAAATGTCAATAGTTTATACAAACCTACCAATGTTCCAGACTTTACAATATGTTTTGATATAAATTATAGAATGCGTAATTTCAGAATTAAAAAACAATTGTTTGTGCACACACAAAATTTAAGCCCAAAACATCGGTTGTGCAGCACAAATCGTCAAAGCATTTGCTCAATGATCGGAATAATAGGATAACATCGTTAGTGGATTACATATTTAATTACAGACATAATGGATAATCTATAGAATTTATTTTCTCACTGGAACAACCACGAAACAAAGAAAAAAAAATACTGCCATCATCCTAAAAAAAAAACGTGGATCAACTCGTACATGCGGACGGAAAAGTTATTTATTTTTTGTTCCTGTTTACATTGATGTATCGAATGTACCAACAAGGGAATATTAGCATTTGTGGAACAGAATCAAAGTTACTTATTGATCAACTCACTAAAGTTTATACCAGAGAGTTGATTTCTAAACTCTGTCATTTGCGTTACTTGTGAAGAGGACGCCATTGTTGAGGATCTACCGGAGTGGGAAGTGCCAACGGTTGAACAGGCGAAAGTAATGTTAGTTGTTGATTTAATCTGGAGCAGGCAGGGCATTTCCATCAGCATCTCTACCATTCATTGCAGCATCAATCATTTGTCCCATTTGAAATGTTTTCCTTGTCGGCAGTTCTTTGATAGTTTGCAAAACTCGAGACACTTGTGTGGCCAGTGACAGACACGATTTGAGCATCAGCAAAGTACCCGCTTTCTGTGAGAATAGTTGCACCGGTCGCTCGGATTGAAGGGTTAGTGTTAACTTGTGATAAGCAACAAAGTTTACTTAACTTATTCATAAATTGAGCTAAAGTGTCACGATCAACGGGAGAATTGCAATGTTAATAGCGGAATCTTCTTTAAAGGATCCAAGTGGCCCTTGAAATAATCTGTTGCATTGAGGATTTAGTTTGGAAATGTACTTCTAAAAAGCTGCCACGGGACAAGACGGACTACCTTGTTGCTCTGGCATAATTGCAATGAAATTGTCCTTATCATTGTAGCGGTGATTCTTGGTAAGTTCATCAATTTGTTTTGTCACGTACTTTTTTTGGTTTTGGGGTCACATAAAAGTGTCTTTTGTTATCTTATCCACATTTTCAGCCCCGCGTCTGAAGAAGTCCATTCTGATATCAAATTGCACTTTATTTAGTAACCCAGTCGAGAGCTTGGTTGGATAAACACTCACGTCTACGATGCTGTCCTGTCAATTTCTGAATTTATCGGAAAGTGCTGTGTGACCCCTTTCACATGTTTCAATTGGCTTTCGGTTCTGTTAGGGAAGTTTTAAATACTTGTTTTGATTCATTTTAGTCTTCATGCTTCATTATGCCAAATTTCTTTAAAAAGAGGAGAGCATTAAGGTATCTAGAGTACCGGAATGATTCAAGTGAGTTGACTTTATACATTATCCCATCAGATTTGCAGGAGTCGAGAGGAGAGAAAATGTTGTTCCAGGACATCATTTAGCCGACCAAGACTATAAAATTCAAAGTGTGTGTCTTCATTTTTTTCAGAGAGGTATTCACGTAGTAAATTACCAGCCCTTTTGTTTGCTTTTTTGGTTGATGACGCAATGTTTTTACATCTTTTGTCAAGAATTTCATTCTCCGTGTGGAAAGCAAAACGCTTTGCCATTTTGAATATGGACGCCATCAGCATAGAAACGCGCGTGACGTTCCCCGCTGTAATGGGTAGCAACGTCCAGGTATATGGGTTAGCAACAACCGATCTATGGGATTTTTAACGACGGCAATTAGCCAAACAAATCCGAAAAATATACTAAGCCGGGGATAAGTTGTATTTTGAAGTTTTTCAAGATATGTATATTAAAACGAGTTCTTAATAAGACGTGAGTATAACATATTTACAACTTTTAATCTAGTCCATTATACACTGTCTTACTTCATTGATATTGATATTTATCACTTTTTAAAACTTGTAACTATTGAAAATAAAGTTACCTGTAGTTCTACTTTCATCAATAAGATAAACATCTTGCTGTTGTTCTACTTGATCCTGTCCTGTTATTACTTGTCTAGGTATTATCTGACTAGGTATCTGATGTATCTGTCCAGGTATCTGTCCCGGTATCTGTCCAGGTATCTGTCCAGGTATCTGTCTAGGAAATATCTGACCTACGCACGTACTTTGAGATACGAATACCAAAGTCAGACATGTACAACTGATAATTTAAATATTGCGTTAGATAAATATTAAATTTTGATCATATTCAATAAAGGGGGTTAGTTACATCAGATATTTTGTTATTCAATTTTCAACTTTCAATTGTCGAAGATAAAGCTATCATAGATTCAAACGTAGAAACGTAGAAAAAAACCAAACTCTGATGGCAACGTCCTTACCACTTCCTGTGGTACATTATTGTGCGGACATTCCGATCGAACATACTGAACAAGTAAAGTACGAAGCTGTATTATCCTTCACAATGAGTTTCAAGTGTATCACAGATATACACTTACAAGGAATTAACCTCGTGATAAATAAAACCATAAGACTTAGAAAGATGTATCTTAAACTAAAAGCCTGGTATCTTTACTGAGTTTTTTTTTTAAATATGATTAAAAATAACTAAATTTTTCACGGGGAAATATGTGCCTACATGCACATCTACAACGTCTTCCACATAATAATCAATGTTGCAATGTACAAATTTAATGTTGCATTAGGTGATAATTAAGTTAAGTGTAAGCCCATGTTTTTTTAACAGGGAATTAACGGGGCAATGAATTCAACCACAATGATACCATGACTGGAATATAAGTATATGTTACAGTATTAATTAAAATACAGTAGATTCCAGATTCCTTCTTGTACAAATTGAAATTCCAATATCTACTTGTAGGAATTGAAATTCTGATTTATACTTATTAAAATCTAGTACAAATCAGAACTCAAATTGGCTACAACTTTCAGTACTGAAAACAACTTTTTATCAACATTACTGAAAAACATTCATATAATTAAATATTTTGAAAAGCATTGGGTAAGAAATGTACTAATTGATGATATATTCTACCAGTACTGTATATGAAGTGGCATTAAAAGTACTTGTCTTGTAAACTCTTATGTTAATTCCTGGTAATTTAGTACTAAACTCTATTCTACCAAATACAAATCAACAGCTGTCATCTTGGGTATTTCCCGTCACAGATTTTTCAGATCGATTGCCATTGAGGAAAATTAACGGATAACTGATCGTTTCTAAAATTTTCTTTGCTAACAACGGTGTTGACGCCATTAACTTAAGCAATACACTTCAGCATAAATCGGTCCAATAGGAATTACCACCCACTTAAAAGATCAATAAGTTCTTATCATCTTCATAAATAATACACCTATGGCGATCAAAATATTCAACTTCGAATTGTGAAAAAGAGTCTCAGAGCACTTATGCGACATATGAACCAAATATTGCCTAACACCTTCTTATATACATGAAATATGTTGTTGTCTCGAAGACAATGTCCCAACCAACAGTGCGTTGGATTGGTTACTTATATTACACTAACTGCTTGATAATATAATCATGTATTGGCATTTCACTTGGAAATCCAGCATCTACATGATATACTATAGGCAAACAGAGGTCTGTTCTATGTTTCTTTAGAACTTCAATCAAAGATAAAGAATTGGATACCCAAATAACATAAACAAAGTCCCACCAAATGCTCTTCATAGCTTCTATCCAATAAGAAACATCAATCAAATCAACAAAAACCATATGAAAGAAGTCTTCTTTGTTTTCTGAATGACCAACGTAGGTATAAATATCTTATTATAGAATGGATATCTTGTATCACATATTGAAATTGACAATAAGGGTACGTTGAGTAAAATCTATAGACGACAAAGGATATGATTTTAACTGAAATTTTCATTTTTATGTAACAACATTCAAGAAGCGCCTGTATATTTTGTATATTACTTGTATTAACTACATAACTACAATCCCTTTCCCTTTCCCCCGAATATGTTCTCCCGAATAAGACTTATCACCGGGTTTGTACAAACATGTGCCACACAACGGTTGCCACATGTGGAGCAGGATCTGCTTACCCTTCCGGACCATCTGAAATCACCCCCAGTTTTTGGTCGGCCGGGTTCGTGTTGCCCAGTCTTTAGTTTTCTGTGTTATGTTTTGTGTACTGTTGTTTGTTTGTCTTTTTTTCTTTTTTAGCCATGGCGTTGTTACATGTAGTTTATTTTTGACTTGTGAGTTTGAATGACCCTTTGGTATCCTTCGCCTCTCTTTTTATACTCATAGTATATAATGTTTAAGAGCTTGCGTTTGCCATCATGATCTTTATAACTGGTGCTTACAAGGAAGCTATTGACCAACGGGTTCATAGCGGTCAAATTGAAGTGATTCCGTCGTCAGTGTTACGGACGACATCATGACTTGGTTGACTATTTTCGAATATCTGTGTTTCATATGACCAATTATGGTAGCAACGATCCCATCCTCTTTTTTATTGTGACTTAACCGAATGAAACAAGGGACAGGAACTAAGTGATATTTGCTAACCTTTGTGAATGAGTTCATTTTAGATACAAGAGACCGGCTATTTCTTGATCAAAACATCATTGAGCTGAGAAATACAGATTGACATAGGTCTTTGACGTCACAAAAAGAAGATTTAAAGCATATAAAAAAAAAACATTCCTCAGTTGCATAGCACAAGGATTACTGTCACTAATTTCAGTGTAAAAATTGACACGTCTTATCTAAAGAAAGCATAATGCGAATTGTAATTTGCAATTACATTTAACAGTTCCAATTTTACTGTACCAGAAACGAATTTCAACAATGTCCATTCAGTGATGAGTGAGTCCAAAATATTTAAAATCAAAAATCTTATAGGTTGCACTTTGTAAATTCAGCTGTTTCTCAAACCACGCCTCTTTTGGGGAGATATTTAATATTCATAGATAACTTGATTTGTATACGTACTGGTTCCCGGATATGATCTCTATGTTTCATCTCATAGAGACACAACTTGGGACTGTTACCAGTATAAAAACATATTGTTGCGGTGAAAATTGAATTCTGAAGTAGGCAAAAAGTGTAGGTAGGGGTAGTACAGAATTTTAGTATAAGTTTAAACTTACAAGTTCAGGGCATATAAATGTTGAAAATATGCCGCACAGCCCTATGTTTTGACCTTTGAATAAAATAGTAGTGCATATCAGCTTTCCATTCTAGGATACAATTTTTTTACGAAACTTCATAGTAAAAGTGGCACAGTTTTAGCCGTAAAGGGAGTTCCTGTGGGAAATTGCATTGTCTATATTTACAGAAATGCAACCTATACAACCGTTGAAGAGCTTATGAAACCAAAATTATTGCCAAATCCAGTCAAACAATTAGGGCTTTGCACGAGGAAGATACATTCCTTAATTCTATAACAGCATATTTTCTTCAAACACTATCCATATTTTGATGAACGTACCAAAGTACTGGCTATAAGAGTAATTGTGTTAAACATTTTACCCTGCCGAAAACATGTACATAGTACAAACATTTAGAATTCGATCAAGGTAATGTTTTATCCTATTTCCTTTAAGGATTGAATGCTTTTTTTTATAATTTAATTATGGTGTAAAAGCGTTGACCGACGCACATTTCGTATGACTCGTGGAAAGTAGCAAATTAACTAATATGTTTTCCTAAAGACAATTCAAGACATTCATGAAATAGGGAACCCACGGCATAATTAGCTTTTATGACAGTTTAAAGTGCAGTTTTTGTCATATTTGGGTAGGTGTTTTTTTTCAATAGGACGAGACATTTTGTGCACTTTTAAAATGAAAATAAACACTTTCAAATTATCGGAATAGAATCACTTGTCAATATCATGCGTATATACAAAGAGAGAACTATATGATTCGTTTGTCATTTTTTTCTTTTAGATATTTAGAACTCGATTTTACGTCAATCATAGTTTACCGATGCATTTGTGAAATGACACCTATAAGCTGCATGTAATCAAAAGTATCAAAACATTGAAAACCTTAAACAAATTTAACTCAAACATTTTGTCAAAAAATTTAAATTATATAAATATCAAAGCATCAACACAATTAAATTAAAAAAAGATAATTATGAAAAACTAACAAAATTATATTATGATATATATTATGGGACATTCTGTTAGGCAGTAGAGTGTAATTTGCAACATGAAAATGTTCAAACGTATCATATTTGATGAATAGAATGTTTTTGCCTGAACGGAATAACCCCTCAGTTCAAGGTATGTAGGTATTTTGGTCAGAATAAGAATGTTGACATATATCGGTCAAAACTAGGAAGAGTCATTTGTAAGCCCGCAAACCGTTTGTTTCTTGAGTCAGATATCAGACAAACTGTCATACGGTTAGCACACAAACACCAAAAATCAAAAACAATGATATCAAATCTTCTTAGATTGTTTTTTCCATTTCAAAGTATTTTATTGTGTTATAATAATTCAAGCTTCTTTCAGATAGTAAAAAAAAACAATAAACTTCTTAACTAATTAAAGTCAATCCAGATAAACCTCCGAACACCTCTTAATCTTCATTTACGTATATCAAACAGAAATTGATACGAAAACCAAGACAGAGGCATAAGTAAAAATTAACAAATAATATTTTTATCTGTTGTGATTAAAAAAAAACTTTATCCAATAAAATTAGTAGATTTGGCAAAATTAGTCCTTATGATTGAATAAAGTAACATTCATTTTCAATGGAATATTGTTTTAAAGAAAATTGTGTCTAAAATAACAATTGTGAGCTAATCACTATTGGTAATTTATGTAAGATAACTCTAGTTATTTTTTCAACATTTTATCACTATAGGAAGATAATCAAATTTGACCATCATATATCATATCATATATCGTACATGTCTTTGTGGGATCAGGTTAACAAATCTAATCAAGACATTCTTCATTCTGCTACATTTGAATGCTGACACTGTTGTATAGACAATCTTAAATAAAATAAATGTACGCTTTTGTAGAGATTCGTGGATGCAGACAACTTAAGCTAGGTTATTACTAACGGACAGAGTTACTTCAGATGATAACATAATATGCGAAAAACCGCTAAATAATCTACATTAAATTAAAACTTACCAGTATTTGTATAAATTATATTTGATCAATAACTAAACTCCGACTTATAGGATGTAAACGCCATAATGATTACGAGACAGATGCACTACACTGAATTATGAAATAGGTCGTCTTTAACAGATGCACACTTACTATGGGGTATTTTAACGACCCTGACTGCCCTTTAGTGTATTGCACGGTAGATGGCACATATACATTTGCTAAGTAAAATTTTTAAAATTATGAAAAGTTCTTTATTTTGTTATGTAATATTTTTAAACGTTTCAAAACAGATAAATACATTCAAAAATACAAGATAAATGTCCTTCATAAACGAATTATAAATACGAAAATGTTTCAAATTTCTTAATATTTTAATAAACTTAAATAGAATAAAATAACTATATGTAAAAATGAATTAATGACCATGTTCAAGGGAGACAATAAACTTAGCGATTCGCCAGACTAGTTTGAATTGGAACATAGTATCGAGAGATGTCACTGCAATGAGTGTTCGTTATACAGGGTCAATGGTGAAACCTTTATTACTGCATGATAGCCAATGCTAAAATCCTTTTGATATGTCAAATGAAAAAAAATATCTTCGCTCTTTGTATCATCCAGAAACTCCCATATCAGCTCAAGGTGTTAGCCGAGTGCTCATATAGGTCGAGGAATGATACAAGGGCCCATATGGAAAAAGGCATATTTTAACCAATTTAGCACATATTATACAAATGCTTAAACTAGTGGAAAGAGTTTTATTATTCCGTCTTGCAAGATCATACATTTATACATTTTTTTTCTCCATTGAAATATTTTTATTATTACGAAGCTCCCCAACAGCTCAAAACTACAGTTTTGAATACTATAATCTTGTTAATGTCCTATTTTCTTTTAGTATTAGTGTTCTTTATTTCTTTAATAAATCCCGCTATCATTTTAATCGACGTTGACATGACGGCCATCTTCCTCGTCCGTCATTGTTGTTAGGAACAGTTAATCACATTTTAAAATCACCAAAAGGGGGCTGGGGAATAGAAATATGGTCTCTGTTCCGACCGACAGTAAAACCCTTGTCAAAAAAGGACGTCCGTTTGGCTGTGCGGGATGTATATATGCGCAGCCATGTCTGGTCAGAATGGAGACGTTAAATTTGATGCCTCGTGTAGAGAGAGTGCCACGATCTCTGCACGTAAAGAACCCCTGTTACAACTCTTTTGTTAGATTATACTCTTGTCTCTATTCAATATACCCCCATGTTCAAGAGGCAGTCTAAATTTCTCCCATACATCCCAGCCGATCTTTATTTAAGGCCCTACCTTTTGTATTTATTGGTAATTTGTTTTCGTCTTGAATTTGCATGAAATATTTGCAACTTCGTTACCTTACTGGAACTTTGTTAGTCACGAGTCGAAACAGTGTTTTGTCTACTGGGTAGTTTTGATAAAATGTTAACTTGGACTGAACTGATTTGACACTTTTTTATTTACTGCTTAAATCAGTTTGCTGGAAGGTTTTGGAAGGTCAGAGGTAAAACCCAAACACAAAAAAATTCCAAAAAATCTGATATAAATAAAGAAAGACAGGCGAAAGATACAAAAAAAGGCAAATTAAACTCATAAGTCGAAAACGAACTGACAATGCCATGGCAAAAAAAAAATGAAAGATTTGAATTTGTTAGTCATACGTATATGTATGTCCTAAATCGTTTTTTACATTCCACGGAGATTTGTGGTTTACTGGATATAGTTATTTAACAAGAAAGATTTCGATGTTTACCCAATGACGTATTAAGTTGATAGTTTTGTATTTTTTTTTTCTGCACGTGTTTGTTTTTTTCTTACTTGCTACTTAGAATGTTTTGAATACTTGATTGATTTGACGCAGAGCTTCTGCAAAAACAGACAAGATCTTAAACAGAACATACATGTAGTTAAAGTGGTACATTTCCGGTGATCAAGTTGTCCGTTATGTATTGTAAGACATATAAAACGCTGGTCATTTCAATTTGAAGTATGTTATGTGTAATTTATTCTCTTCTCTGGCTTAAATATCACATGTATAGGATATATCCAAACAGATGAAAAGGACCATTTCTACTTTTGGGTTTAATTTGAAAAGTGCGTGTGTAAGAATTTTGTTTAATGAACTAATACACCATATCACCTCTATTCCATAACACAAGTTGAACACTGAATAAATAACACAAGTATTTCCGTCGTTTAGTCGATGTCTTTTACACACATTTTTGTATAGAACTACCAAGTATGAATGTCAAGTTGCCCAAATTATTTAATTCACATCAGTTTATTTAAAAAAAAACCCAAATAATACAATTAATATAAACATGATAAATGCAACTGCTATTTTAAATAAAACCACAGGTTCGGACAAATTAGGCACATATTTCCCGTTCTTGGTTCTACTATGCTTACAGTCATGGTCTGTTGGTTCTGCAGTCAAAACCTTAAAGAGAGCACAAAATTGACATATGAAACAGAACGATAGACACAATTCAAGTAAAATGTTAAAAAGAAAATAAAGAAAGCGTGGCTTCCAACATTTATATCAGATAATAAACTTTTGAAAAAAAAATGCTTAATGATAGAAACAACTTTTGCAACTTTTTGAGTATTAGCTGTTACCAGTCCGTACTGTTTGTTAGCTTTGTTTTGTATCTGACTTGTACGACGTTTTTGAATAAAAAGTAAATACATTTTGCATTTCAAAGACAATTACATAATCATGATAATCAAAAAGATTTAATAAAATGTCCAGTCCGATTTATTTACTACGATATTTGGAGATATTTTAGTCTTAAATACATTAGTCTTTAATCTGTGTCCGAGTAAAATTATTGCTAATTAGTTTGTTACATATATAATCAGTGATGTATGAGTAGATTGAAAAGGGGGCAAACTTCTTACTGACAAGCAAAAAGAAAACCTTTTCCATTTTAATCTTGTCTTATTGTCTAATAGTCTATAGTATAGAAGTTAATAAATATCTCTCGTTTCCAATAACAAAATGACAAAATCTGTGGGGGTAAGAATAAAAAATATTTTTGTTTTGCCCTGCCCCTAATTTTGGAAGTTTGGTTGAGCAATTGCCTCCCTTCTCCGGCTCTGAGGCCTTAACATCTTTATATATCTCCCTCCACTAAAAAAACCCACCAAACATACGTACAAACAAAACCAAACAAAGAAGCAAATAAACAAAAAAATATGTATAGCACATTTAAGATTTTTAAAAATTCAACGACGCATGAAAATAAGATAAGAAAGAGAAACCAGAGAATCGCGAACTATACATTTGTAAATATGAAATCAAAGGAGCAAACATATATATCTAAACAAAAATTTCCCCTTTTTTATTGATTTTGTCTCATTTTTAATATTTTCATCCACATATTTTGGAAATCATATGTTTCAGTTAATTTTTGTGCTCATGGGAGTAAAGGGATATTCGGGTCGATCCAATGATTGTTCAGGTGACATAATATGTTTCCATTTACCATCACAATGTCCAAAATGGGAGACAGTTTATTTGACGTTCAAATTGATTTTGCGCTATCACATTTCGACTTGAACAAATTCATTGGAAATGAAGAGAAAAGAGACAACCTTCCGTATAGTTAAATTTAGAAGATTTTAATTTCACTACTTAGCAATCTCAAGAACAGTTTGTACATGGAAACATTTTAAGGTTACAGTTACTCTTGCAGTCATTAAATTCGTAACCACTTTATTAAATTTTAGCATTTTGGGACATAATTAACTTTTTTAGAGATATAATTTTTACGAACATGATGAACACTTTTCATATAATTTATATTTATAAAAACAGGTAATTGGGTCACAAGTTGTACGATATATTGTCTATGTAGGCTATGAACTCACTGAATATGTTATAAAATAGAAGTTCCTTCTTAATATAATTTTCTAATGGAAGAAATATTCCGTAATAATAATGAGGTTAAAGACTTCAAGTATAGCACGTGTAAGCTTAAGTTCATGTATATCAAATTTAGATAATGTTTTATTAAGAGGTTGGTAAATAGTTGATTCATAGTTGGTGCATAGTCGATGGCAATATGTATATAAGGGCCCTATGTTTCAGTGTTAAGATAAAGAGAACTGGAGAATACAATCAAAGAGAGTGCTAGCAGCTATGAACGGTACTATCAAATGTTAGAAGGTTTAAGAGATCTTTGAATATTAAGCTATGTAAAGTTGTAATGAAAAAGAAACGTCTACTATTCGTAACTAATACATACTTGGATAAAAATGTTTTGTGTGTGATTCATAACTTGCCGCAACTGGAAGTATATGTTTCCTGATTATGCTGAGTACATTAACTAGTCGTAACTGATAGTTTATGTAAATTATCGTGACTGTCTATACTGTAAAACCTACATTTGTACATCTCAACTTGTGTGAATGTGTTGACTTTTGTAATACATGTATATAGATATAGGAAGATGTGGTATGAGTGCCAATGAGATAACTCTCCATCCAAGTAACAATTTATAAAAGTAAACCATTATAGGTCAAGGTACGGCCTTCAACACGGAGCCTTGGCTCACACCGAACAGCAAGCTATAAAGGGCCCCAAAAATTACTAGTGTAAAACCATTCAAACGGGAAAACCAGCGGTATAATCTATATAAAAATGAGAAACGAGAAACACGTATGAACTACATAAACAGACGACAACTACTGTACATCAGATTCCTGACTTAGGACAGGTGCAACATTTTTTAACGTTTTAATGGTACCAAACCTTCTCCCTTTTCTGAAACAATATTATAACATCACAACATAGAAAAACATACTATAAGATATCAATTGGAAGGCTTAACTCAATCAAAAAACGTAAATTAACACACAATGAACGAATAAATTTGATCTGTGATACCTGAATGCAAATACATAGTTAATAAAAATTATAAGGGATAAATAATTAAGGTCAAAAGTAATTAACAGGTTTAAACAAAGTTAAAGTATGACACCACTGTGAAATGTTAAACAATATTTAGAAAATCATCACTTTTAAAAAAAACCTTCGTCAAATTATACACAGGTAAATGAAAATAATTGTGTTGTTAAGTATATGCCTATATATATGCTTGAATTAGTCCTCGTAATAAACTTTCTTCGAGAAACCTGAATTGTAATGTTTTTGCAAAAAATAAAATAAAACCAAAATGGCATCACTTTTTACATGTTTTATCCATCCTTCTCGATCTATCCTGACCTGAAATTTAGCGCATACTCGGCCGCCATGGCAGTTAAGTTGTATTTGCCAAGAGTTATAAAACCTGATCAGTAGTTGTTAGTATTTCGCAATCAAACTTATACACGTAGATCAGAGATTTTAGAAAATTACAAATCAGTACTTCTCTATATATATATTATATTTTAACATTAAAAGAATAAAGAAAATTCGTTAAGACATTACAGGACGCCTTTAGTTAGTAAGTTGCCAAAAAACATAAAATCTCACCTCTCTCAACAGCCGTAATACAGGTACATCTCAGGAAGGAATAATGGTATCTTCATATGTCAATTTCGGATCTATATCCGGACAGTAATTCTTCACTCTGGCAAATCGAGTCTTTGGAATTCCTAGCATCCTCATGAATTCCTTTTCTTTCTTCAAAACTTGTTGATCTCCCGATCTGTTTTTGTCTGTTTGTGTGAGTACACCGTATAAGGTAATATCTAGAAAAGACAATTAGGTATCAAAACAGTATCAAAACAACTGTTAGATCTTTGTGTCTAACGTGTTTTTGTTAGATTTGTTTGTATGCTACGTATAGAGATCTGATAAGTCAATCCCTCTCCAACTGATTTCTACGGTTTGCTCTTATGTGGAATTTTACACCACTGGCCCGGGCTAGGGGGTGGGGTTAGCACTCACAAGAATGTTAAACACCATCACATTCTTTAGGTACTTATCCCTAGACAGGATTTGTTGTCTAAAGGTTGTCGTTAGTACATGTAGCTGTCTGTTATATATTGTGTTTTCCATCATGGTTTAAGTATTAGACAGGCCATGTGGTGACATGTAATTGCTAACATCGATGTCAATTAGTCTTTATAGATAGTTGGCAATCATACCACATCTTCTACGTTTCTTTTGAAATCATTATTATTTTATGTAAATAATTTAAGTGTTTTAGATTGTGTGTAAGAATTGCAATGATAAACTCACCCCTCTCTCTGTTGGTAATATCAGTTACAGCTTCCAACAAACTTTCTGGCAACTGCTGATCTGGATTTGCCGAACAAACAACAAAAATTATATTTACTCGGAGATTCTCTTCCCTATTCAAAATAACTGAAAAATCTAAAAGTTTCCAAATAGGATTCGAGGACCTGCTGTCTTGTTTTGGAATAATACCAAAATAATTTTCACCAAAATACTTTTCTTTGACAGCATTAACACCATAAAGTTCTCCAAATTTTCTCACGACATGAAGTTCTTCTCCTTCCAGCTTTCCGCAAAAAAGCAATATTTAAAAGTTCTTTATTCAAAGGAGTGTCCTCATCCTCAAAACCTATCAAGAAACGTTGGCAAAAGATATTCATCTTTGTCTTCGTAGTAGTCTTTCTTTTGGAAACTGAAATAAAGGGTAAAGTATTTCTAACAGTCAAAGAGGAAAAGCAAGTGGTTTGTTTGACCTCACCAGATACGTTTATTTTCCGTATGTATATGTGTTTGCTTTTTTTTTCATAGGGGGAAGGGTGGTGGTCGTTTGGTTTTATAAGTTTGCCAATGTGTCCTTACGTATGCTATATAGTTTCTTTTGTATTGGAATTATAAATTGTTGGAGATCATTATAGATTATGATATATAGACATTTTAAAGGCAAAAATATGCAAATTGCATACATACCCTCGTCTTTAAATTAATATTATTATACGCATACGTTCTTGACACTGTGTATGCCCTCCTTGACGGTCCATTCCTATATTGCAGAACCTACCTAATGTTTTAATTTGTTCTTGCTGTCGTCTTAAACATGAATGAACTATTTGCCACTGGGCGTAAAAAAAAACAATAAATCGATCAATCTTGACATAGGCATTTTAACTTAAATCCAAGAGCAATAGTTCTTATAAATCACCGGTTAGTGTTAAATATAAATAACTTCTAGTTAACACAGAATATTGTAATTATATTTGACGTGTATACCTAAAAAGAAAAGAAAAGAAACCGAATAATACAAACCCGTTACAAGGTAGACATTTGGCTTAACCTATGTTTACCCCTACAATATAATGCATAATTTAATAGAAAATCAGTTCTTGTTTCCATACAAAGATAGCAACAATTATTTTACACTAAAGTATGTCTTAGACGCATTAATTTTATAACTCAAATAAATAACCTTTTCAGTGGTCTTGTTACTTGCTTCCCTCTCCTACCGAATTTCCCATACTTTGCATGTTCTGACCAATGATCATGGCTGAAAGCAGCAAAAATGGTAATAAGAAATGACGATTTTCCACATCCGGGAGGTCCAATGACAGCAATCACCAGGGGTTCTTTCCCTTGTCCTACTTCACCGACTTTCCCCTTGCAATTCCACAGCAATTCTTGTTTACGATCAAAATGCTTGTCTTTTCTCGGATCTCTGGCAACATATATCGGATTATCATCTGAATCGCTATTAGAGAAGCTCGGAATCCAGGAATCGCCAATCTAAAGAAGAACAACAAAAACTTGATGTGGGTTATAAATGTATAAAAAATACATTCACACTATACAGAGTATTATATTTTCTTCACAACAATGTATGTACAAATAGAAAACTGAAGATTATCATAGGATTTTCCTGACACAAAATCGTTACCCGTACATCAAAAAAAGCAAAAGTATTTACATTGCTGTTCATTATCTAATTGTCGCAATGACACCTTCAACCTGGAGCAAACGATAACAACTTACCACAAGTTCACGGCAACCGTTGAACCAGTTTGAATAGATTTCTTTGCATAGTCATTAATTAATATTTACAAATATTAATCTTTATTGGGAAAAAAAATCTTACAAATTTTGTCATAAAATGTCCAATAACTTAACCACAATATAGAAATAATACGTACATAATATAAACAACCATGGGCTATATGATCATTTTACTCTAGAGCCCCAAGCTCTTCGGTTATCTATTATGATTCTATTTTCGCTGATAGTCAAGTAATATTTTGCAAATGGCTCTTATAACGCCTTAATAACATCTTTATTACAAATTTTCTATGCAAAACCAAAAATCAAGCAAATCAGTGATTTTTGAAATCACTTGTACAAGTAATTAACTCCCCTGACTCGAGAAGATGTGTTACGTATTACTAAACAGCAGGGCTCAAGATATGCAAGTTAAAAAATGTAAGAAAATGGACTGTACAGGATTTTTTATTGATTATTTACTATTTTGAAACATGGTTATTATGTGCAAAAGAGTAGGTTTGTATATGCATGTAAGACTTGTTTATTCCAACCATAAGGCAACTAAGACTCTTTAGAAATAAGTTCGAACCTTTGGTGAAGACAAACCATGAGTTGTCCCACCTGGGTATTTTGGCCCATTAGACTTTAGACCTTCACCTATTATTTGCACCTAGTTGGTAAAAAATATTGCCGTAGGGAAATTTTGACAGATTTTTTAAAATGTGAGGGGGGGGAGCCATTTTTTTAACACATAACTTTGGACCTATGGTGAAGACAAACCACGAGTTGTCCCACCTGGGCCTTTAATTTTGGCCCATTGCACCTTAGACATTACCTTATCAGTTGCACCTAGTGGGTAGGCATCTAAGACTGTTTAAACCTAAGTTCGGAACTTTGGTAAAAACAAACCATGAGTTGTCCCACCTGGGACTTTTGCCCTATTAGACTTTAGACCTTTACTTGTCATTTGCACCTAATGGGTACAAAAGTATTGCCGTAGGGAAATTTTGACAGATTTTTTTTTAAATTGGGGGGAAGGCATTTTTTTTTAAAACCTACCTTTGGACCTGTGGTGAAGAAAAACCATGAATTGTCCCACCTGGGCCTTTTGGAACATTGGACCTTAAACCTTTACCTATCATTTGCATTTAGTGGGTAAAAAAGGGTTGCCGTAGGAAAATTTTGACAGATTTTTTAAAATAGGTAGTAAGCATTTTTTTTAAAACTAACTTTGGACCTATGGTGAAGACAAACCATTAGTTGTCCCACCTGAGCCTTTTGGCCAATTGTACCTTAGACCTTTACCTATGATTTGCATCTAGTGGGTAAAAAAGTATTGCCGTAGGGAATTTTTGACAGACTTTTACAAATTTGGGGTAGGCTCTATGACTCTTTAGACCAAAGTTCGGACCTTTGGTAAAGACAAACCATGAGTTGTCCCACCTGGGCCTTTTGGCCCACCAGACCTTAGACTACCTGTCATTGCACCTAGTTGGTAAAAAAATATTCTATTTGTTAAATCGCTAATGCCAAATATTTATAATTTTTGAGAAGTTATTTCATTGTCACAATCAATCATTTACCAACACCACTTCATCGAACGCGATTTCATCTCATGGATTAACATCGGCAAACTTCACTCTAGTACACTACAAATAAGAGGAACAGTGGTTTGTGGACACTTTTATTTGTATGTCTTAAAATGTTTGTTAGTAGTTTAACCTTTTGATGAAGTAAATATTATAAAATGATAGGAATATACAACGTAGGTCTTCCCAACACACTCCTGTTCAACAGAGAGTTGGCAAAAGTGGTCTACAGTCTAAAAATTACTCATTTTAGCGGGCTATTTATGCGGAATACCCAACAACCCAAACCACACCATGAAGAATGCGGTATTTTTAACCATGATACTGTAATGAGGTCAGGAACACACTGGACGTGTTGGTATAAGAATAATTCACAAAGATGTACTTTGACTACGTTTCTATGTATGAGCATTGTCGTTTGTTTTTTGTTGCACCTCAGTGTTTCTGTTGTTTCGTTGTTTTCCTTCCATAGTTGATGTGTTTCCCTCGGTTTAAGTCTGTAACCCGGATTTGTTTTATCTCAATCGACTTATGACTTTTGAACAGCGGTATACTACTGTTGCCTATATTTACAGGCTACTGCCATCCAAAGAGATAGTTGACTACTTAAATCCTGGGGTCTGTTACAACACCAACTGACGTCAAATGAGAGGAACAGTGGTTTTTTGAACCCTTTTGTTTGTATGTCTTAAAATGTTTGTCGTAGGGTTAACCTTTTGATGAAGTCGTTTACATTGATGCTATAAATAAAAGAATGATTGACAAGTTTGGAATAAATAAAAATAAGGAAATAAATGGGAATAGTTTTTTTGAAGATCTGAACATGAACGACAATCGTATCACTAGATTAGTTTTCTCGAAGGTCTGAACATGAACGACAATCGTATCACTAGATTAGTTTTCTCGAAGATCTGACCATGAACGACAATCGTATCACTAGCCTAAAACCTCCGAGTTATGGTACGGATGCTGCAGCAGGTAAAAGACAGTATAAGTCAAACCGAAGCATTGCAATCTGAGTGTGAGAAACTAAAAAAAGGATTTAAAACAAATGGAGAAAGAATATGATGCAACCATTAAACGAAAAAAAGTGGATACATCTGAATCCAGACTACAACAAGAACTCGAAGAAAAAGTAAATAAATCTGAAATCATTTTAAAACAAAATATCAATACTTTGGTGGAATGTTCGTTACTCATGCAAGGTATCACCAATGCTGCTATCGGAAACTAAATGCATTGCTGAAGCAGAAGGAAAATCAGACTGTGGTAAGACACTATTTCTCAACAACTTTCTCCTTAAAGATAAATGGTTAAATACGATTGTTTGCATGTGTTTGGCAAATCACTTCACCAACCCATCTATCAACTGTCGCAATACGCATATATGTGGTATGGGCTTATCTTATTGTTGAAGGCCGTACAGTGACCTAATAATGTTAATTTATGTGTCATCTTTGTATCTTGTTGAGAGTTGATTCATTGGCAATCATACATCTTCATTTTATATAGTAGTAGTGATGATGATATCTGTGAGCAGGAGTTCGATCGTAATGGTTAAAGGTTCAATCGATGTTCTTAATGTGTTTTGAACAAATCTGTTATATATTTGGTCATGGTAATGATGTCGATAACTGGAATTTTGGAAAAACCTACCATCGACAAAAACCTCTAGAACAACCATGTAGTGCACGACGAGACATCAATGCACTCGTCTGTGTCAACCGATCCAAGACCTATGCCTTATACACTTTTAATAAACTTAATACAGACACTGATTTGTTCGAAGAACATCTTATAATTAGTCGTTAGGAAAAACACGTCAAAGAGCTTATTTTTTTTTATAAAGAAAACAATATAACCATTTTTGTAACGAACGACAATATATATTCTCTATATTCTATAGTTGATTTTACTAAATGTTATTTTTTTATAGGTTATGATTTTACTAAATGAAATGACTGAATTCAAATTCCAAGAATACAAAAACATCAGTTAAATCGAAAGGTTGATCCATATGCGTTATCCCCATTGTTTGAACGTCTTTTAAAACGCTAAAGAACGTTCATCGTTTATCGTTCTTTGTTTATCGTTCAACGTTCATCGTTCAACGTTCATATTTTAACGTTCAACGTTCAACGGTAATCGTCGTCGTTCATCGGTCATCGTTCAAAGTTCCATCTCTCTAAATAAATGACTTGCATCAGCATCACCGATCCTAAAAAACGTGAAACTCTTGTTAAGGAGTTACACAATATCAAGCGTTGTTTTCAATGTAGCAATGTAGCAACTTACAACAACGACTGAATAAACAAGGATTGAGTTGTGATCTTAACAAGACTTTTTAAAACCCGTCGTAGAAGCACAAGAGAAAACGGCTTCTCAGATCACTAAGACGATTGAAGATCTCCAAGCACTACATGCAATGCCTCCTCCTCCACTTATCGAACCACCTATAAACATTATTAACGTTGGTCGTCTAACAGAACATCATTTTCACCTCATAAAGATGACCATATCTTTGGTTTACTTTCTGAACACAAATATTTTTCATCGGGAATTCACAGGTCATGATCGATGAAGATGATATCTGTGTAAATGGAGTAAGATATAAAGGAACCCCCTAGAACCCCTGATTTATGGGACCTCATGGTGATGAAGCAACCCACGGATTATGAACCTGTTGATTTGGAACACTATGGTGAGATCTTAAAAAACACCGCTGCCATTTACAACGGAAACTCAGTCTTCTCCAGAACTCCTAAAGCTAGTGAGAGTTACAAATTGAACAATATCGTCTCAATTATCTACAACCATATATAAATATGATAATGGACTCCAACAACCCATATATCTATCCTCAGACTTTGATCAACTCTTATATCGATTATTTATATAATTAGAGACGTGTGCTGCGTCTCATCAAGCTAGGAACAGTGGTGTACGCAACGAGATCGTAGACATCCTCCGCACCATGAAAAAAAAATGAATTTATTAACAATTAGGAGTATAAACAGATTCATCGTAAACTTCTATAAATAAATGTTTAACATATAGAAGGATACACATGTAAATATATTATTGGTTAGATACTATCACCAAGTTAGCTGGACCTCTTTTGTCGCATAGACATTGAGGTGTAAAGCCATGACTGCTTCCACTAATGCAGCTCTCAAAGGTGTTGAAAAAGGAGCAAAGCTGTGGATCATGTGGTTCATAAAGACTCCTCATCAGCAAACCCGTATGAACAACGTCTCATCTAAAAGCAAAACATTGAACAATATCATTTCAGGCAGTGGTATTACAACCATTCACGACTACGCCAATCGCTATAAATAAATGAATGATATACATGGTATCATAGAAGGTTTGTCTTTTGATGAAAGTATTCAAAAATAGCAAGTCCATGAATACGAACCGCAAACTGGAGCATCCTTAAATAGTTCGGGTGCTGAAATAAGAATCAACATCGAAAATCAGTATCTGTGTGTCCATCCGTCTGAGAGTTGTCTTTTGGTGCTGAGACTTCTGAAAAACGATGACACAGATGTAGATATGGTATTCTTTGTCAACTGTAGTATCAATTATCTCTTCAAATGCATCGGTTATTAACTGTACGGTCAGCAGATTGAATACCTCAATGATTCAGGTAGAGCGACTATTATAGGAGGGTTGTTGACGTATCCCGACGACTTTAGCAAATCGCGAGGTCTCAATCAATTGTGATATAAAGATTTCACGACTAATGCCGAGGCTGATAACACTGGTTTTGAAGCTAGACATGGTAATATTACCACAAAGCCTTCAATTAAAGGAATGTTTTTGTTCGCCATACCTTTAAAACTCATTATGGTTTCGCAGAGGATTATGACAAAATCGTGTATAGATTAAAACACGGACGCAAACTCATGCGAGACTCTGATGTAAACGCAGTGTTAAGAGTAGCAGCGCCAGATCCAGCAAAGATATTATAACGTAAACTATCCTGGTTCGTTCCTCGCGTGGTCACTACGGACGAAAACGAGATGAAGCTATACAAAACGTTCCAAAGCAAATCTGAACTCAACTGAGGCAGTGCTATTCCATATCTGTTCCACAGAATAGAATTCACCTGGCGATTATCTGCCTGAGTGAACGGAAGAAGCCCAGATACATCATCGCTGCCTCTCATCAAACTGATAAAAGTAACGTCCAAAACCATAACGCAGCCGTGTTTGATCACTGTCGATTACAAAATATTCATGTTACCTTGAATGTAATCCAGCCGTAGACTGCAACGACCTCTTCACACAGTGTGAAGTATCTATGGTGTACTTGGAAGCCATGTTTCGTAAAACGTTCTTCAACATAGATCAACTTGTTCGAAAAAGTAACTTTAACCTTTTAGACTTTATAGACATATACCCTTTATTCGTCATCGATGTAAGTCACCAGTCTGAGAAGTTTTAAGAGCCTGTTGTTGATATTAAAATCGAAGAAAACTCGGGAAAATATTGTTCCAGCGAACACAAAAGCCTTTGCATTGGTGATCTCAGATAGAGTCCTACAATTTGATTCTGATAAAAAAAAGATGAACGTATAAAATGGAAAGAGTTATGAAATGGCTCAGGTAAATTTGGAGACTTACTATTCTTTCACAAATATTCATGCAGGAAACAAAACTTTTAGTTATACTACTGTTAATGGTATAACCTTGTTAAGTATTGTACTAAATACTAGTTCTTACTCCAGCGAAAACATCAACAACATGTTACAAAGAAATGTACAACTTAACAAACACCTAACAAATATCCATTTCGGTGTTACTCACAGTACACTGAGGTGATTATACTCCGTTAGATAATGGAAAATTTTCACAAAACATCACTACCAAATAATTTCTAATCCACTAAAATACCAGATCAGAAATTAATTCTTTGTTTTTACTTTCTGACAAGATCGTATGAGAAATACTCCTGTTTGGTCTTTTTACTTATTTAAAAACTCGTACTTCTCAAAAAGGGTCCTTCCAAATGTTCCTATTTTTCAAAGAAAGTATTTGCTTTTCCCAAACTTATCATATACTTCTATCACCTCTAATATTTGATAAATTACTGAGGTGGGGAGTTCCTTCCATTTTAAAGTTTCTTGATTTTGCTCCTGTACCTTTTCCTCAAAAATGTTGTCATTTATAAAATCATTTTGTAAGAAAGCCATATTAGTTGTCATTTACAAAATCATCTTGTAAGAAAGCCATATCATTATTACTTATACCATCACATTCTTTTTAAGTGTTGTTTCATAAATAGACTCTTCGTCTAAATAATCAAAATGTGAAGGATGACTAGGACGAATGTTGCGTATTCCAAAGTTGAAATCATTAGAATAACTGTTTTCTAAATAGGCAAGTTTAATTCTCCCCATAATTATATGTTTAACTAATTACAACAGCACTTGTTTTTTATTTCATTCTTAAAATTGTTTTCACTAAAACAAAATCAAACAATATACATTCAGAAATGTCATCTCTTACTCCTATTTAGAAAATTGCTAACCCTAACTCCTTACCCCTATTTTACGTAGTAACTTTTCCGTTTGCCATTTATGTTTCATTTGTCAAGTCAGATGCTTATTTTTTACTTGAAGTTTCAAAGTGATTTACAATCGGCCTATTTACACAACTGTAAATAATATCCTTTGACAAAACTATTTTACAAATTGACTGCAAATGATAGGTTCAGGACTAAGGTCTAATGGACCAAAAGGCCCAGGTGGAACAACTCATGGTTTGTCTTCACCATAGGTCCAAAGATAGGTTTTTAAAAAATTCCTACCCCCAATTTTTAAAAGTCTGTCAAAATTCCATACGGCAATACTTTTTTACCCACTAGGTGCAAATAATAGATAATTGTCTAAGGTCCAATGGGCCAAAAGGCCCAGGTGGGACAACTCATGGTTTGTCTTCACCATAGGTCCAAAGATAGGTTTTTTAAAAAATGCCTACCCCCAATTTTAAAAAGTCTGTCAAAATTCCATACGGCAATACTTTTTTACCCACTAGGTGCAAATAATAGATAATGGTATAAGGTCCAATGGGCCAAAAGGCCCAGGTGGGACAACTCATGGTTTGTCTTCACCAAAGGTCCGAACTTAGGTCTCGTCTCAAGGGTCTAAGATGCCTACCTCAACTTATAAAAGTCTATCAAAAATTCCCTACGGCAATACTTTTTTAACCACTAGGTGCAAATGATAGGTAATGGTCTAAGGTTTTCTGGGCCAAAAGGTCCAGGTGGGACAACTCATGGTTTGTCTTCACCATAGGTCCAAAGATAGGGTTTCAAAAAATGCATACCCCCAATTTTTAAATTTCAAAAATTCCCTACGGCAATACTTTTTTACCCACTAATTGCAAATGATAGGTTATGGTCTAGGGTCCAATGGACTAAAAGGCCCAGGTGGGACAACTCATGGTTTGTCTTCACCATAGGTCCAAAGATAGGTTTTAAAAAAATGCCTACCCCCAATTTTTAAAAGTCTGTCAAAAATTCCTTACGGCAATTCTTTTTTACCCACAAGGTGCAAATGATAGATAATGGTATAAGGTCCAATGGGCCAAAAGGCTCAGATGGGACAACTCATGGTTTGTGTTCACCATAGGTCCAAAGATAGGTTTGTTTTTTTAATAGCTAATTTATAATTTTCCTGCACACCATACATAAAGTACAACAAATAAACCTTTCGTCCAATCAAATATAAGCGAAATCCACTTGTTCAGAAGAAGAATCTTTCGTCAAAACAAATTTGTCTGAGAAAAAAATAGTAAAGCACGAGTGCAACTTTCTATTCTTGTTATGCAGAACAATTGATACTTTTCGGGAACTATTTGACATATGGAAAGCTATTTCTCACAATATCACAAAAATAATTTCTAATAGAAAAGTCGACACCATGGAACAACAATTTCGCCAGCATTTAAATAATTTCATAATTATTTTAGATTCTACATACACTCATTGTGTTGACTATTAAAACTTTAAAGCGTGCAGTACGCTGTTTCGTATATGGAAAGCGAATACTATTGTCTTTAATTTAATGAACAGGAAATGAAATTTTAAAATTCATTGAATAGTGTCTTCAACTGCTTAATCATATATTAAAAACAGATAATTTAGTGATTACATATTAATAAAAACATTTAAGTACTTTCGAATCTTATGCAACTTTTAGGTTTATAGACATATCTGAAATATCGCTGCAAGCGAGGTGGCTGCTAGCGAGTGGCTGCTAGCTTGAGCCTGGTGTTTGCCGCTTGCATAAAGTATGTAAAGATAGGAACTAGTATTACTTAGTCTAGTCTTGCAACAGTACTTATTCTAATACAGTTTGATGTTCGGAACACAACGGACACGAACAAAGTTTAGCGATTTGTAAGGTGTGTATGACACGTCATAACTATTTTAATGAATTAATTCTACTTCATCTCAGAAAAACTGGGATTATATCAGCTTACCTCACTGTAAGTTTAAGCTGAGATAAACATGGATTTGCTAGGATATTTGAAGATAATCCGTGATTTTTTCTAAAAAAAAGTAGATAAGCCGGGATATTCTCCAGTTAAATATTTTACTAACCTTTTTTGAAAATATAATTGCCATGGAGAAAAATTTGTCTTCATTTAGTTTAATAATTTAACACAAAATAAAATCATTTATATTGTAATCATTTCTAGAAAAAGATGCAGATACAGAACCACCGCTTTCTGAGCAGATAGTATCCCCCTCCAAAGACCTACAGTCATTCATCATGATTAATTTATCAATTTAAATATTTTCTACCTTAGTATTTAACACTTGACATTCCTATCTTAAGTAAGAAATGGATTTACATCAGTTATGTACTTATGTTTTCAGGGCCGTATGTTGCCTGTCATGTAAGAGGAGGCAGTTGAGTATGAATCGCCAAGCGGAGCGAGGCGAAAAAAATGTTTGGACCCATTTTAAGAGAAAATTATATTTTTTCGGGCATTTTCCCTGTATGCAATGTACTTCCCCAGAATCAACAACTTGTTAGATTTTTTGTTACATATCAATAAATAAACGCCTGGAATACATTGAATACAGTTATAAACCAGAGTTAGATTAGGGTTGCCGGTAAAGTAAGATTTTTTTACGCTTTATCCTGCTTTATGACTCTTCACAAGCTATTTTTAGTCAGTTTCAGGGAAACAATTTGCGAACTTGAAATGAAAGCCCCCTGAAGTTTTTGTGGTTTATCCTGCTTTTTTTCCCAGTCGATCTTCATTTTGACATCGATTCAGAGACACAATTTGCAAACCTTAAAATGAAAATGCATACTTAATGATTAACTCATAACTTTAATTATCAAATTCAAATTATTTTAACGTAACACTGTTTGTTTACATTGAAAGTTTTATTCGGTAAGGCTTTGTCAAATGCTTAGGCGATTTTTCTGTGCCAGGACGAATCCCATCTCTTAATGTGAAATATATATAATGACGGGATTAACGGGGGACTTCAAATACAAGAGACAACGTATCGACTGTCTTTCGGATATGTCTAGAATAGAGAAAAATTCACTCGACACTGATCGGGACCGGTTATTATAATCATATAAACTAATGTGTCATGGAACCTCGGCTCTTGACATAAAATTCACAGTTATACTTACATTATTAACAACTGGTTAGTCTATGCAAAACTTATGACGATTCTTCTATGTTTACCATTTAATGTAGCGCAAAATCAGGACCAGTTTCAACCTCGCATTTTGTTCCTCAGACTGATATGGCGAGACAGCAGGATTTGTTATATGCCCGAGAATGCGCCACAGGAAAATCCCGTGCTACAAAATTGGCGGGAAAATTTTACGTGTGCAAAGGAGTTGGGTACCGTTCAGCGATATTTACCAGATCAAAATACCGAACATAACCTGCCATTATGATTAATCATGTTGGTTAAACTAACAACCAATGCTATTAAAATATTGCATGATTTTAACCAATTTTTTCTTTTCTTTTCTGTTTTTTTCTTCATTATTTTCTCTTTTTTTGTCAGCCCTTAATAAGAGGCAACTGCCTACATGCCTCCATGTAATTTACGGCCCTGAGTTTTATCCAGTTGATGTTTCATTAATAACCTTAGATACATGGCATTTTGTAATATTAATGAAAGATGTTGACACTTTCTATATATACATAACACGGTGCTCTTATTGAGATGAATTAGTAAGGATATATATACAGAATAAATAGCACATACTATTAACATTGTTAAAAACAATATTCTGAATTAAAATATTATTTAAATACAATAATGATTTCCTTACAAAATGCAGCACCTTTTACGGAAAAATACAGGTTTTGTGTTACAATGGGAAAAAACAAATTGATCACATATCAGCCATCATCTTACCCCAAATCAATCTTTATATTCGGTCTAAATGTGATCTTCTTAATAGGTCTTACTTTTTTTTATTATCTGAAGGAGAGGCAAAAGATACCAAAAGGGACATTCAAACTCATAAGGCATCATCGATATCGAGTCTATAACCTAGGTATTGTCATTGGTGTCGTCATCGAAATCGACATCTAGTTATGTCATGAGTGTATACATGTGTAAGTTCTTCGATATTGATTCGATATCTTGTCGGCATAGTCTGTATCGACGATATCGACACCTGGATTAGTTTTGAGCATGTATGTTAAAATGTATAAACTTTCAACAAGGTGAGATCAGGCGCTTCGATAAGGCAAGTTTTATGCTCACGAACAGGAATAGAAAATATCAGAAATACACACAAATGGACAAACCTAAGTCTTAGATACATGATTTTTTTACTATTTGTTATTGTCTTTGAAATAGCTGTCAGTAACTGTGAGTACTCTCAGATCCGTACTTAGTGTCTTTTTTGTTGTGGGGATGTATAATAAATACCCTGCCACGTCCGGTCTGTTTCTGGTTCTTGCTTTTCTGCTTTGTGTCAATCTGATGAGTTGAGTCCTTTTCAACTGATTTTTATAGTTTGTTGATATGTTGTGCTGTTACGCCACTGTCCCAGGTGATGGGATGGGTTAGGCGCCTGCAAACACGTTTAAGACCGCCACATTCTGTATGTGCCTGTTCAAAGTCATGAGCCTGTAATTTAGTGGTTTTCGTTTGTTGCTGTATATCATATTTGTTTTCATTGAAAATCATACCACATCTTCTTATTTTCATATAACATACACAACTATCTCAATGGTCAAATATATCGGTGACAGGTTCGACAATGAAACATAGAACAACTCGAGGAGGTTAATTTATTTTTAACTTTCTTTGAAAATTGTTTGAGCAGAAAGTATAACTCAATGCGTGATACCCCAAATGCAAAAACAGAAGAAAAAAAAAAAGATACAATGTAGGCATCAAAATCCACAGTAGATGAAAACACTCACTGCTAGCAACAGTACAAAGACAACACACACATAGGTAAAAAAATAACTAAACAAACTGAAAAGAAATGCGGTGGTGAATCACGTGTTCTTGAAGGAAAGGCAGTTTCTTTTCCACGAGTGAAACTCAACATGTTGTTCATGCTCATGCAAGCTGATTTGTTATTTCAAATCCAGCTTTTAGATTAACAATCGTAAAATGTCTACACAAGTAAAACATATCCAATGGTGTCATCTGTGATATGTTCATTCCCTATATCATGTCTCCTATATCATGATTGCGTTGCGAAGACATGGCGTTAGTTTTAGAGAAAAGAAAAATTGGTCCTTAAGGTGCCTGCAACATCGTACAAAATGGAAAATACAAAACAAATAATACCTCTCTATATAGTTTCTGAAAGTTGGCTGCACACGTTCCCAACAAGTCTTAAATAAAACCAGAGGACGTCAGTGAAATTTCGGACTGGTTGGATGCTTAACATTTAAAATGGCACATTTCATTAACAAATGTCAATGTTATCCGCCGATGAAATCAAGCTGGCAATAGGTGTTTATGATATTTATATAAATAATCTGGTTAGCAGATGTTTGATGTTTTTCACAACTTGTTTTGGGGAGGGGGAAAGGGGGGGGGGGGGTAAACTTATAATGATTTAGAGCTTATCGTGCAGATCAGGCACTCATCTTTTATACCGTTTTCTTGACCTCTGTAGATGTCTTTTATAATTTGTTTGTGTTTTGTCCCCTTAACCCAACATCTCCTTTTATTCATATGATCAATGATAATTCCTAATTGTTCGTATGAAGAACATCAATCAAAGCGAAATTCCTTTGATGTGTATATTGCCAAGAACTCTAAATGCCCAGACATCTATCTTCAAAGATCCAAATGTTACGATAATTATGGTATCGTTCGCTGCAGACAAAACCCCATTGGAAAGCAATTATATCATTTTTGTTTGTCAATCACATTAACTTTGCTGCTTGAAATAGGAATTAGGTAATAACAAATCACTTGAGGAATACCAAAGTTATTATTTATACCACGACTATTATGCAGGAGGAAATCTTGAAAAATAGTAGGTCGGCTTTATGTGTATTTGCATTTTCAACCAAAGATTAAGATCATTCCTATGGTAACCCACTGTGGCCCTCTGTTTTACCAACTCGTTTCGTTATTCAAACGCGACAGACTGCATACAGAAGCTCAAGCCAAAGGTTGATGAGTACCGTAATATTATCATCCCTTGGTCTTGATATTCTCCCGACTGGCTGTAAAACGCTCACCATAGTGGTGCGTCCGTTCGGCAGTGCGGGATGTAAAATTCGCAGCCAAGTCCAGTAAGAATTAGGACGTTCAATCAGATGCTTCTAGTAGAGAGTGTGCCACGCTCTCTGAACATTAAGAACTTTTGCAACAAATCTCTGATGGTTTTGTGCATGACCTATTGCCAGGTTTATTTTCTGTCCATATCAAATGTACCCTCAATTTCCAGTGGCAGATTAAATTGTCCTCCCTTCATCTCAGTCGACCCCTATTACAGGGTCTAGCTATTGTATGTATTGTTAATTAGTTTTTTTCCTGAACATGAATGTAATATTTGCCATTTGACGTTAAGCAAATCATAAATCAATCAATCTAAATCGCGTGTGGCATTTTTCCATTTTTTGCTTTAATTTTACTACACTTACCTCATTAAAATAGTTGAAATACATGCATTCTTCGTAGGATTTCTTTGCTCTATATAAAAATGATTTAAAGAACTATACTCCTAATATAATAGTTGAAGAATAAAGATTCGATTTTTTCAGATATAAATTAAAAGCTGTGGTATGAGTGCCAATGAGACAACTCTCCATCAAAGTCACAATGTATAAAAAGTTAACAATTATAGGTCAAGTACGGCATTCAACGCTGAGCCTTGGTTCACACCAAACAGCAAGCTATAAAGGGCCCCAAAATGATTAGTGTAAAACAATTCAAACAGGAAAACCAACGGTATAATCTATATAAAAAACGAGAAACGAGAAACACTTATGAACCACACCAACAAACGACAACCACTGAACAACAGGCTCCTGACTTAGGACAGGTGCATAAAAATGCAATGGGTTTTAACAGGCGCCAACCTTCACCCTCACCTGAGACAGTAGTCTGTGTAACATTACAACATAAAAAGACATACTATAAAATATCAATTGAAATGGCTTAACTCGACCAAAAAGACATTTAAACAAAAAAGAAGTAAACATACACTGAACGAATAAGTTTGATCGATGACACAATATAAATTCAATATTAATAAAAAAAAAGATGTAGGAACAGTGTCAACAAGACAACTTTAACCTGAGACGTAATGGCGTTAAATAAAACAACGTACACAGGTAAACTTTTTTACAACATTAATAAAGTGAAAATTTATCGTCATACTAAATACATGGTGGTACATATCAAAAATAGTGAGACGAGATATAACACAAAATAAGTAAACATTGAATTACAGAAATGCATTACAAATTGTGTCAACATGTCAAATTAACACGAAAGTACGATTTGAGAGTACTCACAGTTACTGAAAGCTACTTAAAAGCCAAATGCAATTAATAATAAAAATTCATGCATCAGAGACTAAAATCAATTAAAACATATCCCAGGGATTTAGTGTTTTAACACCATGGACAGTCAAAGAAGACATGACTTCTGCAATGCCAAAACAAAAGTATCGACAGGCAGTAGGATCGTTAGGATATAACCTTATAATAAATATGTATGTTATATTTAGATAAAGCAATCTCTGAAGATAGCCTGATGACGTAATCACTGAACAAGATATTTTATCGTATCATTTGTTTGTTCTTTTTCTTTCTGAGGATAATCTCCCAAGTCATTGCCCCTGTATTCAAGTTGTTCCGTTTAATTATTTAAGAATTGAATGCTTTTATTTTTTCATAATGTTATTGGGGTGTTCAAGTGATTACCGAAGACCACTTTGTATGAAGCACTCACTCACAATGTGCGCACGATCAAAGTTTTTACAACGGTTGCCCTATAAAATTAAGAAAAAAAAAGAAGCATTTCATTCTTGTAATTACATTTATATGCTACGATAATAAAATAACGAGTTATATGAAGATTTCGTTTGTTTCCTACATGTATGCATTGGAGTGACGTTGTCATGGGAAGCACATGCAGTTATGAATGTTGTATTTCATATAGAATTACGATTTGATTATGAAATGCCTCAAAAGAGCGGATTCTTATGAAACATACATGTAAAGTAATTATTGTCTCTTAAACGAAAACTCCACATTTCCCCTTTTCAATATCTTAAGTTATTCATGCACATTTGTCCACGGAATATAAGTCTTATAACGTATGACTTCGCTTTATTCTGTGCACTACATTTGCGCGCATTACCATTACATTTGCGCGGAAAAATCATTACGTTTGCGCGCAGCTTTTGATTACATTTGCGTGCATTCATTTACAGGTAAACTCAAGTAAATACAGGTAGATTATACTTAATTATTTATTTAACTATGATTCCCGAGCAGGATAAGTCCGTTTTATTGTGCACAAGCACTCAGTTCTGGAAATATATACAGATAAAAATGTAAAAACATAGTGAATTTAAAGATTAAAAGTATTAATTTTGCATGTCGTAACTTGCATTGAAATACATGGATGTGCTGAATACAATTGCTCACTGGAATGATTCCGGGACGTTTGTAGTATGCCTGTATTCTGCTGATGGTAGTGATGTCCAAAGACCTGAAAGAAATAGGGAATCTGGTGAAATATCTTTGCATTTTATAACGGTTCATCGCCATGACTTAAGTGTTCTGTCGAAACGGAAAGTAAATCCATCGATCACTAATGATTTTTTCTCCGATTTGTTTGGGACAAACGAAGAATCTCCATGTGTGTGCCATGAAACAACTTTACAAACTGACTTAAATTATTTATTAAAGTCATCACTATTCGGTAAAATTATGAAACCGAATACTATTCACTCTGAAATATTCGCAATCACGTTACATATATATGTCTTAAGCTATTACGGAATTTCTCATGATCACTTTATTTTTTTTAGAGTTCAATAGGAAAATATATAATTTAGATTCATTAATATGTCAAAATTCATAATAACTATAAAATATAGTCATACATTTATTATGAATGATCTTTATTTTACCTGTGTTATCTGTAAAATGAATGCGCGCAAACATAAAAAGAAATAATCCCCAAATGCGTGCAAATGTAATACGCCCGCTATTTCTGTTTGCATTTCTTCGTTTTTAACGCTGATATTTATATTTATCTGTTTTGTTGAAATGTTATATCGGAACTTTTAAATTTCTTATAAAATATATGCTTCACCCATAATAAATCGACAATAACGTTGTAATACATTCATAATTGCTAAAATTTATTCGGTGTGGTCTTTAAAAGAAATTTGATGAAAATATCGTTGAATATAAACCCGAGGTCATATTCATAGGACTTATACACTGTACGAAACACTAGCGGTTTTTATGTTTAATGAATGACTGTAGGTCTCTTGGGGTAATAACTGCCAAGAAAGCGGTGGTTCTGTATCTGTATTTTTTTTTTAAATGTGATTACAATATAAATGATGGGTTTTCTTTAATTTTAATATTATTTTAAATGAAGACAAATTCTATTTTCTTAAAAAGGTAAGACAAAATATTTAACTGGATCCAATCCCGGCTTATCCAACTTTACCGAGAAAATCACGGATTATCTCCAAATATCCTAGCAAATCCAGGTTTATATCAGCTTAAACTTACAGTGAGGTAATCCGGGTTTAAGCTGATATTATCCCAGTTTTTCTGAGTTGAAGTAGAATTAATTCATTGAAGCGGTTACGACGTGTCATACACACCCTACAAATAGCTAAACTTTGTTCGTGCCAGTTGTACTTAACATCAAGCTGTATTAGAATAAGTACTGTTATATAACTAGACTAAGTAAAACTAGTTTATTTATATAAACGTCGTGCAAGTAGCAAACGGAGAAACACCAATTGCAAACGAAAGGAAATATAATAAATAACAATCAGAAGAGTAAAATTTTTAATTCTTATAATAAATTGCTGTAAAATGTAAAGATACCACAAACATTTTGATAGTGAAAAAACAACAACAGCAAAAAAAAAAAAAAAAACAAACAAAGAAAAGTCACTGTCCTACTCAAAGGAATTTGAGCGTGTTTTCGATTCCGACCTTCATGTTATTATAAGTTCATATATCATTTTCGAACTCGAGTTCTTATATATCTTAATCGATATTAAACTCGAAAAAAAGTATTATTTCAATTCTGAAGTAGATATTCGTCTTTTTACTCTCATGTATATCTTTATTTTTTGTCACGAATCTGACTTCTAAGACTGTAGAACAGTGACTAGGGTACACTTTTTGGATGCTCCTTACTAAAAAAAAAATATTTTAAGGTTAAAATTCAAGAAATACGGCCTATTTCGTAACAAACTGTAGATTTAGTTTTAAAATTTTGTAAAAGCCTTTGGTTTATTTTTTAGCTTGCACATATATTTGAAAATATATCCCCCTTACCCCACCCCAACCTCCACCCCTTCCGACACACACACACCCAACCCAATCACCCTTTACCAACACATTCACATACGGTTGTCTTTTAACTATTTTTAAGCTTATAGAACAATGCATTTGAACTAATCGATTTAAACGTGTACATTACATTTAAACTGTTCAGTTTTGTTGTGTATTAAATACTAAGATGTCCTTCAGTCAATGACTTTTTGCTGACATATACACATTAAGTCATGCGTGCAATGTTTCTTTATTCTTTATTTTATAAATAGATAGAATCAGAGGAGTTCCAAATGGTGCAATTCAACTTTTAGTTTCGGTTTAGAAACGAATATCGTAACTATAAGTTTATGGTAAGTCATATAGGAAAGCAGTTTAAGGACAATCACCTAAAACTTTTGGAAAGTAAAATGTAGCATTACTACATGTTTTCCAAACTAAATTAGTATGTAAAGAATTAAATATGATTCAGGCAATCATTGTTTCTGCGTTTACATGGTAACAAAGGCTTTGAACACATTTTCGTATATTCGTACATTTAACAATAATTTGTCAAAATATTTAAAAGCTGAAAGGAAATTTTTCAAAATGAACGTATTAACATTGATACACACCACTGCTTTTCTTAACAGGGAAGTATTTAAATTAAAAAATATATTTAATTTACACGGCATATTTGATTTGATACTTATTATAAGTAACCATTTGTTTAAATACCAATGGAAGATACATGACTGTACAAAATGTGTGGTATTTAAACAAATGGTTAATCCTTATTTTTTGCACTTTTGGATACACGAATTCCATGAAGTTCTCTGGTGTTAATATCACCATATAACCAGAGGTATTCAATCCTCTAAAGAACCAACGCTTCTTGTTTGCTAAAGCTATTTTTTATCATATACTTTTATTGAGTTTTGTTTCAATTATGGATTTGAATACAACAGTGTATTGTACGAAGCTGCTGATAAGTTGTCTGTCGTTAATTATCTAGCACGTTTACAGTACGAATAGGATTTTATTTTTTCAACATAATTCATTGTACTGGGATTTGTACCAGGTTTTAGTAATTGCGAATACTCTTAGATTGGTACCTTCGTTTTGTATTGTAGTATGTTTTTTTTTTTTAAATTCATTTTAAGCGTAGTACCGATTTTGCGATTGTCACCAACAGACTCCCAACTGATTTGTACAGTTTGTTCGTATGATGTGTTGTTACAACACTGTTCAGGGTTAAACAAGGATGACCAGTCACTCTATATATGCCTTTACCAAGCCACAATCCTGCAATGTTGTTACAACACTGTTCAGGGTTAAACACGGATGATCAGTCACTCTATATATGCCTTTGCCAAGCCACAATTCTGCAATGTTGTTACAACACTGTTCAGGGTTAAACACGGATGATCAGTCACTCTATATATGCCTTTGCCAAGCCACAATTCTGCAATGTTGTTACAACACTGTTCAGGGTTAAACACGGATGATCAGTCACTCTATATATGCCTTTGCCAAGCCACAATTCTGCAATTCGCCTTCTCAGAATCTAAAGGACTATGGGTAATCTCATTGTTCATACACCAAAATGAAAATAACGTTACATCATTGGTTGGGTTTCTATTGTTCAGTACGTTTTAAACCAATCACAACGTTTTGGTGTACGCTTTTTAAAATATTACCCAGAATGCATTAGATTCTGAAACGGCGAATTCACTGGTTATTTTCGGTTGGTTATTTCAGATTTCTTTCTCATTCATTGATGAGGCAACAATTTTAACTTTGGCTTTCACAATTGTATTGTTTGAACATAATCGATGTGTTTTGCTTATTGTTGAAGGCAGTACGATGACCTGTCATTGTCCGCACCATTCTCCCGTAGTCTTAATGGATATTTTTATATTCATTTTACGCTGCATATCCTAGTCATATGCGGTTTTATTTATTTTGTTATAATATTTCGCCACAAAAGAGGAAACTTGATTTTTGTTTACGCCATTTAGCTACATCATTATTCCAATTTTCTACTTCCAGATGGACCGCACAAAAATAAAAGTTGAACGAGATGTGTGGGAGAATTCTTTCGTAGAACAGCATTACAATAAAAACCATGGTATAATTCCACATACTGATCCAAAAGAAGACCCTAAATATAACGAAAAGAATAAACTGATCAGGAAATGCCAGAAAATTGTTGGAACAAATGTTTCAGGGAAACCACCCTTGAATATTGCAATCGTAGGAACACCCGGCGGAGGTAAATCGTCACTTTTAAACACCATATTCGCTAGTTTTAGTACAGAAAGTTGGACAGAAATAGTCCCATTTGGAAGTTTTGGCAGAGCACAGAGACAGCGTACAACAAGATTCAAAAGGTTTGTATGTTCCTCTCTCTCTCTCTCTCTCTCTCTCTCTCTCTCTCTCTCTCTCTCTCTCTCTCTCTCTCTCTCTCTCTCTCTCTCTCTCTCTCTCTCTATATATATATATATATAACGTCTACTTTTTCATTTGTTTTGGTCTGTTGGAAAATGTTGTTTGTGCTGTATTTAGCCAAGCAATTTGTTTTGCATGCACACGTATAAAAATCGCGGTTCTTATCATACGCAATCATAGGTTTGAACGTTGTCAATTAAGACTTGTATATATAACGTCTAGATACTAGTCAACGATCTTTCTTACGAGGGCGCTGAATCGTTACGAGTAACGATACCTGTACACAAAATAAATAAATTATATAAACGCCTAAAAAGTTTACAAAACAACACCAATATTAAAATTATATATATACATGATATATATATATATATATATATATATTTTGATCTTGATTTATTGATTGAAGTATACACCACATCAATAACTGGAAAGGAGAATGTTTTTGGTTTTTTTTTTTTATTTAAAAAAAAAAAAAAACCCAAAATGATTTTAACAAATATTTAAATTTTTGATAGTTTTTCCAGTTAGAATAATGTTAACTTCGGACTGCTTATTCACTTAGTTTTTCTTAACATGGTCATATTGGGAACCGTTATATATTTTTAGAATTGTGCGTAGTGTACATACATGTATTGATTCTATTATTCAGAAACTTGCATTTCTCAGTATTTTGACAATAGTTATTATTTATTCAACATAACCATGATAACACTTAGTAATGCAAAAAGTTCAGTAGAAATATGAATTTCGGAAATCATTTTAAATTAAAAGGAATTATATATCGCCCCCATGCAAAGCTCTGATTCCTGTCTGGATATGACTGTACTTTAGGTTATAATTTGATTTGATCAGCTATTCAACGTTTGGATCAGGTTTTGGATGTTCAAAGATTTTGGTTCGAGCATCACTGACGGTACATTATTTGTCGATCTGGTGCAGTAAAATTTGTATCGTTATTTCATTAACAAATTACAAAATGTTCTATCTTTTTTAATATAATATTCTAACTCCCAAAACAAAGAGAGCGATACGTTGTCAAAAGAAATGGGCTAAAGGGCAAGACTTAGTGGAACCTTTTGTAAATCGTAAATTCGTATGTTTGCTGTCTTTGAATGTTACACAACCAGTACGCTTATACAACAGGTAGTACATTACGTTTTTTTTTGCTACAACTGACTGAAGTGTTTTTGTTGTTTTTCTAATGACTAATTTTATACTTTTGAAATATCTTGTTTGTTCTGGTGGATTTTAGTCATTAGAAAATAAATACCGGTGAATCAGTACGTACATTTCCATTAAAGAATGTTGTCCTGCTCTTTACAAATACAACAAAATCAAATAAATGTTCCGTCACAAGTATTGTGTTCCTATGACTTAAACTCTGACTACAGCTAATGAATTCATTTTCAATTATAACAGAATATTTTAGACAATCATATTAGAATGAAGGTATTGTTTTTGAAAAGATTGGAACTATAATCGTCCATGTTTCTTCTTATACCCCATCTCACTAGGACCACGATCCCGCTACGACCTCAGAAATTATCAAAAAATTTGGAAGTCGTATAGTAAGATCGTGGTGGTCGAAGTAAGGACGTACCAAGGTCTTCATGATCGTGGAGGTCCACGACCAACTTTGAACATGCTCAAAACATTCGAAGTGCAGTCTTGGCCAAAACTAGTCGTAGTAGAAGCGTAGGAAGGTCGTAGTAAGGACATAGTAAGATAGGTTTGGGCGTAGAAGCATCGTATTGGAAACGTGGTGCAATCGGGAACCCAATGGAAAAGGTTTCGCTGAGACCTTATTATGATTTCACTGCGACTTCTCCGATTTCACTACGTAAAATGTATTAATTACGCTTCTAATACGATATTGATACGATTATACTATGATATTGATACGATTATACTACGATATTGATACGATTATACTACGATGAGGAAGACAATTGTACGCTGCTACTACGCGCTTGCCGTCCTCAGTACGGCCTTACTACGACACTTCTACGTCCTAGCCACGATAATTGCACGACCTCATTCTGTTGATTAAAAAAAAAAACGATTGCATTAACTTCTACCTGTAGTTCAACCGTGGACACACATGAGCAAACGAAGAGCACAGTGACAACGTAGGGGAAACGTAGTGGAGTCGTGGTTCGGTCGTAGTAGACTCGTTTTTAGATCGTGTAAGTCGTGGTAAGGTCTTATTAGAGATTTCCAATAAAATGACATTACTCTACATAACCAACGTATCTGAACGTATCTCGGCCTTTTGCATTGAACCATGACTGAGGGGAGCATAGACTACACGATTTTTTTTGCTCGTTGAATACACATATTATGTTGGAATATATGCTATTCAAAAATTAACCCAATTCGCTATTTTTAATCTTTCCAAATTTTGTAATCAAATTCTTGAAAATGATATTGACAACAACCTTTTAAAGGAATAAGTAATCCAGTTACCGGAATCAAATGCACCGATCATTACTTGGTCATTTCACTTGACCCATATATTTAGATCTCAAATGAGGAATGTTAAAAACAACTAAAATCAAAATTAAGTTTGAAATTATAATAATAATGAAATCTGAAGCGAAATGATATTTTCATTTTTGATTTATAAGTTATGAAGTTAAAACAAGAGTTTCAAACACGCCGGAATGTAAAAGATGTACACGACTAACTTATTTGTTTTAGCATAATTCTATAATTTATTTCAAGATACTTTTGTCCGACTCAAAAATACTGATAACAGATGCATCTATCTGATAACACTTTGTCATCTTTCTCAAATTCAGTGGAATTTTATAAGCTGGAATATGGAATTTATTGGAATGCACCTTCAAGAAAAACATGATTACACTTTACCAAATCAGTATTTTTTCCACCTTCTTTTTTTTTAAAGATCCATGGGTATAATTTAACGTCATTGCTCACAAATTGTTTTTGTGAAATGTTGGGAGTGAAACTCAAACAAATACGTATAAAAAACGGACACAGACACGCATGGATTTTTTTTTATTGTAGTTTTGGTTAGTAGGATTCTTTTTTTAACAACTTATGTGGAGCATGATCTGCTTACCCGTACAGAGCATCTGAGATCCCTCACAGTTTTTGGTGGTGTTCGTGCTGCTCAGTCTTTGGTTTTCTATGTTGTGTTTTGTGTACTGTTGTTCTTTTATTTGTCTTTTATTTCTTTTACATGGCATTGTCAGTTTGTTTTCGACTTGAGTTTGAATGTCCTTTTGGTATCCTTCGCCTCTCTTTTATGATAGAAAGGGGTTATTATTTTTTTTTGACTGTTTGTCCGTCCGTTCATCCGTCCCGTTCCAATTTTAAAACTTTTAAAATTATATGCCAAATAAAAGTTTACCTCAATTAAGTGGTTTTCCGCACATGGAAATGTGATAATGTCAGGAGCCACGGTGTGTTACTGCCACATATTCTTGTGTCTTATGTTTTGAATATACATGTGCATGTATGTGTATCTTGAATATTCATAAACGCCTCTGTGGTCTTGTAATAGCTTGCTCGCCTCGGATGGAAAATGTATGGTCATGAGTCAGAATTATGTGTCCGGGTAGAGTGCCATGTCATCCTGTGGACCCTGTGAACTAGCATGTTAAAAAATTTGACCAACGTCTAGGTCTAATACAAATTCTGGTTCATATTCATTTTCTCGTCCTGAATATGCATATTCAAGCTACATAATTATGCAATGCAATGAACACTTAATATCCAACATTCTGTTGAGACTTATATCAAGTTTTAGCGTTGCACAAAGTCGTGATCTTTTACACTGCATTTGACTTATGACACATGCACTACAATGATTTTTGCAGTTAAAAAAAAAATTGGTGACCCTCAATTATTGTTTATCAATAAATGGATAAAATATTATAAGTGAAGGCACTTCGAGGGATATAAAATATTTTGCCTGGAAATGTCTTTTGTATTTGGACTCGTATAGCATTTTAAACTGTCGTTCCCAATAAACAAAATAACACAGACCAATCCTTTATCGAGCACACCTTCTAAAATACAACCTCTATAGGGAATTTTCTATTTATCTATTTTATAATAAAAAATGAATCGGCTATTTATTATTTATGTATTGTCACTGTACGATGAAAACACTTTACACAATATCATACATGTTGAAAATTTGCTATATACACGATTTCATGACTAAACATATTTGTTTAATTTATTTCGTTATAGCTACGTCAAAGATACTTACTACAAACGAAGCGTACAAGACGCTTATCTCATGCCGACCTTTTTAGACATGACTGGATTTGAAGACGATGACTCCGAAAAAAGTGTGGCACTTCTCGAGTTGTTATGTACTGGTAGAATAAAGGAAGATGAAGAATTAAGAAGTGCCAAAGACTACGCAACAAAATATGGCGCGGAAGCATTATTGGGAAGATACAACAAGGGAGTATGTCATCGTCCGGTTGATCGGATAATTGTGGTCTGTACGTCAAATCTTGATGTTAATATACCAGAGAGTTTTTTAAATGCAGTGTGGAAAGCTTCAACAAAGCATAGAGGTAACTATGACATGCTATTAGTATTAACCAGTGCAGAAATGCATCATTTGTTTGACTATTGTGTTGTCCGATCGTCGTTCTAATTGGTTTTCGGGCTAATTTGTTGATACATTGATATTGACTTGGGCGACCATTTCACATGGGAAAATATCCTGCATAATTTTGAATGATTTACCGCCATCGAAAAATTTCAGCAACAGTTTGTCCCAGTAGGCATCGTTTATGTTAAAACAACTTATGGTTTTCTTTACACACATCTACTCTATAATTATATATAATGTTTGTATGGTAATAATGTAGGTCATACATGCTGAAAGTTTTAATTTGGCGGTTTTTAGCTCACCGGGGCCCGAAGCCCCATGTGAGCTTATGCCATCAATTGGCGTCCGTCATCGTCCGTCGTCCGTCGTCTGTCGTTGTCGTTGTCTGTCGTCGTTGTCGTCCGTCCTCGTCGTAAACTATTTCAAGAATCTTCTCCTCTGCAACTACTGGGCCAAATATCTTCAAACTGTAACTGGATGTTTCTTAGGGTTTAAATTGTTTATAAACTGTATTCAAAGTTTTGATCCATCAACAAACATGGCCGCCATGGTTAAAAATAGAACATAGGAGTCAAATGCAGTTTTTGGCTTATATCTCAAAAACTAAAGCATTTAGAGAAAATCTGACACGAAGTTAACATGTTCAATAGGTCAAGATCTATCAGCCCTGAAATTTTCAGACGAATCGAACAACATAGTGTTAGGTTGCTGCCACTAAATTGGTAATTTAAAGAAATTTTGCAGTTTTTGGTTATTATCTTGAATATTATTGAAGATAAAGATAAACTGTAAACAGCAAGAATGTTCAGCAAAGTAAGATATACAAAAAAATTAATATAACCAATATTGTCAATTGACCGCTTAAGTAGTTATTGCCCTTTAAAGACAATTTTACACAATTTGTTCATTATGTTTGCTAACATTTAAAAATCTTCTTCTCTGAAACTACTAGGCCTAATACTTCTTAACTTAAACTGAATGTTCCTTAGGGTAACTGGATTATAAATTGTATCCGTAGCTTGATCCATTAACAAACATGGCCGCCATTACTAAAAATAGAACATAGGGGTCAAATGCAGTTTTTGGCTTTTATCTCAAAAACTATAGCAGTTAGAGCACAAGTGACAAGGAGTTAAAGTGATGAATAAGTCCAAATCTATCTGCTATGCAATTTTCAGACCAATTGGACCACCCATTGTAGGGTTACTGTCCGAAATAATTTGTTTTTGATAAGTTTTTGGTTATTATCTTTAATATTATAATAGATAGGGAGAAAGTGTAAATAGCAAAAATGTTAAGCTAAGTAGGATCTACAAATCAGTTAAATGATCAAAATAGTCGATTGACTCCTTAAGGGGTTATTGCCCTTGAAACGTTTATTATTTACATTTTTATGTGCGTCTATTAATTTTTCAAATTTGTTTTTCTCTGAAACTACTGGGCCAAATACTTCCAAACTTTAATTGAATGTTCCTTATGGTATTTAGTTTGTAAATTGTATCCGAAGTTTTGATCCATCCACAAACATGGCCGTTATGGCTGAAAATAGAACATTTCTTTAATATTAAAATAGATAGAGAGAAAATATAAATGGCAATACATTTTCAGCTAAGTAAGATCCACAAATAAGTCAACATGATCAAAATAGTCAATTGACCTATTGCCCTTCAAACATTTTTATTTTGTTTACATTTTTTGCTAATTACTTTTTTCAAAAATCTTCTTCTCTGAAACTACTTGGCCAAATATTTAAAAACTTTAATTGAATGTTCCGTAGGGTATCTAGTTTATAGATTGTATTCGGGGATTTGATCCATTCGAAAACATGTCGGCAGTTTTTAAAAATAGAACATAAGAGTCAAATGAGGTTTTTGGCTTTCATCTCAAAAACTAAAGCAGTAAGAGCAAAACTGACACAGGTAAGAGTGTTAAACAGATTTAGATCTACCTGTCAAGTAATCTTCAGACCAAAAGGACAACTTATTGTTCGGTTACTGTACAGAAATAGTTAATTTTTAGGAAATTTTACAATTTTGGGTTACGTATTATCTTTGATATTATTATAGAAAGAGAGAAAGTGTAAACGACAAAATTGTTCAGCAAAGTAAGATCTACAAATAAGTCAAATGCCCAAAACTGAAATTGCAGGTGAGCGATATCAGGCTCTCATGAGCCTCTTGTATATATATTCTAAGCATGGGCATCTTAATTATTGACAAAGTAGTTATCCTCAGGTAGGTTATTGTTACGTTTGATGGAAACAGCCTCTGTTGTGAACAGAAGAGAGATTAGAAGTTTTTACAAACGTACTTCTTATATCTATTTGTACATATGTACGTTCAACGGGTAGATATAATGGCAACAAAATGACAATAATAGCTTGTAATGCTCCAGTGGGTCAGTGCAGCTGAATATTTTCAAGCTATTAGATGTAAATTATGGTTCATTTTTCTTTAATGGAACTACCATTTCTAAATATAACAGAAAAATAGCTGAATGAAGAAATCAAAATAGCAGCAATGCATTGGTTGGAGTAAGCAACATTCTACATTAAAACAAAAGCATTATCGTAATCGTTAATGAAAGGAAAACTATCAAATACCATCGGGATAAAAGCTGTAGAGCACTTAACTTTTTTTGTATACATTGAGTGAAATTAAATGAAGCGACAGAGAAGACCCACTTGAAAAGATAGAATAGAGCAATTTTTTTTCTGAATTGTTTTCATTCCAGAGCCATTTTTAATAAGTGTTTAAATCGTAACTTGAACTCAAAGTATCACAGTGTGTAGTCAATGGTTTTGACAATATTATGGCGGATTTCTAGACATATCATCTAATTATAAACATCAGAAGACAACTCAAAACCGCAATTTTTACAGATTTCGCAAATTTTGAGTATTTTTTCCAAAGATATATAAGGGCATCGGTAACCAAAACCAAAATTCAATTGATAGTAAAAGGATGTATAATTGTCTCTAAGATACGCATTAATTTATTTTAGTGAACGATTTCCGTTGATTCAAATTTTTTCACAAAAGCATGTACAATTTGCCTTATTTTTATCAAATTGCCTCAACAGCACCTTGTAGTGCAGAATAGCATTTTGATTTTATGAAACTATGCAAAATATGATATACACTCTTTTTAATATTAATTTTTAAGTTGAATTTGAATACCTTTAAAAATTATATTTTGGACATATGAGTGAAATAAGCACAGGGAAACACAGCCCTACCTCTTTCAGTAAAAGACAACAAATAAAAAGCAAGATTTTTTTGGACCTTGCAATATCACATATGTGGAGTACGGCCAAGATAAAGTAAGACACTATCATGATTATGCAATACAGAAAAACGCCAAAGAAAACGTAAGTGCTGTTGAACATTTGGAATGATTATATTTTTCATTTCTCTTTTTTAAACAGAAATACCGGTTTATGGAGTATTGACATGCAGGGACAAATACCCACCAAATGTCGTAGAAGACAGAATTAAATCATTTCGCCATCTCCTGGCATTACCCAAGTGTAGGTTTGCTCATATCATAAATTACTGTGATGCCATCGATAGCGAAGGGGTACATTTTGATACAACTATCCCATCGCTGGATGTACCAGTATTGCAGTTCATGAAACAGGTAAAATAACGTTAATATGTTTACTGCTTAATCAAGACTGCTAGACACACGCATGCTACTCTGGTAGTGGCGTAAACTGATTATCATTTGATATATTTGATTGTTTAAAAACTTGACAAAATTTTTTTAGATTTTTCAAGATGACAAATGAACTATTGTCATCTACCTAACTTTTTAATCATCAAGTTTATTTTCGACTTGTAAGTTTGAATGTCCTTTTGGCATCCTTCGCCTCTTTTTTAAGAAATGTGCACCTATCTACCTATACAACTATCCACCAGAAACCAAATGACGTAGATGTTATCAACTATAGGTCGCCATACGGCCTTCAGCAGTGAGCAGATCCTATACCGAATACGGCAATTCAGAAAAAATCTTTAAATCTTACTTTAGATTAAACTGTAAACCAGCCCAATATCAGCCTGAAAATCATATGGTGATTATATTTTAGTACCCCTTCTTGCAACTTTTGCGTAAATATAATTGAAACAGGATATGTATAGTACCTATAGTGCTGATCGGCCCTTTCACATTGTTATATTAAAGGCTAATAAGCTCAAAATGAACTGCAAATTGTGTACGATAATTTAGTTTTTCATTGAGCTCGAGGGTGTATTATTACTTTTTCCCTAAATGTATATGGGAAAAACCAAATGATTATGAACTTTCTTTCAAATTTTATTGAAAGCTTTTTTCATGTTGTAAATAATAGTCATATAAAAAAGAAAATGTGGTATGATTGCCAATGAGACAGCTCTCCACAAGAGACCAAATGAAACAGAAATTAACAACTATAGGTCACCGTATGGCCTTCAACAATGAGCAAAGCCCATACCGCACAGTCAGCTATAAAAGGCCCCGAAATGACAATGTAAAACAATTCAAACGAGAAAACTAACGGCCTAATGTATGTATATAATTAAAGTGTAATGAGAAGAATAAATGAGACCGAAGGTCATAACACTGAATAAGATTTACAATAACAGAATATATAAACATTTTATAAAACAGTCGAAGAATTCTTATAAAAACTATATTGAACAGCCCAACAAAATGACGTCAGTAAAACAAGACAGACATATAACAAACATTGGTCCGAGAAAACAGTTATGACGTAGTGAATTTATCTAAAACAGAAAACAACAAAAATTAGCACCTGTTCTATCCAAAAAAATATTTTTTCAGTGTAGTGTATTAATTTTAATATGCATTCTCCAATATTTGCACAAGTCTACAGACAAGTTTTCACTTTTGGTTAGGTTAATCTGCATTTTATTGCTGTTGTTGTTGGTAATGTGATGTTAATATTATTATTATTATTATTATTATTATTATTATCTAGGAAAAATACATTATAAAGTTTACATTGCGAACTAACATTTATTTGTTCTTGGGATGTTTTAACTCGACTACATGTGCATGTACATGTATAAAAATAAGATTGCCAATGATACAACTGTCTATCAAAGAACACATGACATAGAAGGTTATCAACTATAATAGGTCACCGTTCGGTTTATAACAAAGAGCAAAACCACATAGCATGCTATAAAAAGCCACAAAATGACTAATGTAAAACAATTGAAACAAGAAAACTAACGCGCTGATTTATGTAAAGAATAATTAACAAAAAAATGTGCTTGTTATTGCTTATTTAATCTTAGCATAGTTTTTAAATGGTTAAAACGTAAATGATGTTATTAGATTAAAAAAAAATTATAAACATGTTTTGTTTTTTTTTTATTTCAGGTTTTGAACCCACGTCAAGATGATCCAACACAGAAACAAGTCAGCAAAATAGACATATTGGCAATTTTTGCATTCATATTTGCTGTGGTGGCATTTATCTATGTACTTTTAATTTCGAATCGTTAATTATGATTGTGTATACTACTTGTTTTGTATTTTCATTTTATATTTAAAACAATGTTAACCTTTTAGCTCATTTTAATTGGAATCTCGTTATTTAATACAGAACTATAGATGTATGTGTTTGTATTACATTGTATTTGATAAAAAATTAAAATAAATAACAGTATTTTAAACAAGTTAACATCGAGGTTCAGGTGATAGGTTGGGTGTATGGGTTCGCGTCAATTGGAAGAAAAACAAAAAATTCATTTGCCCTAAAACGATGGTATCATTTGGTGAAATAGACTCTGTCCTCCCCAACCGCTAAAATCCGGTTGCCATGATTAAGCCAAGGTCATTAAAAGTGGTGTTAAACAAAAACAAACAAATAAACAAACCCACAAGCGGTTTAAATTCACGCTTCATGCTTGTATTGGCATATTAATAATAATAACTGTGGTGAGAAAGGAAAGGATCTTTACGCACTCAAACAAATCGAATACGTTAATTAATAATATTCAATTGATATGATTATCGGCAATATGAAATAACTTTGTTCTTGAAAAGTATTAGATATACGTTAGATGTATAAGTATACACTCATCTGGATAGGAAATTACACGATCACAGTACAATCAGAGTTAGTTTACGTGTGAAAAAGACTTCGATACTGTGTTTGCTCTTAATGACAAGATTGTTATCGCTAAGAGTACTTTTGTATTTTGGTATCCTTAGTCTTGTTAAACTATACACAAATTTCTTTAGTTTGTCATTTGTAGAACATTCGACTTTGCAGCTTACATGTAAGATTATCAGTAATAACTTCATAATTGAAATATGAGTAGGACTTATTTATTTCTGCATCCATCTTTGTCTTAGGAAAATCAAATAGTCTGTCATCTGTTTATCTATTTTTGATCATTTATTACAACTAATTTACCAATTTTCGTTCGAAATTAACTTTGAAATTTACTAACTTGTCTTGAATGTAGGATAGAATCCTGAACAGCGTGGATGTAGACACCTGGTATTTAAACGCGTTCGTGTGCATCACTGGCTGTCGACAACAATGATTTCACGCAATTACAGTATTTAAGAAGGGCCTCGGTGGCCGACTGATCTAAGTAGTCGAACTACTGTATCACTTGCTTGTCAACACTAAGGTTGTGAGTTGGATTCCCGCACGTGGCAGGTGCACTCTTCTTAAATCTTAATTGACTAGGATTTTTAGTTTTCCTACCGAAGGTCCGTAGTTCTGTCGAGGCACTGTGGCTTCCTCCACAAATAAAAACTGTCCGCCACGAAATATCACAATAGTGTTGAAAGTGGCGTTAAACACCAATCAATCAATCAAACAGTATGTAAGGTTTGACTTATAATAAAGTTCGACGATGTTCCTTACATATGGCAGGAATATCAACGTATGGCGGGGTTATACTACTCTTTCCCCTTTCCCCCGTACTCCTGCACACTCAATTTTTTTATGACATTTTGGAATCATGCCTTTCGAAAGAAGTAGGCCCAGTAAGACCCCTTTTTGGCCCCAAAATAAAGCAGTTTTACAAAATTGTTTAAATGTTAAATTTTAGCTATTTATTGGAAAGAAGAATACTTCTGTTACATAAATATGGGCTGTTTTTGACAATACAATGCACATGTATCGGGTACTAGCATCATTAATTCATGCTAAATTACTGAAATCTTCGAAATTTTAGCATTTTGGTTAATTTTTAAACGGTTTCCGTCTGAAATGGAAGTGGCCACATTTGTGTTCATTCTTAATATTTAAATGTAAGTTGTATTTGATGATAATACATAACATATATAAAGGTTGAGAATAAACACGGATGCGGCCACTTTCATTTTTGACAAAAACCATCTGAAACTGACATATTATGGCATATTTGATAGATTTTTCATATTTAAGCTGGAATTTGAGCGTCTTTAATGACTAAATTAGTTCAAATCTTTCACATAAACTAATTGAATCGACTGAAGTAGACACTAAAGTGTTTAAAAAGTGTCCAAAATCTTTCATCAGATGAACCTGAATTTTGAGGCCAAAATCGGCCCTTACCGGACCTACTCCTTTATCGGTGTGTGTACTTCCATGCAGATTTCATCCAGCAAACAGAAATAAAACCCAATCCTCTACATAATGTTAATGCAGGATTATTTAAGGGGTACAATATGTAACTGAAGTCGTCTATACGTACTTGAATATAAAAAATAAGAAGATGTGGTATGATTGCCAATGAGACAACTGTCCACAAGAGACCAAATGACACAGAAATTAACAACTATAGGTCACCATACGGCCTTCAACAATGAGCAAAGCCCATACCACATAGTCAGCTATAAAAGGCCCCGAAATGGCAAATTTAAAACAATTCAAACGAGAAAACTACCGGTTTAATTTATGTTCAAAATAATGAACGAAAAACAAATATGTTACACAGCAACAAACGACAACCACTGAATTACAGGCTCCTGACTTGGAACAGGCACATGCAGAATGGGCGGGGTTTAACTCGATTGAAGGCCCCAACCTTCCCCATAATCTGGGACAGTTGATTATTCAGTCGTATAAAGCATTGAAATGTACGCAATAGATACAAATCACAGAAACTAGAAATCGGGAAGAGTTTATCAATGAAAGTTCAAATATGAATTACAAGTTGAACATATCAAAATATAAATGAGGCAAAAGAGAAAACTCTTGTCCATGATATTATATCTTTTTAAAACGGAGTTCAAGTATGAATACATTTTTACAATTCCTTTACACTGTGTAGTCCGGTAATTGTGGTAACTGATTTTTACCGCTAATTTTGCAAGATACAATCATTGCCAATTAATTTACCATGTCTTTAGAGAGGAGAACATATTTGTAAAAAAAATAAAGGACTACGACGACAGAAGACAGACGCCAGATAAAAGCAATCACTCACATAGGGTCTATGTGACATTTGAGGCACAGTTACTGCGCACTTACCTCTAGACCACCAGGTCTGGAGTCATTTGAAGAACGCATATGTATGTTCATATGCAATTTTTACAGTTTTCTTCGAAACTGCGGGTAACTTAATTATGAAAAAGCCAAATATCTGTAAGGAAAAGCGACGTTTATACAGTATCAATTAATAATATTCTTTTGTAAATTCTACATGAATGGATAGATGTAAAACGCCAGTGGCAAATAAAACATGCAATACAGGACGGAAATGGGTTAGATAATATTTTTGTTCGCTTTGGAGATTCCGTATATCGTCAGGTTATCGGAATTCCAATGGGGACTAACTGTGCACCACTTATTGCGGACCTTTTTTGTATTGCTATGAGTTACAATTGATGACAAAAATCAGCAAAGACCCATCGAAACAACATCTGATACACAAATTTAATAATACTTTTAGATATTTGGATGAAATTTTGGCTCTCAAGAATGACGACTTCAGTATGTATACTAAAGAAATTTATCCTGTTGAACTTACTTTGAATAAAGCTAATACTAACAATGACCACTGCCCTTTCCTCGATCTTGATATCTATATCATTAATGGAAAGCTTAATACTAAAATATATGACAAAAGAGATGATTTTTCATTTCCTATCGTTAATTATCCATTTTTAGATGGTGACGTTCCCTTGTCACCATCTTACGGTGTTTATATATCTCAACTTGTACGATTCGCTCGTGTATGTAACAATGTTTTAGATTTTGACGAGAGAAATTTATGTATTACTGAAAAATTATTACACCAGGGTTTTCGATATCACAAACTAGTCAAAACATTTACTAAATTTTATCATCGGTATAAGGACATCATTCGTAAATATAGCTCAACATGCAGACTCCTTTTACGTTCAGGTATTTCACATCAAATTTGTTATGGAAATATTCTTTATAAAGCACAAAAATGTCAGTATTCACCTCTGAAGCTAACAAAACCTTTAAATAGACTTATTAAGAAGGGATATAGTTACGATACTGTTGTCAGGTCATTAAAGATTGCATATTTTGGCGTTAATATTGATTCACTTATAGGGTCTTTGCATCGGCACTAAACACATTTATTTAAAAACCAGTTGTTGGCATGACACGGGTTATATTCTTCTCATATATGTTATGATGGTATGATACTAAACCCCTAACGGGAAGGATTGTGCCTGATATTCATATGATGAAGACATAATCTTTCAATCAGTTTAATTGAAGTCTGGAGCTGGCATGTCAGTTAACTGCTAGTAGTCTGTTGTTATTTGTGTATTATTGTCATTTTGTTTATTTTCTTTGGTTACATCTTCTGACATCAGACTCGGACTTCTCTTGAACTGAATTTTAATGTGCGTATTGTTATGCGTTTACTTTTCTACATTGGCTAGAGGTATAGGGGGAGGGTTGAGATCTCATAAACATGTTTAACCCCGCCGCATTTTTGCGCCTGTCCCAAGTCAGGAGCCTCTAGCCTTTGTTAGTCTTGTATTATTTTTAATTTTAGTTTTTTGTGTACAATTTGGAGTTTAGTATGGCGTTCATTATCACTGAACTAGTATATATATTTGTTTAGGGGCCAGCTGAAGGACGCCTCCGGGTGCGGAAATTTCTCGCTGCATTGAAGACCTGTTGGTGACCTTCTGCTGTTGTCTGTTCTATGGTCGGGTTGTTGTCTCTTTGACACATTCCCCATTTCCATTCTCAATTTTAATGTGATATAAAACTAAAAAAAAAGATGAATCATGTCTTGTACTAGATGAACACTCAGAGCTGGAATTTCACCATACCCGGATACAATCCGACTCTGATCCAACCAGCAAAATATTGTCAAAATGATTAACAGTAGTCTAACAAAAACATTTTTTATCAATTAAGCCACCAAGTATGATTAAAAGAACATTTCCTAAATATGCTTGTTTCCTAATGACATTAAGAAAGAAAAAATGTCTTTCGCATTGCTTTAGTGATGTAGTTCTCTGATATGCATTCGATTCTACTATTTCAATATTTCCTCTGTTTCTCTCGAGTTTTTGTCTTATCGTGCTCATTTTGCCATTGACTCTTTTCTTAGAATTCCAAAGGCTATTCCAGATTATACAAACTTAACAAAAGTTAGTACATCAATCAGTAAAACAAGGCCAACGACAATACAAATAAAAGAAGCTCCGGCTAATCCAATAGTCTCAGAAGATTTGCGTTTATCAGGAGCAGATATACGCTTGCGGATGCTAGACGACAGTTGTTTTTTATTTACTGCTAGTTCCTTTTCAATCTTCTGTAATTCTGATTCCAGTGTCTTTTCTAATTCTTCACGGGTCAAATTAGGAAGTATTTTAGAACCCCAATGTTCAAGTTTTCTCCGATATCCACATTTACATGGACACATTTTTTCTAAAAATATTGAAAAGAAACAAAAAAAAAAAACGACGCTTCCTCTGACAGGTATTATATATTTTTTGAAATACAATTAAGTTAGTCATAATCTTGCAGAAAAATAACACATTTTATCATTATCTGCGTACATCATGAATATTTTAGATACGGATTTTGTACTGACTAGTTATATACTATCATGTATTATTTACATTATCAACAGTTGGACAAAGAAGCATGAAGTCTGACATTTCTAAAGCAATTTGTAAAATTTTCTTTCCATTCTATAAGATAAATGAAACATGTATAACCCCACCACATTCTTTATGTGCCTGTCCCAAGTCAGGAGCCTGTAGTTCAGTGGTTGTCGTTGGTTCTTGTCTGTCTTGTTGTTCGTAAATTGTTTGGTTATAAATTAGGCTGTTAGTTTTCTCAATAAAATTGTTTCGTTTTTTCATGTCGGGGCCTTTCATAGCCGCCTATACGGTATGGGTTTTTCTCATTGTTGAAGGCCGTACGCATGGTTGACTATAATTGCTTACATTCACTCCATTTGAAGTTTGGTGGATAGTTGTCGCATTGACAATCATTCCACATCTCCTTATTTATTAAAATTTAATGATCTAATAATTAAATTGATTTATTGCATTAACAATACATTTATTTGTTTATTGTGTTTCAAATGTACGTCAGTCCATTATTTACGTTTTGCCATTTAAATACTTACAACCATATATTTAAACATACGAAAGAATATGCTTTGAAGCGCCTCGTGGACTTTGGTCATATTTAGCACATACTTACAACTTCTCGTCCAATCAAATTGCTTATATTTGCCTTCTAATTTTCATAGTACATACTTTTCCTGTGTACTAAGTAACTACGCATGAATGACCACAAGGGTAAGATTTCATTGTATCGTAATCAAGATATTTAAAACAAAAATTGCCACTGGCTATTTTGAAATAAAATGCTGTGTTCCAAATAAAAGACATTAAATTAAATAGTTTGTAATTAGTTTTCACATTGATTTTTAAATATCCTGCTATTAAAATCTTTGGATCTAAAAAATGTTTTTGACAATTGCAAATTTTATCATTAAAATAAAGGGTAATACATATGGTTCTTTAAACCTTGATTAGAGTACAACAATATCTTAAAATTATGATAATGTATCATCCATGCAATTATTTTGTACACAGAAAAGTGTGTACTATGAAAACTTGTGAAGGAAAATTAAAGCAACTTGGTAATAATTTTTTAAACTTTCTTAAGGAAAGTGATCTATTTCGTCATGAATTGATTGATTTATTGATTATTGGTTGCTTAATGTCCAGTGGCAAATATTTCATGCATGTTCAGGACGATGTCATGAATTGAAAAACTGTGATTATGTCTGAAGATAATGTGCCACCTATATATATATATATATATATATATATATATATATATATATAAACATATTCTGATAAATCTTTTAGTTTTTACTTTGAACTAATAAAAAAAAACACACAAAACCTATAATCTCTGATTAATTTGTAGTTGCTTTTTAATGCCTATCTGCTAGACTATATCTTTGGGGACAAACTATCTATATGTTTCAAATTTATTATAGCTTTAGTTTTACTGTGAAATTAAAAAATGTTTTCAAAACATGTAAAGCTTCCACTGCAATTTCATTATTACCTGCTTTTGGTCAATTCATTTTGTCATCTTACCTAAGAAGAACATGTATAGTAAAACACCGCTTTATATCAGTATACATACTTACACCAGCAGCTACCATCTTTTCATTCTGGAGTGAAGGGCCTTTTGAAATCACATATTTTACAATGATACTGGTGAGTAGATTTACAAAATTCGTTAATGAGCTCCGTTTTACAAACACCTGTGATACAAGTAGTCAGCCAAAATAAACTATCAACAGACCAATTAAAAGATTACTCGAGTTGTAAATATGTGCTAAATTGGATAGTCTATGGAAAGGTATATACTATGAAATTAAGAGCTTGGGGCAAGCCCCTCGCTCTAAATTTCATAGTATATACCTTTCCATAGACTAACCTAGACATAAACACGTGTTCCCGCTAAATTTTCATTCCACGAGTATTTTTCAACAAGATTGCACAAGGATAGGACCAGAGCGTTAATAAGATAAGTTGATTTAGTTTATTCATTATACTTTAAATACGTTTACTTTTATGCATTTAAATTCACTTTATTAATTTGGTTTACATTCAAAGAGCAAACTTTTTACCTGTAACGATAAAGTAAAACAGGTAACTTTAAATTTAACACGTGTTTGCACGGGGTCGTAATTTTGTTTCCCTTTACTTTCACAATTAAATACATGAATTGTTTTTTGTCAATTCAATATTACATTTAAATATATGCTTATTTATTACCGTTTAATTTCATTGACTTCTGGTTGTTGAATTTAATTCACAGTTCTTAAACATGGTATTTTTATCGGTAAGTTTTTGTTTCTATTTTACCATTGTAGCATTGAATATTCTCATTTAATTAGCTATGAAATGCATGTGTAGGCTTGCTTACGATTATACGCTTAGTTATTTTAATTGCGTACTTTATCTACCTGTATTGATTTAAATTCACACTTACATTATACCGGTTATTCAAGTTACGGAACGCCCGATTATTACAAATGTAACGGCATTTATTTAATTAAAAATCAACTGCTGTTCAGTTTGCTGGATGTTATTGTACATACATGTATATAGCCGTCTTTAAATTTGATATAATAAATTGACACTTATATTATACCTGTTATCAAGTTATGGAACGCCCAATTATTACAAATATATTGCATTTACAACTGCGGGTTATTATACACTTCTAGCTGTCTTAAGATGCGTACTTATATACACATTTATATTTATATATATATTTCAAGTACGGAACAGTTGTTAAATTCACGATTTTATCTATATGCAGTCGAAGCATCAATGTAATCTGTTTTATAAATTAGAACATCTTTATATATATATAAACATTATACTAATATTGATTTCATTTATAAAATGCCTAGGAGAAGGAATGAATATCGTCGGAGATTACGGCCCAGGGTAAACGACGTTAGGGTTCAACAACCTGCTCATGAAGAACCTGCACCCGAAGAGGAACCCGTCCCTGAGGAAGTTGTCCAAGTGGTCAACAGAGGTAGACGTGGAAATAGAAGGCGTCCTGCGCCAGAGCATCATCAAGCAGATCAACCTGTGGAGCCCAATAATCAGCCTCCGTCTCAGAAACAGCTGAAAACTACAGCAGTTCAGGCTGGACCGGGTAATACTTTAAATAATACTGGTCCCTTGTTAATGCCATGTGCTAATGAAATTGATATAATTGTTTCTCAACAAATAAAAGAAAAAATTTGGAATTTTGAATATGTTGATTTTGGTATTCTACTTAAACAAAATAGTCAATATTATAGCAATGTGGACCAGAAACAAAGTGTTACTGTTGAAAATGGAATGCTTGTCATTTCCAATAAACCTTCAAAGGTCAATACTATAAATAACATTGAATTATGGACTGAAGCTTATACAAATTTTTCTAAAATACTTCTTCAAAAGCATGCTAGCTTAGCACAAGACTTGTTTACATACATGTCAATCATAAGAGATGCTATATCAGATGCTCCTTTTGATAGAGTTTACCAGTATGATAGACAATTTAGATTACGTTTATCACTAAATCACTCCAAGTCTTGGTCTGAGATTGATGGCTTTCTTTGGTTGAAATTCATTGCAAAGGGATCGCAAGGCACACCTAATCCTGTAGTCTATCAGGATAACTTACAAAAACCTTGTTATGATTTTAACTTTAAAGGATTTTGTCAGAAATCTCAGTGTTTTTATAGACATAACTGTATGAAATGTTCATTACAACATCCAGCCTTATCATGTGTTAGATTTGACAGGTTACAAGGTAACCAAGGTTTTCATTATGGATCATTGAGGCCACCAATGTTTAACCAAAATAGACCTCAAATGTCATACCAGTTTCGACAAAACAGGCCTTCATTTGTTCAACAAAATAGATATAGGCCACCATTTAACACAAGGTATTCAGTACCTAGATTTAATAAAATGAATTGAAATTAACCTTTCTTTCAGATTTTTCAAAGGATAGATATGATATTTGGAAGATAGGACATTCACCTATTAATATTAAACAATTACAGTTATTTTTAAGAGATTATCCTAATGAACAAGACAAACAAATTTTGTTTAATGGTTTTAAATTTGGATTTAGTTTGAATTATCATGGACCAAGATTTCCATTTGAATCAAAAAATTTTAAATCTGTTTTGTCAAATCCTGTTGGAGCTAGATTTAAGATTGAATCTGAAATATCATTAGGAAGAATAGCAGGTCCTTTTTGTAAACGACCAATATCTAATCTTAGATGTTCTCCTATTGGGTTAGTTCCTAAAAAAACTGTGGGACTTCGTCTAATTACCCATTTATCATATCCGCCATTGAGCAGTGTTAACGATTTCATTGATGAAAGGTTTACCTCGGTTAAATATTCGTCATTTGATAATGCTGTTAATATGGTTAAGAAACTTGGAAAAGGTGCTAAATTAGCCAAAATGGACATTAAGTCAGCATTTAGATTACTTCCGGTTTATCCAGGAGATTTTGACTTACTTGGTTTTAAAATTGAAGATGAATACTACATAGACAAGGCAATGGCAATGGGCTGCTCAATTTCATGTGCTATTTACGAAAAGTTTTCAACCTTTTTGCATTGGGTTTTAAAAAGCAAGTCTGGTTCAAATAATATAGACCACTATTTGGATGATTTTTTATTTGGTGGCAAATCAGATTCTGATGAATGTGAACAACTGATGTTTCAGTATGATGAAATTTGCAAAAATTTAGGAGTCCCACTTGCAAATGAAAAAACTGAAGGTCCAACTACACTGATTGAATATCTGGGTCTTACAATTGATACGGTTAATATGCTTGTTAAAATTCCACATAAAAAGGTTGAAGAACTTTTAGACAGAATTATTAAGTTGTCAGCCATGAAAAAAGTAACGTTAAAAGAATTGCAGTCAATATGTGGTTCATTAGCTTTCTGCACAAAGGCTCTACCTGCTGGAAGAGCGTTTAGTTGTCGTTTGTATTCAACCATGGGCAAAGTTTCAAAACCGTTTCACTTTATTAGGGTGACATCAGGCATGAAAAATGATTTATTAATGTGGAAATTATTTTTGGAACAGTTTAATGGGATTTCGTATATAAATGATATAGGATGGATATCAAATTTTGATCTTGAACTATATACAGATAGTGCTGGTGGATTAGGTAAAGGGTGTTCAGCTTATCTTAATGGTAAATGGACTTTTCTCGAGTGGCCTAAAGAATGGAATAGTTCAGAAATATTTAAAGATATAACATACCTTGAAATCATTCCAATAGCACTTGCAATATTTTTGTGGTTTGATCAATTTTACAAGAAAAACATACTTTTTCACATTGATAATTTGGCAGTAGTGAATATTTTAAACAAAAAGTCAAGCAAATCTGAACGAGTTATGTCCATTTTGAGTTAATTGTTTACTGTTCACTTATTGGTAATTTTCAGTTTAAAGCTGTTCACATTTTGTCAAAGGACAATGCAATTGCTGATGCATTATCTCGTGCAAATTTTCAGAAATTTCGACGTCTAGCACCACTAGCCAACGATCGTCCACATCCAATTCCAGTGGAGTTCTGGAACCTTTTAAAGACGAAGTGAATAAACTTTTACAGCACTCTGTTTCTTCAAATACAACGAATGTGTATGAAAATGCAATCTGTTCATTTAATAAATTTCGGACTAGTTTTCAAATACAGGAAAGTTGGCCACCGCCTGTTGATCACATAATTAATTACGTTGCATATCTTTCAAAAAATGGTTATTCCTACACCACTGCAAAAACATATCTATCAGGAATTAATCATAAGTTGAAAATTAATAATTGGAATGATTATAGCAAATCATTCATTTTGGAAAAAATGTAAAAGAGTTGATTCAAGAAAACCTATTACTGTTGATGTATTGAAACGGCTTATATTAATTCTTCACCATGTTTGTAAGTCACTTTATGAGACAAAACTGTTTAGGGCAGCATTTGCTTTAGCCTTTTTTGGATTTATGAGAATTGGAGAAATCACATATGTTAACAAAAATGCTGATAATCATGTTTTAAAAATATCAAATATTAAATTTAATGATATTGATTCTGAAGTGTTTGTTACTATACTGTCTTCAAAGACGGATCAAATTGGTTGTTCAACAACTTTAATATTGTCTTCAAATGATAATGATAACGAACTGTGTGTTGTCAAAATGTTAAAAGATTACTTACAGTTACGTCCAGATTCTCAAGGCCAACTTTTTTGTCATATTAATCACAATAAATTGACTCGTTTTCAGTTTTTAGCTGTTTTAAGGTCTGCTTTGAATTTTATTAGTTTGAATCCTGAGGAGTTTAATACGCATTCATTCCGAATAGGGGCTGCAACTACTGCAGCCTTGGAAGGCAAAACGGATGAAGAAATACAAACCCTGGGGAGATGGAATTCTAATTCTTTTAAATCATATATAAGGCTAAGTCGTTTGGTAAATTAAATAATTTTAATTGTTTTCAGGCATTTTTGTGGTTTGGATTATTGGATCTTCCTTGGTTGCCAAAGCCTCATCACATAGTCAAATAAGACCTTTGGGAAATGATTTGGGGTTGCATAAGTTAGGCTACAAGTTGATGTGGGCAGGAATGTCCGGTATGTCAGTATATAACGTTGTACCAATAGTAGAGAATTTGATACATTGTTGCGGTTTACCAGATGCTGTTTTGCTTCACTGTGGTGGCAATGATATTGGACTTGTTAACTGTGCCAAACTTTTATTTGATATTAAATTTATGCTAGATATAGTTGCACGTATGGTGAATGGAGGTAAAATTATTTTTTCAAGCATTTTACCAAGGTTGAAATGGAGATATTCAAAAGATTTGAAAGCAATGGATGCAACCAGGAAACGTACAAATAGGGGAGTTAAATCACATTTAAATAAAACTGGGGGTTACACTATAACTCATTCTGATTTTGAAGACAAACATCAATCTTTATTTAGTCATGATGGCGTCCATTTGTCGTTTATTGGCAATGATATATTTTTGAATTCATTTCAAACTGCTTTAGAACAATTTTACTATATACCAAATAATTCTGTTTATCCGATGCATGAATGATGTTGTTTGTTTATTTTTGTTGTATGTTGAAAAGAATAACAACTAGTTGATTATATTTTCATTGAATTTATGCTGCTTATTAAATTGTCATGGCGGATTAGCATTTGATTGAGAGTTCACTAAAATGCCAATTTTGGCAGTGATTTATTCAAATATCGTTCATTAAGCTGTTATGGATCTGCCCAGCAGCTAGAAAGTGTTATGCATTTACTGTTGGTTTCCCTTCAGTGACCAATTGTCATCAAGTTTTAATTTGTTGGCCAGTTTGTTGATGTTGGTTGTTTGTTGGTTTATATTGTTGAATATTGTTGAATAAATGCCATGACAAATAATCAGCCAAATTTCAAATTTCAATTGTTTGTTTGTTGTTTATATTATTCTTGCGAAGAAATGAAACAAAACAAATCTGCAGTTGTATATTCATTGCGCACATTGAATATGCAATAATAAAATTTAATGATCTAATAATTAAATTGATTTATTGCATTAACAATACATTTATTTGTTTATTGTGTTTCAAATGTACGTCAGTCCATTATTTACGTTTTGCCATTTAAATACTTACAACCATATATTTAAACATACGAAAGAATATGCTTTGAAGCGCCTCGTGGACTTTGGTCATATATAAACACGTGTTCCCGCTAAATTTTCATTCCACGAGTATTTTTCAACAAGATTGCACAACCCACCCTCCCTCCCTTTAACAAACAAAATTGCTGCTGTTTTTAGTTTATTTTTCAGATTACATGGTGAACAGATCCAAATGTATTGAATGTTCCAATTAGATTGTCATGTATCATCAAAATTGTCAGACGTTTCAATATTCATCGGCAGATCCAATGAAACCTGAATATTCAAGGAATTTGCAGGAATAATTAAAAAGAGAATATCTATCGTCATGGCATTCCGTTCAATATGGAAAATGCGTTGGATGTCATCATCAACATGATTCAACTGGCCGTGATTTATTCAAATATCGTTCATTAAGCTGTTATGGATCTGCCCAGCAGCTAGAAATTGTTATGCATTTACTGTTGGTTTCCCTTCAGTGACCAATTGTCATCAAGTTTTAATTTGTTGGCCAGTTTGTTGATGTTGGTTGTTTGTTGGTTTATATTGTTGAATATTGTTGAATAAATGCCATGACAAATAATCAGCCAAATTTCAAATTTCAATTGTTTGTTTGTTGTTTATATTTTTCTTGCGAAGAAATGAAACAAAACAAATCTGCAGTTGTATATTCATTGGGCACATTGAATATGCAATAAATATATATATATATACCTATTGCTTTTGGTCTGTATCATTTGTGTTGATTGATTGATTTATTGATTAGTGTATAACGCCACTGTCACGTAGTGTTTTTTAAACATTGTCATAAAACGAGAGGTTTGGCATGCCATGAAACCAGGTTCGACCCACCAATTTTTCTTAAAATGTCCTGTACCAAGTCAGGAATATGGCAGTTGTTATCAAATAGTTCGTTCCTATGTTTGTTGTCGTTTGTTTTTGTTGCACTTCGGTGTTTCTGTTGTTCTTTTGATTCTTCTTATAATAGTTGATGTGTTTCCCTCGGTTTTGGTTTGTAACCCGGATTTGTTTTATCTTGATCAATTTATGACTTTTGAACAGCGGTATACTACTGTTAGCTTTGTTTATTCAGCACCATTGTGCTATTTCGTGGCTGTTAGTGTTTTTTGATGGAGGAAGCCGGAGTGCCCGGAGAAAACGACCGACCTTCGGTAGGAAAAATGACAATCCTAGTCAATAAAGATTGGAGTAGAACACTCCTGTAACGTGTGGGATTCGAACTCACAACTCAGAGTGACTGGCTGGTAATACAGTTCGACTTTTTAGACCACTCAATCATCGAGGCCTCCCATTGTTGTAAACTATTTTCATATCATTGTTATCAAATACATTTAATCGAAAAAAGGTCAATCGGTGTATATGCATTTTTGACCGTTGAACTTATTAACGGAATATTACTACTAGTATTCATCGAAACGTTTAAATGTTAGTAACGACATGTTTTATTACATGTTGTTACGAATATTTACGAGTTTGTATCGAGTATTAACGAGTCCTTGTGTTATTGCAGTTGTGATACCTTTCCCCAAATCGTAAACAATATGTAAGAATGCGTACGTATCTTTTCGTAAAGTACTCGTAACTACAGGAACAAATCAGAGTTGTCCAAAAATTATTAATTTTCCTTACGAGTCCTTACGGTTTGCCAAATCGTAGTCAATCGCAATCATCCGTAAATGATTGCAACAATTCGCAGACACTCTTAACAATTAATCTTTGAAAGGAGAGGCAGTTTGTTTTTACATGTTCTTCTAACGGTTGTCCATGGATAAGTTTTTACGTAAATAATCGTAGCAATCCGTACGTATCGAAAACCGCTCGTTAACCGCTCGCAACAAAACGTTACTATCCGTAAACTGCTTGCAATAATCCGTAAAGAACTCTTACCAATTTTTTTTACGATTAGTTACGGTTAGTTTACATGTTTTTACGGCTTATTCAAGGATGATTACCAGTTTCAATTTGGTCGTGTTAATTACGGATTGCTACTAGCTATATACAGTTATTACGCGCACTTGGCATGTAGTTATGAAAAGATACGTAAGCTTAACGCATTCTCGCATATTGTTTACGATTTGGGGAAAGGCATCACAACTACAAAGACATATGGACTCGTAAATATTCGAAACTAACTCGTTTATATTCGTAACAACACGCTAACATATCATAACCAACATGTAAACGCTTCAATGAATAGTAATATTCTGTAATTTACTCGTAGTAATCCGTAAAAAGCACTTAAAATGCCCTTAAATCGCTTGGAAATACATCGTTACAACTCGTAATAATCCGTTATAAACAGCAAATAGTTCGCAATAACTCGTAACAACTATTAAATCGGTCGTAAAAGTGGCCAAATCTCAAAAAAAAAAAAACCTTGATTTGTGAGATCCGTACGGATTTGTAAGAAAATCCGTGTATATGAAGGGGGCACAACTATCTTTATATCTCATCAGTGTAAGAATTTATTGTATTTGAATGTAGATGAATTCATCACACATAAACCGAATGACACCAAATAACGAGTATAAAATTAATATAGATGTTTTCTACATACTTGCATTTACAAAAAGACTCGTTTCAGCTGTTTGTGTCAGTCAGGAAATGTTAGTCACATGACATTTATACAATCCCTCGTCTGTCCATTTAACATGTTCAAAGACCAGACTAGGCGATGTAACGTTCCCGCCTTTCGGATACTGAGAAACAATTACACTGGTACCATTTACTGATCTTGTCCAGAATAGTGATGTGGTGGCTTGCAGGTTTTTCACCCCAAATGTAAGGGTAATACTTTCATTTTCTTTGGTTGTAATATCTGTTAGGCCAAACAGAACAAATACATGCAATGTATTAATGTGAGTGTAAATATCAGAATAACCACTGTGAGGTATGTTCTGGACACAACGTTTCGGACGCAAGATTAAGTAGAGCTGTAATTAAAAAAAAACAACAAATATCCCGTCCTGCAATACTTTTAGTATATTGAAGAAAGTAAGTTTGGTTATTTTCTTTCTAATTAGTTTAATTAATATCCATTGAGGCGTTTGTGAGGAGTTTTATATGTACACGGTCTGACGACAGACAACAGACGACAAGACGGACAGACTGTTTACCTTTTAAATATGCCCTTCAGTTCTATTTTGAGTGTGTGAGGCATTTTAAAAAGAGTCAGAAAGAGCATTTTAAAAATAGACTGTTAAAAGAATGAATGTTTATTTTACAATATTCAAATTATAATTTGCAACTCAGCTAGTTGATGCTTAACATCCAGTGGTAAATATATCACGGATGCTTAAGACGAGAACAAATAAACAATACATACAGTAGGTATGAAGGTATGGAAATTTGGACGGCAACTAGAAAATGAGGATATATTGAATAAGGACAGCCATTTAGCGTTGCAACAAACCACCTACGGACCAATCAAAGAGCTGTTGGAAGCAAGGCACATGAATATCGCATAGAATTAAAAATGACAATCACATATACTAGTTATAATTCGTTGAAAAAGGGTAAATAGACAGTTCAACTATATAAAAAGACAGGCGAAGGATACCAAAGGGACATTCAAACTCATAAGTCGAAAATAAACTGACAACACCATGGCAAAAAAAAAGAGAAACAGACAAACAACACTACACAAAACAACACATTAAAACAAAGACTGAGCAACACGAACCCCTCCAAAACGGGGGATGATCTCAGGTGCTCCGGAAGGGTGAGCAGATCTTGTTGCTCATTTAAGTACAACCCCGGTGATATGTATTATACGGTAGGTCACATTCGGGGGAAGGGGACGAGATTGTATTTACGACAATTGGAACATATCCGTCGCCATTTGTGAAAGAGATATTCCATAACGGTCAACCAACTCTTGATGGCGTCCTTAAAATTTACGAAGAAATGATTTCAACTTCACCACTTGAAACTCTTGATTTAACAACTTCCTTGTGAGCAGCAACAATCTATCAAGTTAATCATGTTAGAAAACACAAGCCCCGAGTATCGTATCAACTGGGACATATATACTTCGTATGCAGGCGCTGCTAGAATGTTACTACATAGAAATGGAAAAATCAGAATTGGGAAGCTAAAATCATCTCTTTTGTCGTAAAGTTTTGTTTTCAACTGACCCTCATTGTCACTTTCTAGATGTAAGTCAAGATATGAGGCAGACTTAACTGTATCTGTTGTACCCTTTATCACAAGTTCGATGGGATAGATGCGTTCAACGTAGTCACAAAATTGTGAATTATTTAGTTAGAGAACATCATCTACATAGCGGAATGAGAAATTAAAGGATATTGCTAACTTCTTTTCTTTCTTCCTAAGAAGTTCCTGTATGGTGTCAGCCTCATAGGAATAAAGGATAAAGTCGGCAAGAAGAAAGCACTGTTGGTTCCCATGGGAATACCGATTGTTTGGTGAAAAACATGTGCTCCAAACGTAACAAAAATGTTAGCAATCACAAAATCAAGCATCTTGATAATGTCAGTTTCAGAGAAATTTTTGTTTGAATCAGAGTGATTTTTTACAAAGTAAAATGTATTCATCCCTAAGACAAGAAACTTATATCTATGCAAGCCATTTTTTTATGAAACAAAGCATGACCAACTCTTTCAATATGTCTTTCATAATTTTCTATTGAATAGTGCAATTGCAAAGAACAGGATTTATGTTATTGTGGTAATTGAATGCTGTTTTAAAGACTGTCAAGTACGAGAAAATGTATAGAGGCTGAATAGTTAGTTCTTCTAATGGAAAATTATTTAAACACCCTTACAGAGAATTAACGTTCGTTTATGAACTTGTTCCCAGTTTTCTGTCTGTAAAATGTTCATTTCTTACACAACGAAATTTTCGTTTTTTTCTAAAGGACTTCAACTTCGTATTTTATTTTATTAAAACTATGTTACCGGAGCAGTCTCAAAATTTTACATACAGCAATTAAGGTTAATTAAATGTCTTGCGAGTGAGCAAATAATGTTCAAATGATTTTTAAAGGCGGTGAGATGAATAATAATGTTCTATTACAATCGGCCAAAGATTGTAATATATTAGTATTTGAATGCTAGTTCCAAGTTCTATCTTGACAAGCAATATACAAAGCACTAGTATAAATTAATCTTAAAGAGCCAATTTCGCTCGAGTAAACATACTTTGTTATTAGTGTTATTTTCGAAGAATAAAGCAAGCTTATAATGTATTAGAAAAATAAACAATGAAATTACATATATTGGATTCACGTCAAATAAGTGATTTTTAATTAATCGTGTTGTAATATTTGTTGGTAAATATAACGGAGGCACTACTATGGGATGAAGATGTATTGCACAGATGGTAAATTAAAAAAACGCAGTCAAAACTAAAAGTATAACACATGACGTCTTAAACATGTTAAAAGCAAAGAATGGTCTATAATTATATCGTAATAATGTACTGATATATATTTCAAACTTATCGAGAATTCCAATTAGATTTTATTGGGAATCGTATTCCGGCTGATGCAGTAAGGGCAATTTATGCTTACCAGATTGCGGCAACTGCTGTTTTGCACAAATTGAGTTCATGTGCATGATACTGATCGGTCTCACTACAGCGTTTGTAAGATATAAATAAACAATATCATATTTGAAATACCTTCAATTTGCTGGCATACAACTGTGAATGATCTAGAGCACGGATTATCATTCCATCCTGTCAAATGAGCTTCCACACACATTGGGTCAACACCACCATTTGGTTCTCCTGTTATTTAAGTGGAATTAAAAACGTTTATTGCGAAATATAAATCGAATCGGTTATTCTTCTATCATCTAATCTATCATCTGAATAACATATGTGGTTTAATATATAAAATACAATCATTTAACAAAGAGACGAAAAACTCGAAAACTAACTGACAATGCCATTGAAAAAAAAACACGAAAAACGACAAACATACCATAGAAAACTTAAGAGTGAGCAACACGAACCTTACCAAAAAAGAGAGGGGAATTTACATTGATTTGTTTGAACTTGTTTTTTGTCTGCTTTTTGTTGTTGTAAGCTGGTATGCGTCTAAATAGAACAGCGAAACTGACATAATACACACAAACACAGACACAGTTACAAATTCTAATTTGTCTCAAATTTGATAATAATGTGGATGTACTTTCATAAGATACACCACTAACTGTTAATGTGTAAGGAACAACGTATTGTATGTTATATGGTTGGAAAATAGAAATGTCAAGACGATGCACACATTAGATATATTCAATAGTTTACTTTCGTAACACATACATGCGTTTGTGTAAATGAGAAAGTAAGCATAACACTTAAAAACTTAAATATTATATCTAATAACCGTAGGCATGAATGTTATTTATTTGAATCCGACAAGAACACATTTTAATATAATACAATATAGTTTGTACTTAACGTTAATTTGGAATGAGAAGACATGAGCACGATGGCTAAGCTTCGAATTAAATGATCATCTGTTAGGCAAAACTAACTCCAATAAAAAATAACCACAGTTCAATCTCAATTTATTCAGGTATGATCCATCTTCATATAATTTGGGTCCGGGTAAACTGATTGATTGATTGATGGTTGGTTGCTTAACATCCAGTGGCAAATATTTCATTCGTGTTCAGGACGAGAACAAATTAACAATAAATACAATAGGTAGGTCCTTAATAGAAGCCGTCTGGGATTGAGATCGGGGAAATTTGAAATGCTACTAGAAAATGAGGATATAATTGATACGGACAGAAATTTGGCCTTGAAACAGGCCACATCTGGACCCCTCAAAGCGTTTTTGCAAGGGTTCTTAATGTGCAAAGAGATTGGCACACTCTATTCACGAGGCATTGGAATTTACGTCCCCAGTCTGAACAGACGTGACCTCGAACATGTACATCCCGCACAGCCAAACCAACGCCTAACTAAGGTTAAAGTTTTACTGTCGGTCGGAACAAGACCAAGAGTGACCATACTTCTACTCCCCAGTCATCCTTGGTGGGGGCGGTTACATAGTGGTATTAACCATATGTGGATTCTAAAAAAAACTCTAAAGAACTTCTGGATAATTTTAAACCTCGATCTTTTTCTTAAATTAGTTCTATCAAAACTTTTGCTTTTCAGCCCTGTATACCACCATTCCCCATGTGAAATTGAAACATCGTCTAAAAAAAATAATCCACAATGCTTTTCAACATAAAAATGGTAGCATACGTTATAAATTTGGCATATTTTGTTAATAGTGAACAAAAAAGTAAAAATTCTACACAGAGAAACAAGTGATCAGTATGCTGAAGTTTCTTATTGACAACATATTTGTTGAATTTGGAGGTAGACTTTTTTTACAAATTGTCGGCATTCCTATGGAAACGAACTGTGCGCCTCTCCTTGCCGACCTATCTTATTTTCATATGAGTCGGAGTTCCGTCAGACACTTGTCAAAAACAAGAAGATCAAAGAAACCAGGTCATTTAATTTCACATTCAGATATATTGATGATGTTCTTTCCATTAACAATCCAAACTTTTCTGATTGGGTTCCATTAGTATATCCACCAGAACTAGAAATAAAAGAAACAACAAACACGGCTTCCTCCGCCTCATTTGTAGACTTTGACCTCGAATTTGACATACACGGTCATCTCAGTACCAGAATCTATGACAAACGAGACGATTTTAATTTTGAAATTATCAATTTCCCCCACCTTAGTAGCAATATACCAACTTCACCTGCATATGGGATATACATTTCCCAACTTATTCGGTATTCAAGAGCTTGCAGCTGCTACTCATACTTTGTAAAACGTCACTAGTGTCTGAGCAGAAAGTTGATGAACCAGGGGTATGTTAAAGAACGTTTCGTTCTTTTTCTAAAAAAGTTCATCGGAAGGTACCAAGACCTTGTTGATAAATACTCCATATCAACTTCACAAATAAAACACGATGGTCTTGAAGTATATATTCTGCGTACTGACGTTGTTTATCATCTTAATAACGTGTTATGGTATTCTTTTAATTGTGTTTTTAAATATTACTTTAACTGTTTAGTCTATTTTTGGTGATATCCATTTGACGTGGCTCGGTACTTATACATCACATCATTGTGTTATTGTGCTATGGTAAATTTTTGTTATTTTTGTTTGTGTGCTTTGTTTGTTTTGCCTTTTTGTGTTTCTTTGTTACATATTTGTTTGCTTTTTTTAGTGATAAAGACTATAACACAATGTTGACTGTTGTACCCCTATTTTTACATTTTTACCTCTTATGTCTGTTTGTTTTAGTCACACATCGTTGTCAATATAAGGGAATTTTATGCGACTGTCATACAAGTGAGAGGTTTAGCTAGCTATAAAACCAGGTTGTATCCACCATTTTCTACATAAGAAGATGCCTGTACCAAGTCAGGAATATAACAGTTGTTATCCATTCTTTTGACGTGTTTGAGCTTTTGATTTTGCCATTTGATTAGAGACTTTTCGTTTTGAATTTTTCTCGGAGTTCGGTATTTTTGTGATTTTACTTTTGACATAACTTGAGCATAAGACAAGAGAACTTTGAATGCTTTAAGTTGAAGAAATTCAGTTTTTTATTCGAATGTAACTGATGAGTCTTTTGTAGACGAAACGCGTGTATTGCGTACACAATTTCAATCCTGATATCTATGATGAGATTATTTGTTACCCTAGCTAGCTCCTGTTAGTAGCCAGGGAATTTTGACCCTGCTTTCAAAATCATGTGCAGTTTATTTCCGTGTTCAACTGGTTAAATCCTACAACATAGTGCGCCTCTACCATGACTGGATATGTTGATAATGTTTTGTTTGTCGCTGTTATTTCCTCTTGTCGGAATCTAATGTTTAAATTTGGGTTGGTCTGCTGTACTGTCTAATAATTTAGGTTATTGGTGTTATACAACTGATATCGCTTTGATTGCCCCATAAACACCAAAAGCAGGTCCCGAATTAACATTAACTTTGCAGTAGTTGTGTTTGTTCTTTAAAATAATCTCACCTGGTCGCCAGTTTTTATAACCAGTATCGATAAGCTTTGTGTCGTCCTCCCATGTGTATTCATTGTTTTCGTTTGTATTTGATAAGCCAATCCACATTCTATTTAAGCTACAATAGACAATTACACATGCTATGTCAGCGTATGGAAAAACAAAACAGAAATGTAAAATGTTATTCTCGTTTTGCAATCATGCAACATTGTAACCAATTAGATCTGTCAAAAGTTGTTCAATATCGGTGTGAATGCATACTTTTTATTTTAAATTCACACGAGAAAATAAATTATCATGCCAGCCGAACGTAAGGGTAAAAACCTTTTACACAATAAACATATTTGCTCCGTGTTCCTCGTTGTAACTTGCAATCTTTGTTTTTCTGTCAGTATCTATCACGAATTTTCGGATTACTTTCGATTGTCATAGAAGGGTATTTTTTTTGCTTTATTAATTTTCAAATTATCAAAATATCTAAGGGTACAGTTTTATGTAGCAACGTTCCAGCAGCGCCTGCATACGGAGTATATATCTCCCAGTTGATACGATACTCCAGGGCTTGTATTTCCTATCATGATTTCCTTGATAGAGGGTTGCTGCTTACAAGGAAGCTATTAAACCAAGAGTTCCAAGTGGTGAAGTTGAAACCATTCCTTCGTAAATTTTACGGACGCTATCACGAGTTGGTTTACCGTTACGGAATATCCACTTCACAGATGATAGCGGATATGTTCCTAATATCGTAACTAAAATCCCGTCCCCTTTTCACGAATGTGACCTACCGTATTAGACTTTACCGGGTTTGTACTAACATGAGCAACACGACGGGTGCCACATGTGGAGCAATATTTGCTTACCATTCCGGAGCACCTGAGATCACCCTGAGTTTTTGGTAGGGCTCGTGTTTTCCATGTTGTGTTTTGTGTACTATTGTTTATAGATATAAGAAGATGTGGTATGAGTGCCAATGAAACAACTCTCCATCCAAGTCAAAATTTATAAAAGTAAACCATTATAGGTCAAAGTACGGTCTTCAACACGGAGCCTTGGCTCACACCGATTTGTCTGTTTTTCTTTTTTTAGCCATGGCGTTGTCAGTTTATATTCGACTTACGAGTTTGAATGTCCCTTTGGTATCTTTCGCCTCTCTTTAAAGTATGAGTTCTATATGTATGTATTGATGCTTTTTTTTTATGTTTTAGAGTTTTTTTACTTGGGAAATATCAGTACAATCTACATTTACATGTTAAATTTACCTCTTTTATTAGTGGTGGATACACTAAAAGTCTATATAAGATATTTTAACAGTTATGTAAAGTGCGTTTAAAGATGCTGTATCGTGTTTTGATTACAATTCCTTCTCGTTCCTTCGGTTGAATTTGTGTTTTGAATTTATTTAGTTAACACAGCAATGCCAACATTTGCAACGAAGCTTTTAAATCTAGGGTTTTACGTTTTGAAGTTGAAGTCATCACTCCGAAAGTTTTTTGGACTCTACCAAGATTTAGTTGACTGATTTTGGAATATATGTATCAAAGATGATAACGGGCGTGTCCTATTAGTCGTTTCCGTTACCCCTCCTCCTTTCTTTGATTGTTACGTTATTAAATTCGACTTATCGCCGATACAAATTGATATCAAAATTCAGGCACATTTATGCAAAATACCGGTTACGAAAATGATGCCTGGGTATACATGTATCGCATCTATTAGTGTTTTTGCCTTTGGTATTGTGTTATGAATTCATTTTTGCTGATAGTATATGGTTTTTACTTTCTGATATTAAGTAAGTTCGTCTTGGATAAAATGCTGTTATGTCTAATCTGTCTCCATTGTTCGAAATCACGATATTACCTTCAAAATTGAAAAACAAAACTGATAACGATATGGCAAGTTCGAAAGTGTCCATGGCCCTTACAACTGTTAGGAGAGGGATAGCGCTTTCAAGCAGGTTTAACCCCGACACATTATGTATGTGCATGTCCCAAGTCAGGAACCTGTAGTTCATTGTTGTCGTTGGTTCTTGTCTGTTATTTTTGTTTTTCGTAAATTGTTTTGTTATACATTATGCCGTTTTTCAACTGTATTGTTTCATATTTTTCGGGGCCTTTTATAGCCGACTATACGATATTGGATTTTTTCATTGTTAAAAAGCCGTGCAGTGGCCTATAATTTGTTTACATCCACTTCATTCGAATTTTGTGGATAGTTGTATCATGGCAATCATACCACATCTCCTTATTTTAGCCCAAACTCCGTGTACATAGACAGATTTCATGCAAAAACTTGTAGAGCCGGGATTTTTTGAAATATACACCCAATAAACAAGAATGAGAATTTACCCAGGTGTCAACAAAACTTGATCAATAAAAAATATAAAACGTGATATTTAAAAAAACATTAAACCGAACACAGGAAAAATTCGTTAAATAATATCTAAATTACGAATTTATTTTAAATTATCAAATTGAAGAAAACCAACGATAAACAATTGGAAGTATTCCATTGCAGGTAAATGTCGCCTCCCATCTCCAATTATAATGAGAAGACATGTAGAAATCCATGTTTCAGTATGGGAACCGGCAAAAATAAAGCATGCTAAAACAGAACATTACAGGTCACAATGTAATGTCAAGTATAACAAAGAGGGATCAGTGCAAGTTTGATTGAATTTCGTTTTGAGGATTTTCTTTACTCATTTGTTGACATCGGTTGAAAATTATGACAAGAAAAAATAAAACAAAATTGGCATTTAAATTCAAGATTATTTATTTTTTCATGGTAGGGGTGATTCACATTTTTGTTAACTTCATTTCGTGTTTTCAAATCAGTTTGTTTCTTATATTTATTGCAATTACTTTACTCTAGACAAAACATTACATGCATTTGTTCTTGGTCCATGGTCGTAGTCTTGTTGAATTGTCAAATAGTTGAAACTTATATGAATAAAGCAAAAAGTTTATAACTGCATTAAGTGAGGTATATTGTATCTTAGATAATGTAAACAGATATAATAATACCCCCATAGCTGTAAAAACTCCATTACAATGGCATTTTCTTCGGCAGTCTTCGGCATAATAAGTAAACCATTTACATCATTGCACAACTGAACACCATTAGTTTGTGATGAGCCTCTAATACGGCGATAGCATTTACCCCTTCGTAGCTCCCATCAATGTTCACAAACAAGTGCACCTGCATTTTAAAGCAGCCATTTTAACTTGATTGACCTTATGGCAGTTGGTCTCCATACGGATTATTTATTTACATTTCTGTAATTACATTAATATCTATTCATTCATTACTTAAGTATGTAAGGGTTTTCTTCCAAAGTCATGAACTGTTCACAGTTTTCATGAATATTTTTTTTTGTGGTTTAACCTTAAAGTTAATTCTATGTTTGTAAAAACTCATCAAAATTACAAGGTTTCTAACTGGGTTTAAGAAAACGCCCATATCGTCTGCATAAGACTTGCCACTGACGCTCGAATTAAAACTGATGGGAGGCCAAATCAAATATGAAGTGTAGTTGGTCACATAGTAAAGATCCGTTTTTTCATATTTTTCTCTAAAGACATTCATATCGTGAACGGAGAAATAAAACTAAAATAACAAAATTAACGAACTCCAAGGAAGATTCAAAATGGAAAGTCCTTTATCAAATAGCAAAATCAAAAGCTCAAATACTTCTAACGAATGGAAAACAGCAGTCATATTCCGGACTTGGTACAGGCATTAACTTATGTAAAAAATGGAGTAAACATTGTTTTATAGATAGCTAAACTCTCACTGGTAAGACAGTCGCAGAGAATCATATCTTTGAATGTTGGATGAATGCCTTTATATACTTTAATGATTTTATAAGGAGAATACACAGAAAATTGTCGAACAACAAAACTGTCTGGAAAAATATAAACCAGAGATTAAATCTTATCATTCTCTGTAAAATTGTATGCCCAATTCGCTTCCTCGGACCCTGTCTCTACGTCCACCTTGATTAAAACACCAAGCTAGTAGTTACAAGCTTACCTTCAAATACAAGTAAATGCTCATGCAATTGTTTCACTTCAAGTCTATACTAATTTGCTTATTTATTTCTTTTACGCAATATGAGATCTAATTTTTAATCCATTACTTCTACTTTTGATACATTAAAATAATGATAAACCATTTTTACAAAAACAAAATGTAATTTGGAAACCATTTTTCATATGTCATACTTCAATTCCGTACAATACGTATTGCTCTGAATGTTTAATTGATATCAATGTAAAATAAGAATTTCCGATTATTACTGTGGATATCATCAATTCACATTAATTCTTTTTAGATATTCATATAATATGTATTTTTCATATGTTATGACAGACATTGATCAAACACAAATTGTTAATCAACATAAGTATTTAATGTTTGATATTAATGTCATACAATACGTAAATCACTCCGTAGTAATTGTCAAGTGATCTGGCAACCGAATCATATCATTCTCTTATATTTGACTATAAGTTGTCCTTCAATTTGTTTACATTGCCAATACATGACAACTACCTATGGAATATTAAACGTATTCGCCTGTCATTAGCAGATATAAAAATTACGTATTTAAAGATTAAGTAATCGATACAAGCCGTCGTATATCAAAAGAGCAGATATTTTTAATTTCGTTTTTTTTTCTTGCAAATATCAATTTATTCTGTTTCGGTTCTTATACATCCTCAGCTTTCAAATAGCTTTGAGCGTTCCTGATGAAGGTAAATCCAGAAAATTGCTTCGGACGCATGATATTATTTAACGTGTTGTTTTCATTTTTTACAGAACTTGGTCGATGCCTCTGCTGGTGGACTATCAGTCGCCGAGGGTATCATCAGCTCAGTAGTCAATACTTCGGTATTGACATGATTTATAACAAACCTTTCTAAAATTATCCGTTTGTAAATTTTGAAATTGTAAAGACACTAAGGTTTCAAGTGCCTCAGGCAAAGTTGACCGTATATGGATTAGGCTATTTACGTTTTTTTTTGTCATATTGCTCTTCAACTGTTTCGGTTCTTAAACAACCTAGGCTTTCAAATATTCGGCTTTGAGCATTCCTGATAAAGGTATATCCAGAAAAGCGCTTCTGACGCATGACATTAATTAACGTGTTGTTTTCATTTTTTACAGCACTTGGGCGATACCTCTGTTGGTGGACTATCAGTCCGCGAGGGTATCATCATCTCAGTAGTCAATACTTCAGTACTGACATGATTTATAACAAACCTTTCTAACATTATCCGTTCATAAATTTTGAAATTGTAAAGAAACTAAGCTTTTTAACTCCCTCAGGCAAAGTTGACCGTAGATGGATTTGGCTATTTTTTAAGTTTTTTTTTGTCGTATAGCTCATCAACTGTTTCGGTTCTTATACATCCTCGACTTTCAAATATTCGGCTTTGAGCGTTCCTGATGAAGGTAAATCAAGAAAAGCACTTCAGACGCATGAAATCATTTAACGTGTTGTTTTCATTTTTTTATAGGCCTTGTTTCAAAGTTTGAGTTTTTATGTTCGTTTAATTTGGGATTTAAAATAAGGATTTGCACTTTTTTGTTTGTTTATTTGTATTCCACACTTCTAAAATATCTCATAAAATATTCTTTGAACACAAACATATTTGATACATTTAATATCTTATCCTAATCCTTGTCCTAATAAAGAGTGCAGTTGCCTTATTTTATTTATGAATACAACATATTGCTATGATAAGTTTGAAATAAGAAATAACAGCACTCAACATTCTAAAATGAAAATATACATATCGGTATGATGGTTTTAGGTAAAACAATTTGAAAAGCAATTGCACCCACATTAAAAACATTTTTCACATTAAACATATGAAAAAGTGTTTTGGTTCAAAGACGAAACGATATGATCAATACTTGTTTAATTACTTTTAAATTCATTTTAAATATTTAGATTTCGCAGTTAAAAGTAACGTGCAAATTTGAAAAGTAATTTCAACCACTTTAATTACACGTTTCCAATAACATGAAAAACATGTTGTATGTGTGTTTTGTTTCAAAGACGAAACGATATGATCAAAATTTTCTTTTATAATGTTTTAATTGATTTTAACCTTTTATATTTCGAGTTGAAGTAACGCTTCAATTGTTCTATATGTAGATAACATTCAGTTGTCAGGTTGAATAGTTCTAAGAATTAGATATTATGGAATTGAATAATAATTGTTCATAGATATAAGAAGATGTGGTATGAGTGCCAATGAGACAAATCTTCATCGCCATTTAGTTTTATGATATGTTCTGCTAAAGTATATTTCACTATTTAAGGGATAAAAACAGAAGACTAAACAAATAGAGATTACTTATGATATTGACAATAGTAATTGATCGCCACCTTTTAGTTTTATGATATTTTTTTTTAAACTATATCTCATTGTTTGAACGACAAATACAGCAGTCTTAACAACAAAAGATTAATAATGGTTCATATTATGAATTATTTACTTAAATAATAAGATAATAGATGGAAAGCATACAATCCATTCTATCTAATCGAATTCTAATAGTTTTTAATTTATAAAGAGAACAACTGTCTACTATTTTGTTTCGATTTCAGTGTTTTGCAATAATAATGTAAATTTACCTCAGTTTCAATAAAATAATTTTATTCTTTATTTTTTACAATATTTTATAATATACTATTGTTAATTAAACAAGAAAAAGCATCGACACACAAAACGAATTCAATAACAGAAGTGTAGGCCTAGGACTATTGGTAATTTAATATATAATTGTTTACTTTATAGTGTACTAAACAAGTTTTATTTATTCATAAAAATAAACAGCATTTTCAAGATTTCTTTAATACTTCATGTCCTTAAGCTAGTCAATATTAATGTAATTAGTAATTCCACATCTTAAGATGTAATCTTGTTTAACATTCATTTTATCAGTTAATATCATTATATTCTCTGGGAAAATCCTGTTCTAAAGTGGTACAATAAAGTCGAAAAATCAAGTAAAAGAATTACTCCTAAAACTATAATGATAAGAACGGCACCAACCACCCCAATTATCTGAGAGGATTTACGATTGTCTACAGTTGATATATGTTTGCTGATTTCCAACGATAACTTGCTCTTCTTAACCGACAGTTCTACTTTAATTTTCCGAATAATAGGTTGTAAGTCTTCTAACAGCTCATTTAGTGTTTTATTTGGAGCTATTTTTGAGGCCCAATACTCTAACTTTCTCCTGTATGCACACCTGCATGGACACATCACAGTTGCTGAAAGTAAATCATTAAAATTGTGTTCTAAAGGAATTTTAACTTGACAGTACAGTGATAATATTAAGTCATTTCTGATTCCACATGTTGTTTATAAATCTTTATTAGCAATTGTTTTATCACGTAACATCCACTTAAATTCAAGTTACCATGGTAACAAAGTGATACAAAAACTGACCAACAGTTTAAAACCAATTTTGCACGTGTAACATACCAGTTTGAAAAGTCTCGAAACTAATATCGAAAACTATTGCGACATTATGATATTAACCATTGGGTAATCTGAAGCACCGTAACATTATAAATTGTCTTTTTTATTTCAAACATATATATGTATATAATTATCATAACATGGTGCATACAATGGGCTTCTATGATTCACGTCATCACAAATTTTAATTCTAAATACAATGAAATTTCTTTATTCAATAGATAAATTATTTAGTACAATATAAATAACTTGTATGCATGTTACATTGTTATATATTCATGGCTAGACATATCCTTAGACTATGATAATTGTAAGGTTGGTTTGTTTTTAAGCAAACCAAATATATTTAAACTAATTGAATAAATGCAATAATAATAAGTGTTGATGACGCGTTACTCATATACTTGCATAGATGACGGATTCAGTAAAACGAAATGCCCACAGTTCTAACGTTTTATAAACGTCAAACATTAGATGAAATAGTGTCCATAATAAACGTTAAACAAGATATATATACACTTTACTTAGATGTAAAATAAACTGCTTTGAGCGTTCCTGATGAAGGTAAATGAAGAAAACCTCTTCGGAGGCATGCAATTTATAATTTTTGTTTAATTTTTTGTTGGTAAACCAAAATAGAATTTCGTATGCATCATATGCCAATTTGAGTTTTTATCGTCCGAATAGACGGCACGTGTTATGGTTAACCGTTGTCCATCCACTTGTTTATCTGTGTATTATCCCATGCGTAATACAATAACTAGTGCATCGTTTGAATAAAGGGCATGACACTTGAATAGCATATATATCGGTGGAAGAAGAATCCCATGCCGCATAGAAATCTATAAAAAGCCAAGAAAATACAAATATTAAACAATGCAAACAACCAATTAAATATGAAATACAACAAGGAACACATACAGAATGTTGCGGGGTTAAATTTGTTTGCGGTCTTCCACCCCTTCCCCTCCTATTTTACCTCTAAACTGGGACGACGTTGTAACAGCACATCATACGACTTATCAATAAAAATCAGTTGAAAAGGAGTTAACTCATCAGAACAAAGGAAAAAAATAAACAATAATAACACTTACATGACTGAATACACACAGTACAGATCTGAGAGAACTGGCAGTTATTGAAAGCTAGTTCAAAGCCGATAATAACTAATACAATAATCATAGAATTTTAGACTATCAATCAGTACATATCCAAAATCCAATGGAATTAGTGTAAAAGACGCCATTCATTAAGCAATGCCAAAATAAAGGTATTAAAAGAGTGTAGGAACGTGAATGTTAATAGGGACAGCAATACTATTTAGTTTGGTTTAATTCATGGATAACAATATTTATTGCGATAATAAAAAAAAAAATAAACATTAAAAGATCCAATTACAGTTTAAAATTGGTAACCTTTGAGAATAAGTTTAATTAAAGGATCGATAAGTTTAGCCTGATCGTATATATATTTACGGTATCGATAAATAACATATCCATACACATAATGATGTGTTATCTCGTTTGTAATAGACACTTTCGAAAACTTATCGACACTGACGCTTACATCTATGCCTTGGACGACAGGTAACCTTTTTTAGATGGGGTCATCTCAAGGTGTACAATGAGCACAGGCATTAACATTTTACATATTGTTTATTTAACAAAAATATTTTCAATAATTTGTTGATTTATTAGCTTTGCTTAGAAGCTGAGAATTGACCGATCTTCATATAATAATTTAAAAAAAAGGGTGGAGGCTTTTTGTAAATTAGTAGAACTTTAATCAGAAAGCCAGGATTCTACTACGTCAAATTTATTTCTCAATTACACCGATAATATTTTCAATCGTGAAAATTGAAGCCATTGTAGGAATGACCCGCGCTGTCAATTTAGCTCTTGAAAACCGATACATTTATCCACTTGGCATAATTACGATCCTTACATGACAGTTGTGTTTTAAAAGACAAATGCATCTACTAGCTATAAAGCATCTCATGTACTTTAAGGCCTTTTGTGAACTAAAAACTATTGTCTGATTGATTGTCAGGGGGAATTTTTGATTGTTAAAAAAAAACATTAAACAAATTTAATTTAAGTATTATGTGGAATGGCAGACTAAACATTTGCAGAGGTTGAAGAATATTTACCCTAGATTACACACACACACGCATGTTTTTTTTAAGATATGCATTTTTAAGATCCACTAATAAAGTTATGGACTTATTTATTATGTGTCCCACTTTTTTTTATATGTTTCATGAATAAAATAATTAATATGCCTAAATTTTTCACTAAAAAAACGAAAGTAAACCAAAATACAAGTAAGAAATACACTTCCAGTTTAAACATTTGAAATAGCATGAAGCTTATTCAAACACACCTACTCTTTTGTTATGACACATTGGAAAGGTATTTCACTTCACCCATTTATTTCCTGTTTTGATACTGTGAATGTGTAATGTTATTATATCAAAATGTAGCCTAAATATATAAAAATAATGATTCTGAAGCGAAACTGATTTATCAAATATTTTTGCTTTATACGTTTTCTGGACAAAACAGTCAACTCAAACACGCTTGACGTAAAACGGTGTACCCGATTTTCTTTTTTGATAAGATTAATACCCATTTTGGTTATTTTACCCCCAAAAACTACATGAAATGTAATTTACTGCTTGAATAAAATCAATCAGTGTATTTCAACAATAAGAAGAAAAACAGTTGGAATAGCACAAATCATCACTAAAAGAATTCCAAAACTAATGAGAGCACTTGTTGTTTTTAGCTCAGATTCCGAATTATTAATGATAGAAAACAAACTAACTTCTATGGGATATCCACCCCATTTACAGGGTCACCACATTAAAAATATATGCGTTTATTTTTAAGAATGATTTACCTCGTTAATTTAGTTATAATTGTTAAATTAAATTCATTTAGTATACACTGTACTGGTATTTTGACATTTTTATACGGTCCCTCTATTTTTTAGTCAGTGTAGGTATCGGTGTCGGTATAACAGTGTCCGTGAAAATGACTTATTGAAAATATCTAGTGTTTTATATACAACTTTCAAAACCTTGTATGTGTATCTATGAATGATTTAGAAATGTTTTAGATATTTTGTGGTAACAAAACCCATGACTTAATAATTTACCAGTAATACATAGATTACATTTATTGGAATCAAAAACGCCTTTACAAGTTGGGATATAACACCGTAAGATGTGGCCAATGCAACACCAACGTCAAAAAAGGAAAAGTAACAAAAAGTAAAATAACTTCAAGGAAAATTCAAAACGGAAAGTATTTTATCAAATGGAAAAAATCAAAAATCCAAACACATCAAACGAATGGTAAACAACTATCATATTCCTGCCTTGGTACAAGCATTTCCTTATGTAGAAAATGAAGGAAAATGGACGAAAAATCGTCCCTTTTGTCAAAAATGTTCTGTAAATTTTCCCGTTTAAAACTGAAATATCTGAAGTTAGGAAATGACAGTTTATATTAACTAAGTTCCTTTTAGTGAATTTTGGCAGTATATTTAGAGAATTCTTGATTTTTTAAAGAAAACAAATTATCAAGAAACGGTTTAGCCTTTTTGCAGAATAACTAAAAATCAAAAAAATTAATAAGTAAACGTTTTCTCTTGATGTCGAATTTTTTACAGGTGTTTAAAGTTACAATTCTTGCAAGTTCGTAAGTTTGATGTTTGTTGGTTTTTGTTTTTTGTTTTTATCACAATATTTATCGATAGTATAAGTTTGTGTGTTGAATATTTTGTGTTTTTGTATCTACTATAACTTTATTCGAACTAATATTAATATTATTAACAACAAACAAGTGTTAAACAATACTTGGACCTTATTGGTTTCAATTATTCCGTCAACCGTTTGAACATGGCATCTATAAATTCCTTCATCTGACCTTTTGATGTTAGCAAAAAATAGATTAGGTGACATACTATCACCCCCTTCTGCATATTCAGACACTACAACACTGGTATTGTCAACTGATCTTGTCCAGAACAATGTTGATGTCGTGTCCATATGATATGCGACACAATCAACAAAGCACTTTCGTTTTCATTGACTTGGACCTCTGTTTCTCTTAAATGAACCTCTGTAATAATTCAAATTGTAATGCTAGACAAAAATATAGTTTATTTTAATTTTTTCAAATGGATCACTTTTTTACTTTTTCAATATTTTGTTTCCTTTTCACGGTGATGAAAAAGAACTTATTCACATTTCACTGGATACTGTTTTATTTTGACAATATTTTGAGTGTAGAAATACGAGAAATAGACCAGGTGTTCAGTTGTATTCCTGATTTACAGCTTTCCATTACCGTCTCTTGAATTCAAGTTTAGAGACTTGAAATTTTTCCATTTATTTATTATTGATTGATATATTTGTGGTATAATAAAGATATAAATTATACTTATTGAATCGATAAAATTTTAACCTTATCATAGAAATATAACATTTGCACTTCAATTTTCCTAACCTTGTTCACTTTATAATATTTCTCAAAACAATACTTTTTTTCGTTTGAAATAGAAAGTAAAATCACAAAAATACGTATACTGAACTCCGAGGAAAATTCAAAAACGAAAGTCCCTAATCAAATGGCAAAATAAAAAGCTCAAACACATCAAACAAATGGATAACAACTGTCATATTCCTGACTTGGTACAGGCATTTTCTTGTGTAGAAAATGGTGGATTGAACCTGGTTTTATAGCTAGTTAAAACTCACACTTGTTTGACAGTCGCATCAAATTCCATTATATTGACAACGATGCGTGAACAAAACAAACAGACAAAATAGATAAAAATGTCAAAAATAGGGGTACAGCAGTCAACGTTGTGTTATCATCTTATTCACTATGAAAACAAACAAATGTAACGAAGAAGAACAAAAAGGCTTACATCAAATTTAACATCCTCATTTTGCTTTTTTATTATACGATTTAATTTATCTATTTAAAATCCACCCATAAAGGATGGAAGGTTTTAATTACTGGCGTAGAATCGCGCGTTTAAAATTCGCACAGATAGACATAAGATAATTTTGTCGTTCAAAGTATGACGGGATACATAAGTACAGAGTAACGTAAAATGGATATCACAAAAACAGACTTAACAGTAAAAGTAATATTAATAAATAAAATAATTTTGTGGTTCAAAGTATGACGGGATACATAAGTACAGAGTCACGTCAAATGTATATCACAAAAACAGACTTAACAGTAAAAGTAATATTAATAAATAAAATAATTTTGTCGTTCAAAGTATGACGGGATACATAAGTACAGAGTCACGTCAAATGGATATCTCAAAAAACAGACTTAAAAGTAAAAGTAATATTGATAAAGACAAATAAAAGAATACTTTAACACTTTATTAAGATGATAAACAACGTCAGTACGCAGAATCTATACTTCAAGACGATCGTGTATTATTTGTGAAGTTGATATGGAATTTTTATCAACAGGTCTTGGTACCTTCCGATTAATTTTTTATAGAAAAAGGACGAGACGTTCTTTGACATACCCCTGGTTCATCAACTTTCTGCTCAGACACTGGTGACGTTTTACAAAGTCTGAGTAGGAGCTGCAAGCTCTTGAATACCGAATAAGTTGGGAAATGTATATCCCATATGCAGGTGAAGTTGTTATTTTGCTACTAAGGTGGGGGGAAATTGATAATTTCAAAATTTAAATCGTCTCGTTTGTCATAGATTCTGGTACTGAGATGACTGTGTATGTCAAATTCGAGGTATAAGTCTAAAAATGAGGCGGAGGAAGCCGTGTCTGTTGTTTCTTTTATTTCTAGTTCTGGTGGATATACTAATGGAACCCAATCAGAAAAGTTCGGATTGTTAATGGAAAGAACATCATCAATATATCTGAAAGTGAAATTAAATAACCTGGCTTCTTTGATCTTCTTGTTTTTGACAAGTGTCTGAAGGAACTCCGATTCATATGAAGATATATGCTTACTATTTCAACGCATTCGGTGCACACACTTTTGGATTTTATGCAATTCCCTGCGTTTTTGTATTTTTACATTGATTTTTAACCTTTGAAAATGGATTTAGGAGATTTTAAAACCAATTAACTACAGTTTTCCAAATTTTACAATTTTGTAGGATCAAAATGAATACATTCTTAGTTTTAGAACAATACAAGTTTTGTGGGATTTTATTGTTACTGCAAAAAGTGCCAAAATAAGATCTGCTTGTTGAAGTGGTTGAAATATATCCTTCCTGTAATAATAGATTTGAATTGTATTGATCTACATGTACAATAGAGAGACAATTGATATCGGCTATATCAACTGTAAACTGAGTGGACCATGTCTGATAAATGGTAAACGTTTGTTTATTTTATAACCAACTGCAGTCTTGAACAAAAATGAATCTTAATACCTAAAAAAACTTATTCCTAAAACACACAATGCATGTTAAGTGGGGGTTTCTCTAGCTTGAAAACCCGGTTTAACTCATTATCTTCCTCTGAGAATGGCTGTAACGAGTCTAGAATATGACAGTAGTTGTCAAATCGTTCCGTTGGTGTGGCGTTAAATTTGTAATGTTTTTTTAACCTCCCCCTGTTTGAATTTAACCTTGAGTTCGGGAATTTGTTCAAACATTCTTTTTTCTTTGTTCTGTTATGTATTAAAATTTTCCGAGGTGCACAAGTGTGTTTTTACTTTTTTGGTCTAAATACGTCCAACATTGCCAATACCTTCTGATGAAATAAATAGAAAAACGTACCCATCATTTATTTTAATGAAGAGTTTTTATTAGTTCGGCCGTGAAAGACAAGATGCATTAAAACAGATTCTGTGAATAAATCATACACCACAAAATGTACACAACTTTTCATATAAACTACCGTTACTTTTAATCTCACCTTTCTCACAATAAATTCCATCATATTCAGATATACAAGAACAGTTAAATCCATCGATTCGATCCATGCAGGTGTCCCCATTTTGACATGGACGTGAAACACAATCATCAATACCTGAAAATATTCCATAGTTATCTTTCATACATATATAATACGAAATTACTTTTATACAGACCCACATTGTCAACATTACTTGCGTAATTTATCATCGTCATTCCATTTGGTTAACTCAGATGCAGTTTAATTATAAGTACTTAGCATTACTTGACATATGGAAAGATGAATTGGAGTTACATCGTTAAATATAAAACATGAACCCGAGGTCATATTCATAGGACTCATACAATGTACGAAGCACTAGCGGCTTGGTTTGTACGTTTAATGAATGACTGTAGGTCTTTGGAGGGGGTACTATCTGCCCAGAAAGCGGTGGTTCTGTATCGGCATCTTTTTCTAGAAATGACTACAATATAAATGATTTTATTTTGTGTTAAATTATTAAATTAAATGAAGACAAATTTTGCTCCATGGCAAACATATTTTCCAAAAAGGTAAGTAAAACATTTAACTGAAGAATATCCCGGCTTATCTACTTTTTCGGATTATCTCCAAATATCCTAGCAAATCCATGTTTATCTCAGCTTGAACCAAGACAGTGATGTGATCCATGATTAAGCTAATGTAATTCCAGTTTTTCTGAGATGAAGCAGGATTAATTCATTAAAGTGGTTACGACGTGTCATACACACCTTACAAATCGCCAAACTTTATTTTTTGTCCGTTGTGTACCTAACATCAAACTGTATTAGAATAAGTACTGTTGCAAGACTAGACTAAATAATACTAGTTCCTATCTTTACATACTTTATGCAAGCAGCAAACGGAGAAACACCAATTTCAAACGAAAGGAAATATAATAATTAAGTATTAGAACATTAAATCCTTACACTAAATACGGTAACATATTAATTAAGCCTAAATAATCCAGAAACCTTTTGATAGTGAAAAAAAAAAACATAACAAGAAAAGTCAATGTGTTCTCGATTCTGAACTTCATGTGTAATACGTATATTTTCCCTTTTTCTAACTCGAATTCTTACCTATCTAAATGAGTATTTCACTCGAAATAAGTATTTTGTCAATTATGTAGGTACAAGTTTTACTTTCATGTCGGTATATCTATATCTTTTGACATGAATCTGACTTATAAGACTGTAGAACAGGGACAAGGGTGCATTTTTAAGATGGGCCCTTCAAAAATAAAAACATTTATTCTGAGCTTACAATGGAAGATAAATGAAACTCTAATTATCCCCCATACCCCTCCCCCCGCGCACACACACAAACACATCCAACTCCTTCACCCCCTTTACCAACACATACACATACGGATCATTATCAACCACGTTTGGTGTTATATGACAGTACATTTGAACTAATCAATTTAAACATGTGCATTACATTTAAACTGTTCAGTTTTGTTGTGTGTCAAAAACTATGATTTCCTTCAGTCAATGGCTTTTTGCTGACATATTCACATTAATTCATGCGTGCAATATTTCTTTATGCTATGTTATATACAGATAGATAGAACCAGAGGAGTTCCAAATGGTGTAATAATTTTTTTTTTAATTTCGGTTTAGTAACGAAAGTCGTAACTTTACGTTAACGGTAAGTCATATAGAAAAGTAGTTTAAGGACAATCACCTAAAAGTTTTGGAATATCAAATGTAGTAGTTCTAACAAAGAGTTTTAAACACGTTTTCCAACTTAAATTTACATATAAAGAATTAAATATGATTCAGGCTATCGTTGTTTCTAAAATGAACGTATTAACCATGATACACACCACTGCTTTTTTTTAACAGGGAAGTATTTAATTAAATATACAAATGTTAAAATGCATATTTAATTAAATACTTTAGTAGCCTTTTTTGGAAAATACGACACATTTGTACAGTCATGTTGCTTCTTTTTCACAACAAACCTTAACTTTAAATTTGATTATTTTTTTAACGACTGCGCTAGTTTTGTTTTCTATCTTTTTATTTTGTGAGATGGACTATGACCATGATGAATGTCACATTTAACATACGGAGAACAAAAAACAAAAAAAACAAAAAAACACGGGACGTTTTTGCAAACATTATTATGTTCATTGATAAAAGTTTTTTGTTTGTTAATTTATTTACTTTCTTTTATTATCATTTGTTGTTGTTTATATAGAAAACAGTGAAAACATTGCAAAAAGATAATCTAGAGGATAAGGAAGCAGTTTTACTTGTATTCCAAGGCCAAATTTTTTCACTAAATTAAACGAAGTTGAAAATCGTTACTAAGAGATTTAACACTTGGTAACCAATTGTGTTCTTTAGAAATGTGGCTAACAAAAATAAAAGAAGAAGATTTTTTTCACTATCTACGATTTTTTCACTACTGTCACGAAAATACCAATATTGTGTTATAAATTCTGAAATCTTTTTAAATCCATGATTGTATCTACCTCATGCTTAACCCCGATTTCTTGTCCGGGTTTGATTTTACTTTTTGATTTATTTTTGGTTTTATCGGCTCTAAGGTTTTTGACTTTCAACTATTTTGGCCATGAGAATCACTGAAGAGACATGAATTGTCAAAATGCGCATCTGGTGCAGTACAATTGGTACCGTTCATGTTATTACGAAGGAATAAACTGAACCAAGAATGCAAAATGGTAAAGTTAAAGTCATCATTTCGAAAGTTTGACAGACGTAATGATGAATAGGTTGACTGTTAGGAAATTTGTGCCACAGATGATCTCAGATATTAAAATATTTGTCAAAGTCAAATTCGGTTCTCTTTTCTGCGATATTGACAGCACCGATTGCAACTTAAAACCTAGTATTGTCTTGCAACGAATAATAAAATTTGGGTTCGTATTCAATCGTTGGTGTTCTGTGAAGTGACTGTGGACTATTGTTTGTCTTTTATTCCGTTTTCTTTCTTGCCATGGTGTTGTTTGTTTTAATTGAAATTGGGGAGTTCTGTTGCCCTCTTGTTATCTAAACCCTATTTGTCATCCTATGTATTTAAAATATCTCAGTTGACGCAAGATTACTCTTTGATTTAGCAAACTAGAAATCTTAAACATGCATATATAGCCGCAAGTAATCACCATACCAGCCATTTGTTAACTATAGTCCAATTCATTTTATTTCTCAAATGCGTATGTTTTAATGGTATTCGTGCTTTTCGGATGTTATTCAGTATAAAAGTCACAAAGGATGTAAAAATGCCTATCACCAATGACTTCTTTGAATGCAGTTTATCAAATAAGAAAGAATTTGTTTGAAAAAAGACTAAACGTCCAATTGGTGCACATTCAATTTGAATGTCAGCAAATGTTTCATGTTTTACGTAGAGATAAATTATAAAATTGAGAATGGAAACGGGGAATGCGTCAAAGAGACAACAACCCGACTAGAAAAAAAAACAGCCTAAGGCCACCAATGGGTCTTCAACACAGCGAGAAAATTCCGCACCCGGAGGCGGGCTTCAGCTAGCCCCTAAACAATAATGTATACTAGGTCAGCGGAAATGGACGTCACACTAAACTCCGAAACATATAAATGAGAAAAAAAAAAAAAAAAAAAAAGAAAACAAGACTAATAAAGACCAGAGGTTCCTGCCATGGGACAGGCGCACAAATGCAGTGAGTTAAACAGGTCTTGTGAGATCTCACTCCCTTTTACCTCTAGCCAATGTGGAATAAACAAACACACAGCAATAAGCAAAGTAAAATTCAGTTTAAAAGAAGTCCGAGTCCGTTGTCAGAGTAGGTAACAGAAGAAACTAAGCAAAATGACAATGATACATACATTAACAAAGGACTACTAACAGTAACTGACATGCCAGCTCCAGACCTCAATTAAACTGATTGAAAGATTAAAGTCTTCATCATATAAAAATAAAGCACAATCCCTCCCGTTAGGGGTTTAGTATCATACCACCATAGAATATACGATATAAGAACATTACCCCTATTATGCCAACAACTGGTTTTAGAATAAAATTTGTATTGTTTCCGATGCAAAGACCCTATGAGTGATAGAGATATATTAGGCTATGTGAAAATAAATCTCTTAAAAAACATACATGAACATACTAACATTTTTTTTTTTTTTTTTTTGTGTATGTTTTTTTAATTGACAACATATTTTGATATATCTAATACGTTTGTTAATTTCAGATATCATATTTATGCATTCTTAATATGGAAAGCAATTTTGCGCCTCTTTCCGCCGTATTTGTCCTGTATTTGTATCCGGAAAATGAATACTTACTAGTTTTTCATAGAAATATGAAAAGTTTAATATTTTCCTTTTAGTCCCTTGTTCATCTTTTAATGTATTATTCCGTTTTACTGGATACTTTTAAAGTCTGATGATTATTTTGATTGCAGCTTTCTTTAATTTCTCATTTTTTCACCCCGGACCTTTTTTAGTTTACCTTAAGGTGTGCGTTTTACCCAGTGCAGAAAGCCATTTGTTCAAATCGATGTCCTATATGATCTTTTTGTCTGGTTGGCAATCTTCTTACCACTTCTCAATAGTTTTCTAATGAAATACTGAGAACAGAGTATAAAGCTTGGTATCATTCATACCTTGACTCACAACTTGGCTGAGGCTTGGTTAAAAAAAATGTTGACTAAAAATATGACATTAATATCTGCCTCATTTGACTTTATGTTTTATTGTGTTAAGCATTCAAAGAGTAGCTACACGTAGTAGTTTGTTCTTCTAGGTGAGACGGCACCCCACATCTTGTTTTCCGGATAGTAAAATGTTGTGTGTGTTACACTGATGTGAAAGGTAAGCGTTGAGCAGTCGCAGACGTGTTGAAACCGCCACACACTTTATATCCTTTTCCAAAGTAAGGAACCTGTAATCCAGTGGTAATTGTTACTCACAGTCTGTTATACTGTATTTGTTTTTATTCATTGGTGTGTTTAGATGAGGAAATTTATTTTCTTGCGTAAATTGTCATACCGGGCATTTTATGAATTACCATATGGTAATGGTGTTTCTAGTTGTTGCATCCATATAGTGATCTTTATATTTTCTCGTCTTTGTTCTTTTGGTAGTATGGTTGCAACAGTGCCACATCTCCATAATTAAATACCTAATACACACTCACGGATACAGTCACATGAAATGTATTATTTTCGTTCTGATATTTCATCACAAAAGAGAACATCGATAGTTTCGATATCTTTCTTTTGATGTCTCTTTAGTATGACAGTTACTTCCATACATATATTTTTACTTCCAGATGAAACGAGATGTGTTGGAGAATTCTTTTGTAGAACAGTATTACAGTCAAGCGCAGCATATCATTCCACAAGAAAATCAAAAAAATGATCCTAAGTATGAAGAAAAAATAGAACTGATTAAGGAATGTCAGGAAATTGCCGGAACTGATCTTTCTACGAAGCCACCATTGAATATTGCTATCATTGGCCTACCCGGCGGAGGGAAATCGTCGCTATTAAACACAATATTTGCTAGTTTTAGTACAAGTTGTTGGGAAGATATAGTTCAATTTGGATCTTTTGGCACACTTGGTAAACAGTTCACAACACGATTCAAGAGGTTTGTATATTCCCCTTATCTTTTTAATGTTATAACTTGAAAATTATAAAAATGAAAATTTGAAAAAGACACATAACCAACTGTTAACGTTTTCAAAAAACATCATTGATTTTTCTCTTGTTTCAAAAATGAAATTTCCCTTGAACTTCGGACTGCTTAATATTCCCTTGGTTTTATTTTAACGTATTGGAAACAATTTTATATTTTTATAATTGTACTTAGTATTTGTAGTGTTTCTAATGTTCAGAAACTATATAATTTAATTTTAGATGTAACAAGTCTTATGGTTGACTTAAAGTATTTTGTCTATCAACTCATAGACATAATTTTGTCATGTGACAGTGACATCATCAACATTTGTTCATGATTTAATCCTTAAAAATGGAATTTAAAATTAAATTATAAGAAATGACTGTAAGATTTTTTTCTGTCTTTTCGAAATAACCTCAAAAATGTGGTTTACACTTTTAAATAACCCGCTTCGCATGTTATTCAGTGTGCACCACATTTTTTTATGTTATTTCTTCATACACAGAATTTTTTTTACGGTCATTCCTTAATTTGACAAAACACTATTATGTATTTTAAACAACTGTTACACAAAGCCAAGTATAAATATAATCAGTTACTTTTGTTATGTTCAGATATTTAGAAATAATGATTTTCCGTTTTTATATATAATTAGTTTGTCACTTTTCAAAACTAAAAAAGGGACAGGTTGTCAATAGAAATGGGTCAATGTGCAAGACTAAGCGGTGTTAACTGAATTCGTAAGATGTTTCATATCGCTGTATTCGTTGGGTAAAGAAACAGTACGCTTATTTAGCAGATAACATGGTATAAGTCGTTGTTGATCTGCAACAGATTAACGTGTTTCGTATTCCCTTTTTTAATGATGCAAAATGTCAGCTAGAATTGAGATTTCTAGTCTGTTCTTGCATAGACTCTATATTTTTTAAATGTCCAAAAACTATTTATTAATCGACCAAAATATGGAATTTACTTATATATATCGTATTACGTCACTAGCACACTATGTAACGAATTTATCTTACCGACCATTTTAACATGTGGTATTTAGACTAGTGGCCTATCAAAGTGATCAAGTCTTCAATACCGTTAGTATTAAGAACTTACTTCCATTGGTCTATACAAAAACAAATGCCAACAATAACAACTTGTTAGCTTTAAATGAATTCATTTCAATCGTTCATCATCAATTTCTTCGTCTGTTGAAACCTTTAATATTTTCCTTCAACACCGTGCAGTTTTTAAAAAGGGACGTAACACCACTACAAACCGTGTATTGAAATAAACCCCGTCTACTAACGTAATATGGAATATACACGGTCTCCACGCTTTCCCTCAAAGTAGCTCCTTATCATGCTTATAGCACTGCTTTTTCCAAACATATCGGAAACAAACACATAATCATTTGCTATGCTTCTACGATTAGAACTCCAACTAATGCTCACCTATCTTTTGTCAATTATAAAAAAATAATAAGATATAAAAGTAACAAATGTTATGTTTTTTATACATTAGTGTTTGATTTGATGAAAGGTACGTACGGTTGACGAATCATACGTAAAACCCCTCTGAAGGATCTTCTATCTTGACTCTTTTCAAAATATGACATTTCTAATTATGTAATCATAATCAAGGCTACCATGGGACTTAGATGGCGTTTTGCCTCAAGGTTTGCCTCACAAGAACCATTACACTGCTTGCAACGGCACAAGTCAAACTTGAATTTTCATCTTTACATTATTCAACTTAAGAAAATACCAAGGCAAATATATTGGTCCCCCCCCCCTGAAAATAAAGAAATAAACACAAAGCATTACTTTCTACTTTACGTTTTTGCATCCCCCCCATATAGTAAAACTGAAAAAATGTCTCTTTTTTTAACGTTTATAGAGATCCCCCTCCTCCCACGTGTAATACTGTTTGTCGCCTTGTGTTGATTACATACACCCGAGTCTGTAAGCTTACCTATGGAATCGTTCTTTCAGCGTTAATCTGCCATTTCATCCGAGCTAGTTTACTGTAAATTCATCAGTATTGAAATTCAGAATATATGTAGTGCGAGATTGTCTTCTCCCCCTCCCCTCCCCCCCCCCCCTCCCCCCTAAAAAAATCAAATTTTCGTTCCCTAATGTTCATATTGAACTTTATTTAAATTGATGGTGATTGTCATACATTTGTTGGTTGGTTGTTGTTTTGTAGACATTTATCCTATATCTAACTACTAGTATCTAAATAAAAACTGTTTGTGAGGGTGTGTGTGTGTTAAGTCAACATTAGTGTTCCACTTGAATTGACACTGGATTTCACGTGTTCGCTGGTTTTTGTTCACATTTGACATTTAAATTAATTAAAAGAACTTCAAACAATTTTTTTTTTCTGTCTCCCAGTTTGTTCGTTTTTTTAAGTTTTTCCATACATTGTTGCATCTTAGTCTGGCACATTTTGCTGATCCACGTTTAACTTGACAACTTGATGATGGCATAGTCTTTAATTTATAGAAATAATAAAGAATTTTGTCGTTAAACTTAGAGAAGTTTCATTAAAATGTTTATGGTTTAAACATTTGAATAGCATGCATGAACAATTCCCGCGCAAATATGTGTAATCATGGTTAACATATAAAGCACCGTATTGGACGTGAGTGTATTTTACACTATTTGTCTTTATTTTCAGTAATAAAATCGCGTTCTATACGCAATATGGTTTATGTTTAAATATACCTTTGATTCGGAAGAGAATGCAGTTTTATCGCATAAAACATAGACTTTAAGTGTTATCGTGAGAATGTTATACATGCTCCCTTTACGTTCGTTCGTACCTTTCGTCAAAATGTAAGAAAGCTCTATTGAGTCGAATAGGTTATGTTCCTTCGATCGTTTAAATTATTCTAATTCGTATACGAGATTTACTACACACTTTTGTCAAATAGAAACAGTTACTGTCAAATTTAAAAAAAACAATAATTCTTTTTTAAGACATTAATCGTACAATAAATATTAACCTTTTTTATCTATACTTTATGATATTCAATTTTGTAATAAAGATTGTAGCCAGGTAAGAAATCAAATTTCATTTGTCGACTGTTACGAATCCTATTGCTATATTCCATAAGGTTTCACGATATCCAATGTTTTCACGGAATCATGAATGTTTTGCATTCGTGCCGAAACACTTTACTATAAGGATAAACAATTTGCTATATACATAATTTTTACTGTAAATGATATTCTTTATATATAGCTTCCCCAAAGACGTTTACTACAAACCAACAGACGCTTATCTAATGCCGACGTTTTTGGACATGACTGGGTTTGAGGACGAAGACTCTGCAAAAACTTTGGCGCTTCTCGAGTTGGTATTTGCTGGTAGAATAAGGGAAGAGGAAGAATTGACAAGTGCAAAAAGCTCCGGATTTAATTATTTCATTCGAAAGGGAGTGTGCCATCGTCCAGTTGATCGGATTATTGTAGTCTGTACGTCAAATCCTGATGATAATTTACCACCGAGCTTCTTCAATGCTGTATGGAAAGCGAAGAAAAAACACAGGGGTAACTATGAAATGCTAGTATAACATAAATTGGCAAAACAACATCCTTTGTTTTAAACGTTTTCTTTTTATGTATTCATTTATCTACCGATATGTAGTGTGCACGTGGTTTTACACACTTTAAAATTGTAAATCCAAAAAATAGGCAAAGGTTATGTAGCCTATCAGTGTGATTTACATGCTTATTAATAATGGTTTTATGGGCAATACTGCAGGTCATACATGCTGAAAGTTTCAGTTGACAGTTCTAATATTTCCTTTTTTTCTTTTTTCATTTTAACTATTTATTTTACCATATTTATGAATCAGTGTTGTTCCAACGGACAAGTTGATCAATTATCATGAGCTAATTAATTGACAGATTAGTTTATCTCAAAACAGGTAATTGTCAATTATAATGGTAATAACCTCTGCACAGTACAGATACAGATAGGGGATTACAAGTATATTTTTAAATATTAAGTGGCCAGTAATGGAGTAAAAAAACGGCAATAATAAAACAATATAAATAATCCTTCAAGTCAATCTGTATTTTGACATTTTTTTCTTTTGGTTTAAACAATATTTTATTCGATAAGTCAAATCATGCTATATATTATAATACAGTATGAACAATGGGATTCAGAAGCAAGCAACATTGCTTATTTTAATCTGTCTCCAAAATTCTTTTCTGTAATGGTTACTGCCTAATACGACAACACAGTAGCTAAATAAAGGCAATATTAGTATACCGCTGTTCAACAGTCATAATAAAATTGAGAATGGAAATGGGGAATATGTCAAAGAGAACCGACCAAAGAGCAGAAAACAGCGTACGCCACCAATGGGCCTTCAACACAGCGAGAAAATCCCGCACCTTGAGGCGGGCTTCAGCTGGCCCCTAAATAAAAATGTGTATACTAGTTCAGTGAAAATAGACGTCATACTAAACTCCAAAACATATAAATGAACTAAAATTAAAAAAACATTTTCTCGCTCCGTTGAAGACCCATTGCTGGCCTTCGGCTGTTGTCTGCTCTTTGGTCAGGTTGTTGTCTCTTTGACATATTCCCCATTTCCATTCTCAATTGTAACAAAGGCAAGAGGCTCCTGACTTGGAACAGGCGCAATAATGTGGCGGGGTTAAACATGTTTTGTGAGATCTCAACCCTCCCCCTTATACCTCTAGCCGATGTAGAATAAACAAACACACAGCAATACGCACAGTAAAACTCAGCTGATATGTTGCACTTCTGTAAATATAGACAATGCAATTTCCCTTAGGAACGCCCTTTGTGGCTAAAGATGTGCCACTTTTACTATGAAGTCTCGTAAAAATTTATATCCTAAAACGGAAAGTTGATATGCACTTCTTTTTTATTCAAAGGTAAAAAAATAGGGACGTGCGGCATATTTTTAACATTCATATGCCCCGAACCTCTAAGAGTTTAAACTTATACTAAAATTCTGTACTAGCCCTACCTTCCCTTTGGGTATTCCTCGGAATTCATTTTTCGCCGCTACCATTTGTTTTTATACTGGTAACATTCCCAAGTTATTTCTCTATGAGATGAAACATATAGATCATATCTGGGAACCAGTACGTAAACAAAAAAAATATCCATGAATATTATATATCTCCCAAAAAGAGGCGTGGCTTGTGAAACAGCTGTATTTACAAAGTGCAACCTATACTTACATGTATTCAAATAGAAAACTCTTGAAAAACACTTTTTCTCACAACAATACTTATTAATTATAATTATAGCTTTAAAGAAATCACTGCAAATACTCTAACTTTTCTTCTACAGTACATTTTATATCCCGACCCCTGTTTCAATTTTTAAAGAGTTTGAAAACAAGACTTTACATATTGTCTACTTACCCTATGTGTATGTTTGCTTAGATGAAATGGCTAGAACTTATTTGAAACTATTCTGATAACGAATTGAAAGCATTTCAGAATACTATAAATATAAAGTTTAGTAGTTAATTATTCCAACATTCAAGATTATATAAAGTATCCAATCCTGCCTCTGTCTCCAGTCCACATCTTACTGTATGACTATTTGTCAATAAAAGTTCACAATTTCTACCTCAAATGGCCAGTTTAGAAATCTTGCCACAACAATATCATCTCTAACCATATTTCTTAAATACTTAAGCTAATATATGAACTAGAAGTGTATAAACAAAGCCATATTTGCAAAAGTTGTATTTATGAAGTTACCAGTCTGATGTATGAATTCACTAAAAGTTTTATAGAACTGACTGCTAACATCTGCTTTTTGCATAACTTCCAAGCACAATTAGTGTTTTATACAAAAAGACCTTTAAAATAATGAAATCATAATATTTACAGTTTAAATTATCTGTTTTATGACCCAGGGGGTAGACATTTTGTTTCTGATTTTTGCCACTGGGGCCTCAAATTTGCTAAATTATTTTGCTGTTTCTGTGAATATGGAATATTTAGTACATGTTTATGATAGAACACACTATTGTTAGTTTTATTGAGGTATTTTTGTATTTCTAGCTTGTATTTTTGTTTCTGCCACGGTCCCCCCAAAAAAAAAAAACAAAACAAATTCAGGTGTTACAGCTTACTTTTGGGTTATCGACAGGACAAAGACACCCCAACAACAATATTCATCAAGGATTTATGAGTTTCAATGACTGCGAAGAAAAAATATAAGCACTTCATAACAATTGAAATTACAAATATGCATAAATTATGAATTTATTTTGCATTCAGGACTTTGAGCAAACTATGCACACTGTAAACTGTGAATTTATGCTGAGTCATCATATTTAAGGCCCTGTATTTTCGCAATCTTCATGAAATATTTATAAAACTTTATATTTGAATTAATTTCATTAACATCTCTGAGATAAACCAAATTTGGTGAAATTCTATATGTTCTCTTTTTTCACCATATATAGGTTGCACTTCTGTAAATATAGACAATGCAATTTCCCATAGGAACTCCCTTTGCGGCTAAAGCTGTGCCACTTTTACTATGAAGTTTCGTAAAAAATTATATCCTAGTACGGAAAGTTGATATGCACTACTTTTTTATTCAAAGGTCAAAACATAGGACTGTGCGGCATATTTTCAACATGTCCATGATGTATATGCCCCGAACTTCTAAGAGTTTGAACTTATAACAAAATTCTGTACTAGTCTATCCCTACCTTCACTTTGGGTATTCCTCAAAATTCATTTTTCAACGCTACCATGTGTTTTCATACTTATAACTCATCTCATGAGATGAAACATAGAGATCATATCTGGGAACCAGTACGTCAACAAAACAAAATATCTATGAATATTAGATATCTCCCTAACAGAGGCGTGGCTTGTGAAACAGCTGTATTTACAAAGTGCAACCTAAAAGAAGTCCGAGTCCTATGTCAGAATAGGTAACAAAAGAAACTAAGCAAAATGACATTGATACATAAATTAACAAATGACTACTAGCAGTTACTGACATGCCAGCTCCAGACTTCAATTAAACTGATTGAAAGATTATGTCTTCATCATATGAAAATCAAGCACAATCCCTCCCGTTAGGGGTTTAGTTTCATGCCATAATAAAATATATGTGAAGAACATAGCCCGTATCATGCCAACAACTGGTTTTAGAACAAATGTGTTTATTTCCGATGCAAAGACCCTATGAGTGAATCAATATTATTAATACCAAAATATGCCATCTTCAATGACCTGACAACAGTATCGTAACTATATCCCTTTGAATAAGTCTGTTTAAAAGTTTGGTTAGCTTTTTAGGTGAATGCCGACATTTTTGTGCTTTGTAAAAAATATTACCATAAAAGATTGGATGTGAAATACCTGAACGTATAAGATGTCCGCATGTTGGTTTATATTTACGAATGATGTCCTTGTACCGATGATCAAATTTAGTAAATGTTTTGACCAGTTTGTGATATCGAAAACCCTGGTGTAATAAGTCATACAGAGATTTCTTTTGTTAAAATCAAATATGCTGTTACATACACGAGCGAATCGAACAAGTTGAGATATATAAACACCATAAGATGGGGACAAGGGAACGTCACCATCTAAAAATGGTTGATTAACAATAGGAAATGAAAAATCATCTCTTTTATCATAAATTTTGGTATTAAGCTTCCCGTTAAAGATATAGATATCAAGTTCTAGGAAAGGGCAGTGTTCATTGTGAGTGTTAGCTTTATTTAAAGTCAGTTCAGCATGATAAATTTCTTTAGTGTACATACTGAGGTCGTCATTATCATGATTATTGAGAGCCAATATATCATCCAAATATCTAAAAGTGTTATTATATTTTCTATCAGATGTTGTTTCGATGGGTCTTTGCTGATTTTAGTCATACATTGTAACTCATAACAATACAGAAACAGGTCCACAATAAGTGGTGCACAGTAAGTCCACATTGGAATTCCGATAACTTGACGATATACGGAATCTCCATAGCGAATAAATCGATAAAGCGAAAACAAATCCTGGTCACAAACCAAAACCGAGGTTAATACATCAACTATAAGAGGAAAACAACGGTACAACAGAAACACAGAACTGCTACAAAAACAAACGCCAACATACATAGAAACGGACTATTTGATAACAACTGCCATATTCCTGACTTGGTAAAGGACATTTTTAGAAAAAATGGTGGGTTGAATAAATAAAGGCAACAGTAGTATACCGCTGTTCAAAAGTCATCAATCGATTGAGAGAAAAAAAAATCCGGGTTACAAACTAAAACCGAGGGAAACACATTAACTATAACATGTATAAGAGGAAACTAATGAACAACAAAAACACAGAAGTGCAACAAAAACAAACGCCAACATACATACAAACGAACTATTTGATAACAACTGCCATATTTCTGACTTGGTACAGTAAATTTTAAGAAAAGAATGGTGGGCTAAACTAGTTTTATGGCTAGTCAAACCTCCCGCTTATATGGTAATGTTAAAAAAAATATCGCTAAAATGACAACACTACGTGAAAGAAATACAGCACAAACAAATGCAAGAACATTCATCACAGAGAAACGCACAAATAAATAATATACTAGTCGCTACAACATGTAAACCGCAGAATAGAAACGAACATCTTTCATTAAAGACAGAGAGCACATGACATCACAAACAGTGACGTATTTTTGTAACGAATTTTAATCTTGAAATTCATACAATTGTTTTCACAATACTTGTCCAAACAATTATCATGATAATGACGGTATTTAAAAGCTATTATTAATAAATGCTGTGACGACGTCATAATTATTCGGACTAACACAATACTTTATCCATGAAAATGGAAATTACCTCGACTATACTGAAAAATAAGACATATGTGAAATGTACCGAAAGTACAGAATTCTAACCACAAACGATATAAAGACATAACACATTATCAAACCGAAACCACAACAGAAACATCACAAAGAAATACATGAATGTTGGATGTATAAAAATACCGAGACACGTGGTATAGCGATGCAAATTCACACTCGGCAAACAGTCATATTCGGGAATAGGTCACATTCGGTACTTAGCAGTCAGACGACATAGATGTTACACCACAATCTGAGACGTTGTAAAAATGTCATTAGTTAGTTTAGACACAGACACATCGTATAGATCAACCAATTCGTGATGGTGTCAATACAATTTACGGAGTGTCATTTTAATCTTTCCTCCTCATAACTCTGTTGGAGCAGTTTCTGCGTGATGAGCACACTCAAGTATATAAAGTCAGTATAGTGTGAACATGCACGAGCATAACGTATCAATTGAGATATGTAAACATCATACGACAGAGCAGAGGGTATGTTACTGCTGAAAAATGGGAAATTGATAATTGGGAAGTTGAAATCATCCCGTTTGTCATAGATTTTAGTGTGAAGTCTTCCATCTTTGTCAATATTGAGGAAAAGATCAAGGAATGAAGCAGTCCTTCTTGTATCAGTAGTAGCCTCAATTTTAAGTTCACTGGGATATATGAGTTGCAAGAACTACTGTAACAAAAATATGGAAACCTAGTGGTTTTACAACTAACCAAACATCTCGTTTATATGGCAACGTAAAGCAACATAAAATTAAAATCAAAATAACACAATAATGTGGTCGACGAAGGCAAAATTATACATTAAAACACAATTGTTGTTGAGAGAGCATCTATCAAATAACATTCATTGAAAAAAAAAACAAAAAAAACAACAGAATCTAAAACAATGAGAATTGGCAATGTTCATAAATTCATAGGAATTAAATGAGTGACACGTTTTGTTTTTGTTTCAAAACAATTGTATGCGTCCGAAGCGTTTTTCTGGATTTACATTCATCAGTAAATAAATGCTAAAAGCCAAATATTTGAAAGCCAAGTACCGAAACAAGGGCAGAGCTATATGACCAAAATGGAACCTAAACATATTAGCCAAAATCCATCTAACTTAAAGGTCATATTTGCCTGGGGAGTTGGAACCTAAGTTCTTTTAACTAAATAAATTATAAACGGACAATTGAAGAAATGTTTTTCATTAATTATGTCAGTACCGAAGTACTGACTACTGAGCTGATTATAAATTTGGGGACTGATATATATAGTCCACTAGCAAAGGTATCGACCCACTGCTGTAAAAATTGAAAAATAACTTTGAAAATTGTACGCGCTTTTCTGGAAATACCTTCACCAGAAACACTCAACGCTAAATATTGGAAAGCCAATGATGTATAAATACCGACAAATCGAAGAGGTTCATGACCAAACGAGCCTTAAAGATAATAGCCAAATCCATCTAAGACCAATTTCCCCTGATAGAGTTGGAACCTTGATTTATTAATAATTCATAAACTTATAAACGGACATTTTAAGAAATGCGATCATTAAAAAAAATATTTCCAATTCTTACCTTTAGATCAGATTAAACAATATAACAGCCCAAAATGTTTACTTTGAGGTTTTAACAATTTTATGGCGCATTTTTGAACAGATCTTTTAATTAAAAACGCAAGAAGATATCAAAAAACCACAATATGTACATTAAATCTTAAGTAGTTGATATAGACCCTCTAATATTTTTTTCCCGTTCGGAATAGAAAATCTCTAGAATTTGACCCTGTGAGTATAACAAATATATGTGAAGTCGGCCCTCTCGCTTAAAAAAAAAACAACTTAAAGGAAGATTACAGTTCAGTCCTTGTAATACCACATTCGCGGATATGGCCAATATAAAGTAAAACACGATGCAATTTAGAAAAACGACAAAGGTAACTCGGTACTTTTGAACTAATCTTCTTTTTATTCTCTTCTTTTTAAATAGAAATACCTGTGTATGGAGTCATGACATTTAGGGACAAATACCCACCGAACAACGAACGGGTTAAATTCAAAATTCAAGAATTTCGCAAGCACTTGGCATTACCGCAGCATCGGTTTGCTCATATCATAAATTACTGCGATGACATCGATAGCGAAGGGGTACATACAACTACGACTATTCCATCGCTTGATGTACCAGTATTACAGTTAATGAAACAGGTAAAATCATGTTCATATATTTTCTGCTTAATAAAGACTGCTTGACATAGACATGGTTCTCCGGCGGTGGCGAAAATTCTTTTCATTTTACATAATTGATGGTTTAAAACCAAGATTGTTAGAACTTTCCAGCTGACATATCGACCATTGTCATATATATATATATATATATATACATATATATATATATATATCTTTATATCTTTATAATTAAACAATATATATATATAATTTTAATTAATATAAAGATTCTTAGGCTCAAATTCACCCCAAATTAACCTTATATTGGTTTGGCTATTCATTAAATTTCTCTTTTGGACATACATGTATAATTCCAATAGTGTTTATATAAAAAAAAATTGAGGCTATCACTTATGACCCCTTCCCTCAAAGTTTGCGAACAGTGTAGCTGTCTGATATTTGACCATCTTAACTGTTGTACCGTTTCATACATAAACGATTGAAAATTAAGAAAACACAAACTTTAAACATGTTAAAGACAATTTCTATATTCGAAATTTTGTATTAATTTATTTTCAGTCAGAAGTGATGTTGCTAAACTTTTGTTGAGTGGTATATATATATGTTATCTTGAAAAAAAAAACAGATAATCAAATTTTGAATTATACTATTTGAGTATTATATGATAAAAACCAGGTAATATGGTGATAATATGTTAATAATCTTTTTTGCCATTTGTAAGTAAAAAACTAGGATATATATGTAAAGAACCTGTAATGCTAATCGCCCCTTTCATATTGTTATATTCAAAGATTAATTAGTGCAAAACGAACTGCAAATTGTGTATAGTGATTCACTTTTTCAGTGAGGGTTTATTATTAAAATTGTCCTAAATGTATATGAAAAAAACTAAAGGATTATGAATCCTCGTTTAATTTTTATTGCAAGTCTTTTTAATGTTTTAAACAATAGTCATATGCATTCTCTGATATTCGAACAATTCTACAGACGAATTTTCACTTTTGGTTAGGTTTATCTATATGTGTTATTGCTGCTGTTGTTAGTAATGTGCTGTTTTAATTATTCTCAATCAAGAACTTTTCTGTGCATTTATCGAAGCATTGTAAGAGTATTGAGCTCAGTATTATTCAATTTAGGAGGTCTTTATATATCAAGTGAAAATTATCATCATCATTATAGTATTATTATTATCATTCTTATTTCTATTATCATCATTATAAAATTATAAGTATTATTGTTATTAATCTAAGAAAGATACATCACATAGTTTGCATTGCGAACATTTATTTATTCTTGGGATGTTTAATTCGACTACATGTATAGAAATAACAAGATGTGGTATGATTGCAAATTGACACAAATCTCAATCAAAGACCAAATGACGTAGAAGGTTAGCAACTACACTAGATCACCGTACGGCCTTCAACAATGAGCAAAACCGCATATCAGGCTATAAAAGACGCCGAAATGACATCTGTAAAACAATTCAACTGATAAAACTAACGGCCTGATTTATGTAAGAAGCAATAAACGAGAAAAAAATGTGCTTTTTTTATTGCTTATCTGGACTACATTTTTTTGTAAGTATAGTTTTAAATTGTTAAAAACTAAATGATGTTAAATTTAAAAAAAAAGTGTATACTAAATGCCATTTTAATTTATTTAAGGTTTTGAAAACACGTAAAGATGATCCAACATTTCCAACAGAGAAACTCGTCAACAACAGGGACATATTGTCAATGTTGGCATTCATATTTGCTGTGCTGGCATTTATCTATGTGCTTTTAATTTCGAATAGTTAATTATTATTGTGTATACTACTGGTTTTATATTTGCATTTGAAATTTAAAACGATGTAAACTTTTATCTCATTTTATTAGGAATTTTGTTATGTGATATATACAGAACTATAGATGTATGTGTTTGTATTACGTCGAATTTGATATAAAATTGAAATCAATAGCAGACATGAGCATAATTAGCAAATTTACATCGATGTTCAGGTGATTGGCTGGATGTATGTATTCGCGTCAATTTAAAGATAGATAAGATATTGTTTTGCGCTAAAACGATGTTATTATTTGATGATAAAAACCGGCAGCCATGATTTTGCCAAGGTCATTTAAAGTGGTGTTAAACAAAAAACAAACAAATTTAAATATTCAAACCAAAAAGTAAGCATTTCAGTTGTGCTATTTTAAAATGGAGAATTGAGATCAAATTTAATAACTAACCATTACTTTTTGTGATTGTTTTGGCAAATTTATTCATATACACTTTGATGAGAAAGGATGTATCTTTTACACACTCAAAACAATCGATGGGTCAATTGATATTATTCAATTAATAATATTATTATCGGCAATATGAAAGTAATTTGTTCTTGAAAAGTAATAGATGTACGTTACATGTACTAAAGACATGTGTTTGCTCACGATGGCCCGCAAATAAAGTAAGTGCTATTTTATAAGATTGCCAAACCAGATAACATAAAACGTTTCATTAAAATATTTAACATGCTTAATGGTAGAACATTTCAAAAGTGCATGCTCAGATATATTTCAAGAAAAACGGGCATGCGTTTGACATGACTTAATGACAATATTTTTTTTATTAAAAATAAGGAGATGTGGTATGATTGCCAATGAGACAACTATCCACCAAAGTTCAAATAAAGTGGATGTAAGCAATTATAGGCAACCATAAGGCCTTTAACAATTAGAAAACCCATACCGTATAGCCGGCTATAAAAGGCCCCGACATGAAAAATATGAAACAAAATGAATTCAATTGAGAAAAAAACGGCATAATTTATAACAAAACAATTTACAAAAAAAAAACAAATATGACAGACTTGAACAAACGACAACCACTGAACTACAGGCTCCTGACTTGGGATAGGCACATGCAGAATGTAGCGGGGTTAAAAATGTAAGTGAACGATCAATCCCCCCCTCTTTACCCCCTTAACCTGGGACAGTGGTATAACAGCAAAAAATAAGAACAAACTATAAAAATCAGCTAAAAAGGCATAACTCATCAGATCGATACAAAAAAAAAAACATTAAGCAAAAGCACAGACAGGACGTGGCAGGGTATATATATATATATATATATATATATATAATATATATATCCCTCATTACTAACAACAAAAAAGACACTTAGTACAGATCTGAGAATACTTGCAGTTACTGGCAGCTAGTTCAAAGCAAATAACAACTAATAAAAAAAAATCATGTATCTAAGACTAAAATATCAATCAGTACACATCCAATTTCCAACGGATGAAGTGTAAAGACGTCATCACCAGTCAGAGAAAAAACATGATCTTGTGTTTTGAAAAAATATAGGTATCGACAGATTGTAGTACCGTGAAGGTGCATGAGTTTAATTTTAGTACGGTTTTAATTTACTGATAACAAAATCAATATTTGTACAAATAAAAACAATATTCAAAGATTAAACTACAGTGTTGAATAGATAACCTTTTAAAATAAATGTATTTATAAAAGGATTGATTAGTTTACCTTATCGTATATATTTTTCCGGGTTCGGTTAACCACCGTAAAATTTAGATTGTGCTTTTTCCGTTTGAAATAAGTTTTCTACAGGTACAGCGAAACTTGCAACTCAAATCTTTGTATATGTATCTATGGAAGAATTTAGTAAAGGTTTTAAGTAATTTGTGGTAACGAAATCCCTGACTTAATAAATCCAAAACGTCACTACAGACCACATGCTACAGACACGAGCATAACAAAGGAGTTGGGATATATAAACACCGTTGGATGGTCCCAGAGGAACATCACCGTCCAGAAAAGGAAAGTTAACAATAGGAAAAGAAAAATCATCCCTTTTGTCGTAAATTTTTGTGTAGTTTCTGGTGTCAAACTGAAATGTCAAAATCAAGGAAAAGACACTTATTGCTGTTTATATTTGATTTATTTAAGGTAAGTTCCTGTGGGTAAATTTCGGCAGTATATTTAGATAATTCATGATTATTTAACGAAAACATATTATCAAGATAACGGTAAGTGTTGTTGAATTTATCAATTAAATGGAATTTAGACGGGTCTTTACTGAGTTTGGCCATAAACTGTGATTCATTCATTTAACAGTACAGGTACAAGTCTGCTATTAAAGGGGTTTAATTGGTACCCATAGGAATACATACAATCTGTCGAGAAACTTTTTAACCGAAACGTACATAAATGTTGTCATGGTGACATTTTTAGCTTTTATAATCTCATCACACCTCCAGTAAGTATATCTAGCATATTTATCTTTCTCGTTTGTGAAAAAGGCTTTACATGAGTTAATTATCGATTTATCGAACGACCATTTAATTGAATAGGAATTTTTATTAGATAAGATTGTGTGGATGTGCAGCGCAAACAGTGGAAAAGTCAAAACTGTCAACCGAAATAAAAGGACCATCAAAAGCACGTAATTTATCAAAAACATCCAAATAATTGTTTACACTTCAAAATTGGTTAATTCCACTATTTTCATGGTTTTTATTACAAAAATAATGATAAGTTCTTTGATTGTAGTTAAGAAACTCGTTAAAAGCACTGAAAGTCACTAACTTGTCATGAATAAAGAATAGAATCTTCAACAGCGTAGATGTATACACCTGGTATTTAAACGTCATCGTGTGTTTCGCTGGCTGTCGATAAGAAAGATTTCACGCAATTACAGTATGTCAGGGGCATCTCGATGATGATGTGCAAAATTACTATCTTTACACATTTCCATTCATAAAATAAAAGGTTTTTTTTTTATTTCGGATTTATATAATCACATCATAAAGTTCCTTTTGAAAGAATAATCATATTCAAAGGTGTATTCAAGTAATCAGGAAAAAAACTGTTTTTTTCTTTTCCACAAAACTTTAGTTATTGATTTACGATCAATGTTCATCCAACTATGTTTTGTTGTTGTAGGAACTCCGGATGTTCATGCACATAGGTTTAATGCTCTGGACTAGATATGTTTTTGTCTGTATTATATCACACTGATCAAATAGGGTTATCATAAATAAGAACGTTGGTTTTCCGTTTTTGTTAAAGCTTACTATATGTTGCGGGCTTCGGTCTTTCTATAAGGTCGTACGATGAGCTATAATAGTTTTCATTCTCGTCCTTTAGTTTCTGGCGGATAATTTTTTCAATATCTGCAAAACACTTTGATTTGAATATAAAGGTTAACAAGGGTATGTATCATTATTCAAAGTAATAAAATTGAGAATGGAAATGGGGAATGTGTCAAAGAGACAACAACCCGACCATAGAACAGACAACAGCAGAAGGTCACCAACAGGTCTTCAATGCAGCGAGAAATTCCCGCACCCGGAGGCGTCCTTCAGCTGGCCCCTAAACAAATATATATACTAGTTCAGTGATAATGAACGCCATACTAAACTCCAAATTGTACACAAGAAACTAAAATTAAAAATAATACAAGACTAACAAAGGCTAGAGGCTCCTGACTTGGGACAGGCGCAAAAAATGCGGCGAGGATAAACATGTTTATGAGATCTCAATCCTCCCCCTATACCTCTAGCCAATGTAGAAAAGTAAACGCATAACAATACGCACATTAAAATTCAGTTCAAGAGAAGTCCGAGTCTGATGTCAGAAGATGTAACCAAAGAAAATAAACAAAATGACAATAATACATAAATAACAACAGACTACTAGCAGTTAACTGACATGCCAGCTCCAGACTTCAATTAAACTGATTGAAAGATTATGTCTTCAGCATATGAATATCAGGCACAATCCTTCCCGTTAGGGGTTTACTATCATACCATCATAACATATATGAGAAGAACATAACCCGTGTCATGCCAACAACTGGTTTTTAAATAATTGTGTTTAGTGCCGATGCAAAGACCCTATAAGTGAATCAATATTAACGCCAAAATATGCAATCTTTAATGACCTGACAACAGTATCGTAACTATATCCCTTCTTAATAAGTCTATTTAAAGGTTTTTTAGCTTCAGAGGTGAATACTGACATTTTTGTGCTTTATAAAGAATATTTCCATAAAAAATTGGATGTGAAATACCTGAACGTATAAGAAGTCTGCATGTTGAGCTATATTTACGAATGATGTCCTTATACCGATGATAAAATTTAGTAAATGTTTTGACTAGTTTGTGATATCGAAAACCCTGGTGTAATAATTTTTCAGTAATACATAAATTTCTCTCGTTAAAATCTAAAACATTGTTACATACACGAGCGAATCGTACAAGTTGAGACATATTAACACCGTAAGATGGTGACAAGGGAACGTCACCATCTAAAAATGGATAATTAACGATAGGAAATGAAAAATCATCTCTTTTATCATATATTTTAGTATTAAGCTTTCCATTAATGATATAGATATCAAAAATGGAACACAGCAGCAATGAGTGCAATTCTAAATTGTCCATCCTTTATCCGGATGGGACAAAATTGAACGGCTACCAGTTTTATTTTAATTTCGTCTTAAATATGAATGAAACAGTTATCTCCTGATGTTACGCAAATAGTTTATCAGGATCATGATCGCCTCGAGATCTGACTTTGAACACTCAAAGTCTAAACGAGACACAGACATTAAGATATGACTTTAAGTTATGATATTTGTTAGACGATTTTCCTCGTACATGGGACAGGAATATCTACGTATGGCGGGGTTCGATTACTATTTGTACTCTACCCCCTTCCCCCGTCCTTCTCCACACTGAATGTTATATGACATTTTGGCATCATTCCTTTCTAACACTCATCGTTGGTTGTACTTTAATGCATATTTCATACAGCAAACAGAAAAGCAATCATCTACATAATGTTAATGGATGGTAACTTAAGGGGTAAAATATGTAATTGTAGTCATGCTTCAAGCTTTAAGTACTTGAATTAAACGGTTGATTGTTCAGTCGAATAAAGCATTGAAGGGAAACTTCATGTCCATTAGAATCCTCGTATATAGTTTCAAACTCATATCGAAATGCATGCAAAAGATGTAAACAGAACTAGATGTCGGGAATAATGTATTAAAAGAAAGTTCAATTATAAATAAAAAAAAAAAATAACATATCAAAATATATGAGAGGAAAAAAAATCACGGTAACCGCTAGTGAGAGAGAAAACTCTTGTGCATGCTCTTGTATTGTATCAAAACGGACAGCAAAGATGAATACAATGATACAATTCCTTTACACTGCGTAGCCCAGTAATCATATACACTGGTTGTTAATGCTAATATTCATGATACAATTATTGCCAATTAATTTACCATGCAGTAGGAAAGGAGAACATTTTCGTAAGAATAATGAACGGCGACGATAAAAAACAGACGTCTGATGATAGAAATTTACCAAATTGGGCCTATAGATTTCAAAATGTATTTGAGCTACAGTAACTGCCCATTTCCCTATAGACAACTTGGTTTGGAGTCATTTCATTTACATATGAAATTCTACAGGTTTCTACGAGAAAGCGGCTAACTACATAATATAATGTGTATAAAAACATAATACCGGTATGGGAAAGCGTCGTTTTTACAGTATCAAATAATATTATTATTTTGTTAATTATAACTTACTATTATAACTTACTTGGTTCGTTCATAAAAAGTCATATGTTAAACTGTGTTTTTAGAAGTTGACCGATAACAACATATTGCGCAGTTGTATTTCAAATATCTCAAAATAGAAATCTTAAAACCTCAATACTTTATAATTCAATTAACAACTAATTAAATGAATTTCTGCTTATACTCCGGTGTGTTGTTATACTAATATAATAATTTTAGCCTTTGTATGAGGTCGGTACGCAAATATATGCAACTGTGATTTCTTCCTCAGTCAGAAAACTTCACTTAGGTCGATATATCCTCGTATCGACCTCATATTAAGCTTAACTATATAATATTTCCAAATATACGGATGTATAGGGACTATATTGTAATACACATTTTAGTATATTCCAGTATATACTTACTATAATAAAACTATTTTCTTCAAAGCAAGCGTACACTATCTTTTTGCTATAATATATCTACATGTGTTTATACAAGTTGTATGGTTAATATATCATCAGATGTTGGGCACCATCAACTTAAATCTGATATAAAGTATAAGAATACTGTCCAGTCCACTTCTATCAGTAATTTTACAGTTTTGCATAGGCTTCTGTAATATTTTTTTTTATTTGAGGTATCTAACAGAATTATTTTATCAGTTAGCTATGCGATATATTCAATAAAAAAGTCAAAACCTAAAGATGCTAGAAATAAGTTCTAGTGTATACAAGTCTTTACTTTACACATAAGAGCGGGTGTTTTTCCTACAACCATGACAATATTTTAATTAGTAACCATGGAAACATAAGTTGGAAAAAAAAAAAAAAAAAAAATGCAATCTCAAAATTGCCCATGACAGATGTGTACTGAATTAAAATAAACAAAAAAAAAACAAAACAAGCAACATAAAAGGAATTTTATTGACGGGTTTAAGACTATAATAACATTAACGGTACCAATTTTACTGAACTAGATGCGCGTTTTGAAAATGAATGTCTCTTCAGTGATGCTGGAGGCCGAAAATCCAAATCTACAATAGAAAGTACAAATGTTGAAGAGATGTACAAATAAAAAAGAAACTAAAGTATAGACAATCTGGACCAGGATTGATGTTATCCTTAAATATATCAGTTTTCAAGACTTACGAAAGGATGGATGGGATAAAACGTCAGTGGCAAATATGACATGCAAGGCAGGACAGAAACATGTTAATGTGATAAAAAATTGAAAATCCCTTTTTGTGACATTTGTCTGACTCTGATACGACCAGTATTTTCTTTACTCCTAAACGCGGAGAAAGTGTTAATACATATTTACAATTTGTTATGCTTGTCCCGGGAAGGAGATCGAACCAACTATTTCCCGCATTCAAAGTCATGAATCTATCAAAGGGGTGGTGCCATAATTAAACAACAGTAGTCTACTAATAACAATAATTAGTTTCCTAAGGACGTTAACAGAAAAACAAAAAAAAATAATGTTTTACGTATTGCTTTAGTGATGTAGTTCACTCCTATGCATTCGATTCTTCTATGCCAATATTTCCGCTGTTTTTGTCAAGGTTTTGTCTTTTCGTGCTCATTTTGTCTTTGACTCTTTGCATTGATTTCCAAAAGGTAATTGTAGATTTTACAAACTTAATAAAAGGGAGTAAATCAATCAGTATTACAAGACCAACGACAATACACATAAAAGCAGTTCCGGCTAATCCCATGGTCTCAGAAGATTTCCGTTTAGCAAGGGCAGATGTACGCTTGCGAATGCTAGATTACAGTTGTATTTTATTTACTGCTAGTTCCTTTTCAATCTTCTGTAATTCTGATTCCAGTTCCTTTACTAATTCTTCTCGGGTCAAATTTGGAACTATTTAAGAACCCCAATGTTCAAGTTTTCTCCGATATTCACATCTTCATGGACACATATTTTCTGAAAACATTGAAAAGATTTTCACCAATAACACATTTTATCATTATCTATCGTACATCATGAACATTTTAGGTGCGGATTTTTACTTACTTGTTATACTGTTATGTATTATTTACATTATCAACAGTTGGACAAAGAAGCATGAAGTATGTCATATTAAAACCAATGTGTACGATAAATGAACATGCCTATCGTATTTGGTCTGTATCAGACCATTGTTGTATTGATTGATTGATTGATATAACGCCACTTTTAACACAAGAATGCTATTTCGTGGCGGTCAGTGTTTATTGATGGAGGAAGTCGGAGTGCCCGGAGAGAACGCCGACCTTCGGTAGAAAAATGACAAACCTAGTCAATAAAGATTGGAGTAGAAGACTCCTGCCACGTGCAGGATTCGAACTCACAACCTAAGAGTGACAGGCTAGTGATACAGTAATTCGACTACTTAGACCACATGGTCACCGAGGCTTCCCATTGTTGTAAATTATTTCTATATCATTGTTATGAAATACATTTAATCGAAAATAGGTCAATCGGTGTATATGCATTCTTGACCGTTGAATTAATTTACGGTAATATATTACTATTTATCGAAGCGTTTACATGTTAGTTACGACATGTTTTATTACATGTTGTTACGAATATTAACGAGTTTGTATCGACTGTTAATATTATGAGATTGCAGTTGTGATACCTTTCCCCAAATCGTAAACAATACGTAAGAATGCGTACGTATCGATTCGTAAAGTACTCGTAACTATAGGTACAAATGAGATTTGTCCAACGAGTAATTAATTTCCCTTAATTTGCCTTATTAGTCCTTACAAATTGCCAACTCGGAGTCAATCACAAGCATCCGTAAATAATTCCTGGAATCCGTAGATAACTCGTCACAACTCGTAACAATTCGCAGACACTCTTAAGAATCCTTGAAGTTAGAGTCATTTGTTTTACATGTCTTCTTACGATTGTCCATGGATTGATTTTTCCGTACATAATCGTAGCAATCCGTATGTATCGTAAACCGTTCGTTAATCGCTCGCATCAAAACGTAACTATCCGTTTACTGCTCGCAATAATTCGTAAAGAACTCGTAAATATTTTTTTACGATTTATAACGGTTAGTTTACATTTCTTTACGGATTATTCAAGGAAGGTTATCAGTGCTTACTTGTTAATCACAATTTTATTCGTGTCGGATTGTTACGAGATATCACTAGCACTTGACATGTAGTTACGAGTTCTTTGCGAATAGATACGCATGCTTAACGCATTCTTACGTACTGTTTACGATTTGGGAAAGGTATCACAACTGAAAAGACATAATGACTCGTAAATATTTGGTACAACTCGAAAATATTCGTAACAACACGTTAACATGTCATCACGAACACGTAAACGCTTCGATGAATGGTAATATTCCGTAATTTACTCGTTGCACTAATTTACTCGTTGCACTTCGTAAAAAACACTTAAAAAGCAGGTAAGTTGCTCGTAGATACCCGCGACAACCCAACAAATTGTGGAATTTTGCCGTAAATATATCGTAATAACTCGTGATAATCCGTAAAAAACCGCAAATAGCTCGCAATAACTCGTAACAACTATTAAATCGATCGTAAAAGTGGCCAAATCGTAAGAATCCTTGAATTTGTGCGATCCGTAAGGATTCATTAGAAAAATCCGTGTATATAAAGGGGGCACAGCTATCTTTATATATCATCATTGTAAGAATTTATCGTATTTGAATGTAGATGAACACATCACACAATAAACCGAATAACACAGAATAACGAGTATGAAATAAGATTTTTTCTACATTCTTGCATTTACAAAAAGACTCGTTTCATCTGTTTGCGTCAGTCCGGAAATGTTAGTCACGTGACATTTATACAATCCCTCGTCTGTCCATTTAACATGTTCAAAGACCAGAGTAGGCGATGTAACGTTTCCGCCTTTCGCATACTGAGAAACAATTACACTGGTACTATTTACTGATCTTGTCCAGTATAGTGATGTGATGGCTTGCATGTTTTGTACGCCAAATGTTAGGGAAACACTTTCATTTTCTTTGGTTGTAATATCTGTAAGGCAAAACAGGACAAGTACATGCAATGTATTAATGTGAATGTTAATATCAGAATTACAACTGTGAGCTATGTTCTGGACACAACATTTCGGACGCAAGATTAATCTAGAACTGTAATTAAAAATACAACACATATCCCGTCATGCAATACTTTAAGTATATTGAAGAAAGTAAATTCAGTTATTTTTCTTCTAACATGCTGGACTGGGCTTGTTTTCCTGTATGAACGTCTTAGGGTATTTTTCTATAATCAATTAGTTTCAATAATATCCATTGAGGCGTTTATGAGGAGCTGTACATGTACACAGTCATACGGCAGACAACAGACGACAAGACTGACAGGGTGATTCCTATTATATATGTCATTCAATTCTTTGTCTGTGGGGGCATAATAAAAGAGTTAGAAAGAAAGTTTTTAAAATAGACTGTTAAAAGATTGAGTGTTCATTTTACAATATTCAAATTACAATTTTGCAACTCATCTAGTTGATGATTAACTGTTATCTGCTTAATATCCAGTGGTAAATATTTCATGGATGCTTAAGACGAGAACAAATTAACAATAGATACAGTAGGTATGAAGGTAGGAAAATTCGTACGGCAACTAGAAAAAGAGGGTATATTGAGTAGGAACAACCATTTTGCGTTGCAAAAAGCCAACTACGGACCCCTCAAAGAGTTGTTGCAAGGGTTCAAGGGTTCGTGACATGTGCAAACAGCGTGGCATACTCTCTACACGAGGCATATGATTTTAAATCCCGATACTCACCGGACGTAGTTGTGTATTGATATATCCCGCACAGCTAAATGGACGCACATCATTGGAAAGATTTTACTGCAGGTCAGAAGAAGACCAAAAGTGACGCAGTCAATCCCGATAATTAACGAGCCTACCAGAACATACAAACTGAGACAAAACAAACAGACAGACAGATCAAATATTTGAAACAACAATCTTTCAAACGCTACAAAAAACGCAAGACTTAAACCTGAATATCGCATAGAATTAAAGATGAAATTCACCTGGAAGCTAGATATAATTAAATGGAAAAATGGAAAATTATTTGATCACCCTTACAAAGAATTTAGAGTTCATTTGTGAAAAGATACATGTCATAATATGCTTATCCTTTCCCTATAAGCGTAAATACTTACACTTGTCATGAGATTTGAAAGTCAAGTGCATGATATAAAACATCATCTCAGAGAATGAGTTTTATATAAAAAAAAATCATTAAGCGAGTAATGTTTCAACTCATTGAACCGTTCACTGTAGATGTATTTGGTTATTCTTTTAAGAATCGTTTTGGTAATATAGCTTATAATTAAATATTACTACATCTATGGTTTCAATGTTTAAGTTTTGCACGTTTCTTTGGGAAGTAAATCCGGATAAGGGCCTCGGAGGTACCAAATTAATCGTGTGGTAATGTTTGTTGGTAAGTTAAACGGAGGCATTACTATGGAGAGAAGATGCCTTGCACACATGGTAAATTAAACAATAAACGCAGTCAAAACTGAAAGTATAACACATGACTTCTTAAAAACAAAGAATGATCTATAATGTCGAAATAATGTACGGATATCTTTTTTCAAACTTATTGAGAATTCCAATCGAATTTTATTGGAAATCGTAGTCCGGCTGATGCAGTAGGGCAAGATATGTCTACCAGATTGAGGCAACTGCTGTATTGCACAAATTGAGTGCATGTGCATAATGCTGATCGTTTTAATTGCAGCGTTTGTAAGTTTATAAAATAACTATATTATATCTTAAATACCTTCAATTTGCTGGCATACAACTCTGAATGATCTAGAGCACGGATTATCATTCCATCCTGTCAAATGAGCTTCCACACACATTGGGTCAACACCACAATTTGGTTCGCCCGTTATTTGAGTGGAATTAAAAAACGTTTATTGCGTTTATTAAAAGTTGAATCGTTCATTCTTATTTCATCAGAATAACATGACTTTTGTGAGGTTTAATATAAACAAATCACTCATGCAAAAGAGAGACGAAATGTTACCTAAGGGATAGTCAAAATCATATGTCGAAAATAAGCTGACAATGCCATGGGAAAAAGAACGAAAAACGACAAAACAACAAACAACAGCACACAAAACACAACATAGAAAACGTAAGAGTAAGCAACATGAACCTTCCCAAAATAAAGAGGGTAATTTACTTTGATTTAAATGGACTTAATTTTGTCTGCTTTTTGTTGTTGTATGCTCTGTTATGTGTCTAACAGCGAAACTGACATAATACATACACACACAGATATAATTTCAAATTAATTCTGATTTGTCACAAATTTGATAATGATGTGGATGTACCCTCATAACATACACCACTGACTTTTAAAAAAGAGGGACGAAAGATACCAGAGGGACAGTCATACTGGGCGAAGTCCGAGCCAGTATCCTGTTAGATCTTCGTAAATTCATGCAATTGTTAAGGTGTAAGGAACAAAGTATTGTATACATATGTTATATTGTTAGAAAAATTAAATGACTAGAGGATGCACATATTAGATATATTCAATAATTTAGCTTCGTACCATATTCCTGTGTTTTTATTTATGAGTAAACATAACACTTAAAAACTTAAATATAATATCTAATAACCGTAGGCATAAACGTTATTTGAATCCGGCAAGAAAACATTTTGTATAATACAATATGATTTGTAATTGGAATGAAAAGAAATGAGAACGATGGTTAAGGTTCGAATTGAATTATCATCTGTTAGGTAAAAAATCTCCAATGAAAAATAAACACAGTTCAATCTCAAATTATAAAGGTGTGGTCCATCTACATGTAATTTGGGTCCGGTTAAAACGAAAATAACTTGAGATGTACATATCTAACACAAGATATTTCCTACGCATATGTGTAACTTTCATAATATGTATAATATTTTGGTGATTTTCATATCAAATGAAAGTTGCAGGACTAGTGATTATTGAACAACATTTTTCGACTGATAATTTTGAATAATACAAAAAATGCATGAATTTTGTAAAGGTTGGCATGTTTTGCCTGTTTATCAGATCAGAAATAACTGTTTTTGTATTCATATGTAATTTAAGATATGCGGAGTTTGTCAGCACGAGACAAGTTAAGGTAGCACTTTGACATAACTTAAGCATAAGACAAAAGAGCTGTGAATACTTTAAATCGAAGAAATTAAGAATGAATGCAATGGCACCAAGATGTGAATTGTATTTTCACTATCAGACACACTAACATATAGGCGCCACTTTAATTTGAAGAGATGATTTATTTTACTGGTGTTCCGTATCCTCTTAAGTGCATTATATGGGTAAAAAGTCCGACGGATTGTTTTTCTTTCGCACAACCTTTGCTGTATTTGGCAAACAATTAGGAGTTTTGTGTCCTCAAAGCTCTTCAACTTCATACTTTATTTGGCCTTTTTAATGTTTTGTTATTCGAGTGTCACTGATGAGTCTTTTGTAGACGAAACGCGCGTCTGGCGTACAAAATTTCAATCTTGGTTTCTATGATGAGTGTATTTGTTACTCTATTTAGCTCACGTTAGTGGCCAGGGAATTATGACCCTGTTTTTTAAAATCATGTGCAGTTTATTTCCTTGTTCATCTTAGTCAGTTCCACAACATTGTGCGCCTCTACGATGTCAGGGAATGCGAATAACTGTTCGTTGCTGTTCGTGTTTGTTTGTGCATATATTTTCTCTTGTCGGAGTCGAATGTTCAAGTTTGATGTGGTCTGCTGTACGGTCCAATAATTAAGGATATTGGTGTTATACAACTAATAATGCTTCGATTACCTCATAAACAACAAAAGCAGGTCCCGAATTATCGTTAACTTTGCAGTAGTTGTGTTTGTTTTTAGGAATAATCTCACCTGATCCCCATTTTGTAAAACCAGTATCGATAAGCTTTGTGCCATCCTTCCATATGAAATGATTGTTTTCTTTAGTATTTTATAAGCCAATCGATATTATATTTAAGCTACAATAGACATTTACACATGCTACGAAGCCTATGAAAAAGCAAAACAGAAATGTAAAATGTTATTCCCGTTTTGCAATCATGCAACATTGTAACTAATTAGATCTTTCAAAAGTTGTTCAATATCGGTGTGTATGCATACTATTTTTTGGTAAATTCACACGAGAAAATAAATTGTCATGCTAGTCGAACGTAAGAGTAAAAACCTTTTTTATAATAACGATATTTTCTCCGTGTTCCTCGTTGTAGCTTGCAATCTTTGTTTTTCTGTCTACCACGAATTTTTAGAATACTTTCGTGTGTCATAGAAACGTATTTATTTTAGCTTTATTAATTTTCCAATTATCATAATATATAAAGGCAAAGTTAAGGTGTAAGTTCTATATGTATGTATTGATGCTTTTTCATATGTTTCAGAGCTTTTTTTTAATTTCTTTTTACTTGGGAAATATCAGACGTTCACCGATTGATTTCGGAGCTGTACATATGTACAATCGACATCTTGTTGACCTCTATCATGATGTGTGGATACAGTAAAAGTATGGAGATGATGTATTTTAACCATTTATATATGTAAAGTCCGTTGATAAGATGATGTTTCGTGTTTTAATAAAATAAAAACTTCTCATTCTTTCGGCTGAATTAGTGTTATAAATTTATTGAGACAACACAGCAATGTCAAGAAATAGTTAATAAGTTAGTTTCAGTTTAACAGTCAACTTTCATACCTTTCCGCTGCATTCAATTTAGTTCTGTTTAGATCATTTGCTTGCAGTTAATCAAGATCTGTTCAGTCAATCTTCAGATTGTTTAGTATTTGTTATTTACCTGTTCATATCAACAGCATAATGAATTGTCTGAACAGGTACCGAACAGTACTGAATTGACTGCAAGCGAGTCGACTGAACAGTACTGAATTAACTGCAGTCAATTAATCTAAATATTGACTGAAAGACTGAGCATAACTTTCATACATTTATTGTGTAGACTTTTCAAATTATATTAAGATCAAAATGACTGTTTCAGACTAAAATGTGTTTACTCGTGGTGGTATCTAACTCCTCCTCTTTTCTTCGATTGTGATATTACGGAATACGACTTATCACCGATAAAAAATGATATCAAAATTCAGGCGCATTTATGTAAAATATGGGTAACGAATGCGATGACTGCTTATATCGACGCTAGTATTGCTTTTGTCTATGGTATTTTGTTATAAATCCGTCTTTGCCATATGGTTAATAATTTCTAATATTAAGTAATTTAGTCTCATATAAAATGTTATCATGTCAAATTTATATTCATTGTTCGAAAGCACAATTTTGCCTCCAACACTAAAAACATCTCTACGATATGGCAAGTTCTAAATCGTCCATAGTCTTGTCAACAATAATGCCTTTATCAAAGAACGACTCACTATACACATTAACCCAAATCCGTATTATAATAAGATTTTATACAAAAACACGTAAAGGCGGACATATACACCCAATAAAACAAGAATGATAATTTACCCAGCTGTAAACAAAACTAGATCAATGAAATAAAATCAAAACGTTATAATTAGAAAAAAGTTAAATCGAACAAAAGAAAAATTCGTTAAATAATATCTTAATTACGAATTTATTCAAAATTATAAAATAGAAGAAAACCAACGATAAACCGTTGGAAGTTTTCCATGGCAGGTACGTGTCGCCTGCCGTCTCCAATAATAATAAGAAGACATGCCAAAATCCATGTTTCAGTATTGGAACCGGCAAAAATAAAGCATGCTTAAACGGAAAATTGCAGATGCACAATGTAATGTCAAATATAACATAGAGGGATCAGTGCAAGTTTAATTGAATTTACTTTTGCGGATTTTCATAACTCATTTGTTGACATCGGTTGAAAATTATAACAAGAAAAATTAAACAAAATTCATTAATTTGTCACTTCAATCTAGGATTATTTTTTTTTTCTTGGTAGGGGTGATTCACGGTTTTGTTAACTTCATTTCGTGTTTTAAAATCAGTTTGTTGTAATCCGTTCGTTTGATGTGTATGAACTTTTGATTTTGCCATTTGATTAGGACTTATATCTAGAAATTGACTCTGAGGGTCGGTTGAAAACAAAACTTTACGACAAAAGAGATGATTTCATCTTCCCAATTGTGACGTTTTCATTTTTAAGAAAAAAGTTCCAAATGGTGAAGTTGAAATCATCACTGCGTAAATTTTACGAACGCAATCACGAGTTTGTTGACCGTTATGGAATATCCGTTATACAGATGAAATCGGATATGTTCCTTATGTCGTAACTACAATCCCGTTCCCTTTTCACGAATCTGCCCTACCGAATTAGACTATTTACCGGCTTTGTAATAACACGAACACAACGGGTGCCACATGTGGAACAGGATCTGCTTACCCTTCCGGAGCACCGGAAATCAACCCCAGTTTTTGGTGGGGTTCGTGTTGTTGTTGTACCCCTATTTGTTACATTTTGTAGACGTTGTCAGTATAATGGAATTTGATGCGACTGTCGTACAAGTGAGAGGTTTAGCGCTATAAAACCAGGTTCAATCCACCATTTTCTACATTTGAAAATGCCTGTACCAAGTCAGGAATATGACAGTTGTTGTCCATTCGCTTGATGTGTGTTATCATTTGATTTTGCCATTTGATTCGGGACTTTCCGTTTTGAATTTTCCTCGGAGTTCAGTATTTTTGTGCTTTTACTTTTTGTTATTTATATTTCTTGCAATTATTTTACTCTAGACAAAACATTACATACTTTTGTTCTTGGTCCTTGATCGTAGTCTTGTTGAATTGTCAAATAGTTGCAATGTATATGAATAAAGAAAAAAGTTTATAACTGCAATAAGTGAGATGTATTGTATCTAAGATAATGTAAACTAAAATAATAATACCCCCATAGCTGTAAAAGCTCTATTACAATTGCATTTTCTTCGGCAGTCTTCGGCATTATAAGTAAACCATTTACAGCATTGCACAACTTAGCACCATTAGTATGTGTTGAGCCTTTAATACGGCGATAGCATTTACAGTCCGTGTAACGTAAAAGTTAACAATACGAACGATGCCCGAATCATGTACGGACGATGCCCGAACGATGCACGTACGCTTCCCGAACGGTGTACGAATGCAAACGAAACGCTGACCGAACGTTGTACGGACGCTGAACGAATGATGTACGAACGAAACCATATACCATAAACCATACCATAAACGATAACATAAGCGCCCTTTTATCGTACATCGTATGGTTTGGCGTACATCGTTTCATTAAGCGTATACCGTATCGTTTAGCGTATTAGCGTACATCGTTTCGTTTAGCATATATCGTATCGTTTAGCGTACATCGTTTCTTGGCGTGCATAGTTTCGTTTAGCGTATATGTTTTTTTTTTAAATATAAAACATGAATGGTGTTCTGTTATATCTTTTTATATAGGTGATAATAGGCGTAAAATTTAGATTGGATGCATGTTTCAGTTTTTAATTAATAATTTAATAAATTATAATTTGATCTGACTCGATGTTGATCCAAAATTATTTACATAAAAGGTTTGAAAAATAAACACTGAAATAAATTTAAACAAATTAAAAGATACGATTATGAATTTAGTTAGCCGTAGACATGCGTACTTGGTGAATGTGCGAGTAAACTGCAGTCTGCAGGGTATTCAGTCAACAATTTTTGAAAATAGTCTAAGGTATTAACATTTTTTTTTACCTACATGAACAATTGATTTAAGATGGAATTCGGAATTAATCTAATGTTCTTGCAAAAGTATATTCGGGGTCTTAAGGTTGACCTTTTGTCCAAAATGTTTGTTAAATATTTTTATGTATTCTTCTTTTATCGCATGTATTTTAAAATCGACTGAATAGCAGTTGTATCCATATATCGTAATTAAACCATTTTTTTTAGATAATAGATTTTTTTTATTCATCTATCAAATCAGTCGAAAAAAAACAAATATTCGAGAAATTTCAAATAAAAACAATTACTCGTTATGTGCCTCATCAACCCTAAACATAAATCTCTACCAATGTACATACGATTGTGTATTATTTTAACTATAAATGCAATTGACTTTAAACTATCATCAACAATTGTCCGGCAAAAAAACTAGACCCTCTATTCTTTAATTTTTTTATACCATTTTCCTCTGTTCTTTATTTTTCCCGTTATACTCTATTCTAATTTTATATTTTTTTTCTTTATTTTCCTGTATCTATACCTCCTGTATTCGGAGCAACCCCACCCTAAATATACATATGATACATACGGTCTATAGGTCATCGCTTGTGCCGTGATACACATGTTTGCATAACAAAGGATGTCCTTGTTCATATTTATAACATTTTAAATGTCCTCCTAATAATACAAATAATAGTTGCCACTGGACATTAAACAGCTAACTCTAAATTCATCCGTCATGTTCTTAGTTTTGTTATAATGTGTAAATCACACAACATGATAAACAAATAATTATTGCAGATTTTCACTGCCGAAATAATGGGAAACAAAACCACTCAATCACATCCCTACGCCACAAAGTCTAGCCTTTTCACATGTAAACTATTTTCATAAATCTATTTCAAAATAATTTTAAACAATTTTAAATCAAACGGTCATTTTTCTTATTTGCCCAAAAAAAAAAACACCAAACAGTTATTTTCATTTCTTATTTTAAACAGATCGATTGTTTTCAATGGTCAGTGCCTGACAGCATCTATAAAATCTATCACCATGTTTGCCAATAAGAAAGCTACATAGAACAGGAAAACAACAATGTCTTAGAAATACTTCCACGTCCTATTTTCCAATTTCTGTTGTAATGTGGTTTAATGCAAAAAAGGGAACTCCTGAATACTGATTTGTACCCATCAAGCATTTGGGGTTAATAACAAATCTATGGTAGTCTCTTTTTCTTTACTCTCAAAGTATTCGACTAAATCATGTTTTATTTATGAAAATTGCTCATTGCTGACGAATGTTAAATATTGATCCCTAGATTTTCAATTGTTTACTGGTTAGGTTACTGTCTGATCTCGCAAACCTGACATTTTATGGTCATTATTTGTTGCATCCAATTGCACCAATTTATTAAAAAGATATTAACGCGACACCGTACGAGAGTCGTTACTTTACATAAACTACTAGTATTTTTTTTTTTCTATAACGAAATACGAAACCACTTCTCGCAATTCGCTTTGGGGTAATTGTGCTTCTCTTTTGACAAAAAATCTAAATTTGTTGTTGAGATTGTTTCATAAAATATCTATTGAACATTTTTACGTTTTTATTTACCGTTATAACTTTGATAACCATTTCAATGCAAAATATATGTGAACAGAACGTGTATATTATTTTGTAAAGTCATTGTTTATTTCTCGATTTGAGGAGAATTCGTTTGAATTTTACCTTGCAGCAATTTATCCTCAGGCGTACACAGGTGTGAATTCAAGCGTACACAGGTGTGTATGTTGTCATTTTGAATGGATTAACAGAAAGAGTATAGCGTGTTTAATATACCAAGATAAAATATCCGATGACAATAGAGAAACAATAATTAAATTGTTTAAATTAATTGAAAATAAACATTCAATCTTTTGTCAATTCCGGAATTGTATACAATATTACAGTGGAACAATTTTCGATTACGTTCTACAATGTATGCAATTTGCATAAAATTAAAATATGAAGTAAAAAGAATAGTACTTTTAATCTTAAAAATTAAATGTTTCATTTTCCAATTAATAATAATTGCACATCTGTTTAATTTACTTTACCGGAATTCTGTAACTTCTATTTAAATCTGGCGATGTCAAAATGCTAACAATCGTAAAACTATCTTTATTTTTAAGTTTTTAATTGAAAAAAAAATACAACAGTACAACATGCGTGATTTTTTAAATTTTCTTTTTAACATTTCATTCTTTCATATCAAATTAATCTGCCAATCACTTAAACGAATTATTTGTAAAAAATATCGTTTATTTCATTAATGGATATACATATCTAAGCTAATACATTATTTTGCTTGAGGATTTTTTTTAACAAGTTTTTTTTTAATATTCTATGATAATTTTGTGCAATGCTGAACAGGATAGCCGTCATTAATCCAAATTAGTTATACAGTAGTTGTAATAAAAGGCATATCTTAGTAATGTATAACTGATATTGACGATTTTAGAACAGTTCGTCCCAACCTCGTTGTTCTTGAAACAATCTTTACTAGTAGACTTGTAAGTTTCCTGACGTATTAGCGCCATTGAGGATGAGCGCCAAGGTTCTTTCTAACAGACAAAGCAGACTAGTATCGTTTCGTTAGTTTGTATTTGGGGCAGTAGAGCCCAACCGCTGGTACAGATAAACAGAATCACCATACAAGCTTATGTTGTCAACACTATCAGAAAAGGTTTCCCATCGTCGGAAGGCCAAGAATGTACAAGTGACATGTCTGATTCTGAACAGCTAGTAAACCGACTTAACAATGATCTATAGACATCGACCGCTTGTTCTTGATATTTGAAACTGCATGCATATATATACGTTTATGAGAGTGATTATTTATCTTGTGTCTGACGAAAACTAAATGCCTGCATGGTTATATCTTGCCATTTCGTAATGGTTTGATGGGTGTTCACTCAAAATCGTAATTCAAAAATTGTGTTTGTGAGATGTAGATTCACTTTAATAACGAATTTCGTCTATATATTTCACAAGTGTATACCACGGAGAAGCTCTAAAGGTATATTACTCCCATTTTGTTTGGGTGTGAACCATCGATGTTTACAGCAATATTTAATGAATAAGATGATGATGGTAGAAAGAAATATGAGTGTCATGTGGTAAATATTACATGAATGTCGGATCATGAGTTATCTATCTGTATGAAAAGATTTCCAATACAACCATATTGAGTAGGAATTCTTACATGCTATACTCGAGTCGTACTAGTATTACAGGCTTCTCATGTCGTTTGAATCAGACTGACACATCTTTTATTTTAAGATGTATGAAAGGTTCTTTATATATATTAAATGTAACAATAATCAAACGCCTACAGGCAACAACTAAACGGGTATGAAGTTTTTATACAGATTTATTCTTATTTACATAATCATTAACAAACTAAATAAATTGAACAAAGAAACACAGTGACACTACGATATAACGAATGGGATACTTATTTATTTTTAACCATGCTATGCATCAAGTTATCGCACGTGAATACCAATTTGGAACACGATGTGTGATTTTGTATAACTAAAAATGTCAAACGAGCAGTAACTTTGTCTAGCAAACATTTTTTTTTTTAATATGCCTCTCTTTATCTCTTTTCCTTTACAATTACTATTACCCTTTTCGTAGATAATTCTCCATATAGTATATTGTTCTCTATTCGGTTATCTTTTTTCACGATGCCACTCTATCTCCGCTCCTTTACAATGACTATTTCCACTGTCGTTCTAATCCTTATAAAGATAGGGACATTGGACATAGAAGGAGCTCTCTTATCTTCAATAAATAAATATTGATACTAACTATAAGTGCTGCATTACTTTACATCTGCATGTTTGCCATTTGTCAAAAGCTTGTATTTGCGTGAAGAATTTTTTTTTTAAAAGAAGAGTCCAGAATCATGACAAAACTGTATTTATTTCACAAAAAATAAGGTCATGTTTATAAAATTTTAAAACTTATTATCAGCAAAAATAGTGGATAATATTATTATCAGAACATCATTCATTAACAGGTGGAATTATAATTTTAAACACGCACAAGATAAACAACGTCGAACACAAATATATGTGGTTCAATAAATGTTACCTGTGCACGCCGGGTACCTCAATACAGAAGCCATGCATGAACCTGTATTATATAATTGTGTAATACAAATTTTAGTCGACAGGATGTCACTGGAGTACACAAGGACGTGTATCTAATATAGTATACGTCCTTGGGATAACTAACTGAATGTGTCGCTCTGACACGACATCTATCAATAATTCTGACATACCTATTATCAATTCGGGAGGAAGCCAAAATATATATATATATATATATACATATATAATAAGATAACGTAAATAAAATTTAAAAAGAAAAAAAAACTATACATTTGTTACCAAACATACCAGATAGGGTCACACATTTAACTGTAAAGTGTCTTTATAAGTGACTGTTCCGAATTGATCCCGTATCAATTTGATAAAGTTAAAAGATTAGTTAAAAAACACTTTTAATAAAAAATTGAGATGTCCAATTCTTCGATGTTTACATTTCTATAACCTGGGAATATTATACTATATCAACATATTTTGTCTTAGCTAAAACCTCTTCCTAACATTGCTCCTTGTCAATAGCCGTTAAATATCATAATTAAAAAAAATGTTATTTATCGTATAACTTTATTAATTTGAAAAATTATCTTGTCTAAATACGGAACTATTCTTTATATAAATCAATGCACTTTATATAAAAGAGGCATACTAAAGAATCTTTTGTAAATCAGTGATTGTTACAAGAATACTGCATTTTTCTTTCTTATAATTGAAACTTTTCTTCCTCATCAAATCTATTTTTTTTAATCAACGAGATCTTATCATATAAGGATTTGATAACAATAGCTATCAGAACTGCTAGGTTATTTTGTTATTAAAAAAAGTATAATTACCGCCAAATCTCCCTCGAAACAAGATTTTTCAAAATGGTCTTCATACATCAACTTGTGCCTGCTATAGATGCAACTATTTGCTGTTAGTTAAAGGTTGTACAAACATGTCTGATACAATTCTTTCTTTTTTTTGTGGGTTTGGGAAAACTATTTAGACTTTTGTCATAACCTTGTCGGACAGAACAGCCGTACGCTAGACAAGACATTTTCGCACTGAATGATCGTCTACGGTAATCCCCGATTGATGATGGGAGTTTTTAACGCATGGTCAATAAATCACTGATTCATTTTGGTCTTTGAGGTTTTTAGATATCACGTGACTTTTTAGATCGAACATGCCGACAAGATGGCGATATGTCGAGAACTGATAGTGAATTTCAAAAATCGATTTTGATCTCTTTTCATAGAGAATAAAAGTTTTTTATTTATGAACATGTGGTTTTTTATACTTAAAGAACAAAATATCAATTTTTTATTTTTTCGCGGAGTTTCCCTTGAAGAGTTGGGAAGTAGGAATTCCGAGTTTTAATTGAATGTTCTAAATCTTTGTGTATTTCTGATATATGATTGTACAGACTCAAAAATGTCTTTGTTTTGCTGAAATGAAAGGTCACCGTTACCAGCCAACAGAAGCAAAATGCCTTAATTTGATGGATATAGTAGATCTTTCTAGTTTTGAAAACAATATTTCTCTTGCTTCGTTGATAAAAGGGCACTTAAAAAATAATGAATACTACCCTCAACAGGATGACCACAGCTGGCGGCCATGCGGGATTGGGTTTAATATTAATAATGTTTAAATCTGCATTTGAAGAACTGCACCATATTTCTCAACTGTATATCAATGATATTAAGATTTCTATCACCACAACTAAACTAGGAAGTGCGTACTGTGAATAAATTATTATACTCAGTTTACTATTGTTTACAACAATTTATCACATATACTACCACGTTAACAATTAGGCCCGAGGACACATTTATTTCGTAGTGCATTTCTTTTAGACAATAAATTCAAATTAAAAAAATCGCACCTGCTCTATCTCAAAAAGATTTTTACAGTGAAGTGTACTACTATTGGGACAAATAATATCAAATTTATAGAAACTTCTACCAGCTCTAACTCAAAATATTGACAATTCTGTGATAAGGGGGTCTAAAATTCAGTTTGACAGCTTCAGACGTACAAATGTACTATTGTTTACCTTTTTTAACTGGACCAAATCACTCCTTAACATAAAGATTCAGCACCCAAATTGTTTTAACATGTAATTAAATTTCATCCCCCTTCTTAATATTTCATGCATTAAATTTCAAGAAATACATTGGGAAAGTATATAAAAAAAAATGCAAGTTAAGCACTGTTCACACTAGGAATTATATTCGTAGGGTGACGGTGTTTGACAGTCTGATGGAGACAGCATCAAGGATTTAATAAGGCAAAGCTTTTGTTGTACTCAATCTTACTGAAAGTTTTCTTTATTATATTTAATAGATATATATATCCGAGATACGATAATGTAGTTTTCTTTTTTATATCAAACCTGATCATCTATGATATATATATGGAAGTTTTTAACAACCTTGACTGGCTATACAGCCCTTGCACGGTCGGTTCATCTATGATGATGATGATGGGAGTTTTTAACGACCTTGACTGGCTATACAGCCCTCGCACGGTCGGCTCATCTATGATGGGATATTGTTCCACTTTTTATACATATTGATAGTTTAATCAATATCTGATTGGTTGAGACTATCCCACGTGTCATTGAACAAATCTTCATATTCCATTCTGAGGATCATATTCCCCTCTGAAATGTCGGGATTACATCGTGTGACGTTACGCGCGGTTAATGTACATAACGTTTTGAACTTCTTATTCTTCTTAAAATAGCGATAGCAATAATCATTATCATGTTCAAATTTATTTCAGACGATAAAACAAACAGACTTATAATTAAATTTTGATCGGTACAGTTTATCAATGGGTATGCCGTGTTTAGTTTAGCTTATAAAAACAAGCGGATAAGAAAACAAAATGTATGCAAAATAATATTTAATGTATTGATAGTAAACAAACCATAGGCAGTGGAATAAAACATTCATTTTCCTTTGCTTCGGGAGATATGAAGATTTGCTCACCCTCGAAAAATCATATTTCCCTCGGGCAGAGCCCTCGTGAAATATGAATATTCTTGGGTGAACAAATCTTGATATTTCCTTCAGACACGGGAAATAAATGTATAATGTCTAATGAGAGAATTTAACCAGAGACTGAATAACGTAGAAATGACAAATTAAAGGTCACTGTACGGCCTTCAACAATGAGCAAAATCAATACAGCATAGTAAGATATTAAAGACTCCGAAATGACAAATGTAAAATACACTCAACACTGTTCAAACATCACCGCACGTCAAACTTTGAACAACAGAAAAACTTGATTTGACATTGGTGACAATTTGTCACGCCCTCATGAATTGGCGTACGTCCTATCAAATACCTTCAAAAAGCTTCCATTGAAATTATTTTACACACAAGTAACTATTTCCCTAATAAAAAAACCAAAATGTATTTTGCGTTAAATGTGCAATGAAGCCACGGATTCTTAATCTTCAAAAATAGTTCAGAAACGGTTGATAAAATGTGGAATGTCTGAATAAAAATATAACAATTATGTCCAGTGCGCGTTTATAAAACGGACTCTATTTGGATATTTTAAGATACTATAAGTACTTGTTTTCTGTGTATAGAATTTTAGAGGTCAATACGACTTTTGATCAGTTGGATTTTCAATTTTAATAAAAAATGAGTTGGGTTTTCTTCTTTTCTTTAAATTTATATCATGATTTTTTAAAATTTGTATGATTTTTAATTATACAATATTCTTTCAATGGATTTTTTAAATGCAATGTAGAACTTATCAATTAAGATATTTCTTATCCCTAATGTCTCATTTTAAAAGATTTGATGTACATGTTGATTGGAAAAGTACGAATATTTTTACTGGTTTTTAATACAATATCATCTTCTGACCAGGAAAGAAATTACTAACCAACATCTGTGTTTTAAATAAATATGTACAAATAAATGTTTAGTGCCAAGAATATTAGTATCGATGTATAGGATATGTCTTCATAACACAATTCTCACATTATCATTTTTGTGATTTTTTTCCTTCAAAACTGTCTTTTTTGTGACTTTATTCAACAACAAACTTTTTTTTCAAACAAGACATTTTTATAAACTAAATGTCGTATTTTCTTTTCACTCCTATTTTCAAAGGAAACCAATAATTTGTTTTAAAAAAACTGTCCCCCCTCTTTCCACAAAAAAAAATTTGGTTGTCATTGTTTCCAATTAAAACGCAATTGCATTTTATAGAAGATAATCTGGAACTAATACATTTATCTATTAGTTCCAGCATACAGTAATATGACTGTATATTTTTCCTGTTTCAATTACAATGTACGTATATGTATGAGATTAGGAAAAGGTTATCATTTATGAGGATATGAATGGGGTCAGAGACATATAATATATGTCTCTGATGGGCTTTTAAGAACAGAGAATCATGGGACCAATAGATATAAATAAATATAGATAACAGAATAAAGAGGTGATTGTTTGTTGTTTAACGTCCTGTGGCAAATATTACATGCATGCTTAGGACAATTATTATACAGATTAATTGGCAGAAGAATAAAGAAAACAGTGAAATGGTAAAAAAAAATAAAAGTTATAGAACTATAGAAACGATGATCTGACTCCCCCCCCCCCCCCCCCCCCCCCCCTCCATCCACCATTACCACCCACACTCGCATATATATACCTGAAAATAAATATTTAATTTTGATCTGATGGTCCCCCCCCCCCCCCCCCCCAGACATCAAGGTTCTGGATCCACCCCTGATGGGGATGTACACGACTTCCCAAATTTAATCTAAAATTCAACTACGTTAAACAACACTTTTAATATTGAAACAATACGAGATATCGATATTTTTTATTTATCAAATTCGAATACTGGGAGCTATCTGAAGTCAGTTCATAGGACCTCAGTTTTAATATAGGCGTGGCAATCCATCACTTTTATCCAATCAACTGTCCTTATAATAAAGATTGGCGTGCAATTGTGTCTGTATCAAGTTAGATAAATATAATCATATTTCTGGACGTACAAGACATATGTCGGGGTTTAGACTATTTCATTCGATAGTAGTAGATGGAAAAAAAAAGAATTTTCTGGTTATATCTATTCATAACTGAAAAAAAGTGGCATTAAATCGTAGAGGCAATCCCACTTTATGTGAAGAATAGAACATATTGAGCTTTCTGGATTTTCCTCTGTCCACTAGCAAATGTGGGCCTGTACCACTGAAAATATATAACTTCCGGACTAGCAAACACGGGCAACCCAGCTACTAATCTTCCTGCTTCCAACTAAACGTCATGTTCTAGATTGTCGGAATCTTGTTGAGTACAACCATCCCATAACTCACGTGCATTTCCATAATTGGTCTTATAAGTGTTAAGTTTATACGAGTAAGATAATTTCTAGTCAATACATATTTCAATTCTTTTTAGAAATTTAATCTTGTGCTTGCACAATTTAAAACGTTTTCTATATGTGTATAGAATTTACCATTGGAATCAAAAGTTATCCCTAAGTGTTTATGACAGGAGACAATTCTACTACTTGATTTTGAAGTTCTATTTTAATATCATCTGGGGAAGAATTACAGGAGAATAGCATAGTAATTGTCTTGTTAGGATTGAAATCAATAAGCCAATCTTTAGACCATGCTGAAATTTGTTCTAAATCGCTAGTAAAGACATCCTCTATTGTGTAAGGACTATAATACTTAAATTAGAAAGGGATGTTTCATCAGCACACAATCGAGTTACACTTATCAAATTACCAGCTATCTCATATACATAAATAAGGAATAGTAGGGAACCTAATACAGAGCCTTGTGGAACTCCTGCATTAGTATTCTAAAAAGGCGAATATGAACTTGAAACAAAAACGCTTTCTTGTATATTTGAAATATAACTAATTAAGTGATTAAATACATTTTAAATACAATTTTTCAAATACTTTTCCCACTGTTGATAATAATGAGATTGGTCTATAATTTGAAATCAGTGATTTGAAGCACAAATAAATTTACATACATTGTCAGATCAAAATATCTTAAAAACCCCAGTCCAGAGATACCGTATATATTCGACTGAATATACCAAATCGATAATTTCACCTTCGTACTTGTTACGTAATAAGATCTGTGTCCAGGTAAAAAGAACCAGCAGGTGTTATATATTCTTAAGTGTTTATCACCTTCCATTATACATCAGACGATGACATTTAGCTTTAGGGCCATTTTGTTTTCGCAACGAAAAACAAAAAAATTAAAATTTTATATAGATAACATTCTGTTGAAAAATCATTTTAAAGGTAAACTGATAAGCATAACGTCCTCGCAATTTCTTGTTCAGATCCAGGGACACAGATGTCAGAATGAATAAGAAAACACTAAATTCTTAAATAATATATTGTAAAATGGACAGCAAGCACATTTTGATAGACTAGTGTACTAATAGATTTTCTTGTGTATTTTATATGTTCTGGAAACTTCACCATCCCATCAAAAATACTTAAATTAAAGTCTTAAGTTTTTTAAATATTATTTGCAAGGCTGCATGAACATTGCACCTATCGTTTACGTATATTTCTTTTCCGCCAATGCATAAGTTTAATGTTTACTGTGACTTCTACAATGCTTAAAAAATGATGCAATTATATTATCAATCTAAAAATATTAATCGTGAACAACAACAAAAATAAATTATATATCAAATGACTGAGGCAATTTAAAATTCTAAAGGATATTGTTACAATATTGCCGAAAACTGAGACTACTATAACTGTTATAGTAGTCTCAGCCGAAAACAATACGAAATTGATAAGCAAGTATGACAAACCAATCAAAAAATTTGTTGTTTGGGATTATTCATGATTGACTAGTTCTATATTAACCAGTGGCACGTGTCCTAATTATTAAGAAAAGGGACAGAAAAGTATTAAACAGAAATAACTGGATTTTCAAAACCATATTTTCAAAATTCACTGCATGATTTAAACAGCTTAAAAGTGTTTCATTTATTTTATCTTTGTGCGTATACGAAAAATTGTTAGCAAGTTAAACTTCAATGTACATGACTTACGAGTTTTAGATTTCTTGTGAAATTGATCGATGAGCGGCTTTTTACAAATACCGAAAAAAAGAATACGGCGTAAACGTCAATTAATGGACAAGCAACCCAACGAGAAAAATAAAATTTAAGAGGCATCTATAACTAGTTTTGAGTTGGAGAAATCATTCAATGCCATATGATTCTATTTAGGTTTCTGCGTTTTTCGATTTACGAATAAATCAATTAGAAAAAAAATAAGTAATTGAAGCCAAAAAAGAAGACAAAAAAGATACATGAAATAAAGTAATAACATAAGTTTACAAATACGTACCTAGGTGCATTTAATAAAGCAACATTTGAACTTATTATAGAAAAAGGAGAAATTAAATAGAAACATAATGCGCGCTGTTAAATCATACTTTGCAAGGCTGTTTACAGATGACTCGTGCACAATCATTTTGAATGGTGAATAAGATCACATACATGCATTAAGCACTCAGAAACTAGCCCGTAAATAGCTAGGAGGAGGGAATCCAGTTATTAATTAAATATCAAAACGGTGTGCAGAAATACCGCAAAAGACTTCTTAGTGTACTAAGTCCAACGTGTTTGCACTAAGGACACTAAAACGATGTTTTAAGACCACAAAGAACATGGATAAAAGAAGATATGAGTATATAACTCATAAATATAAAGTTTGGTGTGAATAGATTTTATTATTTTGAAGTTAAATGACTTTGTAATCAGCGCGTGCCACTGGTACAAATCCAAATACATTTAGATATAAAACGTGTATCTCATATAAAGCCTCATTTATAGAACATTATATATAATTTATTGTTTCAAGGAAATATTTGGTGGAGGAGAGAGAGAGAAAGAGAGAGACTTATTTCGCGGTATTTCAAATTGGTCTCATGTTATTCATGTCAAAATGTGATGTAAGGAAATGTTTCCCCTTCGTTTTATATAGCAGGGTATTCTATAATGATATTAGTTGCAGATTTTTTTTCTACCGGTAAGAAATGGTTTACAGTTCGAAATCTACGTTAAGTTATAGTACATTTAGAGTAAGTTTATTGCATTGCTAAACGTTTCTCAATCAAGATAAAACGTTTACAACTAATACTATTTTTACGACTAAATGTTTTATGTAAATAAATAGTTCACGTTTCAATTAACTAAGGGTATTGTTTAGGTTAGTTTTTTTTAAACATTTTATAAGATCGAATTTGAAATGATTCAAAATTACAAAAAGACATCAAGAACTACGCAATTAGTATGAAACAAAATATATAATAAATAAGATAACTTATTTCCTTTAATTATCAAGTGAAATGTTTCCAATCCAATCTTTCCAATCTAATATAGTCCAAAGGGTGACAAAAGGATATAAATATGGTCACTAAAGATTTTCTTACGGCTGGCAGTAAAAAAAACTTGCCAAAGTGGGGGCATCCGTTTGGTTGTTTGGGATATACAAGTACGCAACCAACTTTCAATCAATCCAAACTAATAATTGTTTTTTTTATCCCGCATCTTTTTATATTAATTTATTTTAACTCAAAATAACAATTGAAATAACTTTCTGAAATTAAAGCCTAACATATATCAGACGCTTAACAAAACGATATACCATACGATAGATGAAACGCTTAACGATATCATATACCATACGATAAACGAAACGCTAAACGCTAAACCATACCATGTACCATACGACAAATAAAACGCTTAACGATACCATGAACCATACGATACACAAAACCCTAAACGATGACATTTACCATACGATGAACGAACGATGAACGAACGCTGACCGAACGTTGTACGGACGCTATACGAATGATGTACGAACGATGACCGAACTCTATACGAACGATGACCGAACGCTGTACGTACGATTCCCGAATGAAAAAAGTGATAACTTTTACGTTACAGGGACTGTACCTTTTCGGAGCTCCCATCCATGTTCACAAGCAAGTGCACCTGCATTTTAAAGCAATATTTTAAAATGATTGACCTTAAAGCAGTTGGTCTCCATACGGATTTTGTATTTACATTTCTGCAATTACATTAATATATATTTATTCATTACTGAATTATGTAAGGGTTGTTTTTAAAGTCATGAACTGTTCACAGTTTCCACGATTTGTTTTTATTTTCTGGTCTAAATAAAGGCAACAGTAGTATACCGCTGTTCGAAATTCATAAATCGATTGAGAAAAAACAAATCCGGGTTACAAACTAAAACTGAGGGAAACACATCAAATATAAGAACAGAACAAAGACACAACACAAACACTAAAATGCAACACAAACACAAACGAACGATAAGATAACAGTAGCCATTTTCCTGAATTGGTACAGGACATTTTAAGAAAAAATGGCGGGTTGAACCTGGTTTTGTGGCTAGCCGAACCGCCCGCTTTAATGGAAATGTTAAATATATCACTAAAATGACAACATTACACGACAGGACTACAATACAAATAAATGGAAGAACATACAGGACAGAGAAACACATAAATAAACAATACAATAGAACATACCGACAAGCTAATAGTTATCAAAGGTGCCATGCCTAAAGATGAAGAGCATTGATGACCCAAAATTCCAAAAGTTGTGTCAAATACGGCTTGGTTATCTGCCTGGGATAAGAAAATATTTAGTATTCAGAATGATAACCTTAATTCTATGTTTGAGAAAACTTATCCAAGTTACAAGGTTTCTAACTTGGTTTGGGAAGACGCACATATCGTCTTCATAAGACTTGTCATTGACGCTCGAATTTAAAACTGCTGGGAGGCCAAATCAAATATGAAGTTGAAGTTGGTCACATAGATCGATCTCACTTATTCGCGAGTCTGATGAAGATTCATAAAAAAATGCTTCGAATCCATGAAAGTCTGCAGAATGCGTTTAATTTTCATCATAATCTTTGTAAAGATAAGCTTTTTTTCATATTTTCCTCTAAAGAAGTTCACATCGTGCATAGAAAAAAAGTAAAATAACCGTTAAAATATACCGTATTCCAAGGAAATTCAAAACGGAAAGTCCATTATCAAATGGCAAAGTTAAAAACACAAACACATCAAACGAATGGAAACAACTGTGAAATTCCTGACTTGGTACAGGAATTTCCTTATGTTGAAAATGTGGATTAAATCTGGTTTTAAAGCTAGCTAAACTCTCACTGGTATGACAGTCGCAGAGAATCAAATCTATGAATGTTGGATGAATGCCTTTAAATACTTTAATGATTTTATAAGGAGCATACTTGAATAATTCTTAAAGTAAGCGGTAAGAGTGATTAGTTCATTTAATTTTTTTATTGTCAAAAACTTATTGCATATTACTCTTTTAAACATTAAGCATACGATGAAATAGTTTACCTACTTCTATATCTAGACATGATAAATTACCGGTACACAGAAATCTGTTGAAAAACAAAACTGTCTGGAACCTTATGAACCAGAGGTAGAATTTTATCTTTCTGCTGTCAAAGTTTTATGCACAACTCGCTTCCTCGGACACTGTCACTACGTCCATCTTAATTAAAAAATCCAGCTAGTAGTTACAAGCGTACTTTTAATTGCAAGTAAATGCTCATTCATTTCACTCTAAGCTGAAGACTAAACCAAATTCAAAATTTCTTTACTAATTTGCTGGCTATTCCTATTACGCAATACGAAATTTTATATTTAATCCATTATGTGATGTGCTTCAACTTTTAATACATCAAAACAACCATAAATCAATTTTACAAAAAAATATGTTATTTGAAAACCAGTTTTCATATGTCTTGAATTCCGTACAATACTTAGTGCTCTGAAAATTTAATAGATATCAAACCAAAATAACATTTTCCGATTATTACTGTTGATATCAGCAATTTAGTCATTTTAGATGTTTATAAAATATGTATTTCTCATATATTATGACAGACATTGATCAACACAAATTGTCAAGTAATATCGGTATGGTCGATGTTTGATATTAATGTCATACAATACATAAATTACTTCGCTGTTATTGTCACGTGTTCTGGCAACTGAATCATATCATTCTCCTATATTTGACTATAAATTTTCCTTGAATTTGTTTACATTGCAAATTCTAATTGATACATGATAACTACCTATGGAATATTAAACGTGTTCGCCTTCCATTGGCACATATATCAGATATTTATTAAAAACAAGTTAATCGATACAAGCCGTTGTTTGGAAAAGGAGCAGATATTTTTAATTCCGTTTTTGTGTCTTGTAACTATCAATTTATAAGCATTGTATCAAAGTATGAGTTTTTAAGTTCGTATAATTTGGGATTTAAAACAAAGATGTGTATTTTCTGTTTTGTTTTTTTTTGTATCTCACACTTCTAAAATATACCATAAAAAATTCTTTAAACCCAATCAAATTTGATACATTTAATATCTTTTCATAATCCTTGTCCTAATAAAAGAGTGCAGTTGCCTCATTTTATTTATGAATACAACATATTGCAATGATAAGTATGAAATAAGAAATAACAGCACTCAATACTTTGAAATAAAAATATATATAACAGAATTACGGTTTTAGGTAAAACAATTTGAAAAGCAATTGCAGCTACATTGAAAACATTTTTCACATTAAACATATTAAAAGGTGTTTTGATTCAAAGACAAAACGATATAATCAATATTTGTTTAATTACTTTTAAATTGATTTTAATTGTTAATATTTAGAGCTCGCAGTTAAAAGTAACGCGCAAATGTAAAAAGTAATTGCACCCACTTTAAGAACATGTGTCCTATAACATATTGTATGTGTTTTGCTTCTAAGACGAAACGATATGATCAATATTTTTTTTTTTATAATTTTTTAATTGATTTAATTTCTAATATTTCGAGCTCGAAGTAACACTCAAATTGTTTTACATGTAGATAAAGTTCAGTTGTCAGGTTGAATAGATCTATAAAATAGATATTATCAAATTGAATATTAATTGATCATCACCATTAAGTTTTATGATATTTTCTTCAAAAGTATATTTCATTGTTTGAGCGATAAATACAGTAGACTAAACAAATAGAGATTACTTATTAGATATATATTGACAATAGTAATTGATAGCCACCTTTTAGTTCAATTTATGATATTTTCTTTACAGTATATTGCATTGTTTGAACGATAAATACATCTGTCTTAACAACAAAAGATTAGTTATTGATCATATTATGAATTATTAACTTAAATAATAAGATAATAGATGGAAAGCATACAATCCACCCTATTTAATCGAATACTAATAGTTTTTAATTTATAAAGAGAACAACTGTCTACTATTATGTTTAGATTTAAGTTTTTTGGAATAATAATATAAATTTACCCCAGTTTCAATAAGATTATTTTTTAAACTTCAACTTTATAGAAAACTGGTATCAAAACAAAATGATTTGGTAGGCGATACCGTCTTTCTTTGGGGTATGTAGACTAAGTACGTAGAACAAATCGTAAAACATGTATAATTTACTATTTTTAATTAAACAAGTAATAGGATCGACACACAAAACGAATTCAATAACAGAAGCCTATGCCTAGGACTATTGATAATTTAATATGGTTTACTTTATAGTGTACTAAACATGTTTTATTTATTTATAAAAGATTAACAGCATTTTTTTTGTTTAATACGTCATGTCCTTAAGCTAGTCAATATTAATGTAACGGGTAATTCCACATCTTGAGATGTTATCTTATTTAACATTCATTTTATCAGTTAACATAATCATATTCTCGGGGGAAATCCTGTTCTAAAGTGGTACAATAAAGTCGAAAAATCAAGTAAAAGAATTACTCCCAAAACTATAATGATAAGAACGGCACCAACCACCCCAATTGTCTGAGAGGATTTACGATTGTCTACAGCTGATATATGTTTGCTGATTTCCAACGATAATGTGCTCTTCTTAACCGACAGTTCTACTTTGATTTTCCGAATAACAGGTTGTAAGTCTTGTAACAGCTCATTTGGTGTTTTATTTGGAGCTATTTTTGAGGCCCAATATTCTAGCTTTCTCCTGTATGCACACCTGCATGGACACATCGCAGTTGCTGAAAGTAAATCACTATTCTAAAAGAATTTTAACTTGACAGTACAGTGATAGTATTTAGTCGTTTCTGATTCCACATGTTGTTTATAAATCTTTTTAGAAATTGTTTTATCACGTAACACTAAAATTCCAGTTACCATGGTAACAAAATGATACATAAACTAACCAACAGTTTAAAACCAATTTTGACGTGTAACATACTAGTTTGAAAAGTCTGGAAACATTGAACTAATATCGGAACTAATTACGACATTATGATATTAATCATTGGGTAATCTGAAGCACCATATTTATAAATTGTCATTTTCATTTCAAACATATATATGTATATAGATTCTACCACTGTATCGAGTGTGATACGATATTTATCCACTCGAGACAGTTAAATTTTCAAATTTAAAACGCGAGGCTCGCCGAGCTTTTTAGATATTTAAAAATGTGACTGTCGAGAGTGGATAAATATCGTATTACACGAGATTTGGTGGTAGAATCTGTTTCTCTAATGATTTTCAAACAATACGCAGGCAAATTTATTCCTTCTTTTCGAATGATCTGCAAAAAGATGTGTTCTTTCTATGTGACGTCATCAGGCATGGTCGATTTTTTGCATGCCGTCACACTAGGAAATTCAGAGGAAAGCAAGAAAATTCGACGTCATAATCGGATTTTAACCAATGAAGAACTGGGATCAAACGAACCACACGTTGATTAAATTTTTTTTATACAATGGGTGCAGAAAGGGATATATTGACGAAGAATAAGAGAAATATAATTATCATAATATGGTGCATACAATGGGCTTCTATAATTCACGTCATCACAAATTTTAATTCTAAATGAAATGTCTGTATTCAATAAATACAGTATTTAGTACAATATAAATAACTTGTATGCATGTTATATATTCCTGGCTAAAAATATCCTCAGACTAAGATAAATGTAAGTTTTTTTTTTTATTTTAAGCAAACCAAATATATCTAGACTAATTGAATTAATAGATGACGGATTCACAACGAATGATAAAAACAGTAAAACAAAATGTCCACAGTTTATAAACGTTTTATAAACGTCAAACATTAGATGCAATTGTGTCCATAATAGACGTCATACAAGAGATATATACACTTTACTTGGATTAAATATACGGCTTTTAGCGTTCCTGATGAAGGTAAATCAAGAAAACCGCTTCGGAGGTATTAAATTTATAATTGTTATTTTAATTTTTTGTTGGTAAACTAAAATAAAAATTCGTATGCATCATTTGCCAATTGCAGTTTTTATCGCCCGAAAAGACGGCACGTGTTATGAATCGTTGTCCGTCCACTCGTCTATCTGTGTATTATCCGATGCGTCATACAATAACTAGTGCATCGTTTGAGTAAAGGGCATGACACTTGAATGACATATATATCGGTGGAAGAAGAATCCCATACCGCATAGAAATCTATCAAAAGCCACGAAAATACAAATGTTAAACAATGGAAAGAACCAATTAAATATAAAATACAACAAGAAACGGAACCAGGCCTTCACTTGGGACAGGCACATACAGAATGTGGCGGGGTTAAATTTGTTTGCGGTCTTCCACCCCATCCCACTCCCCTTTCCTCTAAACTGGAACGGCGTTGTAACAGCACAACATAAGACTTATCAATAAAAAATCAGTTGAAGAGGAGTTACCTCATCAGAACAAAGAAAAAACAATTAAACAACAATAACACTTACATGACTTAAGACACACTGCACAGATCTGAGAGAACTGGCCATTATTGAAAGCTAGTTCAAAGCCGATAATTACTAACACAAAAATCATAGACTATTTGACTATCAATCAATACATATCCAAAATCCAATGGATTTAGTGTAAAAGACGCCATTCATGGCGCAATGCCAAAATATAGGTATTAAAAGAGTGTAGGAACGTGAATGTTAATAGGGACCCAATATCACAAATCATCACTAAAAGAATTCCAAAACTAATGAGAGCACCTGGTGTTTCTAGCTCAGATTCCGGATCGGTGTCGGCATAACAGTATCCGTGTAGATGAATTATCGAAAATGTCTAGTTAGTGTTTTATAGACAACTTTCAAAACCTTATCTGTGTATCTATGAATGATTTAGTAAAGGTTTTATATATTTAGATACAAAACCCATGACTTAATAATTTACCAGTAATTTATAGATTACATTCATTGGAATCAAAAACGCCTTTACAGACATTGGCGTAGCGAATGAGTCAGGATATAACACCGTAAGATGTGGCCAATGCAACACCACCTTCCAAAAAAGAAAGAAAAAAACGAAAAGTAAAATAACTTCAAGGAAAATTCAAAACGGAAAGTATTTTATCAAATGGCAAAAATCAAAAGTTCAAACACATCAAACGATTGGAAAACAACTATCATATTCATGCCTTGGTACAGGGATTTCCTTATGTAGAAAATGAAAGAAAATGGACGAAAAACCGTCCCTTTTGTCGAAAATGTTCTGTAAATTTTCCCGTTTAAAACTGAAATATCTTAAGCTAGAAAATGACAGTTTATATTAACTAAGTTCCTTATAGTAAATATCGGCAGTATGTTTAGAAAATTCTTGATTTTTTAACGAAAAAACATCATCAAGAAAACGGTTTAGCCTTTTTACAGAATAACTAAAAATTTTAAAAATTTCTAAGTGAACGTTTTCTTTTGATGTCGATTCTTTAACAGGTGTTCAAAGTTACCATTCTTGTAAGTTTGTAAGTTTGATGTTTGTTGTTTTGTTTTTTTTGATGTTTTTTGTTGTTTTTTTTACAATATTTATCGATAGTATAAGTTTGTGTGTTGCATATTTTGTGTTTTTGTATCTACTCTAACTTTATTCGAACCAATATTAATATCATTAACAACATACATGTGTTTAACAATACTCGAATTTCATTGGTTTCAATCATTCCGTCAACCGTTTGAACATGGCATGTATAAATTCCTTCATCTGACCATTTGATGTTAGCAAAAAATAGATTCGGTGACATATGATCACCTCCTTCTGCATATTCAGACACTACAACACTGGTATTGTCAACTGATCTTGTCCAGAACAATGTTGATGTCGTGTCCATATGATATACGACACAAAGCAACAAAGCACTTTCGTTTTCATTGACCTGAACCTCTGTTTCTCTTAAACGAACCTCTGTAATAATTCAAAATGAAATGCTAGACAAAAGTATAGTTTATTTTAATTTTTTTAAATGGGTCACTTTTTTTACTTTTTGAATATTGTGTTTCCTTTTCACGGTGATGAAAAAGAACTTATTCACATTTCACTTGATACTGTTTTATTTTGACAATATTTTGAGTGTAGAAATACGAAACATTAACCAGGTGTTCATATTCCCGATTTACAGCTTTCCATTCCCGTCTCTTAAATTCAAGTTTAGAGACTTAAACTTTTCCATTTATTTATTAATGATTGATGTATTTGTAGTATAATACAGTTATAAATTATACTTATTGAATCAATAAACGTTTAACTTTATCAAAGAAATATAACATTTGCACTTCAATTTTCCTAGCCTTGTTCTTTTTATAATATTTCTCAATACAATACTTGTTTTCGTTTGAAATAGATAGATGCTTACCATTCCAACGAATTCGGTGCACACACTTTTGGATTTTATGCAATTCCTTACGTGTTTGCATTTTTAAATTGATTTTGAAAATGGATTTCAATACCAATAAACTACAGTTGTCCAAATTTTACAATTTTGTAGGACCAATAAAGGCAACAGTAGTATACCGCTGTTCGAAATTCATAAATCGATTGAGAAAAAAAAACAAATCCGGGTTACAAACTAAAACTGAGGGAGACACATCAAATATAAGAGGAGAACTACGACACAACAGAAACACAACATTAAAATGAAACACACACAGAAACGAACTATAATATAACAATGGCCATTTTCCTGACTTGATACAGGACATTTTAAAAACAAAAAATGGTGGGTTGAACCTGGTTTTGTGGCTAGCCAAACCTCTCGCTTATATGGCTATGTTAAATATAACATCAAAATGACAACATTACATGACAGGACTACAATACAAATAAATGGGAGAACATACAGGACAGAGAAACATACGAATAATAGCTAACAAAAGGTACCAGGTTTAAAATTCAATACGCAAGACGCGCGTTTCGTCCACACAAGACTAACCAGTGACGCTAAGATCAAAAAAGTAAGAAAGCCAAAACAAGTACAAAGTTGAAGAGTATTGAGGACCAAAAGTTCCAAAAAGTTGTGCCAAATACGGCTAAGGTTATATGTCTGGGATAAGAAAATCCATAGTATTTTGAATAATCCATACTTTTGCAAACAGTAAATTTATAAGAATGACTATATAATAGATATTCATGATAACACCGAAGTGGTGACTAACTACAGAATAAAAACGGATACATAAAACAACATAAACCAGCACATAAAAATTCACAGCCGAGTTAGCCAAAGAGATCAACGCTAAAAAAAGGTGACGTCACATTTGAATTTCTGAAATTTCCCCAAAATAGGATAGAATTAGGATAGATTTCAAGATTTGGTTTATAATACTCATATAACAAAAATGAATACATTCATTGTTGTAGAAGAATACAAGTTTTGCGGGATTTTACGGTTACTACAAAAAGTGCCAAAATAAGATATGCTTTTGGAAGTGGTTGAAATATTTCCATCCTGTAATGATAGATTTGAATTGTACAATAGAGAGACAATTGATATCGGTATTATCAACTGTAAACTGAGTGGACCATGTCTGATAAATTGTAAACGTTTGTTTATTTTAAAAGCTACTGCAGTCTTGAATCTTAACACCTAAAAAGGCTTGTTTCTAAAACCCACAATGCATGTAACTCTCTTTAAGTGGGGGGTTTCTCTAGCTTGGAAACCAGGTTTAACACATTATCACCCTCTGAGAATGGCTATATCGAGTCTAGAATATGACAGTAGTTGTCAAGTCGTTCCGTTGGTGTGGCGTTAAATTTATATTGTTTTAAGAACCTCCCCCTTTTTGAATTTACCTTTGAGTTCGGTAATTTTGTTAAAACATTCTTTTTCATACATCTTTGTTCTGTCATGTAAGTTCTCCCAGGTGCACACATTTGTTTTTACTTTTTTTTTTTTATACGTCCAAAATTGCCAATACCTTCTGATGAAATACATAGAAAAACGTACCCATCATTTCTTTTAATGAGAGTTTTTGTTAGTTCGGCCGTGAAAGACAAGATGCATTAAAACAGATTCTGTGAATAAATCATACGCCACAATTGGTACACAACCTTTCATATAATCTATCGTTACTTTTAATCTCACCTTTCTCACAATAAATTCCATCATATTCAGATTTACAAGAACAGTTAAATCCATCGATTCGATCCATACAGGTGCCCCCATTTTGACATGGACGTGAAACACAATCATCAATATCTGAAAATATTCCATAGTTATCTTTCATACATACATAATACGAAATAACTTTTATACAAACCCACATTGTCAACATTACTGGTGTAATTTATCATCGTCATTCCATTATGTTAACTCAGATGCAGTTTTATTATAAGTACTTAGCATTACTTGACATATGGAAAGATGAATTGGAGTTACGGGAAAAACAAAATTAGGAATTGTCTTGCTAATATACGATTATAGTGCATTTTTAAAAATAGAATTGAAGTCATCATATATTTCCAGATAGAATTTTAGACGCACATAAATGTTACCAATACAACATTTTCGATCATTTTAGACATGATTAAAAAGCGAGGTGGGATAAACGTCAATGAGACAGCAACCCTATAACAAAAACAAAATATATATAGAGATTAACATAAAGTCTGAAACAGTAGACATGTGTCATTATAGTATGTCAAGCTCTATATCGCCACTTTATGAATGTTGTAAATCAATGAAACAAACTTAATCACAATATCGGCCTTTAACACCAGTCCTCCAAGTATGGGAATCATTACGATACGACAAAATACAATTGCTGACGAAGTTCTTCTCTTGAAAGAAGCACAAGGAATGTGGTGGGGTTAAACTGTATATCTCAACCAATTTGTGTAATTAACATCATCAAGATCATACAATTATCCTTAAAATATGTTTTCTATAGTTAAAGATGACAGAGAGTGCCTTTAAATTTATGGCAGCATGACGTATTATCTTTCATTGACTAATTGTTTGCGTACTACATGTTAGTTTAAAGTGTCTTATTATTTCACTGGAACCAACTCGCGTCCACACTCTAGTCAATCTAAATCTTACTTTTCTCACAGTGATTCCCTTCATACCCAGGAGCACATGAACATCTGTATTTATTGACATCATCTGTGCAGGTTCCTCCATGTTCACATGGATTTGAAGCGCATTCATCAACATCTAAAATCATGTCACAGTAACGATTCAGGCACATAAAAAATGAGATGAGTTTAATCCAAATAATTTTCAATTTCTTCTTTTTTTTCTTTTTTTTTTAGTTTTTCCTCATTAACACTAATAGCAATTACTGCCTCATCATGAATTTCTGTTGTCTTTTCCATTTTTGTAGCTCTTTTCAAAACTCAAACAGTGCACATGATGAATATGAAAGTCTTGAAAAAAGTAAAATAATCAAAAAGAAATGTAGTATGATCGCCAAACAGACAACTATCTACTAAAGGAAATGAACAACTACAGGTCGCGTACAATGAAAATTTTAAAATGCAATAAAGTACATCAAAATTAGCATTTTGAAAACGCGTGCAATTCCTTCCATATCATAGCAGGGTTTCATATACAATGTCTGAATTTAAAAGAAAAATGAACTCGGAGTTCCCTTCATCACTTAGACTAATCTATATTATAAATTCAATCCAGTGATGAATATGCACATAGACTTAGGTGTGCGACACAGGCTCTTTAGAGCCTCTAGTTGTCATAAAGGCCTGTAAGGCCATGTGAGCTATTCTCATCCTTAAGCATACGTCATCCGTAAGCTTTTACATTTTCACCTGCTTCTCTGAAACCACTATGCTAATTTTAATAAAACTTTGTAGGAATAATGTGTTGAAAGTCCTTTACAAAAGACTTTCATTTAGTTCAGACTGGTAAAAAAAATAATACCACCAGAGAATTTGACAGATCAGTTTTAAAAATCCTTTTCACAGTAACCGAAAAGCTACATGTTTGGAAACTCTATATGATTAATGATGAGTAGACCCCTTTCAACGATTACTATTTACTATTGATAGGTTGCCGATACTGGTCACAGTGGCACATAGTTTCCATTGAAAAACAACGGGAAATATATTATTAAACCACTTTTTCATAAAAAAAAAAAAAAAAATGCGCAGAATGTCAAGATTTATACCTACATGTACTTTCTATTTCTACCAAATTTATTCCGTCGATGAATCCTTATAAGAGTAATTGGCTTTAACTAATAATTTGTTAGTAGAAACAATTGAAATGGCGAGCAATACACGATCTGTAGCAATATCCAAATAGTTAGCCCTACCTTTTTCATATTGATTTTTGATAAAGACTCGAGTATCTTATTCATAATTTTAACGTGGGAGGAAACATGGGAATTTTTCTTTTTTTTTCAAGTCCCCACCTTGAAGAAGGAACATAAATTCAGAACCCCCCTTTCCATAGACACAAACATTACTCCCCTCCCAACACACACATTTATAATAACAAAAAATGCATTAATTTCTATTGCTATTATAAGTATAAAATATTGCGTCAATATGGACCTGGAACTTCAAGTGTGGAAGTTGTTTGCGACCCCAGGGAACTTAAATTGGATATGCCAGTCATGATCTCATTGATACTTACCACACCTTCATTCAAATTTTAGCTGTAGATGAAAAATACTCTGCTGGAAGAATATGTTGAAACTTAAGATTTAGGTCTGAACAATTGAGGCGAGTTAAAACTATTTTCTTTTACTGTAGGGAAGAGTGTAGGGTGTGGGTCGAACCATTAACAGTTGGGGCAAGTATGGACACACCACTCAAGCTTGATACAGCTCTGAATTTGGATTATGATTAAATATTGGACACAGCATAAGTTAAGAACAAGGAATGAATGTGGTCTCAGATCGAAAAAAATTGAAATTGGACATTTACTTATTATATGTTACAATATCCAAAATTTAAATATATGGTTAGATTCAGAATATCATAGAACCACAAGAATTCAATTTTTGTTGAAATCAAACACAATTTAATTTGGATCCTTTGGACCTTAATGTGGACTATTTTGTAAACTAGGCCCAAAATAAAAAATCTAAATACATGGTTAGATTCGGCAACTTTTTTAGTGTAAGTCATTCCGCTCTTGTTATTTTTTTTAGACGAAAGGAAGTATTTTTGTTTAATGATAACGGAATGGTTTGGAAAAAAAAGATAAACAGACGACATAGTGCATAAAAATAAATTTGAAAATACCGTACTAACATATGCTAGCACGTCCTGACAACCAACGTAATGATCTCTATCATTCTACATTGTATCTTAGAAATAGTTAGAAGTAGCTTATCTATTAAAATTCAATGCAAATATTCTGTACTTGTGCAAGAAACAATATCTTGTTTTTCCCGTAAGTATTCCCTTTTTAACCGTCAGTTTAAGCTATATTTGTCGACGCAAATAGTTTTCTAACGAATACCGATTTATGACATATACAAAATAAGTTTATTTTCAAAACTATAAAAAAAATACATCAATAATCTTACTGATTTGACATCGCGATCCTGCATACCCAGGAACACAGGAACAATTGTATTCATGTAATCCATTATAACAGGAACCGCCAAATTGACATGGGTTTGAAGCACATTCATCAACGTCTAGAACTACAAGCATCATAAAAGTTGTCAAAAATTAAATCAAACATTTTACAAAGTTAGTAAACCAAAAAAGCGGAAGATAGTTTGAATAATTGATAAACAAGAACAAAAAAAATTGCAGAAATTCATGTCACATTATTTTCTTTTTTTATGATGTTCATGAATTTAAACCTCAAATTATGAAAGACCTAGTAAAGTTCGAGAAACATGTTTTTTTTTATCTTTATTTCTATTTCTTGACTTTTTCGTGATTTAGCGTTCGAGGTGAAGTTAAATTCAGAAGAGCACTTCGGATGCACCACATATATATATATATATATATATATATATATATTGTTTTTCATTTCTTAATATATTTAATAAATTCTGCAAACCTGCTAGTAGCAGATTCGATAATCGTATAAGAAATTGTTCATATGAAAATAACAGTTTGTTAAAAAAAGTGATGTAAAATTGAAATGTAATTGACATTCACAGGGAGATATAATTCTATTTTTAATGAGACAGTTATTAATAAAGACAACAGGACGAAGATGTAAACAATAACTGATCATTTTAAAGCTTTCAACAATGAGTAAAACCGATACTGTATAATAAGCAATGAAAATCTAACCTAATGTTAAACAGTTCTTATAAGAAAATAAAAGACTATATTATACGTTAGACAATAGATTAGGATATAACGTGTACGTACAGAAATTGAAGTTTTCTCTCTTCCAACACGCAATTACACATTTAATGTATTCATAAAAGAGAAGCAAAATATACCGAAGAAACACTCAAAGTGAAAACAAACTGTCAACAACATAGCAAAAAAAAAAGACCAAAAGACAATTAACAGTATACAAAACACAACATAGAATACCTAAGACTGGGAAACATGACCTCCACTAAAAACCGGGGTGATCTAAGGTGCTCCCGAAGGGCAAGCAGATCGTGTTTCACGTGTTGCACCCGTCGTGCTGCTCATGTAAGTAAACCTTGTGATAAGTCTTATTCGGTAGGTCATATTCGGTGAAAAGGATAATTTTCATCAGACATCACGAAATTTATATTATGATTTATACATTACAGATTAACATTTTGTGAAAAGTTATCAGCGAGGCATTGACAATTGCTAACATGGTTTCAGTGTCAATGGCGGTCATTGACAATATAATATATACATGAAAATTAGTAAATAAAATTAAAAGGACGATTATTGATTCATTTTTCAAATATTTAGACAGTTACCTGATATAAATTTTAAATTTACCCTTGAGGCAGGCATATCACAATTTGCTTACTGGTGTCGTACATTTTTTATATGGATCGCTTCCATATTTTCTTTCATAGTAGTATTTATGATATTCCGCATACGCTACTCATATCTAACTTACAGGCGTTTTTCTGGCAAACAATTGTATAATATTTATCACACGTGTTATCATTCCATCCTGTTAGATGAAATTCCACACACATTGGAAAAACACCATTTGGTTCTCCTGTTAATTCAATGAAAAACAGTTTACTTTTTATGACACGAGGGAATGCAATACCTAATGTCCCTCAAGCAAAACATCTTTGTTGAAAAGTTCTGTGAAGCCACATTTTGGTTGTGTTTATTGTTATTTTATGTCTGGCTAAATAGTACAGTCAAACTGATTTGGATATGAATATCAATAAGATGAGCATAAGTGTATACATATCAATGTTTTTGAAATGACAAAAATTTGATCTATTGTAATGATGTTGACGTACTCTCAATATTCCTATGGTTAAGAATTATATGTAACATAAATCAATACAATGAAAAAAAAAGCAGAGGATAGCAAACAGACAATCCAATGCATAAGTCAAATACAAACGCATTATCAGGGCATAAATGAAACCAAAAAACAAAACCAGTCAACAGCAATTTTAAGACCACTTAAAGCATAATTCGAATAAAAACGCATTAACGACCCCAAGAACACTCAGAGAATCTTAGGTATTCAGGAACGGTATTCGGGATATTCAAAACTAGTGTTGATCTTTGAAGTAACAATCGGTGATAAGTTGCTTTGTTATGTTACTTAGTATATCCAACGGAATATGGAAACGAAGACGATAGTGTGGCTTTTAATTGGATCTTATTTGTTATGAATATATATATACAACTCGTCTAAACATCAGCCCAACAATGTTAGATCTGTACATTTGCTTTCGTAAATTTGGTGTTCTTCCCTCGCCGGGATTCGAACTCATGCTACTGAGATATCGTGACACCAAATCGCCTGCACTGTATCCGACGCGTTAGACCACACGACCACCTAGGCTTCACAATAATAAAGCTTTCGGTGGCCGGGTGTTACCTTTCCTTTCCAGTTTTTAATCTAGCGTCGTAATACAGTACATGATATATAAGGCATTAAGATGGAATTGTTACAGATCAGCTGAAACATCTATTGTAAAGGATCCTACAATATATGCAAGATACAGTCACAGAAATAATTATATTGATAAGTACGTCTGAACCAGTGACAACTTTACAACAGATTAATCCATCGGATTACCAGCAGTGATGGTGATACATGGCTGTGTACATTCTGTATATACAACTCGTCTAAACATCAGCTCAACAATGTTAGATCTGTGAATTTGCTTTCGCAAATATTTTGTTCTTCCCTCGCCGGGATTCGAACTCATGCTACTGAGATATCGTGACACCAAATCGCATGCACTGTATCCGACGCGCTTGACCACACTACCACCTATGCTTCACAATAATAAAGCTTTCAATGGCCGGGTGTTACCTTTCCTCGTCAGTTTTTAATCTAGCTTCGTAATACAGTACATGATATATGAGGCATGAAGATGGAATTGTTACAAATCAGCTGAAACATCTATTGTAAAGGAACCTACAAATTAATGCAAGATACAGTCACAGAAATAATTATATTTATAAGTACGTCTGAACCAGTGACAACTCTACAACAGATTAATCCATCGGATCACCAGCAGTGATGGTGATACATGGCTGTGTACATTCTGTATATACAACTAGTCTAAACATCAGACCAACAATGTTAGATCTGTAAATTTGCTTTCGAAAATTTTTGTTCTTCCCTCGCCGGGATTTGAACTTATGCTACTGAGATATCGTGACACCAAATCGCCTGCACTGTATCCGACACGCTAGACCACACGACCACCTAGGCTTCACAATAATAAATCTATCGGTGGCCGGGTGTTACCTTTCCTCGTCAGTTGTTAATTGAGCGTCGTAATACAGTACATGATATATAAGGCATGAAGATGGAATAGTTACAGTCACGATATCTCAGAAGCATGAGTTCGAATCCAGGCGAGGGAAGAACAAAATATTTGCGAAAGCAAATTTACAGATCTAACATTGTTGGGCTTATGTTTAGACGAGTTGTATATACAGAATGTACACAGCCATGTATCATAATCACTGCTGGTGGTCCGATGGATTAATCTGTTGTAGAGTTGTCACTGGTTCAGACGTACTTATAACTATAATTATTTCTGTGACTGTATCTTGCATTAATTTGTAGGATCCTTTGCAATAGATGTTTCAGCTGATCTGTAACAATTCCATCTTCATGCCCTTTATATCATGTACTGTATTACGACGCTAGATTCAAAACTGACGAGGAAAGGTAACACTCGGCCACCGAAAGCTTTATTATTGTGAAGCCTAGGTGATCGTGTGGTCTAGTGCGTCGGATACAGTGCAGGCGATTTGGTGTCACGATATCTCAGTAGCATGAGTTTGAATCCCGGCGAGGGAAGAGCAAACAAATTTGCGAAAGCAAATTTACAGATCTAACATTGTTGGGCTGATGTTTAGACGAGTTGTATATACAGAATGTACACAGCCATGTATCACCATCACTGCTGGTGATCCGATGGATTACTCTGTTGTAGAGATGTCACTGGTTCAGACGTACTTATATATATATATATATATATATATATATTTCCTGAAAATCAACTATATCATAATGACGTCTGCAATATGTCAAAGGGATGACTTCAACTTTGTGAATGGGAACCATTGGGTCAATAGTTTCTTTGCTCCAACAACCTTTTGTAAAAATCCAGATGACACAAGCTATGGAATATTGTATTTTTAAAAACAGAAAGAGACAACAACCCGACCAAAGAGCAGACAACAGACAAAATATAAAGGCAACAGTAGTATACCGCTGTTCGAAACTCATAAATCGATAGAGATAAAAACAAATCCGGGTTACAAACTAAAACTGAGGGAAAAGCATAAAATATAAGGGGAGAACAACGACACAACAAAAACAAAACATTAAAAATGTAACACACACAGAAACGAACTATAATATAACAATTGCCATTTTCCTGACTTGGTACAGGACGTTTTAAGAACAAAATGGTGGCCAGCAATAGGTCTTTGTATACATGTAATATATAATCGTCAAGAATTGTTTTATAAAAATATAACTTAGAATTAACGTGAGTTTACAAAGTGTATTGTATATACTGGTTTAACGCTAGTATTACTTTTAGGAAGCTATGTTGCTCTATTTGCATACTTTACAATATATATATATATATATTGACAAGTCTAAATTGAAAACAACGTTCAAACCTATGATTACGTTGGATAAAAACCGCAATTTTAATACGTGTGCATGCAAAAACAAATTTCTTGTTAGATGGGTCTAAATACAGCACAAACAACATTTTCCAAAAGACCAAAATATTGATATATACAAACAAACAAAAAGCTGTGATTGAGCAAACAGTCAGCATCTATAGATCTTGAACACACATACGCACAATGATGAATGAGGTGTTTAGAAATATAATTTTATTTAGCATGCAGCTGTCAATGATTTTTTGTGTTTTTTTTTTTTTTTTTAATTTGTATTGAAGGCATTCAGAAATGCCACAAATCAGTAGCTTTGGATTTGAATGTATTGGAAAAGGATAACAATATTTATTCATCTTCACATATTTTTTCTGAATATAATATCCAAATCACTTCAGTTAACTGTGTGTGTTGCTATTCTTGGTTAATGTTATGGTAAGAAAGCGACGAAAGCTGTTTTTAAAATGGGCACAACCATACCCATGCCTTTTAAACTTACCATTACACAAAATTGAATATGTATTTCGAATTAGTAATAAAGTTATATGCCGTCAAACAGATATATCGTATCTAAAAGATAACCGAAGTATTGCAATAGTTGTATTTAATGTTATAAACAATCTAACCTGTTCTCCAATTTGTATAACCAGTATCGATCAGCTTTGCACCATCCTCCCATATGTATTCATTGTTCCCGTTAGTATTTGCCAAACCAATCCACATTCGACTGAAACTAAATTACGAAAACACATTATACCATTAAGGCGATTGAGAAATCAAAATAGATACAAAAAATATTATTAAAGCTTTGGTCTGCAAAATTACAACAACGTGGATCTTTTTAACTGGTTATATTAATTTTTTACATACAATAGTTTGTATTGTCTTATATGCATCTATCTTTAATCCACTGTTTCAAATCAAGTACTGTCCTGAACGGTGTATTTATTCGAGCTATTCAGAAAGCAGACATGGGTAAATGAACATAACACTTAAAACTCAACAGAATGAATGTCCGAACCATTTTCATGAATACATATTCCATGCCTCTTAATAACACACAGTGGCCTCGGTGTCCGAGTGGTCTAAGTAGTTCAACTACTGTATCACTGGTATGCAACACCGATGTTAACGTTGTGAGTGTGAATCCTACGTGGCAGGTGTGCTCAACTCCAATCTTTTAAATTGACTATGATTGTCAGTTTTCTTACCTAAGGTCGGTGGTTCTTTCCAGGCCCTCGGGTCCCCCCAACCAATACAAACTGACCGCCAAGAAATAGCACAATAGGGCTGAGAATGGTCTAATCACACAGAATATTTTTTACACAGAGATGAAAATAAACGCACTATTGATTATTCATTAGTGTTATCTACATGAGTCAATGTCAACCTTATTATCATAGTGATGACCAATGTTTAATAATAGCATAAACCTCAGTCAATCCTTCGGTTATTTGCTGCAACGCAACTATAAATAAAAGTAAATATGTGTTATACGTTAATGTGATGCAACCCTATAATAGAATTGAAAAATAAAAGAATATTCATTAGAGAAATGCTTACAACTACAATTCTTTTAAAAAAAGACGCTGTATTTATTGTACTATAAATAAATAGTATAATACCCCCACAGCTGTAATAGCTCTATTACAATTGCATTTTCGTGTGGAGTCTTCGGCAGGATAAGTAAACCATTTACATCACTGCACAACTGTACTCCTTGAGTTTGTGATGAGCTTCTCATACGCCGATAACATTTATTTTCTCTAAGCTCCCAACCATTTTCACAAACAAGTGTACCTGTATTAAATAGCAATACCGATATGATGACTGAACTTGAAACCTTTAGATGATGCGCAGATTTTCCATAGAAGTATCTAATAATACAATTGCATCTTTCCCTTAATGTTTTATTTTTTTAATTTTTCTAATTAAGCACCTGAGATCACCCCCAGTTTTTGGTGGGGTTCGTATTGCTTAGTCTTTAGTTTTCTATGTTGTGTCATCTGTACTATTATTTGTCTGTTTGTCTTTTTATTCTTGGCCATGGCGTTGTCAGTTTGTTTTCGATCTATGAGTTTGACTGTCCCTCTGGTATCTTTCGTCCCTCTTTTAAGTATGATATCTTTTATAATGTTTATTTTCTGTACAATCAATAATTTTGTTTATTTACCAAAATGTAAAACTAGATCAAAAATAAGAGTAAAAAGTGTTGTAATAGTTTGGTTTTTTTTGTCTAGTACGGGTACATAGCTTGTACATACGCAAATTTTGTAGATTCGTTTTTTCTTGTGAGTAGCAATAATCTTGAAATTATTTTTTTTTGGTCAAAGTTTGCATAGAAGCATATAATATATGAAATGAATAATTCTTTAAACATTTAAGTGTGTGGTTCATTTATACACATGAAATCATAGTGTATAGTACACAATTTGAGTCCCAATTTAAATTGAAATTCAAATGAATGCTTCATATATAAGCAAACGAGACACAGGTGTAAATAAACTCATCATAGATACCAGGATGTAAATTTGTATTTGCGCAACTTAATTTGAGCATGTCAGCTTCATCATAAAGATTGAGTAAAAAGACTATGCAATTAACGTAATAGCTTTTTTCATTGGCTAGAATTAACCATAAAATTCACAATTAACACGTGTTTGACCACCATTTTTAATTACTGATCTTCATTAATGTTCGATTAATACAAGAAAATCGAAAATAAGACATAACCTACCTAGAAATGCCGTTTCAATGACATTTTATCAACATTTGAATCGTACAACTAACGGGTTGAGCATTTCAATTTGTATGACGTCACGTTTTGCCATGACGATTATGCTGCAAAATTATTCATGACGTTTCGCGGACATTTCTTTGATCGACAATTTATAGATATAGGAAGATGTGGTATGAGTGCCAATGAGACAACTCTCCATCCAAGTAACAATTTATAAAAGTAAACCATTATAGGTCAAGGAACGGCCTTCAACACGGAGCATTGGCTCACATCGAACAGAAAGCTATACAAGTGTAAAACCATTAAAACGGGAAAACCAACGGTCTAATCTATACAAAAACGAGAAACGAGAAACACGTATGAACTACATAAACAGAAGACAACTACTGTACATCAGATTCCTGACTTAGGACAGATGCAAACATTTGCAGCGGAATTAAACGTTTTAATGGTACCAAACCTTCTCCCTTTTCTGAAACAATAGTATAACATCACAACATAGAAAGACACACTATAAAATATCAATTGGAAGGCTTAACTCAATCAAAAAACGTAAATTAACACACAATGAACGAATAAATTTGATCTGTGATACATGTACCTGAATGCAAATACATAGTTAATAAAAATTATAAGGGATAAATAATTAAGGTCAAAAGTAAATAAACAGGTTTAAACAAAGTTAAAGTATGATACCACTGTGAAATGTTAAAATATATTAAGAAAATTATCACTTTTGAAAAAATCTGCGTCATATTATACACAGGTAAATGAAAATAATTTTGTAGTTTAGTATACTTATTCTTCTGTGTGTATAAAATCTTCCGTCTAGGAATACCAAGAAATTTCTTTAATATCAATAAAACTAATCTAACACTTGGTACATATGGGGTGAATATCAACAATAAAACTATACAATAAGTGCTAGATAAAACTTCCTGTACAGGGGCAAGAACAGTATTTAAGGAGAAATGAAATAATTTTGATGTTCATAGTACGAAGAAGTGAGAATTTGTAATAATACCAAATAATCAAAGCTGGTATATAGACAAGATCCATGTTAACATTGAATAACAAAATAGTATTACAAATAGTATCAACAGGTCAAATTAAAAAGAAAGTACGATTTGAGGGTACTCACAGTTACTGACAGCTAGTTAAAAGCCAAAACAATTAATAATAAACAATCATGCTTCAGAGACTGAAATCAACTAAAACACATCCCAGGGATTTAGTATTGTAACGTCATGAACAGTCAAAGAAGACATGACTTGTGCAATGCCAAAATAAATGTATCGACAGGTAGTAGGATAGTTAGAAGTGACTTCTTTATAGATAAAAATGAACGTGTGTGTGTCTCTATACATCCCGTTTGAAAAAAAAAAATACAAATTTAGTTATGTTTTAATTTGCTAATGACAAAATTGATATACATGTTTTCAAGCTCCAATGTACTATAATTTGTTTTTGTAGTGCATTAGGAAAATTCTCAATTGGGAACTCTTCAACTTCTACAGTTATTCCTTATTTTTCATTAAATAAAGCTGCATATAGTGGTAAACTTCGGCGACGGATACTTTTTTTTAGACTATTATTCTTAAAAAGAAATGTAACTATTTTTTTTTTTTTGGTATTCACGATTTATTTTAAGAAATACATTTTCATGATAGTAATGATATAACTGAAAATTAAAAGTCATAACTGGATTGAAAATAATCAAAAATACTATAGTTCAGACAATAAGGTAAACACAAAGAAAATAAACACTAAAATAATGCTCTTCAACTTCGATTTTTGCTTTCAATTTTTTGCTTTTTTTATTCGAGCGTCATATATGAATCTTTTGTAGACAAAACGTGCGTGCTGCGTACACATTTTTGAATATATGATGAGTTTATTTAATATGTACATCATTAAACAAGCATAACAATCTATACCCGTAATACTTGATATATATATTTTATGAAGCTTGCCAAACAGTTGACAGTGACGAAAAATCATGAATGCAGGTTGCGGATGAATACCCGAACACATATGATAAACAAACATGACTGGGCACGTTGTTCAAACAAACTAAAGAAAACAGGCCAAAAATATGTCAAAATTTAAACCTTAATGTGGCATATATATATATATATTAAGTGTAAATCAAAACAAGCATTCATTATAAGAATCAACTCAATTTGACTATTACAAACAACTTCAGAAAATCGGTCATTAAATGTAAATATTAAATGCAAAAGAATGTTTAGAATTGTATATTTTATTAATAAAACATGTAAATATTGTGCTAGAAAGGAGTTTAACAATCGAAAATCAGAAAGGAACCATGCTTTTATTGTTGTTAAAGCAACCTTTCTAAAAAAAAGGAACAGTTGTGATGAGTATGTGACTAACCTATATAGCTTTTCACACATACATGTATCACAGACAGCTGTAGTCAGACAATGGTGTCAGAGTCACATACGAAGACAAAGTTTAGTTTGTACAATTATTTGATAGTGAACCGGTATTATTTACCTAGAAACATATCCTTATAAAGTATTTTGCGATAATAGCACTTCAAGATTTTTCAAGAGTATTAACTTTATGGATCGAAATATACAAATTATTGAGGTTTCATAAGCTTTAGTCATAGTGCTTAACAATTGCGATGTCAGTTTATTTTCGACTTATGAGTTTGAATGTCCCTTTAGTATCTTTCGCCTATCTTTAACAAATTATGTTTTGTCAAAATTGAAACCATCCTGCTACTATACAAAACCTTTATGTTATCTAATGGCTTTTCTACAAGACTGCATTTAACATACATTACAATTAATTGAGAACGGAAACAGGGAATGTGTGAAAGAGACAAAAACCCGACCAAAGAGAAGAAAACAGCCTAAGTCCACGGGTCTTATTTCATTATAAACATGTAATATTATAGTTGTAAATGTTCATAATTCTATAAATAATTTTGATTTATTTATAATTACTTTATATGAAAACTTACCAAAACATTGCAATTTGTTAACAAAAAACACTATCTGTAAAATGATGAACCAGATATGAAATTTTTCCATTCTCCATCTAAATGCTTTAGATAGAGGCTCCATTCTGGGCATTTGCGTAGGTACTGTATTATTTAATCATCCAGATATTTATTAAGCTATTGCAAAACTAGATCACTGCAATGTTCATTTCATGTCCGTCTTAAAACAAACCGTGTCTTCCAATGATATTTCGCTTATTCTTTTCAAAGCAATAATTTGTATAGCGAAACAGTAATTTTCAAAGTAATCCGTAATTATGTTTTGTTTCAAATTCAATTCCCCTTTAACAGCGATAAAAGGTTTTGTAAATTAATGGAATCTTTAATCGTGTTTTAAATACTAAAAGTTTTAGTTACTTAAACACTTAAAATTCGGAAATTAAATTCCGGATCAATGAAAAAAGCTATTAAACAACTACCCACTTGCTTCGTAAAAATGTTTGCATTTCAAATATTTAAAGTACCTATTCTAGAATCAAGAACAAACATTGATTAATTCAACCTATTTATGAAAATATGCTTTTGCTCTGTTTTTTTTTAAATTTGTTAGTATTTGCAAATATCTTTGCATTATCCATCACACGTAAATTATATTGATATTGCTCTTTACTTAGACAATTGAAATTGGACTGATGATAATTGTCTAAGTAGAGTTTATAGGAAGAATGACTGTTATCAACACTACATTAGTTGCATGGTCACACATTGTTTTATCAATATTTTCAGTGAAAGACATGAAAAAGTAAAAAAAAAAAATACTAGATGTGTCGAGACTACACAAATGGCACCGCTGGCAAACAAAGCTAGAATCCATTTTAGGAGTGGAAATTTCAGAATAAAAGTCAGTATAACTGTTATTTTCATACAATTTTCAAAGGCCAAAGCCTCTGTTTTAGCAAATATATGGAGTGGAACCAAACGTTCAAAGCCCATTGTTTCGGCAAAAATGTAGCAGAATGGAACCACGTAAACTCGATCTGTCACTCATTAAAGTAGACTCTCATACTGAAAAAAAAACAGTTCAATATGTGAAAGCGTTTAGAAAAAGAGTCCGTATAACTTATTTTTTTTTTAATTTTTCAAAGTCCAAAGCCCGCAATATCAGCCAAAATCAGCAGACGGGAACAAAACGTATACTCGATCTTTAACTCATTATAGTAGACTAGCATACAAGAAAATCAGCTAAACATGTGAAGGTGTTTGTTTAGAAAAAGAAACCGTATAAAGGTGCTGCATTATGTGAAGAAATAATTTTATATCGAAACAATAGTGTTATTTAGGTAAAATCTTAAATTAGAATATTGCTTTTATCAATTTAAATAGTATGTTCTTTAATTCCTTTTCTTCATAAGGAAATGCCTGTTCCAAGTCAGGAATATGACAGTTGCTATACATTCGTTTGATGTGTCTGAGCTTTTAATTTTGCCATTTGATTAGGGACTTTCCGTTTTGAATTTTCCTCGGTGTTCGGTATTTTTGTTATATTACTTTTTAGAAAATATTGTTATTGTAAATATCAATGAATGACCTAATAATATACATTCCTGATACGCTTTTTGTTTATCTTTTAAGATCTTGTCTGATATTGTTAGGTATATAAGATTAGAATACTTTCATAATCAATCAGTTAACAATATATATAAATATGTCTATTTTAATGAAAGTGTCTCATATGTGGTTTTAGGCTGGCATCTCTTTACTTAATGGTATGTTCTAATGATTTTGTTTATATATATATGCAGATATAGTAATGGATGGTGACACTTCAATCAAATAATTTATCTATAAAGTAGAGGTAGGACTTGTTGTTAAGAAATATTACAAAACAAGTTTTTCCTTTATTCTGTATTAGCGTTTCTGGCAAAGTTGACAATACATCCCGATATAAGGATCCGATGTCAACACTAACGGTAAGGGTTTCGTTTGCCTTGACATTTTAACTAAAATCATTTCCGATAAATTATGTCTCCGTATATTTCTCATAAGCAATACATGTTATTAATTTAATTAAAGAAAACATATACGATGGAATTATCTCGTCCATTCAATCCAATGCTTTGCAGACAGGAAAAACAGGAAGCATGTAATTTGTAAAAGTGTCCTTATTGCTGTACCCTAAAATGTGCAATGTTGACAACCAGTGTTTTTCAGAAGAAAACAGATTGACACAGTAACGTTAAACTGTCAATTGGAATTTGGAGCTTAATGATCCATACAACTTTCGATACAGCTATGGTGTAACGTATGATTAAATGTCAACGACATCAATGACAACATGAAAAACACATATATTTCTTATACCTATACCGAACAAATTGCAACTAAAACATTCAATTACAAACACGTATTACAGGATCTCAATATTAACGACTCAAACTCTAAACCTCCTGGTGGCAGCTGTGCTTCTTACCCATTCATATATAACCGATTCGCCACGTTATTCCTGGAGACCTAAACATTGTCAATAATACGTCTCTGTGAAACATGTTATAAAAAGGTCCGACATATTGTGAGCCTAAATCCATCTATTTGAAACACATTATCAAAAAAATGATGGGTTCATTCGAGGATTATATCAGGCAATAGGTTAAACACACAATAGAAGACTTCGATAATATGTCTGATTGGATTTAGGCTGTGAGGTCGTTGATGCAAATCAGAATTAAAAAAAGAACAAAACAAATCGGATCAATGAATACACATGCTACATCAAACTTTATTGACCCAAATGCTGCAAAACACCTTTTTTGCCCATCAGATAAATCGCATCACATAAACTGCTTGATAAACGAATAAGGTATTGACAATGCATTTGGAAACTCAACATTAACCCCTACGACACTTATCAAGGAGGAAATCCTGGATAATCATCGGTCTGTTCCATGCTTCTTTGGAATTTCAACCAAAGATGAAGAAGTGGATTTTCATTCACTGTAATGAATACCTAATTCTAAATTACAAACAATCTCAATTTGCTGGGTCTTCCAAGTGATCTACTTAACCTCTTTCTAAATAATTAACATCAATTCTATCAGTAATCAAAGCCGGGCTCCAATTCAAAGTGCATGTGAAACTACATATTTTTTAGATCAGATCTTTTAGAGTACATACAATATAAGACTCTTTCATCTAGAATAGTATAAAACATTTGACCTTTCTAGACTTTACAGAAGTATGAATGAGTTGGTCCTGCATTGTTTCACAAAAACACAATGGCCAACGTAGATACTGCAACAAACAATCGGCATTCCAATGGAAACCAACAATATTCTTACCTACTTGTTTCTTTATTCATATGAGGCTGACTTCATACAATAGCGTTTTAGAAAGAAGGAAAAGAAGTTAGCATTATTCTTTAACCTCACGTTCTGCTATATAGATGATGTCCTTTAACTAAATAATTCAAATTTTGTGACCATGTTGAACGCATCTTTCCTATCGAACTCAAGACAAATAATGCATCAGATATAGTTAAGTCTGTCTCATATCTAGATCTACATTTATGAAATTGACAATGAGGGTCGATTAAAAAAACCTTAACGACATATACAATAGAGAAGATTTCAGCTTCCCAATTGTGAACTTTCTATTTCTATGTAGCAACATTGAAGCCGCCACTACATATGGAGTATATATCTCCAAATTGATACGATATTCAAGGGCTTGCATTTCCTATCATTATTTCATTGATAGAGGGTTGCTAATCACTAGGAAACTATTGAACCAAGAGTTCCAAATGGAGAAGTTGATTCATCCCTATGTAAATTTTAGCGACGCCATCACAAGTTGGTTGACCGTTTTGCAATATCTGTTTTACGAATGACGACGAATATATTACAATTGTCGTAACGACAATCCCGTTCTTTTTCCCGCAAGTGTGGCCTATCGAATTAGATTTCCCACCAGGTTTGCACTTGCATGAACAACACGACGTGTGCCACATGCGGAGCAGGAGCTGCTTACCCTTCCGGAGCACTTGAGATAACACCCGGTTTTTGTTGGGTTTCATGTTGCTCAGTCTTTACTTTTTCTATGTTGCGCTTTGTATACTGTTGTTTGTACTTTCGTCTTTCTTTTTTTGCCATGGCGTTGTCAGTTTATTTCGACTTATGAGTTGTAATGTCCCTTTGGTATTTTTCGTCTCTACTCTAGTGATAAATTTGTTTTCAAAGATAGACCGCTTTCAATATAAAATATTAATCTTTAGATTGACTTTGGAATAGAAATATGGTAGCCTTGACTTCTACCGTTCTGATGTTAACCCTAGGCTAATAACGGACGTTCAATTGCTGCTGTATGGAACACGTAATAACCTATAAACGTCCAGTTGATATATGTACGAGTTTTAAATCAATTTGCTATGCACGGATAACGAAACAAGGCTGTACGCTAAGGAACAAATATTGGAAAATGTTATCTGTATTCAGTACTATTTCATTACATTTTTTGTTTGTACTTTAAAAAAAAACTCTGAACTTTTAAACTTTTTTTCTAAATATAAATTCCAATGATGCTTATATTTTTTATTTGCCCTTTTTTATTTTCATTGACTCTCTATTCCAATTTCGATATCATCAATGTGAGATAATAATTTATTTAGCTTTATATGTTCGAGTTTTATATAAATCAATTATATTCAGCACGGCATATTGCCATGTAGAGTTACATTGTTTGTTTATTTCGGTATTATGTAGCGCTGCAATAAAAAAAAAAAAAAAATGCGCTTCATTTTTTTTATTTGTGCACCAAGCGGTCATTATTATTCGATATATACAGAATATAGCCTGTAGTCAGTTTTATGTATCTCAATAAACACAAAGAAGTAGACATATATTTTATAGTTATTTTTCAGGAAGTTGGATTAAATAAATAACAAACACAATTTAATAACCAGGACACTTTTTATTTATTCCCCTCAAGAGAAGTCAATATATCATGTGTATATGTAAAACCTGAAATACACAAAGTCTTGATAAAAAATGTTGCTATCGGGTAAAGAGACATTTAATAGAATTGGCTATTCTGCTATGCTTCATTTTGGTTCCTCAATTTTTATACACCCGGACTATTAAATTGTTGGTTTGAACTGTCATAAAGTGTTATCTTTACTTTTTGTTAAGGTTTTTTTTTATCAAAATATATGTGTTGCTTTTAATCCTATAAATCTTAAATTAATGCGATATATCAAGTATGATATTAACCCTTAAGTAACAACGTTGAAATGTGGAAACTAGAGAACATTTCATTAACTTGCTTGTCGATTTATACATTTACAAAAAACAAAAAAAAATACACTCTTGCTTGTTGCTGAACTTTTTTTTTCTTTTTCTAGACAGTAGATTTTTATTATTGCGCTATTCCATTATTTTTTTTAAATCGGTTTTTCCTCATCCGTATCTTTTTATCCTTGACTTTTTCTCTTTCTATTTTCATGTAATTGAATTCGTTACGAATTTCACTATGATGAGTACATCAATCAGTATTACGAGGCCAACGACTATACAAATAAAGGCAGCTCCGGCTAATCCAATCGTCTCGGAAGATTTCCGTTTATCAGGAGCAGATGATCGCCTACGGATGGTAGAAGACAGTTGTGATTTATTTACATCCAGGTCTTTTTCATCTCATTTCAGTTCCCTTCCTTTAGTAATTCCTGGCTTGTTTTTGTTAGCGATTAATTTAGAACCCCAAATGTTTCAGTTGTCTCCTATATTCACATCTGCATTGATGCATATTTACTGAAAATAATAAATACATATTTTTTCTGATACACAAGTACAGATAGCTTTTGTGTATTCCTTTACATTTAATTAACAGGTTTTGTGAATGATAGCCGTATTTTCCTGCTATTTTTACTTATATTTTTGTTATGTATAATTTTCATTTTTGATTGTTTATCGTTGTAAAATTGTCAACAGGTACGACAACTTTAGATGTTGTTTATATAGTTTGTCGTACATTTTGTAAGAAATATGTGGGTTTTTTCATAGATACTAGTGAAATGATAGTACTATGTTTTGTCTCCCGAAATAGCTAGATTTTCAATTTAGAAAACCCCAGGATTCAATGTTCAGCAAGATAATCGTGTTCCTTATATGTTAGATCTTCAAGTATGGTTTATTTTGGGAATAACGCAATAAGGAATGCATTATCATCTGACGTCATAACTAAGATTTGACAAATACTGAACTTATATCAAGCAAGTTACAAGTTGTCTTTAAAAAATTCAACCGATCGAGAAAAAGGCTAACATTCTACAAATCTTTAAGACGACAGAGACGATAATTCCTTTCATACACATACTGTAATCACAGAGTTGCAATGTTCTTCGAACTTATCGTCACAACTGCAAGTACTCTGAAACCGGTGCTTTGTGTCCTTTGTCTTTTTGTTAGTTGTGTTTCCATTTCATTCTTATGTTGTGCTGTCACACCACTGTCCCTTATTAAAGGAAGGGACGAACACTGACAAACATTTTACCAAATAAGAGATAAGGAGCCTGTAATTCAGTTGTCAGTTTGTTGCTGCCTCATACTTGTGTTTTGTTTTTTATTTTTGTTTTAGCATAAATCAAACCATTGGTTTTCTCGTTCAAAATTATTCACATTTTATAATGAAATGACATGATAAAATTCAAAAGATAGAGTGTGATTGCCAAACTGACAACTTTCCACCAGAGACCAAATGACATAAAAGTTATCAACTATACATCACCGTACAGTCATAAACAATAAGGAAAACCCATATCGCAAAGCAAGCTGTAGTTGTTATATAATTTACTTTACCACATGGGATTTGCAAATTGTCGAAAGAAGTAACTGAAGGTGATCCATGGTTTCTTATTAACACGTTCATTAGTCTATATCTCACTGACAATCATACCATGTCTCCTCTTGATAAGAATAAGATAAATATGCATACTCCTTTACATTTCTAGTATCACTAACGAGTGTTTTCATATATCGTCATAGTGATTCAGATATAAACAACGGGTCACTCAATTTTTCAAGACTCTTGACTATTTAACTTCGTTAGTATGATATTTAGATATATTGCTTTTGACAGAGTTATATACGTATAACATCAAGATAGAAAGTCAACGATCACTCTTTCGATTTTCAGAAGAAGGCGCTTGACCGTAAATACAAAATACACAATAAAGCATGTACAAAATCAAAGGTAAAAGAACACCAATCATTATCTCATTTGCATATACGCCTGAATACGGAGTATATATCTCCCAATTGATATGATATTCCCGGGCTTGTATTTCTTATCATGATTTCCTTGATAAAGTATTGCTGCCCACAAGAAAGCTTTTTAACCAAGAATTCCAAATGATGAAGTTGAAATCATCCCTTCGTAAATTTTACGGACGCCATCACGAGTTGGTTGACCGTTATGGAATAACCGTTTCACAGATGATATCGAATATGTTCCTTATGTCGTAACTACAATACCCTACCCTTTTCACGAATGCGACCTACCGAATAAGACTATTTTTAAACCGGATTTGTAATACCATAAGCAACACGACGGGTGCCACATGTGGAGCAGGATCTGCTTACCCTTCCGGAGCACCTGAGATTACCCCCAGTTCTTGCTGGGGTTCGTGTTGCTTAGTCTTTAGTTTTCTATGTTGTGTCATCTGTACTATTATTTGTCTGTTTGTCTTTATTTTTGGCTATGGCGTTGTCAGTTTGTTTTTGATCTGTGAGTTTGACTGTTCCTCTGGTATCTTTCGCCCCTCTTTTGTTGATACAAAAACTAAATTAAATAAATGTATATATACAAGATTAAAGATAACACATATCCCTTATCAGTTTCAGTTAATTTAGGAAATAGCGACCACTTCTGACTTATGAAATATTCCTAAAAGTTTAATCAATCTAGTATCAGCAAATCTTAACTCGACCTTATGCGATTTTTTTTTAATCTTAATGTTGTATATAAGGGTATATCCAAGATCAATACATTTGCGGCGATTTGTACTTGCGCTATCTACCAGGTGGCAAAAGTCGTAAAAAATAAATCTCTTGCGAAAAATTGATTGTTTAACACCATGCTTGTAAAAAACTACAGTATCAAAGCAATTCGAATTCCACATTAATAGTAACAAAGGCATTCTAAAATAACATTTTTGTCTTGAATTCTTTAAGGCATTTGAATAATATATGCTGAAATCTTGTTATATATCTGTTTTATCATCGAGATCGATTTCATAAACATGTTTAAGACACAATTGTCTACAATCTTACCTCGACAGAAGATTATCTTAATGCGAAAAAGCCCGACGTTAACTCAATATCTCATCAGTTTTTATATTATCGTATTTCAATTTCACTGAACTCAGCATACCACGGAGCGCAAATAAAATAATTCTACATACTTGCATGTACAAACAGGCTCGTTTCCCCACCGTTTCCATCGCCTCAAAACAAACTGTTATTCACAATGCACTTATAAGATCCCTCATCTGCCATTTTACGTGTTCAAAGACTAGATTAGGTGATGTAATATTTCCGCCTCTTGCGTACTCAGAAACAATTACAAATAAATGGTTCAAGTGCAGTGATGTGATCTTATGCATGTCCTCAACACTACAGGTAAGGGTAACACTTTCATCCTCGTCTGCTGTATTATCTAATAGCCAAAAGAGGGCAATTTCTAATGTGTAAGTTAAAAGATAGTTTATATAGTGTCATCCTATTCATTTAACCAAAGATGTATAAGAACCATATCAGTAGTTTCTTTATCTATACTGAACGCTTCTGAACTTGCATGTTAAATCCGATTAAATTTGAAAAGACTTATTTATATTCATTATTTCTCATCATGAATGTCTATAACAACTTACCATTAATTTAATGTATTAGCTTCAGAATTGTATCTTGCATTGTTTTAATACAACGCAATTTTGCTTTTTCTTTTCTTTTCTGTTAACATTAACATTAATCATTGTGCAAGTCAGAGATACTTTAAACGTTCACTATATTGCTGTTCGACAACTTCATTATAGTACAGATAAAAGATAAGACATTAAATACGTTATTTCAGGGCGAATTACTTTAATTTACTGCGAGGTTTCTCTACAATGTATTATATTTTGTTGTGAAAGTATTGTATGTCAATTAATTAAGTTACCTGTGTTTTTTGACAGACAATTTTTCTACTGCTGTTACTTGTGACATCACACCATCCGCTAGCACCATACATAATACATTCATCAGGAGGTATGTTATTATTTGGTTCGCCTAATTAAAAAAAATAAAGCTTTATCCATATGTTAGTTTTACATTTAACGAAGTTTCATACTGGACAATTAGAGATGACCAGGATATTGACGAACGAACTTATTTCGACGAACGAACGTAATAGGAGCGGTTATTGTATGTTATTATTTGGCTGGCATGTATTCATGATAATAGACAGAAACGCATAAAATATACTGATGTTAAAAAGGTTTTCGTAATATAAATGAAAGACGTTTTAAAGTCTCCGTAAGTGTTACATATCTACGATACAATGTAATTATTATTGTTGAAAACATGACGAAATGTACACCACACATAGGATTAATCGAGTGCAACGACGACTTTCGCAATGTTCAAACAAATATTTATGCAGGATTTGGAAGATTTGAAACACAATTTATAAAATTATAGGATTACTAAATTACTGTTGTCGGATCGTATGTTTGTTCAATGATTGTTATTTGTTATTAAAGTTGAAACCTACCCCACCCCGCCAAGGGTGACTGGGAAAAGAAATATAGTCTACAGGTCTTCTTCCAATCCGCAGTGAAACCTTTTCCAAAGTGGGGCGTCCGTTTGGCAATGCAGGATGTACAAGTAGCCAGCTACGTCAGGACAGAATGTGGATGTTAAATCCGATGCCACGTGTAGAGAAATTGTCAAACCCTTGTAACAATTCATTAATATAGATACAATGAATAAGCGTTGATTCTTGAAAAAGAAACCATGAGCCTGGAGGGCGAATGGTTTGTTTTTCATAAATCAACGCTTATTCATTGTATCTATGACTTAAACTATTGTGTTAATGTCTTTTCAAAATTGAAGCCTTTTCTTAATTAGAAGGTATTGTAAGTGAGTTTAAATAACCATGGTCTTATGTTCAACGATGCATTACTATATATAAGATCACAACTAATTGATTAGAAAAATACACATATAACACAACACGTCTGCCTTTAAATGATCAGCCATCTGAATATTATCTGTGTTTACAAAGTAAGACATATTCATACTTATTTCTAATAAAATTGAGAATGGAAATGGGGAATATGTCACAGAGACAACAACCTGACTAAAGAGCATATATAAAGTATATATAATAAGTATGTTACCGCAATTTCTAGCAAGAAGCCTAATTCTAGGCACATCACGATTTACTCGCATAGGAATTTGCGAATAAACGTTTGTAAAATTATGTAGTAAAACAGATGCAATCTTACTATATTTATAAAACAAAAATGGACACATTGAATTTAATCATTTTCGTTTCAAATATGTGAAATAGCCAATAATAATAAAAAAAAATACAACGGTAAAACTCGCTATTATTACAAAAATATCCACAATTACATACAAAATAAGAAAAAAAAAACAAAAAAAAAACAGAAAAACTAAAGAATAGGGACAACAAAGAAAATACAGGGATTCGAACCTAAACCGGCAACTCTTTAACTCATTGATCTTAACCATGCTAACCTCGCGGCTACTAACTTATACTATACGATTGCCTATTATGTATATATAAAGGTACACGCCCTGTGTGTCCGTTGTACCGATGTATATCATATGTTCATTTATATATATATAAAATAGACATTTAAATTGTAACCAATTGGTAGCCGAGAGGTTTCGTCGATATGTTGATGTCAGTCACACATAACAGATTTCAAGGACGGGTTCGGCTCCCAGTGAAGGCATATAAAAATTACGAAAATTAAAGGTAAGTTTTTAAATTAATTCCATTAGTGAACAGAAATCGGTAAATTAGCTAAATCAAACTTAATGAAATTAGGCACACAAAGGAAACAATTGAATATAATTTGGTGAATCCATTTCAGCGACAGATTTAGAAAGCGTTGATTCTAGAAAAAAATCCACGGTAAATGAATAGGCTGACGTCACGACAATGGTTTAAGTTAGGGGTCCGTATACGTAGGTGGCCTTTTGTAAGGATACATTTCTGTCCCTATCCAATATACCCTCGTTTTGCAATGGCAATCTAAACTTACCCAACCTACGGGCTCTTTTACATTGTATTAATTATTAATTTGTTCTCGTCCTAAACATGCATTAACTATTTGCCACTGTACTTTTAGCAACCAACAATAGATCAATTAATCAATCAAGTTTCAAACAAACAAATCTATCAGTTTACAAAAAAAAACAAAAAAAAACATAGTATTTTTAACCAGTTAAAAATAATGATTTCGGGTTTTTTTTTATTTTTATTTATCATATTTGGCAAAACTTATTAGTTGTAAAAAAACACTAGTCATAAGAGTAAATAACCTTTTTTAAAGGGGATTTAAATGTTGATCCTATCCAGTATGCAAATATTCATGGCATCATATGACATGTTGGTTATTTTTTCGCGATTATTGAAATACGTTTCAATTATTTAAGTATTTCAAGTTTCATTAACTTAACAAAATACACAGAAGGCAAATGATATGATCGATAATAAATATTATTTAGATGATGGTACGTCAACCTTTTTTTTTATTTCGGAATGTTGATATATTGCCTTTCCGTTTTGCTAAGCTCACGTGGGAAAATAGAGTATTTCAGTCCTCCCAATAATAAACCAATAGGTCTTTTTTATTAACTTTTAGAATGTAGAAACGATGTCGGCTAGTTATATACTTATTGATATAGTGTAGAAAAAAGTGATCATGAAATCACTAGCAAAAAAGTTATTTTGTACCTACCAAAAATTTAAGCTTTGTCCCAAAATTTCTACATGAGTATAGAACAAGCCGTAGTAGTTGGAAACATGTCACAAAATTAGTTGCCGTAAGTATGTTTAAATCACAATTTCAAAATGATATTCTCCTTATCTTATTAGATTATACCATAATATGATACTCAGTAAGGTGAAACGTACTTTAGATCGATCTGTACGAATGAGTAGGATGATCTGGTCAAACTTACCTAGAGTTATATCCATTTTTTCACAAAAAGTTGTACCATATACAGTATGCAACTCATCTGACGTGGTCTGTTTGGACAAATTGAGCATTTATACATGAGTCTGCTGTTGTTTTCGGTTAGTAAACTCGTTGATTTCCTTATAAATTTGCAATCAAAAAATGTAATGAGCATCAAGAGTTGCAACTCCAATTTGATTATCAATATATCAATATACTTAACTTCATTGTCTTTTGAAGTATCAACTTTTTATCATAAAATATTCGTAAAAAAACTCTTTGGACTACACATTGTTTTTTTTTAAATTTGGACAGAAGTTCTCTGCATCCAGCCTAATTCGACTGGTCTGGTGACATAAGCCATAATTTGCAATTGATCATCAATCATATCAATATAAAAAGCTTCAATATCTATTATATCGCGCTTGTATTAACTCTTTAACTCATCAATATCCTTTTTGGAACCTCATTGTCAAAGCAGAATCTTGTATATCGAATGCACCTTTTTCTAATGTAGACAACATTACATTATTTATCATCAATTCAACGCGAGCACTAAGCTACAGAGACAGAAAATATCTCATGTAAACTTAATGCAGACGATGCGAATTACTTAACTTCAACAATCTGTTTTTATGTTAGATTTACGTTGTAATGTACTTTGTATAAACATCAGCTCCCTTTTCGTAAGATTCGTCAAGTTACGCTTTCGTACGTTCGTTCGTCAATATCCTGGTCATCTCTATTAAGGCATTAATTTGTAGTGAGTCTGGATAATTTCGACAAATGTTTGCCTAATCCTTATCTTTTTGTTGGTCACTGCATACATCTACTTCGTTATCGGCAATTTGTACATTTTCCCTTTGATCATTCTATCTAATATCTTTTAGATCATTTTGGAGTGAGCACACTTAAGTTATGAACAATCCTACAAAAAGGTTAATTGGTATATCATGTACATTGATAGAATATTACAACCGTATGTATCAACGTCAATGTAATAATAGCCGTCAGATATTTATCATCTATCAATTAATTAATCAAATTTGAAAAGATAGGAATAATGCGTTTTTTTATAATAAGAAACAATGTTCAACAATGACCATTGAAACGTACTATGAGCCCATGTACCGTTCGATTGCAATTTGGTACCATCGTTCCAGGTACAATCCATGTATTTGTCGGAATCTGTTAGTCAAATCCAAAACCCCCAAGCTATCCTACGAGAAAAAGTGAAATGTTAAAATGATGGATGTTGTAAAACATTGATGTACTGTCTTGGATACATTAAATTTAGACTCTTAGGTACCTGGTTTTTATTGCCAGAATAAAATGAAGAAGTGTTTTTGTGTAATTTATATCTGTGTATGAAAGCATGCCTCAGAGTAAAACACTTGTAGAAGATACTGAACGAATATTATTTTGACAGATACACAGAAACAGCTTAAACACTAAATTATTAGAAACTGCACATTTTGAAAGCTTTTGGAGATTCAAAATGCACCTACCAATCTTTAAGAGAACCCTATTTAGATAGTCAACATTCCTTTGTAAATTGCATTGTAATGTGTTGCTTTAAGTCTATAAATATTCTGTAGTGAAAAACTTCAACAACTACACCTGGTACGATATTTTCAAGAATGTAAACTTTTTATTAGCAATATATTTGTCAAGCTTGTTATAATGATATTTTAACAATCAGTCGATATTTCAAAGGGAATTAGGGGTGTACAGTGACCGACCGATATGCTTTTGTATGCTTATGGAGCTTACTATACATGTTTCACCTTTCACATTTTGGTAATGTCCTGTCACGCAATACCCAACATTTCAGTGGGTGCGTGCATAACAATATCTAATTGAACTTGATACTTTCGCAACTAACGTTCAAACTTCAAACTAAGATTTACAAAATTTTACATTTGGAGTTTTCACTTTGTCAATATTCAACCACCGTATAGGGTTTAAATCTCCCTATTTATACATGTTGCGTATATTTTAACATTAACAAGACTTTATTAACATGGTTTTATAACATCCGGAATGGGTCAGGTTCACTGTGCGGATGATGAATACAATATTGTTCGAAAATGTTTGTCCTGTACACTACACGGTATTACTCTGTTAAGAATCATTCGAATTTTTTTATCGGTACAGTAGACACATGGACACACTGTAATACATGTTCTTGACAGACAATATGTTTGTCAAGACAACGTATGGACATATACAAAAAGCCAGCTTTAGACTTAGTTAGCTTCAATTGTTAAAATTAAATAGAATTCTTCAAAAATTTTATCCTTTGTCATTTTTAGCATGAAATCTGTTTGAAAGTTTAAATTGCACAAATGCAACTGTACAAATTTTGATTTTTTCCATAACAAATTTTCAGGTTAACATTATCAAGATCAGAAGTTTAGAAAAACTTGATTCAAAACTATGAAATTCTGATTTTATTGAAAATCGTCAAAATATCTTTGATTTGTAAACCATTTTTTTCAAAAGTCTCGAACAATCGTTTATTTTTGCGTTCATAAGAATAATATATTTGACATCGATCACTTTCCTTAAAAATCAATGTTTGAGCTTTTTTATGGGAGTCATTTATGGTGAAAGTGCAGTTTCTTATTTCTAACAGCAGTTTTTTGTTTATTATACAAATGATTGGCTTTCTGGAACAACTTACTATTCCGTATGTTTATATAAAATAATCGTTGAAAGAAAACATACATTTATCTTTACACGAACGGTAAAAATTTTGTTTTAATACCCTATGCATTCGTGGGTTAAATCATAGTTTTTAACAATTCTGTAACATGTTATAAAATAGTTGGTGAAAATATATTTCAAGAATCGTAGCATAGAACATCCCTTTTGTGTGTTGTTTTTAAGATCTGATAAGTATGTCTGATCTTTTTTTTTAAATTTTACACCGGTCTCATACCTTACTAAAGTATGACCGATTTCCTAAAAATAACAATTACCGTGTCATTTTGCGAACCATAATTCGCTTGTTATTGCCTACCACCTGAGAGCACCATATTTTTTTTGTGCGGTTCGTGTTGCTCAGTCTTTATTTTTTCCGTAGTGTTATGTAGACTGTTGTTTGTCTTTTCGTCTTTTTTCGGGGTGTTTTTGCCACGATTTTGTCAATCTCTCTTCGATGTATAAGTTTTGATTCCCATTATGGTATCTTTGGTCTTATTTCGTACAAATTAACGAAATATATGCGAACAAAACTAACTTTGACATTATGTTGTTTTCACCTGTGGTCTTTGGCATGACCATTTCCGCATTAAGACTCTGACAGAATTTATTCGCATCTGAGAAGTTCTTCTTTCCTCTATGTAGCATTAAGACAAATAGAGATTCCAGCCTACGGAGCTGGTTAATGTTCCTCATTAATACAAAACCAAGTTATAAGTTTATGTAGTGTTTAACTGTTTGTGGTTATCGTTCTACAAACATGACATTGCCTGTCGATTAGGAATGTAAAGCAATACGTTTGCATTTTTATACTTTGTAATCATTTTTTTTTTTCTCAAAGCACACATACACCCTTGACTTGATTTATTGAAAACATTACATTTCTGAATATATTGTTGTATTCATTCAGTTTGCATATGATCACTTTCCCAGATCAAACAATCACTTTGCATAATATCAAAAACATGGTGGTTGAATACAGCCATATCATAATTTAAGAAAGAATATGCCAAATTCACAGCCATTATGCATGTTCCTTTGTGTAATATTTTTACTTGTCATGTCGTATTGAAGTATTTCGAGTTCCGATCTGGTTTTTATCCAAATAGATGTGAAGAAGGATACAAAGACCAGTGGACGTTGAGGTTATAAATGGATACTGGGGAACAATAACGACAAACAAAACTCCTGACAGTGCCTTGATAGAATAAACTCATTAAATCATAACCCTCCCCCCCCCCCCCCCCCCCCAACTACTTTTTCCTCAATAACACTTGTGATCTTTCGTTCGTGTTCTTTTATTTCAAACTGCTAGATCACGTTAACGCTTGTGTACAAATGTAAATTTTTAGTTTCAATGGGTTTTGTTTTGTATGATTTTCATTCTTAATTTGAACCCCATAAGTGACTTTTGTTATCAACTACTTTTTTAAGCCAGGTAAACACATTAATTTAAAAGAATAGTTAAACCCTTCTGAAAATTGTGCTGTTTTGTTTATCATTCTATTGATTAAAAAGTTGACCCTGAACGCATAACTTGTCAGTCAGTCTTAAAGCGGTTGGTGATCTCATGACCGCAACTAAAAAAATATAAATAACAGAATAATTTTATGATGTTACAAGATAAAAATGTGGTGGGATCATGACTAAATCAATCGAAACATATATTTGGTCATCTTGGACACAGCAGTTTCAAACACGTCAACTAAATCACTATGTTGTTAATAAAATATTGGAAGAGATTTCGCTAATTTACCATTGAGAACAATTTGTTTAATAACTTTTTATAATCAACAACCCTCTATTCTTTTCGTAGCAACATAATATCAAAGTACGACTATGCATGAAAAATTGATTGACTCATAGAGTAAGTGTTATGTATATTTATCAACGACCATATAAAGAGATTATATATTTTGAAGGTACAATTACAATAATCAAGATTCACTTAAGGGGGTAGTCCTGGGGTACGGGAGACAACTCTTACAAATGTTTTTGGAAATTTTTTGTGCGTTTTAACCTAGCAGTAATTGAAACACTGATGAAGCATGTATGTTGTTAACGTTTGGGTATGAGAATGATGCCGGAAAATGGACAAGTTTGACTTTACCATGCATAAGATTAAGGATTTTGTTTTGTTTTAAAGATTAAAAAACTTAAAAGCAGAAAAGCTAGAAAATCAACATTCATACATGAAATGCTAACCTTGGAAGGTTTAGGAAAAAATAAATTGAACAAAAATGATTGAATAATGCAGTTATGAGCTTTTATTACTAAGCCATTGGTTGATAAACTGCACTTCACTCTATGTCTTGGGTTTCTAAATACAAACGGTAATATTCTAGAAGATATGATCTGAACATTTATCCTAGTACAATCGTATGCTAACAGATAACAAACGTAAGCAAAAGGATAAAACTTAGATGGTGACAAACTGTTAAAACATTCAATTTAGCGTCTGCTCGATAAAAGGCCTAGATATTTTGTAGTCATGAGGAAGGAAACCAATCACATATCACAATGTTGATTTGTCAATTCGTCCCAAGGGTAATCGTCCCATACTTAATATTATTGTTTTCTCTTTTAAACATGACTACAATTATTATTGATACCATACGATTTTCATTTAAGAACACACAAATAATACAAAGAGAGACTGTAGAACAGTATAAGGTTTTGTAGAAAAACACTAATTTGTCCAAATAATTTCTTTTTTTCTTATGTCTGTAAGCCACACTGTTCGAAGAACGAACGGTCAAATCAATAAAGATTTGTGATTATCAAGATTTATGAACAATAATTCTTGCAACTTTTTTTTTGCAGGAATTAAAGGATACTATTTTTTCTGGCAAATTTTTGAAAAATAAATGTGTTATTTGAGTTGACCAGAATTTTCTACTTTTTCAATAATTTTAAACAATTTATTTATATTCTGGCTTACAAATATTACCGTGACATTTCAGGTTTTCTCTGAAATTTGTTTCTACTGCGCATTTTTACAATCTTGGGTATTCGTAATTATAACATGTGCTTAAATACATACTATTATATTCCTGCTAGTGTTTTCGACCGTTTTAGGGTTCAACAAAACGGGTTATATACAATCATATTAAAATTTTGTCAATAAATGTTAGGGGTCTTTTCTCTAATGATAAAAAAGATCTGATGTCATCAAATGGGTAAAATAAACCAATAGTGTGTTTTCAAGAGACACGCAGTAGTAGAGATATTGAAACGTTATGGGGTGATGAATGGGGTCATCAGTGTTACTTCATTCATGGTGATAGTAGAAGTGCTGAAGTTCATGACTCTCTTATAGACCAGCATGGACGATATATCATATTAGACCTTACTTTATAGAACCAAAGATTAATTTTGGTATGTTTATATGATTATAACACAGATAAATCTGAATGTTTCTGTGATATCCTGCAAAAAACTTCGAGATTTTCAAATACGAGTTGCATTTTTCTGCGGTGACTAGAATGTAGTACACGATAAGAATGATGATACTTATAATGTAATACATGACAGAAACCCCAACTCAAGGACATAAATTGTTGAAATAAAAGAAACACTTTTATTGTTAGACCCTTGAAGGACTTGTTATTCTAGTATTAGAAAATTTACATTGAGTCAGACATCTCCCATTGAACAAAGCTGTCTTGATTTTAATCTTGTATCTGGGGCCTTTTTTTACATTGATGGATTTGTTGGATACAGCACAGATCACTCTGCCAATATATATTTCATTTTACAGCATCCTTACCTAAGCGGGGCAAAGTATACTGGAAATTTAATTGTCAGCTTTTAAGAAATTTGCATATGGAGAATTAGTTAAAATTTGCATCAGAAATACTGTTTCTTTTTTTCATTTTCAGGTATCATGTAGTGACTCTAAAAATGAAGATTCGAAGTCTTACCATCTCCTACTGTATTAAAAAATCAAGGGAAGAAAAAGAGATTTTTAAAAGACTTGAGTTACAGATCCAGTCTTCGGAAAACGGTGTAAATCTAAACCCTTGCGAAATTAATGTGACATCACGAAATAAAAAGAAGTGAAAATAAGACAATGTTAGAGAAGAGACGGCAGATCTTAGTTGAGGGCCTCATTCTTCGTTATCGTGCAAATTGGCATGATTATGGGGAAAGATGCACCAACTGTTTTTGTAAGTTAGAAAATAAAGCATGACTGAACTAATTGATGATCAAGGAAACCACATTTCTGATCAATATAAAATATTGTTCGAACAGGAACAGACACTGTATGCATCAAAGCCATTCAGTATTGATGACAATCAGTTTTTAATCATGACACAAAACTCAGTAAAGAACAAAAACTACTTTGTGAGGGAAACTTGTCTTTTAGGGAATGTAGGGTAACAGATGCAATGTGGAAGGTCCACGGGATCAGACGGATTAACAATGGATATTTTTGCAATTTTTGTCTGGAAAGATATCGGTACTTTTGTTTGCATATCTCTGCAATATGGGTATGAGTTGAGCCATTTTTCAGATTTTCAATACCAAAGTATTATGACACGTATTCATAAGGAAGGGAAAGATAGGCGAAACATGAGTAACTGGCGACTAATTAGCTTAATAACACAGATATGAAAATAGCATCTGCAGTTCTTGCTGTTTGCTATTATTACATGTATTAGTGACATACAAAAGGGCTTGATGAAAGGGAGATTTATAGGAGAGAACACTAGGCTTCTATATGATTTAATGCACTAGAAAAAAATGGATTGTTATTACTGGAAGATTTTGAAAAAGCCTTCGATTCTACAGAATGGGATTTTTAAAACAGGCTTTGATCAGTTTTAATTTTGATCCACCATTTTGCAAATGGTTTGAAGTGATTTATGCAGATGCTAAGAGCTGTGAACCTTGAAAGAGGCTGTCGTAAAGGGTCACATTGTCTCCGTATTTGTTTATTATTGGGGTGGAATTACTTGTTATACAGCTAAAAGGGAATCCAAATATAAAAGGGGTAAATATAGATGGAAATGAGCCACTCATTAGTCAATATGCACATGACACGTTTCTTACACTTGGTGAAAGTGATGATTCTTTAAAACAGACTCTTTCCTGTTTTGAAAATTTTCATAAGGTCTCAGGATTAAAAATAAATACAACTAAAACGAAAGATGTGTGTATCGGAAGTCAAAAATATTCTGACCTGATTTTGTGTCCTGAAAAAAATCTAAACTGGTCCAGTTCAAATTTTAAGGTTTTAAGATTAAATTTTTCTTCAGATCTGAATTGTATGCTCAATTTCAATTTTAGACATTGATATTTCAAAAAATGACAGCGTAGGAAGCTAACACTGCTTGGCAAGGTTACAGTGATTAAAACTCTTGCACTTCCAAAATAAATGCACATGCTTACCTCTTTACCTAATAAATGCCAATCTATGTTGTTGAATGAAATCGACAGATTATTCATTAACTTTATATGGGATTTAAAACCATCTTTCAACTTTTATCTTACAACTGGTTGAGTGAGGAGATTGTTTGCAAATTTGAGTGGGACAGGCAAAATATTCTAAAACTGATATTGAATACATTTGCAGGTGCAAGATCTTTTCTTTACAACATTTCAAACTATTGAAAATTAGTAATAAGCTCAGCAATTCTTTTTGGAAGGACGTCTTTCAAGCTTAATACTCATCTAAACCATATGTTAAAACTGACATCAAGGAATGCCTCTCACTTGTTATCTTGATATTTTTACAAACAGAAGATTTCCCATCATATGATAGATGGGGAATTGCTGGTGTGAAAAGCCTCTGTCACTTTGTTGACTATCAAAAAAGAAACTTTCTTACATTTGATCAAATTAAACAAAAAGTTCAGACAAATAACTTTATACATTATTACAGTTGATATCAAATATCCCTATGAAGGTAAAACAGTATTAGGGAATTCGAAAACATTGATACCAGTTCAGAAAATTTTATATTTATTTGGAGCAAATTACTAGCAGCAAAAATATTAAATTCATATATAATAATGTTATCGTAAAACATGTACATCCTCCAGTTGTAAAATATTCAAAATGGAAGGATGAGCAGAATACAAATATTGAAGACTGGCCAAAATATTTGTGTATACTTCAGAAAGGTTTCAAAGATGAATATTTCAATAATTTCTAATATAAGATTTTACATAGGATTATTCCCACAAATACATTTGTATTTATGATAAAAAATCAGACCTAAAGTTATGTTCGTTTTGTAGATGCGAAGATGAAACTATTAGACATATATTTTATGACTATCAAGTGACATCAAGTTTTTTTGAATTGTTCTGTGCTGTTTGAAAATTTCTTTGTAAACATTGAATTCAACAAAAAAATTTTTTTCTAGATTTTGTAGAAGTAAGCCTGTTTTTAAATTTTCTAGTAATTTTTGCCAAAATAAACATATACAAATGCAAACTAGAAGAAAGGCTTCCTTATGCACTTGAATTGAAAAATAGACTGAAAAACTTTTAAAATATAGAATTATATACAGCAAGAAAATACAACAGGGTTTTTGCACTTGGGCCCCTATACAAATTATTTATCCTGAATGGTAGTCCCACAACCATATAGTATTAAACATATATGTTTTTGACCTATTTGTGCAACCAGTACATGTAAGTCTATTTTTTCTCTCTCTCTATTTTATTATCTATAGATATTTTGATATAAAGAGATTGTGAAAAAGGAGAGAGAGAGTGAAAGAGAGAGAAAGAGAGAATCAGAGACATAAAGAGATTTTCAAAATAATTAATGATTTATATATGTATTCATATCTTTGTAAAACAATATTCTTTGTTGTTATATTTTTAAAACCCTGTAACACCTTAGTCAGGTGGTGCAGAAAGGGTTATGTCAAACCATAACTATTGAAAAAAAAATTAAGAAATAATTCATTGAAGCCATAGATTTGTTGGAAATTTACACTTGGCCTGGGCCGTGATATTCGAATTTTACCTTGAGCGTTAGCGAGGGATAAAATTAACGAATATCACGTCCCAGGCCATGTGTAAATATACAACAAATCTATGAATTCCATGATTTATTTCGATTTTAATAGGACAAATACGGTCATTAAAAAACTGAAGAGAGGGTGGGTATGCCGTGTGTGTGGCTGTTCTTTTTTACTCCCTGTTAAATGAGGCTCATTCATTCTAATAAATTTGCCGCGTGCATGGATTATTTTGTGAATAACCGCTAGAAAAAAATCTGTTTAATTCTTTTAGTTCTCAAACCCAGCATTAGCCATTTTTAATTTACATGTTTTTCTCGTAAGCTACCGTCAAATCCAAAGTTGACATTTCGTAACTAAGGAACCGCCATGTTCACTTGCTGAAATAAGAAAATATGCAAATAGTGCATTAGAATAGAAAATAAAACAAAACCTACCTCAAAAATCCATTTTAATACATTATTATACAAATGTCGATGGTTTACGTAACGGAAAACCTTCAATTCTAGCGTTTTCATTTGTATGACGTCATGTTTTGAAATGACTTCAATGCGCCAAAAACATTAATAGACTTTCGCGGAATTCTATTTTATTTTGATTTTGTTGATTTCTCCGAGCTCTTGTGCATTAATTCTTTTCATTATGCATCCGAATAAGAATAAAAGTTCTTTGTCTTTTTTAATAGCAATTTTTAAAGTAATAAATTCGGCAAAGCGTTTCAAATAGGTATCAATACATGTGGATTTACGTGCGAGGTATATTGTTACATCCATTATTATGTATATCTCTGAGTCTGCGCTAAGTATAGATATATCGAGAATTTTAACACGATGTTGTTTACAAAGCGAAAGAAGCACGTCATATAAGAATAAAAAATAATTATATATAAACTTACTGATCCTTTGAATAAACACATTTTTCAATGTTATCAATTTAACACAGTAGTAAAATCTTTAAATATTGCTTTATCGGTATTAATATTGATTTTTTTTTTTTTAAATTAAAACACAACTAAATAAGTATTGTTATATATGTAACATGTGTAAGTAATTAGAACTCATGGTCCTATATCCGTTTTGATACTGTTTACTTATATTTTGGCATTGCTCAAGGTCATGCGTTTCTGACGTCTTTACACTAAATATGTGTTCTGATTGATAGTCTGGGAGAACATGATTTATTCATTATTATAATTGACTTTAAACTAAATTTCGGTAATTGAGTTCTCTTTTTTTTAGTGCTTTGTGTATATCGTTGTTATATAAGCTGTTTTGTGCCGCGTACCGATCTTTTGAGATTTTGTATAGTTTTTCTTATGTTATGCTGTTATAGCACTGTCCAGATAAGGGGAGTGTTGAGCGCTAACAAACCTGTTTAACCATGCCACATTTTGTATGAGCCTGTCCAAAGTAAGGAGCCTGTAGTTTTGTGGTTGTCGTTGCTTTTATGTCCATGATATTTGTTTTTCTTAAATTACTTTGTTATATAAATTAGGCCGTTAGTTTTCTCGTTTTACTCATGTCGTGGACTTTTATAGCCGACTTTACGGTATGTGTTTTTTTTTCTAATTGTTGAAGGCCGTTTGTTGGCTTATAATTGCTAGCACCCGCTTCATTTGATTCCTAGAGGATAGTTTTCTCAATGGCAATCATACCACATCTCCTTATTTTGATATTAACGAGATAACTTCTATTTTCCCATTGTGAAATCTTAGATCCTTGCAAACTTCATATTTACACCATTTCCTATTATATAAGTGTCTATTAAGCATATCATTTGCCCTTTATCGTTCCTTATTTCTCTAAGTAAACGCATTGTATGAAATGGAACAAGAATATTTTCCTAACGAACATACTGCAAGAATGTTTAAAGCTTACATTCAGAAAAATATGTTATCTCTAATAATTCTAACTATGCAGGAATTACAAATTGAACTTTGAACAGAAATCAACCTACCAACTGACTTCATTTTCAGAAAACGATATCTGTAACAAACATAAACTATTAGCTACTTCTTTACAAGCAGAAACAAATACAATGAAAGTCCCAACTATGTACTGGCTTCCGAAGCTACACAAATCACCTTACAAATATAGATTTATTTCGTCTTCAAGTCATTGTTCCACTTCTAAATTGTCTATTCTACTTACAAGTACACTTGGTACAATCAAAAACCTGATAATTAATTGCTCAAATAAGGCCTTTGAAAATAGTGGAATTAACTACTTTTGGAGTGTCAAAAACTCGTTGGAAGTACTTGATAAATTGCATGCATATATTGGTGATTTTTAATCTGTTCAAAGTTTTGATTTTTCTACCCTATATACCACTTTGCCTCATATTCTTATTAAGAAAAAATTCACACACCTAATTAAATGGGCATTTAAAAAGTCGGAATGCGAATACATATGTTCAAACTCTTTTAGGTCATTTTTTAGTAGCAACAAACAAAAGAGCTACGTCAATTGGACATGCTTTGATACTATATCTGCCCTTGAATTTTTACTTGATAACATTTTTGTTCGCTTTGGAGATTCCGTATATCGTCAAGTTATCGGAATTCCAATGGGAACTAACTGTGCACCACTTATTGCGTACCTGTTTTTGTATTGTTATGAGTTACACTTTACGACTAAAATCAGCAAAGACCCATCGAAACAACATCTGATACAAAAATTTAACAATACTTTTAGATATTTGGATGATATATTGGCTCTCAATAATGACAACTTCAGTATGTATACTGAAGAAATTTATCCTGTTGAACTTACTTTAAATAAAGCTAATACTAACAATGACCACTGTCCTTTCCTCGATCTTGCTATCTATATCATTAACGGGAAACTTAATACAAACATTTATGATAAAAGAGATGATTTTTCATTTCCTATCGTTAATTATCCATTTTTAGATGGTGATGTTCCCTTGTCACCATCTTATGGTGTTTATATATCTCAACTTGTACGATTCGCTAGTGTATGTAACAACGTATTAGATTTTAGCGAGAGAAATTTATATATTACTGAAAAATTATTACACCAGGGTTTTCGATATCATAAACTAGTCAAAACATTTACTAAATTTTATCATCGGTATAAGGACATCATTCGTAAATATAACTCAACATGCAGAAATCTTATACGTTCGGGTATTTCACATCCAATCTTTTATTGTAATATTCTTTACAAAGCACAAAATGTCAGTATTCACCTCAAAAGCTAAAAAAACCTTTAAACAGACTTATTAAGAAGGGATATAGTTACGGTACTGTTGTCAGGTCATTAAAAATTGCATATTTTGGCTTTAATATTGATTCACTTATAGGGTCTTTGCATCGGAATTAAACATATTTATTTTAAAACCAGTTGTTGGCATGACACGGGTTATGTTCTTCTCATATATTTTATGACGGTATAATACTAAACCCCTAACAGGAGGGATTGTACCTGATATCCATATGATGAAGACATAATCTTTCAATCAGTTTACTTGAGGTCTGGAGCTGGCATGTCAGTAACTGCTAGTAGTCTGTTGTTATTTATGTATTATTGTCATTTTGTTTATTTTCTTTTGTTTCCTATTCTGACATCGGACTCGGACTTCTCTTAAACTGAGTTTTACTGTGCGTACTGTTGTACTTTTGTTTTTTCTACATTGGCTAGAGGTATAGGGGGAGGGTTGAGATCTCAAAAAACATGTTGAACTCCGACGCATTTTTGCGCCTGTCCCAAGTCAGGAGCCTCTGGCCTTTGTTAGTCTTGTATCATTTTTAATTTTAGTTTCTTGTGTATTATTTGGAGTTGAGTATGACGTCCATTATCACTGAACTAGTATACATATTTGTTTAGGGGCCAGCTGAAGGACGCCTCCGGGTGCGGGAGTTTCTCGCTGCATTGAAGACCAATTGGTGGCCTTCGGCTGTTGTCTGCTCTATGGTCGGGTTGTTGTCTCTTTGACACATTCCCCATTTCCATTCTCAATTTTAGTTTCACGATCACCGGAAGACTAAAACAAACACCGTGTCCAATGTTATTCACGTACTTCCTTGTTTTGAAAACAGTTATTGGTTATTCGTGAGATAACATTGTATTATATTAACAGAATTTGTTTAGTTCACTTTTATTATATATCGATTACTGATAATATGTTTAGCAAATATATGTAATTTATATATAGAACTTTCCATAATTCTAATATCAACACAATATACATGATATATAGACCTAGGGATCTGAAAATTTTAATTGGATCAATGTAAAAACTTTTCCTTGCTTTCTGTTTAAGCATTATTCAATAATTTGTGATATCAACGTATGCTTATAAGAGATATAAAGTACATTTTTACGAACAAA